>NC_080094.1:53617500-54242500 GCF_950005125.1 Chionomys nivalis
ATAACCAAGTTTCCTATCTCCTAAAACACTCCTTCCTGTTTATATACTGTCCTGCATGAGGGACAATACATGACTTTGTCATTGGGGTCAATTTTTCCTCCCCAAGTCAAGAAAGTCCATTAGCTGTCATCCCACACTGGCACGGCTACCTTGGAGATGGAGAGACAAGCACTTCCAGGAGCTGAGCCATGCCATCCACAATGTCCAGAGTAGCACTCCGCACCAGCTTTCTCAGGGTGATTCCTGTGGCAAAACCCAAACAGTAAGTGCCTGGTCGTTTCATAAGTCACCACCTGCTTTCTGGATTCCTAGCATTACAGAGCTATGAGGTAACAGACATCTACATGCTTCATATCACACACCAGAACAAGACTCAAGTTTTACTTGAATTCTTACGTCATTTTATTGCCCCTTTTGCCATTCCTTAGAGCCATTCTCCAACAGTTTTGGAGTCTTCCCATGTGTATTCTTTCATTAAGGACACTGGCCCTTTGATAATTGTGGATAAAACACTGGAAGTTTAAAACATTTGTAAGTAACCCCGATGAACTATGACATATTTTCAGCACAGCTTCAATGAAGGTATAAACCTGCAGGTCAGGCTGGTGGGCATGTGACTTGTGAAGGTCTGCAAACGGTATGGTGTAAGGCTAGGTGGGGGAGGGGAGGGATGGTCTAGGCAAGGGTACAGAGCTGAGATTCAGCAAGCATATATAACTGTCAGAATGGACTGGAAAGAAAGTGAATTAGGGGCTGAGAAGGCAGCCTATTTGATAAAGTGAGACTTGAGTTTAATTCCCAGAACCTTCATGAGTGTTCCTATAATGCCAGTGCTGACAAAGCAGGGACAGGAGGCTCTTTGGAAAATCAGAGCGCTCCAATGAAGACTCTCTCAAAAGCACAAGGTGCTGGCCTCTGCGTGTACTCATACACACATGCATGTGCAACCTATGAATGCACAGACACACAGACACAAATAATGAATGCTTTTTATAAGGGGTCAGTTGAGGGCTGAAGACATGGTTCAGCATTTAAGAAAGAGCACTGGCTGCTCTCCTGGAGGACCAGGTTCAATTTCCAAAACCACATGGTAGCTCACACTGTCTGTAACTTCAGTTCCAGGGGATCCAACGCCCTCTTCTGACCTCGGTAGGGATCAGACATGAAGTGCTGCACAGACATACATGCAGGCAAAACTCCCACACCCATCAAATAAATACTTTTTAAAATAACTGGTTGAGGGGGCTCAGTAGGTAAAAGAACTTACTGCACAAGCCTGATGATCTGAGTTTAATCCCAGGAACTCACAATAGAATTAGACAGCACATCCCATGTGTTTCTACACACACACACACACACACACACACACACACACACACACATGCACACGCATACTTTCTAAAGAATCAGGCAAGGCAGTAACAATGGAAAATTACATGTGTATAGCATCTGTACTGTAGCACATGGAGTGCTACAGAAGTCACTCACACCATAAAATTACCTTTGACTATTTTACGGGGGAAAGCCACATGCTCAAAATTGAAGAAAAATAGGCATAAATATATAATAATATTACCTTAAAGATAAACATGTATAATAACGCTTACATGTTGATAAATACAGTTTACATATTAATATGCAACACCAGGATATAGTCTACTACCTTAAAGGCCTAGCCTATAAATGCAACACTACTGTGCACACAGTGACTTACCCTGATCCTTAGGAAGTGAATAATATACTGCAATAATTTCCTCAATGGCAACATGGATTTGCTCACAGATCCTCTGGGTTTCCTAGGAGGTGATGGACGAATTCAGAATGAATAGAGCAAATGCTCAATACCAATGCTGCCAGCCCATTCACTGAGGAAGAAATCAAACATCTATAAAGTATGATCAAACATCTTCTGAAAGCCTGTTGTGAGTCAGCACCCATTTAACAGCTCACAACCATCTTTAACTCCAGTTCCAGGGGATCCAGTGCCTTGTTTTGCCCTCCACTGGCACCAAGCATACAATTCATGTACACATACATACAGGCAAAATACTCCTAGACATGAAATAAAAATAAAAACTTAAATAAGACAACCTACTCTGGAGTTCATGTAGCTCTAGGAAAACGTGGCACGGGACATTCTTGATGAAAACTAATAACTAGCTTTACTCTTAGTCACATAATAAAGGATTATTTAAAATGCATTCATTCTTTGTTCCTATAATTTCACCTCTGGGGTTTTCTTCTTTGTGTACATGTGTACACAAAGGTTACATCTGACAACTTTACAGAGCCATTTACAATAGGAGCAAGTGGGGAGCAGTTTAAAAGTCGCCCCCCAAGTACTGTTTACCTTATGGCTATACTCACTCTACTTCATATCAAGCAGTACAAAACCGGGCAATATTTTATGTACCACTAAGAATCAACTTCTAAGTTACATTAATTTCTGGAAGGTCTAGAACAATGTTTATAGTATCTAATCATTGCACTGTGTGAAAAGAAACACACACACACACACAGATGTATCTATGCACAAAAGTATAATACAGAAAGAAATGGGAATGAGACAGAAGGACGGACTGAGGTGGGAAGATATGTATTTCAGTGCACTTTGGTTATCTTTTGAACTTTATAATAACCACATATTAGTAATTAAATAAAATAAATAGGTAAACGAACGATTTAATACCAAAGGGTTTTATGTAACAGGTATTGTTTGGATACTTTGTAGATTTTTTTGTCTTATTTTTTGTTTGTTTGTTTGTTTTGCTTTTCCGAGATAGGGTTCCTCTGTAGCTTTGGCGCCTGTCCTGGAACTAGCTCTTGTAGACCAGGCTGGCCTCGAACTCCCAGAGATCCGCCTGCCTCTGCCCCCCCCCCCCCGAGTGCTGGGATTAAAGGCATGCGCCACCACCGCCCAGCTGCTTCATAGACTTTTAACTCCACCTCCTTCATTTATTAATCTTGACCCGAGTCTCTAAACTTGCTTGCTCATCTGTCAGTTGGGGACTGTGTATGAGAAATAGCTACAAATCAAAAAAGGGCTTTTAAAATTACGAGGAACTAACCTGACTGAGTTTCAGGCTGAATTTAGATCTTTCTACCCTACTACGCACTTGGCTATCTGATCCTCACAATAATCCCGTGTGGCAAGAACTATAATCTCATTTGATAAATAGAGAAAATAAATGTGAGTTGAGTGTAGAAGGAGAGAGGAAAACTAGAAGCGGCACAAAAATTCCAGGAAATAAAGCTCACCCGTGGAGATGGCAGTGGAAGTCGGGAAAACAGTATGGTCAGAATCTTGGCTTCCTCTGACAGGTTCACTGCTGCCTCATCTGGGGGTGGCAGAGGCGGCGGATGCCAAAGTTAGTGTTAAAAGGTTAAAGCTGCAACTGCTACACGGACTTTTTAAGACTTTTTTTAACGCGTCCCTTCTCCACCCTTATCATCATAAACAGGTCCAAAACAACTCCAGAAATCGTTTTATATTTCAGCCTCAAGTGCTGAGGATGAGTAGCAGAAGGGATGAGGAGCGGGAGGATTGCCATCTCCTCCGGCGACAGGAGAGGGGAAAGGGGATGCAGGGAGAGATAAGGAAAGAGTCTGCAGCGGCAGAGACACTCACTAAATCTTCTCCAAAACATCTCTCGATTAAATTCCTCGGTTGTCTCCTGGGCTTCGCCGACTTGAGGGTGTAGCGTGGGAGGCCGGACCACCCGGAAAGCAAAACACAGATGAGCGGAGCCCTGACTTGACACCCGACCGCCCTCAGGAGCCCCGGGCCTCAGATTCCCACAACTCACCCCGCACTTGAGGCAGAAGAGACCGCAGCTCCGCTGCTAAGTGCCGGAGCTGCTCCAGAGGCGGAGCAAGGAAAGGGACTGTGGCTGCCGAGCTCGCCATCACAGCCTGTCACAGGTACTAGCCAGGACGCTTAAGTCATTGAGCCCCCCGCCCCGTCGCTGTACTTCCGATGCCGAAAACACCTCTCGCTTCCGGCAACCCATATCGCGCCCCGCCCCTTCCTCCCCAGTGACGCCACCCCGCCTTCCCGGACAAGCGAGCCACCAGTTTACGCCTCCGCCCACCAAGAGACCCGCCTACCCCTGCCCGACCTAGCGATCAGGCCGCGTCTCCTCTCCCTCCTGGAGACCCGCTCACAGCTCCGCAGCCCGCCTCCCTCTCCCTCCTGGAGACCCGCCCACAGCTCCAGCCCTCCTCCCTCTCCCTCCTGGAGACCCGCCCACAGCTCCGCAGCCCTCCTCCCTCTCCCTCCTGGAGACCCGCCCACAGCTCCGCAGCCCGCCTCCCTCTCCCTCCTGGAGACCCGCCCACAGCTCCGCAGCCCGCCTCCCTCTCCCTCCTGGAGACCCGCCCACAGCTCCGCAGCCCGCCTCCCTCTCCCTCCTGGAGACCCGCCCACAGCTCCGCAGCCCGCCTCCCTCTCTCTCCTGGAGACCCGCCCACAGCTCCGCAGCCCGCCTCCCTCTCCCTCCTGGAGACCCGCCCACAGCTCCGCAGCCCTCCTCCCTCTCCCTTCTGGAGACCCGCCCACAGCTCCAGCCCTCCTCCCTCTCCCTCCTGGAGACCCGCCCACAGCTCCGCAGCCCGCCTCCCTCTCCCTCCTGGAGACCCGCCCACAGCTCCAGCCCTCCTCCCTCTCCCTTCTAGAGACCCGCCCACAGCTCCAGCCCTCCTCCCTCTCCCTCCTGGAGACCCGCCCACAGCTCCTCAGCCCGCCTCCCTCTCTCTCCTGGAGACCGAGCCACGCCTCCTTCGCCTGGCTTCTGCTGGCCAGCGGACTTCCAGACTTGAATTCCGAGGCAGGTGCCCGGCCCCTGACCCCCTCCATCGCCCCACCTCCTAAAGTCCCAGTCTTGCGTCTTCTGACCTACTAGATACCTGTTCTTCTTTTTTTTTTTCATGTGTCTTGAGTTTTTTGCCTGCAAAGTATGTCTATGGCAGCCCCGTGGTGACTCTCTAAGCCCCAGACACCAGGCCTCTGGTTCTCAATGAACGTACGTTTGTGACATTTCTTTTAAATTTTTTTTTAAATGTGCATTGGTGTTTTGTCTGCGAGTGTGTCTGTGTGAAGGTGTCAGATCCCCTGGAACTAGAGTTACAGATAGTTGTGAGCTGCCATTTGGGTGCTAGGAATTGAACCTGGGGCCTCTGGAAGAGCAGTCAATTCTCTTAATCACTGAGCTATTTTTCTTTCTTTTAATATTTATCCTTTTGGCTCGGTGGTGGTGGTGCATGCCTTTAATCCCAGCCCTCGGGAGGCAGAGGCAGGCAGATCTCTGTGTTTGAGGCCAGCCTGGTCTACAAGAGCTAGATCCAGGACAGGCTCCAAAGTCACAGAGAAACCCTGTATCGAAAAAAATTATCTTTTATTATTTTTAAATTATGTGTATATCTGTGCACAAATGAATCCAGGTACTTATAGAGGCTCTGACCTGGAATTAAAGTTATAGGGAATTATGAGTCACTTGACATAGTTTCTGGGAATCGAACTCAGGTCCTCTAAAGGTGAAGTACATGCTCTTAACCATTGAGCTATTTTTTTTCAACCAGACATTTGTGATATTTATCATTCATTCATTTATTCGATTAGTTGAAAACGGCCCCGACTAAGGAAGCAGAAAGTCCATAATCCATGGGAAAACAGGCTGGGAAGTAATTCAAGAGTAGTCAAGGTCCAGCCCAAGTCTCCACAGGTTCGCTAGGCGTAAAATGGCATTCTGGACAGCTGCTGAATTCCAGGCTTGGGCTGGATGCTTTTCACAGGATGACCCTAACAAGCACAGTAGTGCTGAGGTACTCGAGTAACAGAGACCCCCCACACACACACTCTGGGAATCTCCTTGATCAGGGCTCTTTGCCTCCCGAGGAAGAAAGAATCAACTGTTAGGTGTTTCTGCAGTCCACACTGCACGGATCAGTAGTGAACGCCTCCGCCATGCAGATGTTAAGGACTGACAGCTTCCTGACGCTCACCCGCTGACACCAGCTTTCCGTCTGCCACTGGGGCAGAGATCTGGGCTACCAGTGGGAAGACTGGACTTCTGCCAGGCTGCCAGCTGTAAGCCATGGACGTTAGGAGCTCAAATGGCTTTTTAACTGCACCATGAATGTTCCAAGTCCGGTGGAGTTCAATGTCCACACATAACGAATGAGTACGGGTGTCAGCAATGTCAGCCAGGTCCGCAGAGGGGAGAGGAAAAAGGCTAGAGAGCCGTAAGTCACATGAAGGAAGTAGCAAGAATAAACCTGCCACGTGTACAGGAGAAGCATAAGCAGGTAAATGGATATAATCTTCCAACGTTTCCCTTGGTGGAGATGAGACCTGAAGCTGTAACCAAAGCACCGCTGCAGCAAGCTCCAACATATGTAAGCCATCAAGGGGATGTTAAAAAATACCAGCTAGAGAAAAAGAGACAGAACATTAGCTTACCACCACGCCCTACGAGGGGTCTAGTCTCAGTATAGTAGCTTCTACTAATAGATCTTTAGTTAGGTGTCCAACTGCCTTTTCTTGGAGGATAGGGTGATGGGGATGGAACTCGGGAACTTGCAAACACTAGGCAAGCACTCTACTCCTGAGCTATGTCACAGCTCTTATATGTCTGATTTTTAATGCATTGATCGTATCTGCTTGTAAGAGAACAGCTGACCTTTAGCTAACTGTGTATTTGCCAGTCATCTTGTTTAATTAAAGGGAAGTATCACTTATGTTGACGCTCCTATTGTAATACAGATATACTGTGATATAGATACACACCACGAGTAGATACACAATAGTGCCTACATTGGAACTGAACTGAGTAGTCTGCACAGGCACACAGCGGAGCATATACTCTATGTGTGTGTATATACACACACACACACAATAGTGCCTACATTGGAACTGAACTGAGTAGTCTGCACAGGCACACAGAGGAGCATATACTCTATGTGTGTGTATACACACACACAGAATAGTGCCTACATTGGAACTGAACTGAGTAGTCTGCACAGGCACACAGCAGAGCATATACTCTATGTGTGTGTATACACACACACACAATAGTGCCTACATTGGAACTGAACTGAGTAGTCTGCACAGGCACACAGCGGAGTGTATACTCTATGTTGGCAGTGTAAAAGGAGGACTTAGGGATCAGTATTGAGGTTGCATTCTGAGTACAGAAGTTCTTTTATTGTACAGGACTGTTTTGGCTATCCTGGCTTTTTCCTTTTCCATATGAAGTTGAGTACTGTTCTTTCAAGGTCTTTGAAGAATTTTGCTGGGCATTGCATTAAATCTGTAGATTGTTTTTGGTAAGATTGCCATTTTTGCTATGTTAATTCTGCCTACCCAGGAGAATGGGATATCTTTCCACTTTTTGGTGTCTTCTTCAATTTCTTTCTTCAAAGATTTAAAGTTCTTCCACTTGTTTGGTTAGAGTTACTCAGAGATATTTTATGCTATTTGTGGCTATTGTGAAGGGTGTTGATTCTCTGATTTTTCCCCAGCCCTTTTATCATCTGTGTAAAGGAGGGCTACTGATTTTTTGACTTAATCTTGTGTCCTGCTACATTGCTGAAAGTATTTATGAGTTGTAAAAGTTCCTTGGTAGAATTTTTGGGATCACTTATGTAAACTATCATATCATCAGCAAACAGTGAGAGTTTGACTTCTTCTTTTCCAATTTGTATCCCCTTGATCTCCCTTTGGTGTCTTATTGCTCTAGCTAGGCCCTCAAGAAATATATTGACTAGATATGGAGAGAGTGTCTTGTTCCTGATTTCAGTGAAATCACTGGGAGTTTCTCTCCATTTAGTTTGATGTTGGCTGTTGGCTTGCTGTATATTGCCTTAATTATGTTTAGGTATGTTCCTTGTATCCCTGCTCTCTCCAAGACCTTTATCATGAAGGAATGTTGTATTTTGTAAAAAGCTTTTTCAGCATCTAATGAGATGATCATGTGGTTTTTACTTTTCAGCTTGTTTATATGGTGGATTACGTTGACAGATTTTCATATGTTGAACTATCCCTGCATCTGTGGGATGAAGTCAACTTGATCATGGTGGATGATGGTTCTGATGTGTTCTTGGATTTGATTTGCCAGTATTTTAATTAGTATTTTTTTGCATCAATGATCATGAGTGAGATTGGTCTGTAATTCTCTTTCTTAGTAATGTCTTTCTGTGGTTTGGGTATCAGGGTAATTGTAGCCTCATAAAAAGAGTTTGGCATTGTTCCCTCTGTTTCTATTGTGTGGAATAATTTGAGGAGTATTGGTATTAGTTCTTCTTTGAAAGTCTTGTAGAATTCTGAGCTGAAACCATGTGGTCCTGGGCTTTTTTTGGTTGGGAGACTTTTGATGACTGTTTCTATTTCTTCAGCAGTTATAGGTCTGTTTAATTTGCTTATCTGGTCTTGATTTAATTTGGTAAGTGTTATTTATCCAGGAAGTTGTCCATTTCCTCTAAGTTTTCCAATTTTGTGGAGTACAGGTTTTCAAAATATGACCTGATGATCCTCTGTATTTCCTCCATGTTTGTTGTTATGTTCTCCTTTTCATTTCTAATTTTGTTAATTTGGATATTCTCTCTCTGCCTTTTGGTTAGTTTAGATAAAGGTTTGTCTATTTTGTTGATTTTCTCGACGAACCAACTCTTTGTCTCATTGATTCTTTGTATTGTTTTCTTTGTTTCTATTTTGTTGATTTCAGCTCTCAATTTGATTATTTCCTGCCATCTAGTTATCTTAGATGAGTTTGCTTCTTTTTGTTCTAAAGTTTTAAAATGTTCTGTTAATTCACTAGTGTGGGATTTTTCCAGCTTCTTTATGTAGGCCTTTAGTGCTATGAACTTGCCTCTTAACACTGCTTTCATTGTGTTCCATAAATTTGGGTATGTTGTGTGGTCATTTTCATTGAATTTTAGGAAGCTTTTAATTTCCCCCTTTATTTATTCCTTGACCCATTGATGACACAGGTAATCATTGTTTAATTTCCATGTGTTTGTGGGTTTTCTGGAATTAGTATTGCTGTTGACTTCTAGTTCTAAACCATGGTGATCTGATAAGGTACATTGGATTATTCCAATTTTTTTGTATTTGTTGAGGTTTGTTTTGTTACTAAGTATGTGGTCAACTTTTGAGAAGGTTCCATGAGGTGCTGAAAAGAAGGTATATTCTTTTCTGTTTGGATGCAATATTCTATAGATGTCTGTTAAGTCCATTTGAGTCATAACATCTGTTAGTGCTCTTATTTCTCTGTTCATTTTTTTTGTCTGATTGACCTGTCCAGTGGTGAGAGGGGAGTGCTGAAGTCTCCCACTATTAGTGTGTGGGGTTTAATATATGATTTAAGCTTTAGCAGTGTTTCTTTGACATATGAGGGTGCCCTTGTATTTGGGGCATAGATGTTCAGTATTGAAATTTCCTCTTGATGGATTTTTCCTGTGACTAATATGAAATGTCCTTCTTTGTCTCCTTTGACTGATTTTAGCTTGAAGTCTATTTTGTTAGATATTAGGATAGCTACACCCATTTGTTTCTTAGGTTCATTTGATTGGTATATTTTTTGCCAACCCTTTACTCTGAGATGGTGTCTGTCTTTGAGTTTGAGATGTGTTTCTTGTATGTAGAAGAAGGATGGATTCTGTTTTCATATCCAATCTGTTAGTCTGTGCCTTTTTATAGGTGAGTTGAGTCCATTTACATTAAGGGATATTAATGACCAGTGGTTGCTATCTCCTGTTAATTTAGTTTTCATCGTTGGTGATGTTAATTTGTGCATCTTTTCTTCTTTGGGATTTGCTGTCATGAGATCACCAATTGTCTGTGTTTTTGTTGGTGTAGCCATCTTCCTTGGGTTGGAGTTTTCCTTCTGGTATTTTGTGTAGGGCTGGGTTTGTGGCTAGGTACTGGTGAAATCTAGATTTGCCATGGAATATCTTGTTTTGTCCTTCTATGGTGATTGACAGTTTTGCTGGGTATAGTAGTCTGGGCTGGCATCTATGGTCTCTTAATGTCTGCATAATGCTTGACCATGACCTTCTGGCTTTCATTATCTCCAATGAGAAGTCAGGTGTAATTCTGATAGGTCTTTATATGTTACTTGGCCTTTTTCCTTTGCAGATCTTAATATTCTTTCTTTACTCTGTATGTTTAGTGTTTTGATTATTATGTGGTGAGAGGACTTTTTTTTTTTTTTTTTGATCCAGTCTATTTGGTGCTCTGTAAGCTTCTTGTATCTTCATAGGCATATCTTTCTTTAGGTAGAGAAAGTTTTCTTCTATGATTTTCTTAAATAAATTTTCTGTGCCTTTGAGTTGAACTTCTCCTTCTTCTATACCTATTATTCTAAGATTTGGTCTTTTCATGGTGTCCCATATTTTATGGATATTTTGGGTTAAGCTTTTGTTAGATTTAATGTTTTTTTTTTTTAACTGATGAGTCTATTTCCTCTATTGTATCTTTAGCACTTAAGAGTCTTTCTTCCATTTCTTATATTCTGCTGGTCATGCTTGCATTTGTGGTTCCTGATCTTTTTCTCATGATTTCTGTTTTTATAATTCCTTCAGCTTGTGTTTTCTTTATTGTTTCTATTTCAGTTTTCAAGTCCTGGATAGTTTCTTTTATATGTTTGATTTCTTTTTCTTGGTTTTCTTTAAGTGATTTGCTGATATCTTCCAAATTTTTGTTTGTCTTTCCCTCCATTTCTTTAAGGAAATTTCTCACTTCATCTTTAAGAACTTCAAACATTCTCTTGAAGTTATTTTTTAGATCATTTTCTTCTGGTTCATCCATATTTGTTTTTTCAGGTCTTGCTTTTGTAGGGTTTTTAGGTTTTACTGGTATTGTGTTGCTCTTTGTGGTGTAGTGTGTGATCTTACCTTTTCTATTCATCTTTTCCTCTAATAGGTGTGGTGGGGGCTGTCTGAGATTCTGTTGAATAGTCTTCTAGGTACCAGTGAATCCAAAGATGGTTGTTCCTCGTGGTACAGTCAGTGTCACAGTTCTAGTTACCCCATTGGTTACTCCTGTTCCTGGAGATAGCTCAGTGCCCCTGTGCTTTGCTCTACTCCCTTGGAGTTTGCTCTCTTAGGCCTACTTTGGCCTAGGTTGCTGGCTTTTATCTGTTTCTGTAAATCCTGGTCTGGATTCCTTCCTGCAGAAGTCCCTGGGTTGGCCAGGCAATGGTGGTGCCCGCCTTTAATCCCAGCACTCAGGAGGCAGAGGCAGGCGGATCTCTGTGAGTTCGAGGTCAGCCTGGTCTACAAGAGCTAGTTCCAGGACAGGTTCCAAAGTCCCTGGGTTGGAGTTGGACCTGGAAAGGGTTCTGGTTCCAGTCTACTGCCTTGGAGGTCCCAGGCTTGGGTGTGCCCAAACCCGCAGAGGACCTGCTCACTTCCTCAGAGGTCCCAGACTCACACTCGGACCTGCAGGGGTTCCAGGTTCTTGCCTATTCCATTTGATGTCCCAGACCAATGCTCAAACCACAGAGGTCCTGGCTCAGGCCTACTCTGTCTGAGGTCCCAGACTCATGCCTGTCCCATAATGTGTTACATGGAGACATAGAGCCGCCTATCCACTGTGTTGCTAAGACACTACTTGGAAGCCCAGCACTGTTTTTTGTACAGTGAAGTTTTCCTTAAATAACATTCACTTTCCTTATGTATCTATTTTTTTCATCCCTCTGAAACATTTTTCCTTACCACAATCAGTTTTGAAACATTTTTCCTAACCATAATCAGTTCTGAACCATTTTCCTTACCATAATCAGTTTTTAAAACTTGAAAATGTAAAATTTCTTCTGCCATAAGTCTCTTTTTTCATTTTCATCAATAAAAAAGTATGATGAAAACTGGCCATAGTGGTGTGTACCTTTAATCCCAGTACTCGGGAGGCAGAGGCAGGTGGATCTCTGGAAATTCAAGGTAGCCTGCTCTACAAAGCAAGTTCCAGGACAGCCAGGACTATGGAGAGACCTTTACTCAGCCTAGCCCCCCAAAAGAAATCACAATGAAACAAATATGAAGAACCCTGAATGGGCAGAATGTATTCTAAATGTTTACAGCTACTTCGTGGCTTTCTGTCTAAAAGCAAATGTAGATATTATAAAAGAGGGAAAAAGCAGGAAGTGAGCAAAGCATCGGCGATTAGACTGCCCTGCTGGAAAGTAGGAGCAGTGAGGCATGGTAATCAGAGATCCCTGTCAGACAGTTAGTTCAGCAAGGCCAGGATGTTCTAGGGATTTCTTACCTGCATAATTCCACTTATAAATGTTAGACCACCTTGCAGGAAATGTCCATCAACAAATATCCCAAACGAAAAGCAGCAACCCAATTTTCCATCAATTATTTCACCAACAAACCATGGTCCTGACAGAGGAATGGGCAGAAAAGCAGGAGATTAAAAAACTATGAGTCTTTCCAGGCATGGTGCTATATGCTTTAATCCCAGAACTCAGGAGACAGATCTCTGTGAGTTTGAGGACAGCCTGGTCTACAAAGCAAGTTCCAGGACATTCAGGGCTATACAGAGATACCCTGTCTTGAAAAATGAAACAAACAAATAAACAAATAAACAAACCTATGGGTCTAGGCCAGTGTGGTCACTTAGTGGGTTAGGGTACCTGTCACTAAGCCTGACCACCTGAGTTCAGTTCCTGTGACCCACATAGTGGAAGGAGAGAACTGACTCTTGCAAGTTATTCTCTGACTGCTAAATACACACTGTGGCACATGTGCCCACACATATAAACATGCATAGAAAATAAAATGTGATGGTTTGAGAGAAAATGGCCTTTCAAGAAAATGGCACTATTAGGAGGTATGGCCTTGTTAGGTAGGTAGATATGGTTTTGTTGAAAAAAGTGTGTCACTGTGTAGGTGGGCTTTGAGGACTTGTATATGCTCAAGCCATGCCCAGTGAGGCAGACCACTTCCTGTTGTCTGCTGTTCAAGATGTAGGACTCTCAGCTCCAGCACCATGTCTGCCTGCACACTGCCATGTTGCACAATGATGACAATGGACTAATCCTCTGGAACTGTAAGCCTCCCCATTAAATGTTTCCCTTTAAAAGAGTTGCTGTGGTCCTGGTGTCTCTTTACAGCAACAGAAACCCTAACTAAGACAGAAGTTGGCACCAGGAGTGGAGTACTACTGTGATAGGCCTGGCCACGGTTTTGTTTGGAGGAATATGGACTTTGGGAATTTGGGTTAGGAAAGCAGAATGCTTTAAAGGCTGTTTAATGGGCCATCCTAGTAGGAATATGGAAGACAGTGGTGCTGAGTGTATTTTGAACTGTGGGTGCCTGGATCAAGAGGTTTCATAGGAGAAGAATGTTAATATGTAGCCTAGAGATTGTTCTTGTGATATTTGGGTAAAGAATGTGGCTGCTCTTTGCCTTTGTCTGGAAAATCTGCCTGAGGCAAGAGTTTTGGATTAATTCATTGGCAGAGGGAAATCTCAAAACAGCCTAGTATAGACTCTGTCATGTGGTTATTAGTGTTAACTCTGATAAAGTTATAATGAAAAGTTATAATGAAAAGGAGCAAGCTGAGCAAATAAAAATACAAAACATACAGATTGAGAAAAGGGGCACCAGGATGTGGAATAGAGCTAAATCCTGTGTTTAAGGAGATAAATGGATTAAGAAATGGAATAAAGGGAGTGGTGACCTCAGAGCAAATTCCTACCCAGCTAAATTTCCGATTTGTGAAAAGGAATTAAAGAAAAGCTTAGAGCCTGCCATGGTGGTACACACCTTTAATCCCAGCACTTGGGAGGCAGAGGCTGGCAGATCTCTGGGTTTGGGGCCAGTCTGTTCTACAGAGTAAGTTCAAGGACAGCCAAACTTAGACAACAGAATGTTAAAAACCTTATGAGCATGATAGGCTTTCCAGAATTTACAAGCCACATGCCTATTTCAAGTATATCATAGACTGATAGGATTTCATAATCCAGAAAAGTGTAGAGAAAATAGCTGGTTTTTATTTTTTTTTGCTTTAAATTTCATTTATATTTCTTTATGTCTTAGTTGGGGCTTCTATTACTATGAAGAGACACCTTTATAAGAGCAATTTTTGTAGAAGAAAACATTTAATGGGGTGGTTTACAGTTTCAGAGGTTTGAAAATGATTTATGAGGAACTCATATGCCATTTGTTATACCTGGAATATAAATTATTTTGTTGACAAAATTCTCAATATATTCTTTAGCAGAATTCTCTATAATCTCAGAGTTTATCCTTTACTTACCAAGCACTGTGTATAAAGTCAGCAACAATACAGAGTAGTAGAAGATATTAGTTTTGCCCAAGATATGAAGGGAAAATGCGGTCATATTTGCAAATCCCGGAGGTTCTAAACAGAAGAAAAGAATTAAAAACCTGGTAAACACATGCAAAGTTAATTTCTCTAAAGCTTTTCTAGAAGATTTCCTTCTTTAGACTTTCTAAAACTCAGAACCCTGGGGAGCCAACATACACAGAATCGCAGACGGCAAAGCTCAAATGTGGCTTTGTTGTAGGTCAGACAGACACGTAGAAGGGAATACCTAATTATATATACTATAATAGATTGAATTCTCAGATAGACTATGAGTTTAAATGACAGACACACTTGCCAGAGGTCTATACTACACTCTTTTATCATCAGGTTGATCTGAAAGATTTTGCCATGTTCAGAGGATGATCAATCAAGCCATGACTCTTTTCCATAGGATTCAGTATTTAAACAGTGCACAGACTTCTAAAAGCTATATCAAATATATGTATTTTCCCTGTTTGTGATGTGTTCTCACTTTACAGAGCACTCCCCATCAGTGGACAGACAATACAGACCTAGGGACGACTCATGGAAGGACACAGAGGGAAGAAGGCAGCCGTTCACAAGGCAAGAAGAAAAGCCCTCCCTCCCAGAGTGGGGAGTCTTGGTCTTGGACTTTTAGCTATAGAATTTTGAGAAAAGATTTTGCTGTGGTTTGGGCCAACTATGGTATGCTGTTATTTAAGACCTAACAAACTAATATACATCTTTACTTTAAAAATGTGGTGATAGTTCTGTCCAAATCCTTTGAAACTAGATTCTTTGTATCTTTTTGATTCATATATAATTAGTCATATATTATTCATATATTACATCCTGACTGCAGTTTCCCGTCTCTCTACGCCTCCCAGTTCCCCCACCACCACCTTTCCTCCCTGGATGGCCAGTAACCAGAGGCTGGATATCCCTGAGACCTAGAACCAAACACAACTGGTAGAAAAAAAATTAATGAAATAATTCCTAATGATATTCCACTATACTCATAGATCCCTTATATCTTCAAAGGAACATATTTCTTTTAAGCCAGATAACTGAGAAGGTGGGTTGTAGCTATTAAGGTAATCAATCAGTCAGGAAGAATATGCTAATATGTAATTTTAATGCTATTTTAAAATTAGTAAAGCAACCTTAACCCTCCAAGATTTAAATGTTAACAGAAAAGGTCTATGAATGCCAGTCCAAAGTCCAGCTCTTGCTTCTCTCTTTTGGATGTGACATAAAATAGTACTCTCTAAGCCTGGATGCTTCAGAATCACCTAAACACTTAGGAGTGGATTTCCATGCTGCTGCTCTTATACTCCAATCTATATTTTTAATGTCCTTAGGTGATTCTTTTTTTCCTTTCCTTTCGTTTTGTTGTTGTTGTTTTGTTTTGTTTTGAGATTCTTACTCTGTATTGCCGTCTGGCCCCAAACTCACTATGTAGCCCAGGACATTCTTGTGTTCATGGCAATCTTCCTGCCTTAGCCTCTTGGGTGGTAGGATGACAGGCATGAGCCACAGCACACCTTGCTTGGGCCAGACTAAGTCATCAAGAATGCAAGGAGGACAAAAGTACTGCTGTCCTCCACCCTCTCAGTACAGCCTAAGCAGAAGCAGGACAGGACCAAGTATGATCGCAGTAAAGGATGGAAACAGTTGGAAACTGGGGGAAAGGTTAGCTAGCTGCAGCTCCATGTTTCAGCTCTGTAAACCAATAGTCAGCGTTGGGGCTTTGATAGGAACATGTTTATAAACAGCTTCACTAGGAAAAGCAAGAGTGGAAACACAAATGACTCTTCTGTTTAAACACATGAGGCACGAAAGGTACACTCTCTAGTGCCGTTGCCCAGCTCTACTGACATCACATCATCTAGGAAGAAGTAAGCAACAATTACAGCAGGTACCATGGAGGCACACAAAATCTTTCTCCTGTCTTGAGACTGGCCTCTAACTCTAGATCCTCCTGTCTTCATCTCTCTTGTGCTGGGATTCTATGCACATGACACACAGCCTGGTGGCATGCTGAATCTCCATGACTTCCTTAACAAGGATGACATGCATCTGCTATGCTCAAGGCATCAAGGTAGGTGTTAGCATACATGTTATTTAGGATGGGTGTTAAAAACGACAGACACAGGTAATCACCCTTAACAAGTCTGAGATGAGACAATTATAACACCAGACCACTTCCTCCAGTCATAGACTCTCAACAGGGAGGAAATGGCTAAGGAGAGAAGGGGAAAAAATCTGGTGAGGATGTGGGACTTTCCTGCTCACTGTCATAATTTGAAAATTCACCTTCCTCTAGCTGTATTAATAATGATCAATTAATTCCCATATTTATCACTGTATTACAGAGACAGCACAGGGAAAGACATCTCTCAGGAGAGGTAGTGAGTACCACAGGCACCACCTTATAGCGACCCCATAGCCTGCCCAGAGTGCCATTCAGGATTACATGTGCCCCACTTAAATTTTACCCCTCTCCAATTTGAGACAGAATGTCACTGTGTGGCCCCAGCTGGCCTGGAATTCCATATGCAAACCAGCTGGCCTTGAACTCATGGAGATTCATAATGCCTCTGTCTCCTGAGTTCTGGGATTAAAAGCATGTGCACTATGCCCAGCCAAATTCTTCCAGGTTGTATTAGTGCCTTATTTTTAATATTTGAATTAAATTTTTTCTATTCAAAGGTATTTCAAACATAAACTTACATTAAATAGCTATTTATAAAAAAACAATTACTTAAATTAAAAGTTGGCCATTTTGAGTTATATTGTGAATTTGCCATATTTTGATTAAATCACATTTTATTGCCATATACTGGGGTGGGAAAGAATTATTTTTCAAGATAAATATCACAGAAAAAATAATGGTCATCTGAAGAATGCACCTCACAGAGTGCAACGAAGACAGTTCACACTGCTTTGTATCTTTGCTAACGATGAGGGTGTTATGGGATACTTTTAAGTCCTCTGAGAACAAAGGGAATCATGTCTACTGACCTTTAAGCTCTGGGTATGCTAGATATCTAAATGTAATCAGAATGGTGAGCTGGGTCAGCACAATCAACACAAACAGGACCCGGGCCTGCAAAGAAAGAGACATTGATATGAACAGATATGCTGGCACAACTCCAGGCAAGGCTTTTAAACTGGCTTCATTAACAAAATGTATGAGACATAATAAGAAATACGTATTTCAATCTATAAATTTCCTGCCAATAACTCCTAAGATCTTTATAATTTTATAAATGATAACAGGAAATAGTAGAATACTTCCTCATAAAATACTTGGTTATAGCCCCAGGTTCCTCAGACAGCTCTGGGGTGGTGAGCAGAAGGAATGTCACCTGTGATTAATAAGAAGCTTTAGAATAGGGGGCTAGTTGCTAGATGGATCAGCTAAGCGCCGAGGGCTGGCACCGTGTCCTTATACCATCCCCCTTTGTTCTCCAGGGGAAAGGGCGTTGAATTCATCACTAAGGGCCAATAATTTAACCAACCAGGCCTACACAGGGAAACTTGCATAGAAACCCTGGGTGAAGGGTTCCAGAGACGACTCTAGTGAATAGCAGGAGTGCTGGGACGGGGAGTGGCATGTGCCTCCTAGGACGTGGACAATGACGTTCAAGCCTCTTCCCTGCCTCTCTTCTATCTGGTTGATACTGAGTTTTATCCTTAAATAATAAACCAGTAATCGTAAGGAAACTGTCTTCCTGAGTTCTGTGAGCCATTCTAGAAAACTACTAATCCCAAGAAAGGAAGTCTTAGGAACCTCCAATTTACAGCTAGTCCATCTGAAGCACAGGACATTCTGGATCCGACTGCTGTGAGGAGGGAGGGTGGGAGGAGGGCTGAGCCCTTAGCCTGTGGGATCTACACTATTTCTTGGCAGTCATTATGAGAACTGAGTTAAATTCTAGAACACCCCAATCAGTATCCATGGAGAACTAGAAAACTATTTAAGCCAGAAAGCCCCACACATTTGGTATTTGAAGTGTGTGAAGAAGGGGAAACAGGGTTTTGTTTTTAACATCACAACAAAATACTCTGTAATAAAAAATGTGGCTAAAGAGATTAATAAATATCTGATTAACTGATAATATCATGAACGGCTTAGTATTGCTTTTTCTCAATTTACTTGAACCAGTATTAGAGGTTCATTATACCTGAAGGGTAATCTGTTTATTTAAAGTTGGATATGGGGCAAGGGTAAATTGTATACCACAGGGCTAAATAAGCAAAGAATACTCTCTCTCTCTCTCTCTCTCTCTCTCTCTCTCTCTCTCTCTCTCTGTTTCTCTCTCTCTATCTGTGTCTCTTTCTCCTTTTTTGTTTTTTGAGACAGGGTTTCTCTGTAGTTTTGGAGCCTGTCCTGGAACTAGCTCTTGTAGACCAGGCTGGCCTCGAACTCACAGAGATCTGCCTGCCTCTGCCTCCCGAGTGCTAGGATTAAAGGCGTGTGCCACCACTGCGTGGCTGAAACTCTGTCTTGAAAAAACAAAAGAAAGAAAGAAAAGGCCGGGTGGTGGTGGCGCACACCTTTAATCCCAGCACTCGAGAGGCAGAGGCAGGCGGATCCCTGCGAGTTCGAGGCCAACCTGGTCTACAAGAGCTAGTTCCAGGACAGAGAAACCCTATCTCGAAAAATCAAAAAAAAAAAAAAAAAAAAAAAAAAAGAAAAAATCTCCCGAATAAAATTTAAGATTAGTTGGGACGGTGGAGGCAGTGGCCCCACACGCCTTTGATCCCAGCACTAGGGAGGCAAAGGCAGATGGATCTCTGAATTCAAGTGATGATGTACAAAGTGAGTTCCAGGACAGCCAGGGCTATACAGAGAAACCCTATCTCGAAAAAACAAAAAGAATATAAAACAAAAACTTTAAATTAATGAAGAAACCACCATCCAAAAATTGTAATGATGAAATGAAATACCCATTATTCATTTTTTTCAAAAAGCATAATTATGCATGTAATAAAAGCAAATTGGAAAAAAAAGCAAATTATTTAAATATTATGCATGTAAGTGTATACCCTAAGCTATTTGAGGGAAGTAAAATTAAGGAAGGTTTCAATTATCCTCAACAGTTTACTCTGTATTATTGTGTGTGTGTGTGTGTGTGTGTGCTGTGTTGATGTTCACGACAAGGAAGAGTTCATGGACTGTGAAATAATAGTCAGCCACAGTGATGTGCACTTGTATAATCCATGTACTCAGGAAGCTGAGGCAGGAGGATTGCTTGATCTCAAATATCCAAGGCTACCCTGAAAAACACAGTAATATTTTGCCTCAAAAATCAATAAAGAATAAATATGCACACACATACGCACAAACTAATATAAGAAAATAACCAAAAGAAGTTCTTGAGGGCTAAAGAGATGGCTCAGCAGTTAAGAGCACTCACTGGCTGTTCTTCCACAGGATCCAGGTTTGATTCCCAGCATTACAACCATCCAAAATGCCAGTTCCAGAGGATCTGATGCCCTCTTCTGACCTCCAAGGAAACCAGGCATGCATTTGGTACACAAACATACATGTATACAAAATACTCATACACATAAAAAAATAGGTAAATCTTTATCAAAAGAAAGAAAAGCCTGGCTTGGTGAGATCTTGGTGAGATCTTGGTGAGATGGCTCAGCAGTACAGTCACTTCCCAACAAGCTTGATGACCTGAATTCAGTCCTTGGGATGGTCCATGTGGTGGAAGGAGAGAACCAGCTCCAGTGGGCTGTCCTCTGACCTCCACACACATGCCATGGTACATACATCCCTATCACATACACACAAAACATTGTATTCTTATAGATAAACAGTAAACTTTGTTTTACAAGGTTTAAAACTATTATTTAGAACTTTGCATTTACCATTTCCAGTTAAAACAAACACTCACATACAAGTAACATTTTATTGAATTTACTTACCACAATGTAGTGGTCAGTGAGGAGAATAAATGATGCCAAAGGATCAAATTTGAGATGCGTGTTCTCTTTAGCAGAAAATATGTGGTGAACACTCTTACTTCTTCCAGCAGAATCCTAGTTACAAACACAGCCAAGAAGCAACTTACAGACATACAGTATGTGTAGGTTCTGATTATACACCTATTTACAGTTTCTCAACAACAAAGGTTTCCTGGGCTTGAGGACCACCTTGTCTTCCCACACTAAACCTAAAGGCTGAATCTGAAGGAGGTGGGGTTGAGGGGCTGCACTGAAGAGAAGCAGTGGTGGAGCTCAGACAGTAAGGACAGAAATGAGAAGTAAAGAGCAAGAGGGTGGTGCAAACCTTTAATCCCAGAACTTGGGAAGCAGAAGTAGGTGGATCTCTGAGTTTGAGGCCAGCCTGGTCTACAGAGTGAATTCCAGTCAGAACCTGTTTAGTGAGAGCCTGTGTTAAAAAAGAAGGAGGAAAAGAAAAGGAGGAGGGGGAGAAAGAGAATAATGGCTCAGTTGGTGAAATGCTTGCTGCTGAAGCCATCCCCAAATTCAATCCCTGGAATCCACGCAAAAAGCCAGAAATGGGCTGCAGAGATGACAGAATCATGAAGAATAGGGTTTGGACGCTACCACATATAACAAGCTTGGTGTCCTGCAAATGCCTTTTAACACCAGCTCTGAGGAAAATGACACACCTTCTTCTAGCTTCTGTAATTATACAGGTACACATACAGACATATAAACAAATACATATATCTATTACCCCAGTCCTAGGGGGAGGAGGAAGAGAGATTGAGTCCCAGAATTCACTGGCTGGCCAGGTTAGTCATATCAGTTCAGTGAGAGACCCTGCCTCCAAAGATAAAGTAGAGGTTGGGGAAGTGGACTTCAGTGATTGAAGTTCTTGTGCACAAGTATGAAAACGAGAGTTCAGATACAGGGCTGGAGAGGTGGCTCAGAGGTTAAGAGCACTGGCTGCTCTTTTGTAATGAGATCTGGTGCCCTCTTCTGGCCTGAAGGGATACACGCAGGCAGAACACTATATACATAATGAATGAATGAATGAATGAATGAATGAATGAATGAGAGTTCCGATACCAAAAACTCATATAAATTAAGTGGGTATGGTGGCCTGCCTGCCTCTAACTCCAACCTTAGAAGTTTTAAGTGGGATCCTCAAGCTGGCTAGGGAGACCAGTGTTGTGGACTATTCCTTTACGCTGTGTGAACATATGTCACTGTGATTGGTTTAATAGCTAGGCAGTATTTTCAGGGCAGAGCGAATGCTGAGAAGACGAAGGTGGAGTCAAGAAGAGATGCCAGGAGACACAGAGCAAGCAGCATGGGCAGTATAGAGTAAAGGTAACAAAGCCACATATAAGAATATAGATTAAAAGATATGGGTTTATTTAAGCTATAAGAGCTAGTTAGAAACAAATCTAAGCTATCAGCTAAGCTTTTATAATTAATAATAAGTCTCCACATAATGATTTGGGAGCTGGCAGGCAGGACAGAAAAAAACCGCCTACAGACCAGCCATATTTGCATGCTCTGGCTTTGATTACGAGACCCTGCCTCACTGAATAATATGGAATATTGAATGATATTTTGATTGTGTTCTGACAAAGCTTGCTTGGAGTCAGAGGGCAGAGCTAGCCACTAGTTGACCATAGAGGTTTGGAGAACTGTAGACAGACAAGACGGGACTGAGAGGGGATCTCAATCCTTTGGACTGTAAATCGAAGAGGCAGGAAGCAACTGGTAGCTGCTCCCAGTGCTCTGATCTTTCAGATTCTTACCCCAATATTTGACTCCCAATTTTTTATTTTTATTTTTTTAATTAATTAATTTATTTTTTTGGTTTTTCAAGACAGGGTTTCTCTGTGGCTTTGGAGCCTGTCCTGGAACTAGCTCTGTAAACCAGGCTGGTCTTGAACTCACAGAGATCCGCCTGCCTCTGCCTCTGTCTACAGAGCTAGTTCCAGGACAGGCTCCAAAGCCACAGAGAAACCCTGTCTCGAAAAACCAAAAAAAAAAAAAAAAAAAAGAAATGGAAGATATTGCCAGGTGGTGGTATTATACACCTTTAATCCCAGCAGTCAGGACAGGGGCCAGCCTGATCTACAGAGAGAGTTCCAGGACAGCCAGGGCTAATTGTTATGTAAGCCTTGTTTGGATTCTGATTTGAATCAACCAAATGCATATGCGTGCACATATATGTGCACACATACACACACAAACAAACACACATGCACATGTGTGTTCATACAACCATACCTATCTAATGTGATGTATTTAAATTGGACAGAACTTTACCATTAATGAGTGGAAGAACCAAGCTACCTGTTTAATAATCAGTCAGTAGATTGAATTCTTCTGAGATAGTATCTCACTGTAGGAGCCAGCCATGATAAGCTTAATAGAAACAGACCACCCAAAGAAAGTTCTTTACCCAACCATTATCACCTGCCAGTGTAGGACCTAGCCAAGATAAGTTTAAAGGAGGCCTGAGTCTCAGTAGTTTACCCTGAGGCAATACCTGGTTGCAGGAAGGACCACAAACTGAGATTACCCAACCACCACCCAAGAACAGACCATCCAAAGGAAATGCCTAATGTTCCAACTGCTGTAGATAGGATCACCTGCCAGCACACACTCACCAGGACACCCCTAGACAAATGTCAGCCAATCAGGGGTCCTGAACCTTAGAAGTCCCTCACTCCCATTTTTACTACTAAAAAAACTCAACTCTAACTGACCTCGGGGCTCTCTGATTATTCCAATACGTTGGACATACAGAGAGACTGAGTTTGCAAACTTGTATAAAATAAAGGCTCATTGCTTTTACATACAGCACTCAGACTCCTTGTTGGTTTCTGGAGGACTTTGCGGATCTGGACATAACACTTACCATATTACCTGGGCTAACCTCAAACTCATGGTCCTCTTCCCTCCGTCTCCTGAGTAGTTAGGATTATATATATATGTGCCACCTAACCAGGCTTTAGCAGATTAATTTTTTAAAGTCATGAATGTAAGATTGAAAACAGATATCCATGATTGCGTAGGGATAAAAGCAGATCACAAGGACAAGAAAACTCGGGGCCAATGAGATGGCTCAATGGATAAAGGTGCTTGCCACGATGCCTAAACCTGAGGTAAATTCCCATGACTGTATGGTATATTTAAAGGAGAACAGACCCCCTCCAACTGTCCTCTAACCTCCACACTTGCATCATGGTGCCTGTAGTTCTCCCTGCCCGGACACAGAAAATAAATACATCAAATGTAACTTCCAAAAGAACATGCTAAATATCCTGTGTTCAAACTTTATTTACTGTTTATCAAATTTGTTTACTACCAACTGACTAGCAACAAAACCCAAATCAGAGTTCACTGTGGCGAGAGCCCATGCAATAACAGAAGAAACTAAAAACGACAATTTACCTGGACAGATACTTCTATGGTGTGTGTCCCGTTACTGTAGTTTTTAGGGTTCCACTTCAGTATGAAGATAGGACCAGACACTTGAGCAGCCTGGCCTACATTAGCTCCATCAATCTTAACAGTTACAGAAGTGATGGGGGATAAGGAAAAGGCCAGCACTCTGGAATGAGAGCATGTAGAAGCTGCATGATTTCAGCACAGGACATTGTTCTTAGAGAACAACACTACTGTAACCTGAGGACATAGAATGCAGGCAGGGCCACACTGTACAACTGCAAAGACCTTGTACAACTTGGCAATGAACTGCTAAGAAATTAGCTGAGCGGAGGTGGTGCACACCTTTAGTCCTAGCACTCGGGAGGCAGAGGCAGGTGGATATTTGTGAGTTCCAGGCCAGCCTGGTCTACAAGAGCTAGTTCCAGGACAGGCTCTATAGCTATAGAGAAACCCTGTCTCAAAAAACAACCCCCCCCCAAAAAAACACACAAAAAAAGAAATTGAGACTATGTTTTTTCTTTCTTTTGTAGTGTTAAGGACATGCTAGGCAAGTGTTCTACCACAGAATTATACCCCACACCCCAGAAACTATTATTTTTCATGAAGCAAACCAGTTTCTTCTGAGAAATCTACCTAGCATAGACTAAAAATCCTTTCTGAAGAAATTCCTGAATTCCTGGTTTTACTCTTAGGAAGAGAATGCCTATTAATCCTATGTCAAGTCTATAATTCATTCATTGGTTCCTGATGTACTAACCAGAAAATGCAAGTTATAACCAGAGCTTTTCAGATAACACCTAGTGCTGATATCCAGATGCCATTAAAAATACGATTGAGTAGTTAAATCGGGGTGTGCTTTCTGTGCACAGAGAAGACAGGAATTTGCTTAGTCTGTGCCTTCCGGTGAGAATAGTATGAGAACCTGTCTCTCTGGAGACTGCTTTGAAGGAACGCTCAGAGGTGCTAACAGTAGCCCTTTAGAAGCGGGCAAGCACACGTCTCCTCCATGACGCTGCTCTCCCAGAGCTGTGACGCTGCACTGCTTGTCTGTCTGCCTCAGCCTCTCAGATGCTGTCACCACACCTGGCTTAGATTACTTTTCAAAATAAAATTTAAAAAAATATTTTTAAAAGTGATCTTACATTTGAAAGACGTTTTCCAAAAATAATGTCTCATTAGAATTCTTTTAACAAACATTACCAAAGTCATACATAAACTATATTTTGAATTTCATCAGGATTATACAACCTATTCTTTTGGCAGGTTATTTAGCAAAACGGGGGGTAGAGGAACCCTGATGTATAATACAAATGTCCAAAAGCAGGATATGTGGGGCTGAGGCAGAGTTTTGTGGCAGAGCAGCTGCCTCACTGGAATCCTGAAATGCCCCAAAGCAGCTCTGTCCTTTTTCAGTTAGCTCCCTCCTGTGCTTCACCCCCACACACACACCCAGCTCCCCAACCCCACCAAGCACATCCCACTGAGCAGACTGATCCCAGGCAGCCACAGCATTGTTTTAATGAAGGGAATTGAAGGCTTTGCAACATTTGACCCCCTGCTTGCCTCTGCTAGGGTACAATTGTGGTTTTGACTTATAAACCCTACTCTCCTAGAATTCTTCATAGCAGAAGCCTGCCCTCGGTCTCAGGCTTAAATAAAGAACTCTCATTTGTCCTTACATTTGTGGTGGACTGCAACTTTCTGCTGTGGATTATAACATATAAGGCCTTAATTTGATCCCCAGCCCTGCAAATAATTAATAAAAATGAATAAATAAGTATAGATTACAAGGTAATATGTTATGGTAGTAGCAATGTAAACATGTGAATAGAAAGACTGTAATAAAATATACAAAAAATAATTGAAAGACCCGAATAAATCCAGACCCCTCTAGCAGAAAGAATAGAGCCAAAAAAAATCTAGCAGGAAAAATAGAGCCAAAAATCTAGCAGGGAGAGAAGAACCAAAAATCTAGGTTAGCAGGTTCAGTGACTCTGTTCCAGGAACTAACTGACCATAAAGTTAGATTATAATCTTGAGAACAATCTTGAGAAACGGGGAGTTACCCCATTGTAATGATCACTGGTATTTTCGGAATTTTCCAATGACGCCCTCCCTACCCCCTTTGAGTTGTGGTTTCTTCCCCTAAATACCCCTTCTCCCTGCTTCTCAGGGTCAACCTCTACCCCTGCGTGGAAAATGAGTTTGGGGCCCCAGTGCACTGGTTCCTGTCCTGTCAATAAACCTTGTGTGATTGCAGCAAGGATGGTCTCTCATGAGTTTCTGGGGGGTCATGTTATCCCAAGACTTGAGTGAGAGTCTCCCCATTCCGGGAGTCTTTCATAATGATTGGCTTAAGAGTTTCTGGATGATTTTAAAAGATTTTATCGTCTTTTTTAAAAATTACATTTTAGGGGATTAGAAATAGTGGTAGAACATATGCCTGATATGCGTGAGGCCCCGGATCAAGTCCCAACTCCCAAATTATTTATTTATATATATGTATGTATATATGTGTATAGAATATATGCACACACGTATATATTATGTATATTGAATGGGTTGAAACAATGAATACAGTTTACCTGTGTAGACTGTTGAAAAAAACAGAAGTGGGACATCCCCTAGCTTTTACATGGGAATAGAATCACAATGACTTATTCTTCACCCGTTTCAAAGTGAAAGTAAATTCTGAAACACTGAAACATACCTGATGTGTGTTGAATGGAAGAGCCTTTCTAGTGGTTCATGTTTGGCACAACTATAGAGGAGTGATTTAGGGTTGGTGATAAGAACCACAGGCCACTTGTCAAAGGTTACGTCTGCAAAGCTAAAGAGGTCGTGGTCAAAGGCAAAGATCCGGTACCTGGAGGCCAGAGGAGAGTAAGGGAATTTAGTTACTTCTCACTCTGAGCTTGAGTGGGCTCAGGATGTAGTGGTGGAGTGCTTGCCTAGCGTACAGGGAGCTCTGGGTTCCAAACCCAGGTGTGACACTCAGGAGGTAGAGGCAGGAGGATCAGATGTTTGTGGTCATCCTGGGCTAGACAGTGAGCTACAAGGCGAGCCTGGGCTACAGGAGACCCTGTCTCAAAAAGAGAGGGAGAGACTTGAGAATAAACACAGAGCAAATGTAGAAACCACTGGTGCGGGCTGGGGTTGCTCCAGGCTCTTCCCTCTTTCCTGCAGCTTTGTCTTCCCACCTGTGGGTCAGCAGGACTCTCACTGAGCTCATGACTCTAACGCGTCCCACAACAAGGCCTGCACTCTTTGATTTTAAATCTTTTTAACTTGGTTCACTTTATTCTAGACAGCACTATTACACTATTGTTTTGAACCTGGGGTTCAAACATCATAAGCCCAGGGGCTGGAGAGATGGCTCAGAGGTTAAGAGCATTGCCTGCTCTTCCAAAGGTCCTGAGTTCAATTCCCAGCAACCACATGGTGGCTCACAACCATCTATAATGAGATTTGGTACCCTCTTCTGGCATGTATGTATACACAATAAATAAACAAATAAAGTCTTTAAAAAAAAAATCATAAGCCCAAGATCAGGTATTCTTCATTCCACCAACAATGCTATATCAAGTATGAACTCTCATTTAGTTGAAGAATTTAAATTGCTATGACAGCAATAACTAGAAGGTCAGGCACAAAATTCAAGGGAAAAAAATCTAGTTCCAGTGCACCTGAGAGTCTGGTCCACAGACCAGCCACACCGATAACGTTTTTAATGGTGGGATTTGGACACCGTTAAACTCTTTCACAATTCTTTTTCCCCACAATTCTTATGAACATTGGAGTTTAAAACTACATAGTAACCCAAATTGTGGTGGCTCCTATCTGTAGACCCAGTCCTTGAAAGGATGAGTCAAGAGGCTAAAGAGTAAGTTTTAGGCTAGCCTGAACCATGCTTTCAAAAAAAAAAAAAGAAAAAGAAAAAGAAAAAGAAAGAAAGAAAATGAAAAAACCACACATGGTTGTGTATGCCTTGGTCCCGGCACTCAGAAGGCACAAACATTTCTCCATCGGCCTGTATACATACACAGCCAGTATCAGGCCAGTTAGGAGCTATGTGCCTCAAAAGGAATAAAAGAAAGAGAAACCCTGCATTCTAATAGACATGTCTTAAAGTTTACATGGCATAATGATGATAAACACCAGTGCTTTGGGGGCTGGAGAGATGGCTCAGTGGTTAAGTGCACTTGCTACTCTTGCAGAGGACCTGGGTTCAGTTCCCAGCACCCACACGGTGGTTCACAACCATGCATAACTCCAGTTCCAGGAGATCTGTTCCCCTCTGACCTCTGCAGGCACCAGGCATGCACACGGTGTACATACACACACGCAGGCAAAACACTCACATAAAATAAAATGAATACATCTAATAAAAAATAATTAATTTTTTAAAAAATCACTGTTGTAACAAGGTTTTACATAATGGAAAAGATTGCTAGAGACACGTTAACTGACAGCTTGACAAGACCTGGAGTCACCTGAGATGGGTTTCTGGGCATCTGGGGGGGAATATTTTGATTTTGTTAAAATCCCACCCATTGTGTCCTGCCTGGTTCAGGGGACATAAGTGAAGGGAGCTGAGCATTCTGCTATCTTCCTGACTGTGGACACGATGTCATCAGCTGCTTCAGACTCCTACTGCTTTGAGCCAGAATCAACTTTCTCCCCTAAGTAGCTTCGTCAGAGTGTTTTACCACAGCAACAAGCAAAGAAATTGAGACGTGTGTGATTTTATTAGCCTGGTGGTGCCACATGCCTTTAATGATAGCACTCAGGAGGCAGAGGCAGAAGGATTAAAAGTTAGCCTGGGCTACATAGTTAGAACTATTCTTCAAAATAACAAACCAAAACAACAGAATTATCATAAGTTTTTCCTGGGATAACCCATCAAATAAGAAAGTGTCACTGTTTTAGCAAATGTGTGTAAACTTCATTTGCAGGGAGGCTTTCTTACCTTCTATTGTCTTTCCAGTCTCCCACTTCAAGTTCCAAAGTGCCTGTAAAGTGACGAGTGTGTAAAACAGGCATCAGTCCACCAAGAGTGTGGAGGTGCCCACACAAATAAGCTGTGGCCGAACTAAACAGCGAAAAATAAACAGAATGAATGAATAAAGACAAACTGTGTGCCAAATCAGTAAGAAAGTCTCTTCAGAAAAGCAAGTGGATTCAGCAATTGGAAATGACCAGTTCAGGTTCTAGAACCTGCCTTACCTCATTACTGTCCGGATCCCCGGGGACGGAGAAAGGATAGTAGATGTTGTAAAGTGTCCAAACCAAATTGTCTGGTTGCTCTGACTACTTTTCTTGGAGAACGATAAGAGTTCCTCCATCTGTTTCTGAAATGGGAGAAAAATCCAATGCCAGACAGGTCAAACATTTCCCCTAAAGTTTATAACAATAATCACATTGTCTGTGTGGCCCAATTCTAGTAGGTCATGACCTGAAAAGATCTCTATCAGTTTGAACCGTGTTCATTCACATTATAATCCTTTCTGAGAGGACTGCAGTGAGCAGAGCAAGCACCATCTGCATTTGATGCATACGAAACTGAAGAATAAGTTAGTCACTGTTTTCAGGGTTAGGAGTGTGGCTCAGGAGTAGAGCTTTTTCCTAGCAGCAAGCACGAGGTCCTGGGTTCAATCCCCAGTGTCAGGAATGGGGGAATAATTATCCACTTAATGAGACAACTAATCTTTTTAGTGTTGTACTGCTATATCACAATTTCTAAAAGAAACACTAAGCCAAAAGTCTAAAACATACACATGTTATATGTCCACCGACAAACCTAAACGTCTTAACGTCTCTATTCTATATAGTCAAATATTAGAAACTCCAACAAAATAAAATACCCACATAATGGAATACTCAGCAATAAAAAAGGAAAAGCTACGGATGGCCACAACCACAGACACACATCTCAGAAGCATCACACTGAGAATTAGAAGCCAAACCCAAAAATGCATACTGTAGGATCACATTTACCTAAAAATTTAGAATAAATAAAACCATGCTAATAGAAAATCAATCACTTGTACCATCAGAATAAGGACAGATTCCACAAGAAAACTTTCTAGGGTGGTAGACAGGTCCTAAATCTTGACTGAGAGAAAGTTAAAAACAGCATATACATTTGTAAATTCTTCAAACACTTAAAATTAGTATATTTTATTGTATTTAAAACACCTCATGACACTGATTTCAAAACATAATTTGCACATACAGAATATGTACTTATAATATCTATAACATGCATACAGTAATGAATTTCTGGGCCTTGCCCTTTCTAATTTGGTAAAATTGGGGTAAGACTAGGGAGACTCAGGGGCTGGAGAGATGACTCAGTGGTTAAGAGCACTGGTTGCTCTTGAAGAGGACCTGAGTTCAGTTCCTAGCACCCACATGGTGGACCACAATCATTTGTAACTCCTGTTCCAGAAGATCTACTGCCCGCTTCTGATTCCCATGGGCACTGCATGCACACGGTATACAGACATATATGTAGGCAAACACTCATACAAATAAGACAAAATTAAAAAATCTAAATTAACAGAAGACCAGGGATTCTGCATTAGGTAACACCACAATTGATTTTTATGTACTTGATCTGTGCATTGTATATTTAAAACTCTATTCTAAGAAAAAATATTAGTTCACCAGCTCACTAAAGGCACTTGGTGATTAGGAAACGAAATATAACTGTATCCTGTATTCTTTACTTCTAGAACCTTCACATAACTCTGAACCTCTTTCAGCTCTTTCAGTGCCTGAGGAACTCTGCATTTGCTACAGTTTTCTGAACTGGTCACATGCTCTGATACTGAACGACACACCCAGGAACTTACTTGATCTTAGCTCCTTTTACTCTTCTAAGCAGGTGTATGTGTCTCATATAAGAGCATGTGCTCATCAAATAAGGAACTGGCATTTGCTGTGCTAAGACATAGCAAGAGCTTCTTAGATTCTCAGGTTCTTAGCCTTGCCAAAATGTTTAAGTTGTTCTCTTATTAGAAAAAATATAGACTACTAAATAATATTGGCAACAATATAACATATAATATACTAAGCTATAGGCCCTGTAGCTTGCTGAATATAGCCTATACTTAATACATATTCAAAAAACACTTGATAGATAAATATAAAAAGTGAGGTGCTCTCTTCCCAACTTTCGGGTAAGAATAGAGACAGCAGTAACAATTCTGAAGCAGCTAGTAGCTTCCAGACATATCTGTAACCGCAGTAAAATTTTTCTGGAACATATCTAGATAAGAACATGTTTACTTCAGGTAACTAAACGGTCTAAATATATTCAAGAAAAAATAAAAACAGGTAAGCTAAAAAGGGAAGTGAATTTTTTCAACTCATACCTCATCTAAAATTCCAAAGAAATTATAGGGTCTCTTAGGCCCTGGCCTTTGGGTGGCATCCACAGAGATGAAAGAATAGTTGCCAAAGGGAGTAGTGTGCACATAATGGAAAGAGCCGTCCTTCCGCACAGCAGAATATTTCCTAAAAGATACAAACAGAAAGGCTTTAGTGCAATGATAGAAAGAATGGGCTTCATGTTAGAATAGTAATAAAAGCGCATCAAGAAAAGACTTCTAGTCAATATAATACAATCACAGAGACCTAACATTTCAACTGGACCAGGCCCATCACCTGACCAAGGGACCACCCCTAGGACGGCACAATCACTTTAAGCCATGCTAAAGAAATATGACTTTTCTTCATTAATTAATTTATTGGGTTTGGGTGGGTTTTTTTCTTTATTCTCTTCTTTCTCCTCCTCCTCCTCCTCCTCCTCCTCCTCCTCCTCCTCCTCCTCCTCCTCCTCCTCCTCCTCTTCTTCTTCTTCTTTTTGTGTGTGTGAGTGTGTGGAGACTGAGTTTCACTGTGTAGCCCTAGCTGTCCTGGAACTCAATATGTAGATCAGGTTGGCCTCAAATTCAAAGAAATCTGCCTGCCTCTACCTCTTGAGAGCTGGGATTTAAGGTGTGTGCCATCGTGCCCAGCTTGCACAAGGCCGTGGGGTCAATATCCATTACAACAAACACCTGGAGAAAAACGAGGGACTCTTTATTAAAAGTCTAACCTGGCAGCTATTCTGCACACTCAGGTTTGAAAACCAATGGAACAGACCTGCAACCACAGCCCATCTCTTAAGAACATTTCACTCCCTTTTCAAGGCCTTCGCTGTGTCCACCCTGTGACGACCTCTACCTTTCCTGACTTCCTGTTATGAAATGCAAGGCAGCATTTCATCAGCCATTCCTTCACATTCTTTTCTAATGCTGTCCTGACACATCTTCCCTCCTTTTAGTATTACCAGAACATAAGTTCCTTTGGAGGCAGGGGCCATTCTATCCCTGATAGCTCTTCTATCCCTGAGACCACACAGCTAGTGAAGAGCTCTTAAAGAACACCCAGTGCTCGATTAAATGACAAAGCACAATAAATCTCCTCAGTAGCCAGAACTGAAAGTGAAATTGCGACCAAAAGAAGTATCCCAGCACACTGAAACGTAGAGACTGCTTCTAACACAGAGGTTCCCAGGTGAAATCACACTCATGACATATGAAGAAAATGTAATGTTTATATTAATCGGAGGAAAGGATAAAGCAGTCATGGGTGACCACTGGTCTTTCTGGCCACTCCAGAGGTTGACAGTATCTCAGTTTTCTGAAATCCCACTGACCCAGCAGTCCACCTACTAACACTCCTCCAAAGGACTTCTACTTTGTCCCAGTTGTAACCAAAGGAATTAAAGGAAGCTGGGTGTGGCGGCCCACACCCCTAATCCCAGCATTTTTAAGGTGGAGGCTGGAAGAGGTGGAGGTGAGTTCCAAGCCATCCTGATCTACTTAGTAAGACTCTATTTCAAAAATAAACAGAGAGAAAGAGAAAGAGAGAAAGGAAAAGAGAGAGCCAAGCGTGGTGGCTCATGCCTATACTTTTAGCATGAGAGGCTGAGGCTGGAAGGAGAATTAGAAGTTCAGACCAACCTGGGGAACATAACAAGATATAAAAAGAATTAAAGCAGAGAAAAATATTTTTTAAAAAGGACTGATTGTAACACACATGTGTGTACGCACGCGCACATACACACATACATGACAGCTCATTTTCTAAATTATCAAAAATTCTTTAAACAGAAATTTCATCTTTTAAAAATGATTTCATTTGCTGGGCGGTGGTAGTGCATGCCTTTAATCCCAGCACTCAGGAGGCAGAAGCAGGCAGATTTCTGTGAGTTTGAGGCCAGCCTGATCTACAGAGTGAGTTCCAGGAGAGGCAACAAAGTTACAGAGAAAGCCTGTCTTGGAAACAAAGATTCCACTCATTCATTGACTGGACTGACCCTCCTGACAGATCCTACTTAGTAGTCTGCACTGTGCTCATTCAGGTACCTGTAATAATTTGTGATGCTCTCCAGGCTTGGAATGTTATATGCATCTAAAAAAAAAAAAAAGCAAACATTCACCTATGCAAAATAGAAAAATGCAAACATGTCAATGACATAAGAACACAGCACTTTCTGTAACCCTTTAAATGGCAGAGTGTCACTCAACATTTTAAGAACAGTAACTTCACCAAACTCAGATTACCTAGAAGCTTTTAAGGCACCAAATATACTGAAGAAATAGTAAGTACTTTGTAATTTTGTTTAGAACAAGTCAGTTTCAAAATTCTAAGTCTACACTGCTGTTGCTGCTTGTCTGGCACTAGCTCATGTTGGTCTCAATCTCTGATTCATCCTGCTTCAGCCTTCCTTATGCGGGGAGGACAGGCACATGCTACCCTACCCATCTTGTTGTTCTGTTTTCATCATGGGGTTACAGAGGCAGAAAGAAATGAATTCTACATAGCAAGTGCTTCTAACAGAGAGTCTGTCTAGTCCAGGCTGGCCCGGAACTCCCTATTCTAGAGAGAATGACCTGGAATCTCTTGTGAGGCTCTTACCTCTACCTCAGGAATGTTGTCACACCTAGTACACAGTTCGGGGGATCAAAGCAAGTGCCTCACATGTACGAGGCAAACACTCTACCAGCTAGTTGAGCTAGCTTCTCAATCTCAGGTCTATGGATTTTGACAAATACACAGTGATATATCCAAGACCACAATCAAAATATAAAGCAGTCTAATCATACCCCAAATTTTCTTAATGCCTTTAAAGTCAGTTTCTCCTTCTACCCCACCTCTGGCAACTACAATCTGTCATCTGCCTATAGTTTTTATCTTCTAAATGTCATATAAATGGAATCATAGAGTACGAAGATGTAGATTTAGCTTCTTTTCACTTAACAAAATGTAGGGTTTTTTAAAAACATAATTTTTTGAGTTTTTTTTTTTCAAGACAAGGTTTCTCTGTAGCTTTGGAGCCTATCCTGGAACTAGCTCTTGCAGATCAGGCTAGTCTGGAACTCATAGAGATCTACCACCTGCTTTTGGCTTCCAAGTGCTGGGATTAAAGGTGTGCGCCACCACCATTCAGCTTAAGCCATAATTTCTGAAGAACTCTTTCTCCTTTGTAAAGAGGAAAACATCGTACTAACTTTCACATGAAAGGCTTACAGCGACATCTAAATGTTTTAGATTCTCCTTTTGGTTTTCAAGGCAGGATTTCTCCGTGGCTTTGGAGTCTGTCCTAGAACTTGCTCTGTAGCTCAAGCTGGCCTCAGACTTACAGAGATACACCTGCCTTTGCCTCTGGATTTCCTTTTTTTCCCCCTTTCTTTCTTTTATCTTTTTATCTTTTGAGACAAGGTCTTGCTATGGAGCCTGACCGACCTACAACTTGCTATATAAACTATGCTGGCCTCAAACTCACAGAATTCTACTTGCCTCTGAAGTTTTAATATCATATGTTACAGCTGTGTATAAGAGATGTGGCCTTTAGCTGGGTGGTGGTGGTGCACGCCTTTTACCCCAGTTGTTAGGAGGCAGAGGCAGGCGGATCTCTGTGGGTTCAAGGCCAGTCTGTTCTACAGAGTAAGTACTAGGACAGGAAAAAGCTCGAGAGAAATCTTGTCTCAAAAAACAAAACAGAACAGCAACAACAAAAAAACCCAAAAACAAACAAAAAAATGTGGCCTTCATTATATCTAACTTTGTTATTAGTTCCCATTTTATAACTTTATAATCTAAACTAGAAAAATCTATGTTTCTGAAGGGAGTGTGTGTGTGTGTGCAATTTTATTTGGCTCTTGGCTTTTACCATGATTTCCTTTGATATCCAGCCATTTGGTTTTTTCCAAGACTCTGGTCTTCTTCAGGATTCTCTGGTAAGTTTGCCATTCTACCTCATGTTGTCTGGATCCCAAGTGTTCCTTTGTTTTGGCATCTGTCAGGTCTCCTGTGAGTTTACACAGAATTGAACTGCAATGTAAAATAAACTCCGGGAGTGGGGGGCTCAGACAAACACACGAGCCGAAGGAATACAAATTCTTCAGCTACTCAGCACACATACATAAAATCAGTTATGAGTCCACATATGCCCAAAGCGAGCCATTTAAACCAAGATGATTGTCTCAGCAAGGGCTCTATTATCATAAGTTAACAAGTGTTTATGTGGTTATTATGATATTAGAAATAATTTATAAAAAAACCAAAATTTCTTTGAAAGCAAACAGAACACCTGAAGCAGGGGCTTATTGAGGACTGATAACTCATCTTAACAGTGGATGTGTTTCAGTAGAGTGACAACTGAACCATCCAATAAAAAAACACAAATACACCTTGGACTTTTTCTCTGCCCCAAACTTTGGGAGCACTTGTGCATAGACTGGAAGAGTATAGGAAATGCAGTTAGAAAACTACCAAGGAATGAAGTAACTTGAATCCTTAAAGTAACTGAAAACATAAGGTTAACCTCTTTGTACAGAAAACGTTAAGTCAACAAAGGAGAACTTTTGATTCCTGGTTAAAGGGCTTTTCCTAATTCTCAAATTCAGTGGGACATCAGCCGGTACATCATCACCATCAACACACACTCAATACACATACACACACACTCAACACATACACACACTCAACACACACATACACGACACACACACACTCAACACACACGCAAACGCACGCACGGGCGCGCGATACATATATGGCAGATAACACCTAGTCATAAACACATCACACGCTTTATATCTACTGCCTTGAGAAAACCTTGAAATGGCAAAGCATTAGCCTGAATCCTGACTCTAGTATCAACTGGTAAAGGAAATTACAAAGTCCCCTTGCCTGTAGCTCAAAGGGCTTCCTGTCAGCTGCGTCCACAGGGTTCCTGTTCCTAACATCCTCAAGCCAACAGTTGCTTCCCATTCTACCATCAAGAACTACAGTACATCACCACCACAGCACAGCACAGCACAGCACAGTACAGGAATCCCCCCTACCAGTGGCCAGGACAAGGGCTGGTTGAATGATGTCTATGGTTTCCGAACAGAACTTCTCTAAGTCCAATGCTCTGCCGGGATCTTGAAACCTGCTCAGGTGAATGTCGGATATCTGTCAAAAGCAGGAATTGGACAGAGACACACAATCTGAGTCAGGAACTACTGGGGTGGCCCCGCAGCTCTCGGGCGCGGAAAGGGAAAGAAAAAGATGCGCCACGGAACCCCGGGGAAGGAGCGAGCGGGGCGCTGACCCAGCAATCGGAACGCGACCGAGGCCCCCTGCTGGACTGGGCTGCCCACCCCAGCGCCGTCCCTTGCCTCCCGCCGCGTCACCTGCAGACCCCAGAAGATGTTGTGGGCTCCGGATCCCGGGGCGGGGTGCGGCCTCTGGGCGTCTCGGGGCTTCGGCAGCGGCGAGGGGGGTCCGGCCAGGCCGTAGTGCTCCAACAGCAGGGCTGCCAGCGCTGCCGCCGCCAGCCCCGCCACCACCCGGAGGGCCAGCACTCCCGCCATCGCGGCGCGGCCCCGGTGCGCTCCGGCCGCACTTCCGGCCTCTAAGGCCGCCTGCAGGCCGCCGCCACCGCCACAGCTGCTCGTCGCTTCAGCCCCGGCCTCCGCAGCTCCGCGCCCCGCTCCCCGGCCTTTGCCAAAGTAGTGAGGACCAGGAAGAGCCAAGCGAGGGGGTGGCCGGGAGGCAGCACGTCACCTGGCTCCTCCAGGGCCAGGCATCCCTGACCTCCGTGGTGCGGCCTCTGCACCTGTAAAGCGAAGTTAATGATACCTTCTGTGCGTGCAACATGCTTGTGAGAATCAAAGTGTGTATGAGGACGCCTCTTAAAATACAAAAGCGACAGAAGGCTCACTCTGGCCCCTTCTGAAATAACATAACCCCCACAGGATTTCATGTCTTGTGAAAATTATCTTTTTCCTTATCCTGCTTTTATGTGTACTCATTTATATGATATTGTCTCAATATCATATGGTATGCCTGTTGTTCCTTTGGAGACAAGGCCACACATGCGCAGAAAATACAGTCTCCAAGTGGACTACAAACCCCAAAATGCCCAGAGCCCTTTAAAAATGGGCGTTCCAACCCGCCCTCTCTCTCTTTTCTCGCGCCCTCCCCTCCTCTTTTCCTTTCGTCTCTTCACTCCCGTTCCTTGTATGTTACCCTCCCCCATTAAAGTTTACCCACGTGGGACCCCGCGTGTCTTGTCTCTCCTTCCCCAACCCCGCGCGTCTCGTGTCTCCCCCTCCCGAACAACACCCCCAACCTTTAAAAAATAGTAACATTGGTGCCGTCTGCTCGGGGACCTTCGCGCCCCGGGGCCCTCACCTGAGGCCTCGGCTCTGGGTTTTGGCGCCTCCTGGAGCTCGGGGCCTCCCCCGGGACAAGGTCAGAACCGGACGACCTGCGACCACTCCACGTGTTCCAGCCATCTCGACACGGCCCTCCCTCTCCAACCGTCAGCGGCTAATTCGTAAGTTTACCTGGGCTGGCTAACCATCCCCTCTCACCTGGAGGAGGCCGGCCGAGCTCCCGGCTTCCTCTGGCGTGTCCTGGGTGTGGTTGCTAACCCCCCCTCTTCCCCCGACCTTCCGCCCTAGGCTAGACCTGTTTTTATCCGCGCCCAAAAGCCCGGGGCTTTTGGTTCTCTGTCCTCTGTTTCATTCCTTTTCTTTCTTCTTCTTCATCGTGACCGCCGCTACGGTGCGGCCCGCCGCTACGGTGCGGCCCGACCTTGGCTGAATTCGACTCAGCCAAGGTCCTACCACCCCCCCTGTAAAATCGGACGCCTTTTCACAGGGCCTGGGTGTTCTTCGGCCGCAACGGGCAGCCTTCGGGCGTAACTGTCCCCTCCTAGCCTAGACCCCCGTCTCCCGTCGAAAACTAGGACTGGGTCAGCTAGCCCATAGCACGGTCCCCTGGGTACTCTGACGCCTGTGTCCAGAGCAACTGTGTTCGGGGCATCTTCGGGTGCCTTCTGCGGATATTTTCACGGTTCTAGCCATGGGCGCTAAGTCTTCAAAACCAATTCCCCCTTCCTCTCCTCTGGGACAGCTGTTGGAAGCTCTACAGCCCCACGCCTTAATTCCTTCTGTTAAATTATCTACACTCATCCGCCTTTACTCTAAGAGGTGGCCGTCCTACGGCCTACAGGGGAACTTTAAATGGCCATCTTGCGGGTCTTTTGACCCCGATATTCTACGGGAACTAGCTAACTTTTGCCACCGTTCTGCTAAATGGAAATAAATGATGTATATTATGGCATTCTTTTACATGGCTTTAAAAACAAATCCTTCTACTGTCTCTCAGTGCTCACCTGCTCACATGTTCTTAGCAATGCCGCCCCACCCGGAACCTCCTGCTCCTGCTATGGACCCCGCGGACGAACCTCCACCTCCCCGGCCTCGCGGGGCTACTCCTTCCCGTTCTGCCAGATCTAACGATGGTTCTTCCATTCCCCTTTCCTCCAAAGTTTCTTTTAGGCACAGAAAATCCTCCTCCAGGTCACCTAACCGTTCTCCGTCTAGTTCCCCAACAGGCTCCCGTTCTGGATCTACAGGGATTTCGCCCAGTTCCTCCGAGGCGGCTCCACTCCCGCCGCCTCGCTCACTCCCTGAGGACATCAGGTTCCTAAAGGCTACCACTGACTGCCTCCTGTAAGATCTGCCAAAAGTCAGATCCCAGGACCAAATATCGTAGCTTTCCTTTCCCTACTCACCAAGCCAGGGGCTCCCTTCCGGGAACTGACTGGCAGCTGGATTTTACTCATATGCCCACAGTTAAAAAAATTAAATATCTCCTGGTGTTGGTGGATACAATGTCTGGGTGGGTTGAAGCTTTCCCCACCTCTAACAAGAGAGCCCAGACAGTTTCTGATATCCTCCTCCGAGAAATTGTTCCGCGGTTCGGGCTCCCAACTTCTCTTCAGTCAGATAACGGCCCAGAGTTTACTTCCCAGATTTCTCAGAATCTGTCTAGGGCACTTGGAATCCCCTGGAATTTTCATATACCATACCACCCCCAGTCTTCAGGTAAGGTAGAACGGACTAACCGCTCTTTAAAGGATGCCCTCGTTAAGATGTCACAAGAACTACACCTCGACTGGGTAAGACTTTTGCCTCTGGCCCTTCTCAGGCTCCGGGCTCTCCCAAAGGGCCCTCTTTTCATTTCACCCTTTGAACTCATGTATGGGCGGCCAGTTTTAACCCCTGGCCTCCCATCGGGAACCTCTCCCCTTCCTGATCACCTGCTCACTCCCCTCCTTTTCCACCTACGTTCACTGCTGTGGGACTTCACGGATCACTCACTACCTCAACCATGCCCACCGCCGGTTAAAATAGGAGATAAGGTTTTATTCTCACCTCCAGGTCAACGTCCCTTACCCCTTTCCCCTAAATGGCAGGGTCCTCTCAGGGTAATTCTTCTAACTCCCACAGCTGCCAAGCTCGAGGGAATTCCTCACTGGATTCACCTGTCACATCTGAAACCGTTCATCCCTACAGCTCAGAACAATCCTCCTTACACGGTAACTCAGACGGGACCATGTTCCCTCAAGTTCCAAAGGACAACAGGTCCAACCCCCTCTACTCCACCCTAAGGAAAACAATGGTCTCATTTTTCATTTTTTCCTCCTGTGCTAATACACCCTCCCTTTTCTAAATTCCTAAATAACCATCCAGTTGTCTCTACAGGAATCATCATCAAACACAGAGCCAAGAGGTTCAGGTGATAAGCAAATGCTTAACCAAGTTCCTGACATAACAGGTTTGTCACTGACTGCAGCAGTGACCCCTAAAATGTTAAGGAATATATGATTAAAATCTATTTCTTTTAAGACATTTTCTTTAAGCTCCAAGACACCAGCCGGACCCACCTGGACAAAGCAGACACAAGCAGAACGGAATAAGTATCATTCAATTAACGGAATAAGTATCATTTACCTTTTTTATTCTTATTCTTAACCCCTGGCCTCCTGAAGCCCACCCCCTCCACCCCAAATCTCCCCTCTAACTTTTTTTCTTTCTACTAATGCAACTTTTGTTTTCCAGCATCCTAACGGTGACCCAGCCACTCAAGAGCCAGACAGATACAATCTCCAGACAGATGCGATTTCTTCAATCAGCCACTTGATGCCAGCGGACAAAACATCGATATGACATCATCAGGACAATAGGACGCTCCCCGGACCCCTCGACGCCCAAAGTCAGCAGGAAGCAGTCATGAGAGACCGGGCTACGCCCCTATTCCCTACCCGTTAAGACCCTCAACCCCCCCCCTCAATTTTTTTTTTTTTAATAAAACCAAAAGGGTGGAATGTTGTTCCTTTGGAGACAAGGCCACACATGCGCAGAAAATACAGTCTCCAAGTGGACTACAAACCCCAAAATGCCCAGAGCCCTTTAAAAATGGGCGTTCCAACCCGCCCTCTCTCTCTTTTCTCGCGCCCTCCCCTCCTCTTTTCCTTTCGTCTCTTCACTCCCGTTCCTTGTATGTTACCCTCCCCCATTAAAGTTTACCCACGTGGGACCCCGCGTGTCTTGTCTCTCCTTCCCCAACCCCGCGCGTCTCGTGTCTCCCCCTCCCGAACAACACCCCCAACCTTTAAAAAATAATAACAATGCCTGCCAATATTTCCTATAGACCGAGGGTAGGATAATTAGATTCTGACCTTAATTTATCTAACCCACTCTATTATGTATTGCTATTCAGAAAAAAAAATAATTCTTTTTTAGTGCGCTTTTTTTTTTTAAAAAAAAAATGTATTTTTATCTGCATTGGTGGTTAGTCATGGGCGTTGGGTTCCCTGGACTATTGTGAGCTGCCATGTGGGTACTGGGAACTGAACGTGGGTCCTCTGGAAGAGCAGTTAGTGCTCTTAACCTCTGAGCCATCTCTCCTGAAAAAAATATATTTTTATACAAATAGTGCTTTGGGCTGGAGAAATAGCTCAGAAATTAAGGGCACTAGCTGCTCTTCCAGAGGTGCTGAATTCAATTCCCAGCAACCACATGGCAGCTCACAACTTTCTATAATGAGACCTGGTGCCCTCTTCTGGCAGCAGGCATACATGCAGGCAGAACAGTGTATTAAAAGAAATAACCCAAAATATCTTTTAAAACGTTTATTTTTATTTTATGTATCAATGTTTTGCCTGCTTGTGTCTGTGTACCACGAGTGTGCAGTGCCCATGGAGGCCAGAAGAGAGCATTGCATCCCCCTAGAACTGGAGTTACAGATTGCTGTGAATGTAGGTGCTGAGAGCTGAATCCCGATCCTATGCAAGGATCCTAACCCCTAACCACTGAGGCATCTCTTCAGCTGCTAAAAATAAAATGTTTAGCAGGGCGATAGTGACGCACACCTTTAATTCTAGCGCTCAGGAGGTATGGTCTACAGAATGAGTTCCAGGATTACAAAGAGAAACACTGTCTCAAAAATAAATAAATAAATAAAAAACCAAAAACAAAATAACAACTACAGACTGTTGATTTATTTTTTCTCTTTTTTTTTGTTTTTAAGATTCATTTATTTATTATGTACAGTGTTCTGCCTGTGTGTATCCCTGCGGGCCAGAAGAGGGCACCAGATCTCATTACAGATGGTTGTGAGTCACCCTGTGGTTGCTGGGAATTGAACTCATGTCCTCTGGAAAAGCACGCAGTTCTCTTAACTCCTGAGCCATCTCTCCAGCCCTATAAAAATGTTTTTTTTTAAAAAAAAATGTAAAGAAAAATATTACAAACAATCTGCAGTGTGTGTGTGTGTCTGTGTGTGTGTGTATGTGTGTGTGAAAAATTCTGGAGATAAATGTGGTGCCACACAGTTATAATTCCAACTTGCAAATTAGAGACATGATCTGACTTGCAAGTAAGAGACATGAGGGTCAGGAGTTCAAGCCTGCTTGGGCTATGCACCCCAACAAGTAGAAAATTTTATTCATGAAACTTTGTTTTATGGACAAAATTATCCATGCTATGTCTATAAAGTATATAAGACATATGACATAAATTAATATTGTTAATGAGTAGAAATAAAAGACAAGTTTTTGAAAAATATTATAAGTTGAGCAGTGGTGGTGCACACCTTTAATCCCAGCACTTGGGAGGCAGACACAGGCGGATTTCTGTGAGTTTGAGGCCAGCCTGGGCTACAGAGTGAGTTCCGGGGCAATTAGAGCTGTTACACAGAAACACTCTGTTTCAAAAAACAAAACAAAACAAAATTATGAGAGAAAAATCACATCATAGCTAGGATGAATCTATGCCAGGGATGAATAATTTACTCAACATGAGAGAGCTCTATAGAAAGCATAAACACTCAACAGGGCATGGTGGCAGAGAGTAAGTTCCAGGCCAGAGGGAGACAGTGAGATAAAGAAACAAAAGCTAACAAAAGAACACTCCACTCTTTTATATATAATAATAAATCTCAATTAAAATTCAGCAATTATTTTTAAAAATCTGATCATGGTGTTGTGTGCCTTTTTCCCTCTATTAGAATAGAGGCAGAGGAGAAATTTTTTAAACAGTTTACTTTTGATGTTGTTTTTGTTTTGTTTTGTTTTTTTGAGACAGGGTTTCTCTGTGTAGCTTTGGAGACTATCCTGGAACTCCCTCTAGAGATCAGGCTGGCCTTAACTCAGATTCACCTGCCTCGACACCCGCTCCCAGCCCCAAGCCTGGGAGCCTGGGATTAAAAATGTGTACCACCATCACCCAGATAATTAGTTTAAAATATTTTTATATAGGGCTTTATGTAAAACAATATGTGTTCTGCTCCCCCCCCCCCTTACAGGGCCTCACTTTGCAGCTAGACTTGGAACTTTGTAGTTCTGCTGGTCTCCAACTTGTAACAATCTTCCTAATGTGGCCTCTCAAATGCTAGCTAGCACTATAGTTGTAAAACACCATACCTGGTTTACAACCATTTAAACTTAATAACTAATATTATTTATATAAGCAATATTTTTATTTTTCATTTCTTTTTTCCCCTCTTTCGTTTCTTTCTTTTCTTTTTCTTTCTTTTTTTTTTTTTTCTTTTTTTTTTTTTTGGTTTTTTGAGACAGAGTTTCTCTGTGGCTTTGGAGCCTGTCCTGGAACTAGCTCTTGTAGACCAGGCTGGCTTCAAACTCACAGAGATCCGCCTGTCTCTGCCTCCCAAGTACTGGGATTAAAGGCATGCACCATCACCGCAGGCCCTTTTTCTTTTCTTGAGACAATGTCTCACTGCATAGATCCAACTGCAGAACTCTCTGAGTAGAGAAGGCTGGCCTTGAGTTCAGAGTGCATAAAGGTGTGTGCCATTACACAAGGAGTAAACTGCATTTGAAAAGAAAATAACTCTGTAAACAAAACCCCCAAATATTGGAATGATTAATTTTTGCAAATTTCTTAAGTTCTAGTTTAATAGATGATAGCTGTGATTTAGTTCTGCTTCTATTTATAGTAATGTGTTGTTTTGGTTGGAGTATATGAAGAAAACTCAACCTAATATGGATCCCTGTTAAAGAAAAATACTTTTAAATTTTACGGCAGGCGAGATGGCAGAATGCGAATCCCTGAAAACTGTCCTCTAACCTCCAACTATGTCTCATGGCACATGCATGCACCACATACATACACACAATTAAGTCAGTAAAATTAATTTTTCTTTTAATTTAAAAAGGTGTCAGGTGACTGATGTTTGTCAGTTGGAATGCCGAGGTGGAATCAGAAGCCGAGCTGAGTCATTCATTTTGTAAAAGAAAAAAAAAAACCCAGATGATGTCAAATTAGGTCTTGATCACCTCTGTCCTCCAACCCTGGTCTTGGCCTTGGGTGCGTCCTCCTGGTTCAGAACCTAGATTCTTCCTGGAGTACTTTCTATCTAGATGCATGAGTGTATACATAGGCAGTTTGTGTCAACTGGAGTCCAAGAATAAGAAATAAATAAAAATGTAGATTCCAGAAATAAGAATGTAGAAATAAAGAAATAGAGTTCTAAGTCTAGGAGAATGAGAGCAGACTGTCAGCAGCTTCCTCAGCAGATCAAGGCTCAGTCACTCACAGTGAGCTATTTTCTCCATCAGCCTAGGTAATTTCCTTTTACAACTGGCTGTTCTATTTAAAATGTCAGCGCTTCTCTCTGCATACTGAGAGTAGTGTCCTGGCTATCCCTGATAAACACAGATGTGAACTGAGTTAACCTTTAGGAGACAGAGATATGTAACCCCTGGGTTAGGCACTGTCTCTGTTCTGGGAAACTGGCGCCATCAAAGGAGAGGCATGGGGCTCCAGTATACACTGCCTGGAGGTACCTGGAGACAGTGGATAAGGTACCAACACCAGGTTGACTGATGAGCTCTGATAATGTAGGTTATAAAGTATGGCAGTCTATATCTGAGTTTTACCTTGAGTTAGTGTGAAGAACTTCCTGCTGTCTTCTAAGTTCCCAGCCTAGGAACCAATTATTCTATTTATTAACTTTCTGATATTGCTAGCAGTCCCTTTTTCTAACTAATTACTAAAGACATCTGTTTTCTTGCAATTAGTGACTTTCACTGTAATCTCTGAAACATATTTCATGATAGCTGCCTAGTTACCCATTGACATTAGAGCCCACGCCCCCCCCCCATGCCCCTTTGGGTCTCATTGACTGGCCCACTGGTTGGGGCAAGATCGTAAAAATTCCTTTGTTCAGACCTAATGCTTGGTGTCCCTACTATAAAAAGATAAGTTCAGAAACCCGCCTTTTGCCACAACTTAATAAACACCATCTCTGGCTGTGGGCTCAGCTAGCTGATAAGCTTCTGTGCCCCGCGGTTTTTTATTTTTTTAAGTTTGCTTCTGTTTTTCCTGGAACCTGGTTTCTGGAATAAAGTTTGCTTCAGGTTTATTAGACTTTGGAGGTCTGTCCCCATCTTTGCGCGACCCCCCTGGACCCAACATCAACTTTTTTCCCCTCAATGTTTCTAGGTGTTTCTTCTTTTCACGTTGTTTTCCATAAGGGCGTAGTATCCAGTTTGTCTTCCTCTACCGACAAATGGACTAGGTCTCCCGGTTTTGTCATCTCACGACGCCTACCTGGGCAAAGGGCTAAAGACACCACAATAAGCTCTTCCCTAGGGGCTCAGCCTGGGAGAAAACCAGGACTGAACACCAGGGGCTGGAAACCTGCGCCTGGCTGGTCGGGAGCCTGCTTCCGGGAAGCCGACCGGAAGCCGCTCCGGGTGCTGCGACAAACCTGACTTCAGGGGCCGTCGTAAAAGTGTCGTCTCCGGCGCGTCGGACTGGCCACAGGTTTCCGCTCGCCCGCGGCCGGGGGTCGAGAACTGCGGGCATTCGTTTCCCTTAAGATGGCGGACGACGAGACAGACAGCGGCGAGAGGATGGACGTCAGCCCCGAGCCTTCCCTGGCCCCTCAGCCGCCGACCTCGGTGAGCCTTCACCCGCTAGCGTCTTTTGTCCTCTCCCCTAAGAGTCTCCCGCTGCGCCTCGGAGGGTGTGGGGCTCTGCTTTCCTTGGCGTTGCTGAGGAAGGGGAGTCCTAGGATTGAAGGACCCCCCCCCCCCCACACACACACACGCCATAAAGTTAGTGGCTACCTACACACATTCCTGCCAGCCTAGTCTACGGAGTGTAATGACTGTCATCTACTAGTCTCAACGTGCTTAGACACGCATGTCTCTGTTTTGAAGTGGGAAGAATTCGTGCTGTTTGCTGTAGGAGCTGAGCTGAGGCTGGAGAAGGCCATTTTTCGGTAGACACATTGCTGACCACTCTTGTGGATAGGAATTCCGGACGCAGCACCTGGTGTGATATCGCATAGGTGGTTGGACTTGAGAATGACAGTGAGTGTTGCAGCTGTCATGTTCAGGTGTCCATTATAGTAGCATCTTGAGAACCCCAGGTCTGGCCCACAGTGAGGGAGTGCTGTCATTTGTCACTGCCTTTTTAAATGTGAAGAAGCGAGAGAAATACCATCAACGAATACTGGAATCTACACTTGGCTCTTGGATTTTGAAAGAATGAGAAAGCAGAGGTAGTGAACACATTTAAGTCAAATAGTCTGATTTACTTCTGAGAATACTCGTAGAGTAGTCTTAATAGTGGGGTCGTATTAGCAAACGTTCCGATGTGGTCCCTTCAGACAACGAACTAGTGGGGAGAGATACTTAAGAAGTATTCACTACTGATCATGGCATGTTTTAATCATTTTGTGTATAGCTGCATATGGAAAAGTGTCGGATACAGATATACACACTAATGCATTATATACACATATATTCATATTTGTTAGTGCAGTTGTTTTATAGTTTTAATAAATTCATCCTTGACTTACTTTACCCCATCAAACATTGTTTTATGAGACGAGAGTGACTCAGAAGTGAGTCAACCACAGGGTCTGGAGAGAATGTTTGTAAGATAACAACCTGATAGGGACAGAGTTGGAATAAGGATATGTACTATGTCAGCACTTGGCATTCTTCCTCCTTCATCCCAAAAAGTAGTTGAAACTCATTTCACCTTAGTAGTGAAGTTCGGATGAAAACAATTGTAGAAATAAAAAGGGATGAGAAGCTAGAAATGTGTCTAAGGGAAACCGTTTTTGAGTGCTAGGGGACAAACACAAGGCTTTATGCATGCTAGGTAAGGGCTCTGGTGGCTATAGTGCCATCCCTGCAACATCTTAGGCTAAGGCTGAAGGATCACTTAAATTTAGGAGTTCTAGGAAAGCCCTGAGCTAAACAGTGAAGCCCCATCTAAAAATATAAATAGGAAAAAGATTCATAGAATCATGTGCTTTTTTATTGTCATCTACTGTAATTATGTTGTAGTCAGAAGAATTGTAGTTTCTTATCGTCGAAGATGAGTAATGTTTGTTTAAAGCTTTGCCATATTAGTTCTTTCCCACTGGCAGTGTAAAACCCCATTAATAAAACCATAGAACATCCATTAATTTGGAATCGGAGATAATGGTAGAGAAATTGAACAGGAATCTGTAGCAACTTCTTCAAAGAGTAATATACTTTTCTGGGCAAGGCATTTTAAGCTTTACAGAGTAGCAAGGAGAGGTGTCCTGCAGCCTCAGGGCACTCGCACTCACACTCAGACTAGTGATATATATAAATGATATCTATAAATGAGCAAAGAATTTAGATTCAAGATGGGTAGCATAAGCGGATACAGACCTATGACTGTGAAGCCTAATAGCCCCTTTGGGTGTTTTTTTTTTTTTTTTGGCTTGAATCTTTCTATTTGACCCCAGAGATCATCCTACTTCCTGTCTTTTTTTTAACTGCTGTTTTCCATTTTGTTCTCCCTACTTACATCTGTTGTTTAAGCCAAAGTTGTTCAGCTTGAGTCCTCAGCACCTAACCCCCATTTGATTAATTTGTATCACAAATCGCTGCTGGGGCTGATAGAAACAAAATAACAAATATAGCATAGCTACAGAGCTTTAATAAAGATCTCCATTCTCGTTAGAGTGCTTTTCTAGTTAGAGTTGTTGATTTCCTTAAACTAAATTTTCTTTTTAGATACAGGATCATTTTATTAACATTGCTGTGAGCACTGTCTGCCATAAAGATGGTTCAGAGGTGCTTACTGCACAAACTTGGACACCTAATTTGATCATGAGAACCAATGTAAATGTGGAAGGAAAGAACCAACTCTACAAAGTTGCCCTCTGACCTTCATGCTGTGGCACATGTACCCACCTGCCCCCACACAATAATAGTAATAATAATACTTTTTAAAAATATTAGAGTTAAATAATAGGTGAGGGTTATTGGACATTTATAAAAGCCATTATAATATTCACTAAGAGATAAAAATTAAAAAACTAGTTTGAGTTAAAAAAATTCACCAAGAAAATTGATTCTTGGATCTTTGGTTTTGAGACTAGGTTTCTCTGTGTAGCCTTGGCATCCTGGAATTCACTCTGTAGGCCAAGCTGGCCTTGAACTCACAAAGATACACCTGCCTCTGCCTCCTAAATGCTGGAATTAAAGGCATGCACTACCACCGTCTGGCCAATTCTTGGATCTTAAAAGGTTCAAGAAAATACATATTCATAAGCATGCCCTAGCAAGCCACCCATTTGGAAGTTACTAGTTTAGAATTGATGGTTGAAGCATCAAAAGGAACAAACAATATATATATATATATATATATATATATATATATTTTTTTTTTTTTTTAACAATATATTTTTTTAAAAAAATAATTTATTTACTGCTTTGGTGTTTTATTTTATGTGCTTTGGTGTTTTGCCTGTGTGTATGTCTGTGTAAGGCTATCAGATCTTGGAGTTACAGACAATTGTGAGCTGTCATGTGGGTGCTGAGATTCGAACCTGGGTCCTCTGGAAGAACAGTCAGTGCTCTTAAACACTGAATCATCTCTCTAGCCCAATGAACAATATCTTTAAGGTCAGGTTGTGTGCGCATGCACATCCATATACCCAGGAATCAAACAGCCTAGGAAATAAGAGTAGGTCAGTGCCATGGAATATAGTAGCTTTTAGGAAAGGGTAATTTATTGGATCCATGACAAGGACTGAGAAAATTGGAAATCCAGAGGGCTTTGCGATGGTCTGCCAGAACACCTACTTTCTTTGACTGAATTCTCCTAAATTCCATCTTCGAAGATGTCACTCGGTGTGGTGATGTGATCTTTTTTTCTCCATCTTCGAAGTTGTCACTTGGTGTGGTGCTGTGATCTTTGTCCTATATCAACTGTATAGGTGATGTCATCCAGCTCTGCAGCTTTACAAACTATATGTGCTCTAGGTCATCTCACTTCTGAGCTTCAGAGTCATGAACTCAATTGCTTGCTTGTCTCCACTAGAATATCTGATAGCTGTTTCAAAAAGAGAGAGCAGATAGGAATTAGCTGTAGTAACCCAAGATATAGCTTGCATTTGAAAATTATTACAGGAAGTCAGCGTATATCAATTTGAGGAAGGTTTCAAAAATGTGATAGAAGCGAAGATGACTTGCTTATTAAGTTTAAGGTAAAAAAACAGATGACATCTGAACCTCGTTTTTGATCTAAGCATTTATGGTACAGACCACAGGAAGGCAAATCAAAAGAGTTTTGTTATCGTTGTCTCAGTACAATACATCTCTGCATTAGCTCTTGAATACAAGTATCTCTCTGTCTTTTCACTCGTCTTTGTAATCTAAGCCACTGTTTGTTGCCTAGATAACTGTAGCTTCTTAACTAGTCTCTTTCCTTCTACCTTTGCCATCTTACAGTAATGGGATCGGAGGAAGCCCTGAGTGAATGTGTGCTGTTGACATAGACAAAGGTTTGTCAAGGAACATGGCCTCAGACTCATGGGAAAATGGCAAAGCCTCCCTTTTCCACCACTGCTCCCAAAGTGATGCTCAAAGCTCAGAGGGATGTCAAATCCTTCTTCTGGCCCATGTGCATGTATTGATAGTGTGTATAGAAAATGTCCTCCATAACTCTTCTTCCTCTTCCCCTGAGTCATTTATGGCCTGAAGAGTGCTCCCTACAGAGAATGCTCCTATTGAAGTTAACTTATACCAAAAACCCGCCTCCTTGTTTATCTGTCTGCAGTAACCCTGCCTGTCTGTGCTGTGTGTAATAAACACACTGAGCTGCAGTTCTGAGGTTTCTCCATCCTAGAGTCCAGACTCTCTGATCCCAGCTTTTTCTCTCTGCGTATGTGTTATTTCTTTCCTTTGCCTCCCCTAGTCAGGACAAGTCCCTGCAGCTGTGCTGCATGAGGCCTTTCGTTCAGTCCATTCTCTACAGAGCCACCAGTGTAGTCTTTAAGAACAATCAGTTCTGTGTCAGTCTCTTCAGTACTTCATAGAACGTCTGTCTGGAAAGATCGGGTCGGCATGTAAGTCAGTGAACCATGGCGAGGTGTCTTTGCCACTTTCTGTGCTGCCTTTGAAGGCTGTTTCAAATTTCTCTTGCCACCCCATCATCTAGTTTCTCTACAGATGTTGATCCTGTGCTGTAGTCTATGAAAGAATTGCCTTTAAGCTTTAACCCATTGTCTCAGGTGGCTTAAGACAAAATATTAAATCAAGACTTCATTACTCCCTGGTGACGTACTATGAACTCTTGTATATGAGTTAACATGGCACTTGTGAAAGAAACCATAGCAATTTTAATTTTGGCTGATAAGTTTGGCCTTTTTTCTTTTCTTTCTTGAGATAGGATCTTCTTATATAGCTCAGCCTGCCCTGTAACTCACAATCTTCTTCTAGAATGTGTGCCCCATTACGCATAGCATTCTAGTCTTTAAAAAAGTGTTACGTCCCCGTAACAAGTGGAGTGCTTGTGGAAACAGGTTCTACTAAGCAAACAGCACTGAAAGGCTGTGGAAGAGTTGTTGTGCTTCCGCAAGCACCCACTTGTTACCCAGAAACAGTTAGGGCCCTGACCAGAGCCGAGTCCACAGTTCTTCTCAAGTATTCCTTCTAGTAGTTGACTTGATGCTGTTCTTCAAAACAAGGTCTCCTTGACTTAGTAGAGCGAGACCCTAACCACTTATTATGTTTTTATGGACAAACTTTTGAAAAAGCCTTCCAGCTGTTTTTATGAGTAAGCTTAGAAATGATATTAGCCACAAGGAAGTATGTCCTTTTATTTATTCATTTTCAATGCTCACATGCTTTACTTTGAAATCTAAGAGAATACTTGAGTTGTTTTGCAAATGTGTAGTCCATACAGTAGAAAAGGCTATAGGAAAATATTGCATTCATTTAAAGACTTCAAAGAAAAGTGTGGTCAGAGATGAAAAAGGAAGACAGTGGCCAAGAGACAGGATGCTTATAAAAGCCAGATTCTGGCAGCATACTTACTCCTTTTCACAAGATGAAAGAGAGAGGGGAACCTTACTTATATTATTAATGCCATAAATATATGGGAAACATGTTTACAGACAGCACAAGGCTAGCAGGAATAATGAAATGTAGTAGGAAAAAGTGACCAAGCATCAGATTAAGACCGACAATATGAATCCTAATGGAAAAGAAATGAAGCCCTTCAAACTAGGTTTGCATGTCCGTAGGACCAGGTGTCTGTGTGACTGACCTAGGGCGTGAGTTGCCACACTCTCCAAGTTGGAGGTGTGACACAGCTGCCAAGAATGTGCTCTTTGAAAGTGGGGATTGTGTCTGAGGTCTCATGCTTGAACTTTAGCCTTGTCTGTTTTTAAAATATGAACTTGTCTTCCGGTGGGGGTGGCGCACACCTTTAATCGCAGCACTCAGGAGGCAGAGACAGGTTTATCTCTGTGAGTTCCAGGCCAGCTTGGGTTATACAGAGAAATTCTGTCTCAGGAACAAATAAAAAAAAGAAAAATTAACCTGTCAAATAGTAGTACAAGGAAGCTTAGTATACCCATATACCCAAGGATTTCTTGATGTCTCAAAATGTTGTCTTATTGCTAATTCAGTACTACCCATGAAAAAAAAAAATCCCGGAGCCTCTCCAAAGAAGGGGGACGGGGCTGGAGAGATGGCTCAGCAGTTAAATAGCATTGGCTGCTTTTCCAGAGGTCCTGAGTTCAATTCCCTGCCCCCACATAGCAGCTCACAACCATCTGTAACTCCAATTCCAGGAGCTCTGACACTCTCACACGGATATACATACAGTCAAAACACCAATGCACATAAAATAAGAATAAATAAAGATTAAAAGAAAAAAAAAACCTTTGTGGCTCACACTTTTAATCCCAGCATTTGGGAGACTGGGGCGGGCAAATCTCCCAAGTTTAAGGCAAGCCTAGGTTACATAGCAAGTTCCAGGTTGGCCGGGGCAGCATGGTGAGACTCTGGCTCAAAAAAACAAACAGATAAGTAAAATTTAAGAAAGGAAATTCAGAAGTGACAGGCCTCTGAAGACTGTGGATGTTTATTAGTTGACTTCAGAGGGGTAAGTTGTGGTTTGAACAAAAATCTAGCAAAGTTCCTTTTTCATAATGATGTTCCCACAGGGGCATCTGTAGCTGCAGATTTTAGAGGCAAACTTATCTTTTAGTCTCTCCATTGGGACAAGGAAAATGTTGGGAATGTCTGGGATTTTAATTGTTGTGAGAACTTGTTTTTATGGTACAGTCAATTAGGAAAATGTTCCCTTTATTCCAAATGTTGTAGAGAAAATGTTTATTTTTTGTTTGTTTTTCTGGTCTTTCAATTTAAACATTTAATTCCTGTTGCAAATGGAAAAATCACTAAAAAAACAACCAAAAGGGGGAAAACGGGGAAAACATGAAACATTTACTAATAATAATTCCTGAGTAACTTTGTTTACTCAGTAAAATATATATTGTATAATTTAAAATTTTTTACTTAGCATGTGTGTCTGTGTGTTTGTATGTATGAATGTTTGCAACTGCAGGGACTCGCATACCTTAGTGAATGTGTAGATGTCAGAGGACAACTCTCAGCAGTCAGTTTTCTCCTGCTACCTTGTGGGATCCAGGATTAAATTTAGGTCATCCTGGCTCCAGCATCTTATTGGCCCTTTTGTGTGTGTGTGTTTTAATCTCGAAAGAGATTACAGAAATTTTAATTGAAAAGCAATTTCCGAGTTGGTTATAGTGACTCAAACTTGTGATCCTCGAATTTGGGAGGGAAAAGCAGAAGAATTGCCATGAGTTCAAGGCCACCCAGAGCCTATGTAGTAATTTTCAGGTCAGCCTGGGCTATCAAGAGAAACTTATTAATATATTTCAATAATAATAATGATAATAGAACTCCTATCCCCCTAAGGTTCAGGGATTCTTATAGGAAAGGGACTGGAAAAGAAAGATAGAGGCAGTGGACTGTGTGGGTAACTGTAAGGGACAGAGCAGGGAAGCTGCACATATGAACTTACAGTGGTTTGGTCAATAAACCCAAGCCAGACTGAATCATAGCATGAAGATGGGAGGTGGACATGAAACCCCCCCCTAGCCATGGAGCCATTGGCAATGTTAGCTTCTGGAAAAGGAGACTATTATTTCTTAAAGAGTGTCCCTGGTTAAGTCATCTCTAGAGGAAGACCACACATCCAAGAATATTTGGGCAGCACAAATTGATCTTGATGGGTTTAAAGAAAAAAAAAAGGACACAAAGTTAGGTTGGTAGGAGAGCAGGGAGAGATGGATCTAGAAAGAGTTGGGGGAGGGGAGCTGAATATGATCAAAACACATATGAATCTCAAAAGAATAAACAAATTAAAAGCAAATTCTGTAGTTGTGACAGCAGTGGAAACTCTGCAAAAGGAGTCTAGTTGTGCTGTATCTACTCTAATGGTTCTATGAACAGAGTTACGAAGGCTTAATGTCATAATTTGCCTTGTTATTTCTAGCAAAAAGTACTTAATATAGTGACGAGAACTTGGGTTGTGTATTTGTGCTGTGCTTGTGGGTACGAAGGGTTTTGAAAGGCAGTTCCTTTCCTCAGGAGCTTCCAGTCTACTTGAAAGGGCTAGACGTAAACGTTAGGTTTACCAACCTAATGGCTAGGTGTGGTGGTACATGCCTTTAATCCCAGCATTCCAGCAATAGAGGCAGTCAGATCTCTGAGAATTTGAGGCCAGCCTGATCTACAAAAATGAGTTCAGGATAGACAGGGCTACATAGTGAGACCTTGTCCCCAACAGAGACAACAACAACAAAAACATATTTGTTAGCACGCAGTGGGCCCTGGGTTCGGCTCCCAGGATGCTATGTAAATGAATGAATATTTGTAATTTAGAACATCAGATATGGGTACAGAGTGAATGTCTTCTGTTTAAGTGCTGTATTGAAATTAACTGGAGAGAAATTTTCTGGCTTCATCAGTGAAAAATGATTAAGATAGGCCTCGACCAGAGCCTTGAAGAAGAGATAAAGGGGAGAGTAGAGGAATGAGAGCTAGGAATTAGTCCGTGAAGGGCACTGCTGGCATCCACATTCAGGTATAAATACATTGTTTAAAAACATGAATTGTGTATGTGTTAAGGCATAAGAATATTTAGTAGTACTCAAGACTTTAGACAGTTGTTAGCTCAGAGGCTCCATTCGACCCAAGAGAAATTAAAAGGAAGATTAAAGACAGGGCTTTTTGAGTAGTCCTGGCTGTCTTGGAACTCTCCCTTTATGGTTTTGTTGTAGTTTAATGTGAAATCACACAAATCAAGAACAGTAAAGTTAAAAGACCTGTGTACTTACATTTGCTTTAGCAGAATAAGCGTTGAGCTCCAGGAGTTGGGACACCTATTTTTTTGTGGTGCAGATCAAACCCAGTGCCTTATATATGTTACACAAATTACTACCGCATAGTTAGACCCCCAGCAACATCTGTAGAAAAATTTAAAGTTTACGTAGTTAGAATTTGTTTTTGTAAACATAAGATGGCATTAATCAAAATTTGCCTTTTCTACTAGGCAGTATTTTATGGATATATATATATATATTATATACATACATATATACACATACATACAATGGTATGTTTTTTTTTTTTTTTGAGACAGGGTTTCTCGTATGGAGCCTGCCCCGGAACTTGGTCTGTAGACCAGGCTGCCTCTGCCTCCTGAGTGCTGGGATTAAAAGTGTGTGTCACCACTGCCTGGCTAGAATGGTATGTTCTGCTGGGCATGGCAGTGTATCCCTTTAATCTGGCACTCAGAAGCAGAATCATTGGATCTCTGCTCTAGACCACCCTGGTCTACATAGTGGAGTTTCAAGCCAGCCAGGGCTACTTAGTGAGACCCTGTCTCCTAAAACCTGAAGGAGCATGGAGTCACATGTTCTGCCTGGATGGGTAAACTTTTATCTGTAGACATTTGAGCAGACTTCAGCTTTTTCAGTTACAAGTATTGTAGTGAATATAACTGGTATTTTTGCACACTTGAACAATGAACAAATCGTAGATTTTGCAATTTCTTTTTTGTTCTTCCATTGATGGGCATTGAAGTTTCAATGTTTTGCTTTTATAAATAATTTTGTACCTGAGATATATGAGATTAAATAAGCTTTAGAATGATTTTTGTAGATAGAACCTGCACACATGCATGAGTGCATGCACACACACAATACACACACACACACGCACGCACGCACATACAAATAAGAGTTTACATCCGGGCAGTGGTGGTGCATGCCTTTAATCCCAGCACTGGGGAGGCAGAGGCAGGCAGTTCTCTGAGTTCGAGGCCAACCTAGTCTATCAGGGCTAGCTCCAGGACAGGTACCAAAGCTATAGAGAAACATTGTCTTGAAAAAAACAAACAAACAAAAAAAAACCCAAACAAATAAAAGTTTACACTGTGTTTAAATTAGTTTTTTTTTCTCTTTGCTGGGACAAAGCATCTGGCAGAGGCAGTATAGGGGAAGACTGGTTTTTGGCTCTTAGTTCCATGGTCAGGAAAGCATGCTATCTGGTGACAGGAGCCTGAGGTGGCTTACTCACACTTCTGTGACTGACTAGGAAACAGAGATTGGGGCAAAGGGCGCTAAAGTCTGCTGTGACCGGCAGAGCCAGTCCTTTGGCTCCCTGCTGCCTCCAGTGAGGTTCTACCTCATCAGGCTCCATAGCCTCCCAAAGTAGCACCCCCAGCTGGGGACCAACTGTTTAAACACATGGGCCTGCGTTAGGTTGGGGGACAGACATTGGGTATTCAAAACTTTTGGAGACCAGCTTTGACCTACCTGGCTAAGAACATGAGGATTAGAAAAGTTAGTAAAGAGAACAAAGACACAAGTGAAAATAATAAAACAGAAACATAGGATAGTACTGGGAAGGAATTCCAGTGAATACTGAAATTTGCCTGTGATTAATTTTCCATACACTTTATACCCCAATACAAGAGGGAGGAGAAGGCGAAAGACTGCTTTAACACGATACAAAGGACAGCTAGAACAGTTACTGGCTTCAGAACTCAGACAGCAAGTCATTAATTTTTGAGAAAAGCATTCTGTTTATGTAGAGAACCCACTCTAGATTTAGTACCCTGAAGGCAGCCACTCCCTAGGTCAAGCCTCTTAATTCAAAAGAAAGAAGTATGCTTGAATTTTCTGACCTGTGGTCAGGGTGGAGTGGATATACCTGTATGGGCCATCTTAATGTCCAAAACATCAAGCAACCAGGCCCTAGGTGAGGGTGTGTAGCCATACTTGTTAACTTTAAGCAAACTGAAACTCTCTAACCTTCAGACAAGGTGGAAATAGGCTCACATTTTGGGGCCTCTACAAAATCACACAGTAAAGGCAGACAGTGAAATCTAAATCCTTCCCAGGGCTCTTTGCAATGTTAGTTTATTTTGAAGATTTTTTTTTTCCTTTTTAAGAGACAGGTCTCATATAACCCAGGCCTTGAACTGGTATGTAGTTGAGGATGATCTTGAATTTCTGATCCTTTTGCTTCTACCTCCAGAGTGCTGTGTTACAGTTGTGTGTCAAAATGCCAGGTGGAACCTAAGACTTCCTGTATGCTAGACAAGCAGTCTTCTACCTTAGCCGTACCAACCTTTCCCCAGAGGTCTTCTATTTAAATATAAGCATATACAACATGTCTTTCCTCCTCTGTATAAACAGTAGCACATGGACTCACTAATCTGTGCCTTTTGCTGTTTCTTTAGTTTGTTAGTCCCCCCCCCCCCGCCCTAAGACAGGGGTTTCTCTGTGTAGCTGCCTGGTCTTTTGTCTTCTGTTTAACAGTATAACTTGAAGAATATTATACATTAGGACATATATCTCATACTCTCTAGCTGTGTTGCATGTATGGCTAACCCACAAGTAATTCAATTCCTTAAAAACACTTGAAAGTTTAATCTATGCATTTATTTTTTATTTATTCATTTATCTAATGAGTGTGGGGGGGGGGTACACAAGTGCCACACTGTACATGTAGAGACCAGAGCACAGCTTGCAAGTATCAGTTCTCTTCTGAGACCGTGTTAGTGCAAGTCATCAGGTGTGATGGCAAGCATTTTTACTTGATAAGCCATCTTGCCGGTCCAGTTGATTCACCTCTTATTTTGTATTGATGAAGGATAAAATATTGCAAATTGCCTCGAAAGTATAGAGTTATGCCATTATTTGTACTCCTTGATGATTAAAAATTTACTTGGTATCTGGGTGTGGTGATGCACACCTTTAATCCCAGCACTCAGGAGGCAGAGGCAGGTGAATCTGCATTCAAAGCCACCCTGCTCTATAGAGTGAGTTCCAGGACAACGAGTACTGTCTGGAGGTGGGAGGGGGCTGGGGGAGACGACTTGGCTTTAAGGGTGTGGCGACGCAAGTACTTTCACACAGAGAAACCCTGTGCATTGGCGGGTGGTGGTGGGGGGAAAGGAACCTGACTTTAAGGTTGTGTCTACTGGCAGGCCTGTCATGCTGCAGTGTATGGACAGCACAAATTGGATTTAATGGGTTAGAGATTCGTACATAAAGGAAAAGGGCACAGAGTTAGGAGGGGATGGGGAAGCAGGGGGTGGAGATGGGGGAGGGCGGTCGTGAATATGATCAGTATCGTTGTGTATGTCTGAAAGAATAATATAAAAAGGACTTGTGAAAGTAAAAGAAAGTCTAATTGTCATCTTTTTTTCTTTTCAGTGGTGGGATCAACAAGTTGATTTTTATACTGCTTTCTTACACCATTTGGCACAATTAGTGCCAGCAATTTATTTTGCTGAGATGGACCCAGATTTGGAAAAGCAGGAAGAGAATGTACAAACATCAATATTCACTCCATTGGAATGGTACTTATTTGGAGAGGATCCGGATATTTGCTTAGAGAAATTAAAACACAGTGGAGCATTTCAGTTGTGTGGGAAGGTTTTCAAAAGTGGAGAAACAACATATTCTTGTAGGTAAGCCTCAGATGGTATAGGAATGGTTATAATTTATGGGTTATAGTTCGCATCATGCCTCACAATGTCTTTTCCCTGATTTGTCTATAGTATATTTACTCTTAAGTTCCTTTTACCTTAAGCTTTAAATCCACTTTTGCTCATAGAGTTTGCTTTTTAATACATGATTTCTTTCTTTTATCTTTATCTTTTTTTTTTTCTTTTTTTAGTTTTTTGAGACAGGGTTTCTCTGTAGCTTTGGAGCCTGTCCTGGAACTAGTTCTTGTAAGGCCAGGTTGGCCTCGAATTCACAGAGATTCGCCTGTCTCTGCCTCCCAAGTGCTGGAATTAAAGGCGTGCGCCACCACCGCCTGACACAATCTATGATTTCCTATTAAACACTTCTCACTCTTTTTTCTGTTCTTCAAAAGTATTTAAGAAATACATTTTTGCATTGTGTACATGTAATGTAGTCAGCATACTTTATCTGAAACTTTTGATATAAGGTATATTTCAGAATTCTGACTACTTCAACAGCATCTTAAGACCTTGTAATCAGCCGGGCGGTGGTGGCGCATGCCTTTAATCCCAGCACTTGGGAGGCAGAGGCAGGTGGATCTCTGAGTTCGAGACCAGCCTGGTCTACAGAGCTAGTTCCAGGACAGGCTCCAAAACCACAGAGAAATCCTGTCTCGAAAAACTAAAAAAAAAAAAAAAAAAAAAACTTGTAATCAAACAGCAAGAGATCTATGAGTATTCATAAAGATACACTCATGAGTAACATAGAGCCTGTGGTCACATGTCATGCCAAACACACGCACATGCACACACACACGCATTCCCACACATACATACATACATACATACATACATACATGTGTGTGTATGTATACACTTAATTATCTTTTAGATAGGGTTTCATTCTGTTGCCTTTGCTGGCCTAGACCTCACTATGAAATTACATGCCTGAGCCCCAATATCCAGATTTTGTACATGTGTTAAAACTTATGCTTGTGCACATTTGTTTGCTTGCTTTGTTTTGCTTTTCACCGCTAACTGAAATTTGGTTCAAACCCACATAGTAACAAAACCTTCCAGAAGTTTTGTTTTTTAGAACTTGTAGGTCAAGGGTTGTGTGGGAACAGCTGGAATATAGGTTAGTGTAAGAGGTCAGTTGTCTGGCAGGTGTAGGCCTTTTGTTTTGGGTAAAGGAATTGTTTTAAATATCATTATATATTAGAGAAGTTTCTTACTCTACATTCCTGCTTGAAATTTTTGATTTTTTATACTTTTAATTTTTATTTATTTATTGAGACAAAAACATATTATGTAGCCTTATCTGGCCAAGAACTCCCGGTATAGATCAGGATTGCCTCAAACTCAGAGATCCACTTGGGACTTAAAAGGTGTGTACCTCCATGTCCAGTGGAAATTTTTGACTTTAGATGTTAGCACCACTTTTTGTTTTTCTTCTTTGTTTACTTGCGGTCATTTAGTTTATAACTATGCCTTTTTAGACCTTATCAGCAGAGTTTCATGGTTTATGCTTGATTGTCATTTTAGGTTTCACTGAGTATGTATAGTTATAGTTTTGTGTGTCCTACAATGTTTTTATTTTATGAATGCATGTCTGTGCCTAGTACCACAGCGTTCAGAAAAGGGGACCTCTGGAACTGGAGTTACAGGCAGTTGTGAACTGCCTTATGGGTGCTGAGAATCAAATCCAGGTCCTCTTAGAAGAGCAACCAGTGCTTTTAATCACTGAGCCATCCCTTCAGCCCTTAGTTAAGTTTTCAAAAACAGGTTTTGTTTTTTTTTTTATTTTGTTACTTTCTCAGGAAAAAAAATAGTTAAACTCTTGCATTTGTATTATATTTTCTATGTTGTATAACAATTTAGTTTTTCTCTTAGAAATTTTAAACCAAAGCACAGTTTCAACTACATCATATAAACATTTGTAGCCATTATCTTGCCAAAATTTCTTGGAAACATTGTGACAGAGAGGTTAGTGTGTAGAAACCAGTTAAACAGGCTACAATGTCTAGATAGTTCCCTCTACCCCAAGAAAAGACATTACTAATTAATTCAAAAGTGTTAATAGTGCCAAGGGAGATTATTATAGAGATCTACAAGTTGTCAAAATAAATAAGTAACTGTGGGGTACACAGCCCAATACATCTGCAATACAACCCTTATACCTATAGAACAGTCTAGAAAAGGCCGGGGTGGAGGTGGGGGGATTTTAAGAGTCAGAAGACCAGGGCACCTGATCCTAGATAGTGTCTTTCTAAACACGACAGGGAAGCTACACCCATGAAATCTCAGCATTCCAGTGCCCTAAATAAGATCTCCTTTTTTTTTTTTTTCTTTTTGGTTTTTTGAGACAGGGTTTCTCTGTGGTTTTGGAGCCTGTCCTGGAACTAGCTCTTGTAGACCAGGCTGGTCTCGAACTCACAGAGATCCGCCTGTCTCTGCCTCCCGAGTGCTGGGATTAAAGGCGTGCGCCACCACCGCCCGGCAAGATCTCCTTAATGATAGCACCAGTTGACATGCCAGCATGGGCAGGAAGATTTCACAAGGTCTTACCCTAGACCAAGTGCTGCTGGCAGCCAGTGACTGCTGAGAGAGGGAAAGTCTGTTTTCTCCAGGGACAAGCTCCCTTGTAGGTGCTCCAGTCACAGTGGGCAGCCCCAAACACATCTACACATGAGCAACACTAAATGGACTCAGTAGGGTGTATGCACGTGCACATACGTGTATGTGTGTGTGTAATGAAGAGGTCATGAGTTTGAGAGGAAGTGGAAGAGAACACAGAACAAGTTGCAGGTGAAAGAGGGAGGCATAGAGATTATGTGAAACACAGTGTTTATATGGAATTCTCAAATTTTAAATTAGAAACTACTCTAAACAGATTAGAATATATATTTTTACAGAGAATTTTAAGAATTTTGGCAACCTTTATGTCCTATCAGCTGTTTAAAATTCACCCTTTTCTCCTTCCTCTGGTCCTAAAATTCCTTTTGTGTATGTATTTTTGAGACAGGTATATATATGTAGCCCAAACTAGCCTTGACCTCACTTTGTAGCTCAGGCTGTCTTTCAGCTCTCAGCAGTTTTCCTGCCTTGGCCTCCAGAGTGCAGATGTGTGCCACCACACCCAACTCTAAAATTTATTTTTAAAAAACTTAAATTCTGTACCTTGTAGTAACTTATGTTTCTCTGAAAATATGAAATAGAATTGTGTACTGTAAACATTTGTAAGGAAAAAGTGAGGAGAGATTTTTGTTGACGCAGAGGTTACTTCTTATGTGCCAGGTGCTGTTCTAGGTGTTTGGGATCCATCACTATAGAAAAGAAAGATCCTCCCGCTGTTATGTTTATATTCCAATAAATTTTGTCTGTATTGAAACCTCAGTTATAGTGCACAGTGTTTATAAAATGTGGCAATTTTCTTCATGCAGATAATGAAGAAAAACATAGTTTTCTATGCAATTTTCATATAATTTTTCAAATAATTAACAGTTCGAAGCGAGGTAACACTAAAAATTATAAACTAAACATCCTGTGCTCTTGAATGTGTTAGAAATGAGACTAAAATTATGACAACAGTGTTGTCTGTGTTTCAAAGTGTTCTTTTGTTTTATTTTTCAAGACAGGGTTTCTCTTTGTAGCCCTGTCTGCCCTGGAACTTACTCGGTAGACCAGGCTAGCCTTCAACTCACAGAGATCCGTCTGCCTCTGTCTCCTGAGTGCTGGGTCAAAGTGTTCTTAGAACTGAGGTTTTGTGGCATTTTGTGTTCATTTTGTCAACACATAGGAAGCTCACTCATTTAATAATACCTTAAGTATTAGTGCACATTGGTTTTCAGAATCTAATTCTTTATCTTTTTCAGGGACTGTGCAATTGATCCAACATGTGTTCTCTGTATGGACTGCTTCCAGAGTAGTGTTCATAAAAACCATCGTTACAAGGTATGAAAAAAATCATAAAATTATATAGGAAGAATCTGATGACTATCTAGTCCAAATTTTTAAGCAATGTCTCATTTCCTGCTAAATAGCACTGATGTATAGTTAAATCGGTCCCATGCTATCTCAAGAAGTCTCTCCTTGCAACATTTTGTTGTGACATTAACGAGACAGGATAAAGCATATAAATCACTTAAAGAGTAAATAAAAACTGCCAGGCAGTGGTAGCGCATGCCTTTGATTCCAACACAGGAGGCAGAGGCAGGCAGATCTCTGTGAGTTCCAGGACAGCCTGGTTTACACAGAGAAACCCTGTCCCAAAAAAAAAACAAAAATAAATGAATAAGTTAAATTAAATAAAAATAAACCTTAAAAATAAGTAAGCAAATAAATAAATAAAGCCCCAAACCTATGTAACTACTGCCAAGTCAAGGACTGGAACAAGGCAGGTTTCGGGAGCTCTGCCTTTGTCCCTTCTGGACCTCAGTCACTTTACCTTTCCTGAGAACACTCTTCACTCTGCTTGATGGTAGTGGTGTCTTTGACTTTTTCTCGTTCCAATATATCCCTTAAATCATAGTGGAAAGTTTTATCTATTTTGAACTTTATATAGATGGATTCATATGGTACATAGTTCTTGTTGAATAACCTTATATATGTAGCTGTAGTTTGTTGGTCTTGATAAACTATAGTGTCTTTACTCACTATGCTGCATGTGGATAGGTGGATTGTTCCAACTTGGTACCGTTAATTCTGCTGTGGACATATTTGGTACACATAGAGGATTCTCTAGGTTGTATATCTAGAAAAGAATTGTTGTTATAGGGCATATGGATCTTTAGCCATACTTGGATAATGTATGAAGAGATTGTATTAGTTACAGAGTCTTAAGCCTTATGTGTGGGTTCCAGGTTCCCACATCCTCAGATGATTGGCCCTGTGAGTTGTTTTAAAGTTAGTGATTCTCAGGACCTCCGGAGTGCAGTAGGCAGCACAGCAGCCTCACAGTTTGGTTCTTGTTGTGCTACCCCAATTAATTATTAGGGTCTGAGGTTTTGCCTTTTCTGTTGAATTATTAGACAATCTTGTTATTGGAGCAAAAATGTATTTCTCAAATAGTAGTGTGGTTCTATATTCTGGGATCAAACAGACATGATAATTGATATTTCTCTTTAATTTATATATACAATATACACTTATATAATATACATATATATATATATCATGCCTCAAGTACTGTGTAAAATGTAAATAACATTTTGAAGATACATTATCCTTATCTTTATTAAAACTTCTAGGCCAGCCTGGACTACATAGAAAGACAGGCTTTTGAAAAACAAATACAAAAATATTATGCCCACAAGCTTAAAGAAATTATTCTTCAGCCGGGGGGTGGAGGGTGGCACACACCTTTAATCCCAGCACATGGGAGGCAGAGGCAGGTGGATCTCTGTGAGTTTGAGGCCTGCCTGGTCTACAGAGCAAGTTCTAGGACAGGCTCAAAAGCTATACAAAGAAACCCTGCCTCAAAAATAAATAAATAAATAAATAAATAAATAAATAAATAAATAAATAAGAAATTACTCTTCAAAGGAGTCCATGGAAAATGGAGCATTTTTACAGTTGATCACACAGAGAACTTTAATGGTATTGAAATTCCCTCAGTCTGGACTCAAAGTTAGCAGTGTTAATTTCATTGTTAAACTTTGTATATTATCTGTACCTTGTGGAGATTCTTTTGGCAAGAAATCCCTAATAAAAGAAAGAAATATAGCCTGTTATAGTGGTGCATGCCTTTAATCCCAGGGAGGCAGAGGCAGGTAGATCTCTGTGAGTTTGAGGCCAACCTGGTCTACAGAGCGAGTTCCAGGACAGCCAGGACCACACAGAGAAACCCTGTCTTGCAAACAGAACAGAACAGAACAAGAACCCCAAAAACAAACATTGGGAAGGTGTATGTAAGGGCAAGAACAGACTCCGTCTCCAGATGGTGGGGCAAAAAGGCAACTGTAATTTTTATTTATATTCTTCTGTACTATTCAAAGTTTTCCCACATAATTTTCAGTATATTGCCTAGGTAAATATGTAATTTTGTTTGAGTTTGAGTCTTTGTGTTGAACTTAGAGCCTTACACAAGATAGGCAAGCACTTTATCATGGAGCTAGATTCCCAGTCCTTATTTGTCGATCTTGGCAGTGCCAGAGATTGAATCCAGCATGCTTTGTACACACGTCAGGCAAGAGCTCTCTCGTGAAGCTATAGTCCAACCTAATAAATACGTGTTTTGAGGTGAAGGTAGCGAGAATTGAATTTAGATTTCATATGTGCTAGGCAAGTGCTCTACCACTGAGCTATACTCCCAGCTCTAGTAATTTTCTAATGCTATAATATTTGTATGTTTTGCGTATTTCTGAGACAGGCTGTTACTCTGTAGTCCTGGCTAGCCTAGAACTCACTTTTTAGCACAGACAGTCCTTGAACTTACTATTTACTACAGGTTGGCCTTGAGCTGGCAGTAATCGTCCTGTTTCATCCTCTCAGATTTGAAGACAAAATGCAAATATATATGCATCATGCAGAACAGAATTCTAGAATATATAAAGTCTGCTGATTCTCAAATGCACCCTAATAGATGTTTTGTCTTTGTTTTTGTTTTATAGACAGGTGTGTAGCCCAGGCTGGTCTTGAACTCAGAGATCTACTAGTCTCTGCCTCTTAAGGGCCAGGATTAGAGGTATATGCTACCATACCTGACACTAATAGCTATTTTTATAATTAAATCTTAGCTGCCAGCTTTGCTTGTTAGGTTCTTTTGATCTTAACAGCCAAATTCATTTTTAAGAAATGTTATTAAAAGTTTCTATGTCCTAACACTATGAGAGACATAGAAGGTAAGAAATACACAAGGTCTGACCTGCATCCACAAAAGGTATATAGCCAAGTGGGGATACAGGACATACAGATCAGACAGAGATATGAATAGGAAAGTGATGGAGAAGAGGAGATTGCGGGTGGTTTTGTTTTCATCTCTGGGTATGTTCTAATTGGCTTTGGGATGTGTCAGTAAAAGACTATCAAGCGGGCCTGATTCTTGGTATCAGCTTCTAGATACCAGAAGACTCAAGTGAATGTGGAGCTGGGGAGTGGTGGCACCTGACATTAATCTCAGCACTTGGGAGGAAGAGGCAGGCAGATCCCTGTAAGTTCAAGGCCAGTCTGGTCTACAAAGTGACTTCCTGGACAGACTCCAGAGCTATGGAAAAAACGCTGTTTTAAGAAACAAACAAAAACAAACAAACAAAAAAAGGTGAATGTGGCCACAACTTTCATTCTATTTGATCAAGTTGTGTTATGCTGATCTTTGACTCTTAGAATTAACTTACATATCAAATCAAATAATTGGTCACCTCTGAAGGGACAATAGTAAAGTGAGTAGCAGAAGATATGCTGTTAAATGTGGCTCAAACTTTGTTTCTTTGTTGTTCTCAAATACTGTCTTGGACTCTTTTGGCACTGAAGGTTTTTCTTGGTCTTCTGTTCTTTATATACTTTTCATGTTCAATACTATGTTGCTTTAGACCAGCGGTTCTCAACCTGTGGGTTGCAACCCCTTTTGAGGGCAGATATTTCTATTTTGATTCATAACAGTAGCAAAATTACAATTATTAAGTAGCAACAAAAATAATTTCATGATTGGAAGTCACCATAACATTAGGAAGCGTATTAAAGGGCTCAGCATTAGGGAGATTGAGAACCACTGCTTTCGACAAACATCATATGATGCTGAGAGTAGAACCCAGGACCTTGGCATGTAGTCCATCACTGAACTACATTCCAGCCTCCCTCCCCTGGTTTGTTTGTTTGTTTATTGTATTTGCTTGCTTTTTGAGACAGGGTTTCTCTGTATAACAAACCCTGGCTGTCCTGGAGCTCTGTAGACCAGGCTGGCCTCAGACTCACAGAGATCCACCTGCCTCTGCCTCCCAAGTGCTGGGATTAAAGGTGTGTGCACCACTGCCTGGCCCTCCCCTGTTTTTAAGACAGTTTTTACACTGTAGCCCAGCATAATCTAGAGTTGTCTGTGTGCTCAGTCCAGTCTTGAACTCATGTCATTTCTCCTGCTTCAGCTTCCCAGGTACTAGAGTTACAAGTGTGAGCCACCTCTCTCAGTTTCATGCTGCTTTTACATTTCTTGTTTATTTGTGTGTGTGTATTCATGTGCATACATGTGGAGATCGGGGTCGACGTTTAGGAATGAGTTCTGTTCTCCCACTGTGTGGGTTCTAGAGATCAAGCTCAGGCCATCAGGCTGGCAGCAGGCTTGCCTCACCTTTGCTTTGTGAGCTGTGCCATCAGCAAAAGCTTTTATTTTTATATGAAAAAGTATATATATTAAATTAATATTAGACATATTAAAACGCACTTGAGATTTGGTACAGAACGGTAGATTGTTTGAGATAGAAGAATCTGTGCTTTTAATTTTGAAAAATTTGTTCCTCAATTTTGTTATTATAAAATGCTTATAAAATTTACTATCTGAACCATTTTTAAGTGTGTGTGCAGCTTGGTAGCATTAAGTATTTTAAACTCATACTGTGTTCCTATTGCATTCATCTCCATAATTAATTTCACTTTGTAAAACACAAACACATTAAACAATGGCTTTCCATTCCTTGCTTTCCCCCTGGTAACCATTATCCTACATTCTGTCTCTGTGAATGTGACTTTTGTAAGTGCCTCATAGTAATGAAAGCAGGCAACGTATGTCTTTTGTGACTGGCTTGATTTAACATAAAGCTCTCAAGGTTTAAGTGTAGTATATACCAAAATTTCCTCCGTTTTTAAGTTTGAATAATAGTCTACTATATAGCACATTTTGATTATCTGTGTATCTATTAATAAACTCAGATTGTTTCAACACAATTTTGGTAGATTCAGGTCAGGTCTTTTTCTTGTGTTGCTGTGCCAATTTTAAACACTCATTAAAAGGACATGGGTCAAGGCTAGAGCTTATTTAGTGTTTAAGAGCACTCACTGGCTGCTCTTGCAGAGGACCCAAGTTCATTTTCCAGCACCCGGTAAGTAGCCCACAACCATCTGTAACTCCAGTCCCAGGGGATCTGCTGCCATCTTCTGACCTTCACAGGCACACAAAATTGCACGTAGACAAAAAATACTCCCACACATGAAATAATAACTCTGAAAAGAAATAAAAACAAGAAGGGTATGAGAGCTGAGCACGGTGGCGCATACTCGTAATTCTAGTACCAGGGAGGTTGAGGCATGATTAAAAACTCAAGGTCTCAACAACAGAAGAGATGCAGAGATATTCTTATAACTGTCTCCAAATTATCAATCATTAAATAGTCTCATTGTTCTAATTTGCCTTTTATTAACTTTTTTATAGTTTAATTGTACCATTTTTTTTTATTGTTGTCATTGCTTTGTTTTGTTTTGTTGGTTGTGGGGTTTGAACCCTGTACTTCTTGGATATTTTATCAGTACTTGGGCATTTGAGCTACTACCCTATCCCTTGTTTCTTTTATGTATTATTTGTTTCTATTCTTTTTCATTTTCTCTTGCCTTTCCTCTGAATATGTTTGTATTTTAAGTTTTTAATTATTTTGTTTTTGAGACTGAGTCTCACTAGCCTTGGATGGTGTGGAACTCACTATGTAGACCAAACTAGTCTTGAACTCAGAGAGGTCCGTTTGCCTCTGTTTCCCAAGTGCTGGGATTAAAAGCATGTATCACCATGCCTTAACTCTTTTCAAGTATTTAGTCAGGCTTATTGATGTGTAAATTATATACACTAACATCTATTCTTTTAAGTGTCGTGTTTTGTTAAATTTAGTGAATGTATACATTTGTGTGATTATTTAGTAATAGTTACTAGTATTAAACTAGAAACATCCATAGAAAAAGTTGTGTGGTGCCCTAGCTTCTGGCATCTATGGAGCTGTTTTCTTTCCCTATATTTAAGCCTTTTCAAAATTCTTTTATTATCTTTCACATTAATTTTATTATTTTATTATCTTACATATTAATCTTCAATTCTGGCTTCTTTCATGTACATCTGCCTTTGAAGTCCTGGGCCAGCAGTTAGTAGTATGCCGTTGTATTCATGTGCTGGTTCATTTATTCAATCACTAGTTGGTCGGCATTTGGAATGTTTCCAGATATTTTTTAAAAAATGTATTTTTATTTTATGTGTATGAGTGTTTTCACTGCATGTATATATGTGTACATGGATTATATGCATGTCTGGTGTTTCTGGGGCCAGTAGAGGATGTTAGAACTGAAGTTATTGATGGGTGTGTGCTGCCATGTGGATGCTGGGAACTGAACCCCACACCTGTAGGACCAGCCAAGTGCTCTTAATTGTTGAGCCATTTCCCTAGCTCCTGCTTTTGGCTTTTGAAAAGAGCTGCTTTGCTATTATTATATATATCACTTACGTTTTTATGTTCAAGTACAAGTCTTTGTATAGATCTAAGTTTTCATTTCTCACTGTAAGAGTGGCATTCTGTATCATAATGGATGGCTAAAGATTTTTCATCTGGGTTTTTTTTGTTTTTTGGTTTCTCTGTGTAGCCTTGACTGCCCTGGAACTTGCTCTGTAGACCAGGCTGGCAGACTTTTCTGTCTTTTAAATTTGATTTATGCTGCCATTTATTTTATTGACTTAAAAAATGTTATTCTTGACTTTATTTATTTTTTGAGACATGGTCTCACTGTATATTCTTGGTTGACCTGGAACTTACTATGGAAACCACTCTGGCCTCAAATTCAGAGACCCGTCTGCCTCCTGATAGCTGAGATTAAAGGTATACAACCACATGCCTGGCAAATTTGCTAAATTTTGTTCCTAGATTTTGTGCTTTGCTTTTGTGATACTACCTATTCTACTTATATTTGCTTTTATATAAAATATACATTTATTTTTTTCAAATTCACATATTTTGATATCTTTATCAAATCTTACAAAATTTCATATATATGTCTTATTTGTTACTTCTCCAATGGTTGCCCCATTATTAAGGCCTCTATCTTATTTTTCTCCTTCTTGACCTTTTATCTAGACTCAAGTGTTTTAGTTTGTTTTGTTTTGAGTTTCCCCCAAGAGCAGTGTCTCGTGTAGTAGTGAGGTTAGTCTGGAACTCTCTCTGTAGCTGGGACTGACTTTGACTGACCCATCTCCCTGCTTTCACTACTTACATGCTGGGATTACAAACGAGTGTCAGTCTGTCCAGTTTTAGTCTCAGTGTCCTGTGAGTCCTTCCTGTTACCAATGTAATAGCTGATTCTCTTACCGCTTTCACAGTTGCTGACTCTCTGAAGTTCAGGCAATACAGTGTTTCCATTCCTCTACCAGATTCCTATTGTGATTTGTTCTTAGCTCTGAAGTTAACTTTAGAATTATGACCCCCATTTTCTGAAGTTTCCCGAAAGGCCTCTCAGATGAATGAAGCTCCTTCTCTAGTACAGGGTCAATAAACCGCAGTCTGAGTAAAATCTGGCTTGAGTGTTTGTGTGGATCGCAAGCTAAGAAAGGCTTCTGTATTGTTAGCTGCTGAAAGTGTGGCTAACAGGTGGTCTGTGCTCCCTCACTGTATGTTTGAAGGGGAAGTCCTAAGAAAAAGTCTAGATCACATTGTTCTTATCCTCTACCTGAGTTAGTATATTTTAGATTTTTTTTTAACCCCTAGGAACACTGAAAAAAATGATTTTAGTTGCTATAGGAAATTAATGTAAATGAAGATACTGTATTAAATATTTCTTAATTACTGTATATCATTATATTGGTTTTGACGAGCTAAAAATAGATAAATTTTTAAAAAAAAAAAGCCAAGGTGGTGCATGCTTTTAATTCCAGCACTCGGAGGCAGAAACAGGTGGATCTATGTGAGTTCAAGGCCAGCCTGGTCTACAGAGCAAGTTCCAAAGTTACACAGAGAAATTCTGTCTCAAAAAAACCAAAAAAAAAAAAAAAATTACGTAATAAAAAAGTTCATACTCAAGCATTTTAGATTATAAAGATTTTTTCTTTTACTTTCATCCTCCATTAATTCACACTTAATCAGCTGGGCGGTGGTGGCGCACGCCTTTAATCCCAGCACTCGGGAGGCAGAGACAGGCGAATCTTTGTGAGTTCGAGGCCAGCCTGGTCTACAAGAGCTAGTTCCAGGACAGGCTCCGTAGCTACAGAGAGACCCTGTCTCGAAAAAACCACAAAAAAAAAAAAAAAAAAAATTCACACTTAATCAAAAAGCTATTATTTTTAAAATGAGAAGTCATATTTCAAAAACTTATACATTCAGAAAGTCCATTTTTGTTATGTTGAAATATTCAGGTAGTTGGTATTTCTTTGGTAACTAAAATGATTTTTGTTCTATCCTGATTCTTTTATATCAAATACAATTAATTGGCATGTTGGTGGATATTTATTATTTGAATCAAACTTCTTACTTTTCATTGTTTTATAAGAAAGTTTGGCCACTCATTTTTCGTTTTTTAGATGCACACTTCTACTGGAGGAGGGTTCTGTGACTGTGGAGACACAGAAGCCTGGAAAACAGGCCCCTTCTGTATGGATCATGAACCTGGAAGAGCAGGCACTACAAAAGAGGTAAGAAGCTTAATTGCCATTTGAAATTTTCTGAAATTTGATGAAAATAAATGTTATAAATATATGAGTTAAGATGAATTCCATTTAGAATCCAATATTTTTGTTCTTTTTTTTTTTTTTTTTTGGTTTTTCGAGGCAGGGTTTCTCTGTGGTTTTGGGGCCTGTCCTGGAACTAGCTCTTGTAGACGAGGCTGGTCTCGAACTCACAGAGATCCGCCTGCCTCTGCCTCCCAAGTGCTGGGATTAAAGGCGTGCACCACCACCACCTGGCTCAATATTTTTGTTCTAAAAGTTAATTATAAGAACATTTTGTTTTCTACTCTAAAATTTTCTCCAGAGGGAATGAATGCACACATGCCCAAAATGAATTCAAAATACTTTTTTTGTGTGTAGTATGTTATTTTATTTCTCAAATATGGAATGAGTTTAAATATACATCATCTTTTGTATCATCGAGCAGCACATCAAAACCAAATTTAACTTGATTTTTAGGCCTCCCACCCCCCAAAGATTGATTGATTGATTGATTGATTATGTATACAGTGTTCCTCTGCATGTATGCCTACACGCCAGAAGAGGGCACCAGATCTCATTACAGATGGGTGTGAGCCACCATGTGGGTGCTGGGAATTCTTAACCACTAAGCCATCTCTCCAGCCCTCAAAATACTTTTTGTTAGTCAATGTGAACAATAAGGATAATGTATAGCCCCAAAAGAACAAAATGAGGGTGCTGGAGAGATAGCTCAGTGGTTAAGAGCACTGGCTGCTCTTCCAGAGGTCGTGAGTTCAATTTGCAGCAACCACATGGTTGCTCACAATCATCTGTAATGAGATCTGGTGCCCTCTTCTGGCATATGGACATACATGGAGACAGAATGTTGTATACACAATAAAATAAATCTTTAAAAAAAAGAACAAAATGAAGTTGTTAATAGATAAGAACAGAATATAATGACTATAAAAACAAAGTGAGCACATGAATTCAGTAATTGCTTTTCTTAAAGGGAAAGATAAAAGACAAAATGACTCAGTGGATACATTTTTTGTTGACTGATTTTTTTTTTTTTTTTCGAGACAGGGTTTCTCTGTGTAGTTCCATAGCCCCTCCTGGAACTCGCTCTGTAGACCAGGCTGTCGGGAACTCACAGAGACCCACCTGCCTCTGCCTCCCGAGTACTGGGATTAAAGGTGTGTACCACCACCGCCCAGCCAGTGGATGGATACAGTTTAGTCAAGGAAAAACTTGAGCAAGTCTGGATATAGACACTTAGATAGGAGGTGGGAGAGAGCTAAAGGACCACAGATACAGGTGAAGTATGGGACCCACAAAAGACTGCTGAAGGATTATCAGGTAATGTGCCTAAAAGTGAATTGTTGGTTTTGTTCTTTTGAGGCAGGGTCTCATTACATAATCCTGGTTGTCCTGGAACTTGCTATGTAGACTAGGCTGGCCTCAAACTCACAGAGATCCTCCTGCCTCTGCCTCCCAAGTACTGGGAACACTGCACTCAGCTTTAAAAATGAATTGTTTTATCAGACAGTGCAAGGTACCATTTAAAGGCCAAGGGACTACTTGGTAGGTAATCATTGAAATACTTGGCAAAATTGCCACCATGTAGCATTTCCCTCCATGCACCATGCTCACAAGGTTTCATAGATAAATCCTTGAAAATTCCAAGGATTATATACTTTTTATGCCCTTTCAACTATTCTGGATCTCCATATAAGCAGTGAACACATCTGAGGCCCAGATGATGCTCTTTGCTGACTTTTGTTTGAAAATCTCCCTAGGTATTAGAGTTGGGCATTGAAGTCTTCTGCTGTTATTGTGGATGGACCTGTGTGGCTGGTTCAGCCTTTTAACATTTGTTTTATGAAATTGGTGGCCCCCAGACTTAGTGCATAGATACCTACAATAGCTATATCCTCTTGATTGTTCCTTTTATTACTATGTGGTGATTCCTTTCATCTCTTCTAATTCCCTTTGGTTTGAGTCTTGAGGAATTGCTATGCCAGCTTATTTACAGCTTCCCTCTGTTTGGGAGGTTGGTTTCTGACCTTTGACTCCCAGTTTTTGGATGTCTTTGCCAATTATGTGAATTTCTTGGTGATAGCAGATTGTTGGATCTTGTTTTTTAATTTTAGTCAATTAGTTCAATTTAAATTGAAAGGTCAAGGGAATTTGTATTCAAGGTTATTATTGAGGTTATTGTTCAAGATTTACTATTACTGATGGCTTTGTTGGCTTCTAGTCATTGGGAGTTCATTCTGTTCTCCTGATAGTTGTCAGAGGTTTGTTGACTTGCCATGTTGGATATGACTGGTCCTTCACATTTCTCTGTCTTCTTGTGCCATGTATGCTTTCTTGTGTTCTTGCAGATAAAGCCGACTTTCTTCTCTGGTGAAGTGCTTTCTGAAGTGCTGACCTAGTTGTCATGAATTGCCTTCGCATGTACTCATCTTGAATACTGATGTCTGTGTCCCTTTTACTTGATAACTTTCCAGGGGATAGCAGTTGGTTTGACAGTTTCAGGGCTCGCACTATATTACATCACACATTTTCTGGCTCTGAGTGTTGCTGTCGTTCTGATCTTTCTGCCTCTGAATGTGAGTTGGTGTTTTCTTTTACAGATGTTAGTATTCTCTGTTTCATTTAAATTTAGATATATGCCATGGAGAGGTTCTCCTCTGGACATATTTAAGAAATTCTTGATTATAATTTTTAAAAGTAGATTGTCTAAGCTTCTTTATGTAATTTGCCATAACTCCTGCTAGGCTATGAATATATAGGTTAGGTCTCTTAAATGTATCTGAGATTGCTTACAAGTTTTGGTTATCTGCATAATTTATTTTTCCTTTATGTATACCTGTATGTGTTACTGTTTTGACCTGGGCTTTATCTCTGAAGTTTGTCCTTAATCCTTGGTCTTGATCTGCTATGGTTTTTCTTTGTTTGTTTCTTTTGTTTTCATTGTCTCAAAATTACTGGAACTTTCATTTGTCTGTATCTTTCTTGTGTGGATCCTAATTGACTTCTTGACCATTTATGGAAGTCCTCTATATGGTCGCTGACCCTTTTTAAAGAAATAATCTTTGAACTCTCTTAAGCATTTTAGCTATCTCATTACCTTTGTTCTGGTATTTAAAAGTTGTGAGTTCTGTAAGAATGGCCAAGATCAAAAACACTGATAACAGCTTATGCTGGAGAGGATGTGGGGTAAAGGGAACACTCCTGCATTGCTGGTGGAAGTGTAAGCTGGTATAGCCCCTTTGGATGTCAGTGTGGTGATTTCTCAGAAAATTAAGAAAAAACCTACCTCAAGATCCAGCAATACCACTTTTGGGTATATATCCAAAGGATGCTCAATAGTACCACAAGGACATGTGCTCGACTATGTTTATAGCAGCATTGTTTGTCATAGCCAGAACCTGGAAACAACCTAAATTAAATGACCCTCGACGGAAGAATGGATAAGGAAAATGTGGTACATTTACACAATAGAGTACTGCACAGCAGAAAAAAAAATGACATCTTAAAATTTGCGGGCAAATGGATGGAGCTAGAAAACATCATTTTGAATGATGTAACCTAGACCCAGAAAGACAATTATCATATGTACTCACCCATAAGTGGCTTTTAGACATAAAGCAAAGAAAAATCAGCCCACAGTCTACAATCCCAGAGAACCTAGACAGCAATGAGGACCCTAAGAGACATACATGTTCTAAACTACATGGGACATAGAAAAAGACAAGATCTCTTGAGTAAATTGGGAGCATGGGGACCACGGGAGAGGGTAAAAGGGGAGGGGAGAGGTAGCAGCGGAGTGGAGAAAAATATAAGCTCAATAAGAAAAAAAAAGTCGTGAGTTTGTGGAAGTGTAGTGTAATGCTGTATTTTTTGTATCTTTTGTTGTGCTTTGTGCATGTATTGGGAGTTAAGTGGCCTCTGCTTTTGGTTCTCCTTTTTCTCTCTGTTTTGTTGATTTGATTTGTTTTATGGGAGCCCTCCTGGTGCTTTGTCTTTATGTTCATTTGGGGAAAGCTGACTGAAGGATGGTTTGTTTGACAACAGTCCCAGTGTGAGCTGCAGGAAACATTCCTGTGCTTCACCTTAGAGCCCAGCATGGCTTTGAGACAGCAGCCCTAAGGTGCTGATTGGAGAAACACACTATGAAGTTGTTTTTTGGTTTTGGGGCTAAGGGTATCAGTAAGTCAGGAAGTGAAGAGGGAATAGGGGAAAGGGGATAGGAGAGGAAGTAAGAATAAGCAAGGTATTTGGGCTAGAGGGATGAGACGCAATAAAAATTGTCTGTTAGATGTAGAGAAAATAATCTGTTACTGACTGTGTTTGTACATATCTGTGAATGTACTGAAAGCCTTTCCTTGTCTGCTGTTTTGTTTGTATTTGTTTCTTTGTTTGATACGCGCTCCAACAGTAAGTATAGCCTAAGCTGGCCTGAAACTTGCTGAGTAGCCTAGGCCAGCCAGCCCCTAACTCTACTGATCATCCTGCCTCAGCCTACCAAGTGTTGGGACTGCGGGCGTGTACCATTTAATGGTTGTCTGTTTACCACCTGAAACCCAGGAGCAAAGGTTTCAATTCATTGAGAATGTTGCAACAGAGGGAACATGCCAGACTGCAGGGAAATTATTTACTAGAGTCTGAGCTACTTTTTAGCAGGTATACCCTATAAAATGATACCCCCACCCACAGCAACCATTAACTGCCAGCTGTCAGTCAGGATAGGATGGGGCCTCAGGTGCCCTCTCTATGAGAAAATATTAAGCCCAATCTTGTGTAAGTTTTGTGTATGTAACCACAGCTGCTAAGAATGCTTGAGGCAGGCAGTGGCTGTGTCATGTCCTGGGGCATCTTTTTACCATCCCCTATTCCTACTACACATAGCACCTATTCTCTTGCTCCCCCTGTCTTCAGCAGTGTCTTCTCTGAGCCTTGGAGGGTGCCACCCAATGCCTCAATGCCTTAGCACTCCATCATCTGTCATTTCCTGTTGGCACTTTGACCTCTGCATTAACTGTCCTTACAGCTATCGGACTCTTCTTTGAGGACAGAGAACACTAGCATATGTGTATAATCATGAGGATTAGTAGGCAGTTTACCTTTTTTTGTGTGAGATAGGGTCTTACTCCATAGATAGTGTTGTCACTGAGCTCATGGCCACCCTCCTGGCTCAGTCTCCCAAATGCTGAGATTGAGCACGAGCCACCATATACAGCTCAAATTGTACACTTAAATGTGTAAATTGTAGTGATACTGCTTATGTCACAATAAAGTTGTTATTAGCAGCTCACTTATGAAAGTCCTAGTTAAAATACTTAATCTGGACATCACAAAACCTTCAAAGCAACTTCTAGTTTAAAACAACAAACAACGATACCAGGAAAAATATAGAATATAGGTGTTTGGTTTTGTTTGTTTTGCCTTTTAGCAGAAAATCTGGTCATCTTCATGAAGAAAAAAGATGGGGGAGGGGCACTAGGGATGGGAGATTAAGTTAGATGTGGATGTCCAGCACTTGAGAGTCACAACAACCAAATGCAGTCTGTGGATCTTGGTCTCAAGAAACGTTTATAGACGCTAAGAGGAATGGAGCTGGGGAGATGGCTCAATGCTTGAGATCATGTACTGCTCTTGCAGAAGTTCAGTTCCCAGCACTCACATCAGGCAGTTCCAAGAGGATCTGACATGACTGTCCTCTGCAGACGGATACATGGAAACACACACACACGCACATGCGCACACACACACACACACACACACAAACCAACTAACTAACTAAATAGGGGACTGGTTCCAGAGGATCTGGCACCCTCTGCTGGTCTCCCAGGGCACATTGTGTGCTACAAACATGCACGCAAAACATTCTTACACATAAAAATAAATAATAATTTTTTTCTAGCTTTTCGAGACAGAGTTTCTCTTTCTAGCCCTGACTGTCCTGGAACTTGCTTTGTAAACCAGGCTAGCCTTGAACTCAGAGATTTGTCTGCCTCTGCTCCAGGAGTCCTGGGATTAAAGAAGTACATTACTACCGCCTGGCTAATAAATCTTTTAAAAAAGAAAATAAAAAGTAAATTCTTTTTAAAAAGGAGGAAGAATGATTAGGAAAATTGAATAAGTTCTGTTAGATAATATTTAATCATATATATTTTTAGATAAAATAATGGTTTTATGATATTCTTTCTTATTAAAAGATACATACCATTGGGACCAACCTAGGCCCTCTGCATGTGTGTGATAGTTGTGTAGCTTGATCTGTTTGTGGGGCTCCTGACAGTAGAATCAATGCCTGTCCCAGGTGCTTGAGCAAGCTTTTGGGAACCCATTTCCCATCTAGATTGCCTCACCCAACCTTGATGTAGATGGAGGAACTTGGTCCTGCTTCAACTTGATGTGCCATGTTTTGTTGACTCCTGTGAGTGGCCTGCCCCTTTCTGAATGGAGACAGAGGAAGAGTGGAGGGGGCAGGTAGAAGGGGGGTGGAGGGAGGGAACCAGAGGAGAGGAAGGAGAAAAAACTGTGGTCAGTATGTAAAATAAATGAAAAAAGTTTAATTAAAAAATGATGCATATCAAAGTACTATATAGGCATGATGGCATATGCCTTTGATTTCAGCACTTGGATGGTAGAGGCAGGTGAATCTCTGAGTTCAAGGAGAGCCTGATAGAAACAGTGAGTTCTAGGGTAACCAGGGGTACACAGAAAAACCCTGTTTTGAAAAGCAAAAAATAAAAAAAAACTAAAAAACAATGTACTGGAGTATGAAAGTCATGATGACTGTATTTTACCTTAAAATATTTGAACAAGAATAAATAAAATGTGGAAAAATGTTGCACTGTTAAGTTTAAATTAAGGGGTATTTAAAGGGTCTGTTTTTCTGCTTAAAATTTTTACTGATAATTTTTTTTTAATTCACTAAATTGATTAACACTAAAGAAGTAAAAGTTTATAAATTGCTCCAGAGCATGGGAGAAAAGAAGGGAGGCTTTGTACATTTGTTCTAGGAAGCCAGAAAACACTGATGTCGGATCTAACAAGATGTAGGTGTTCTAGATCAGTCTTATTAACAGTTTCACGCTGAGATCCTAATACAGCATTAACAGGTGAATTCATACATGTTAGGATACAACACAACAGGTTTCTTTTAATACTTTGTTTTTAATTGAGCTATATGTTTTCCTCCACTCCTCTTTTTTCCTCCCCTCTCCCCTTCCACCTTCCCCCTTGCTCCCCATGCTCCCAATTTACTCTGGAGATCTTGTCTTTTTCTCCTTCCTAGGTGGATCCATGGTTTTGGGTTTTTTGTTTGTTTGTTTGTTTTTTATTATTCATCTTTATTTTACAGCCCTGATGCAGCCTCACCCCGTCCTCCCCTTTCAATCCCCCAACTATTCCCCTCCCACATCCCTTCCTCTTCCATCTTCATCCAGGAAAGGGCAAGTCTTCGAGTATCAATAAAACATGACACATTAATTTGTAGTAAGACTAAGTATCTCCCCTTGTAGTCTGGGCAAGGTGAGCCAGTATTAGGGGCCCAAAAGCCAGTAAAAGAGTAGGAGACAGCCGCTGTTCCCGGAGTTAGGATTCCCAAAGAGGACCAAGCTACACAACTGTAACAAATATGCAGAGGACCTAGGTCAGTCCTATTCAGGCTTCCTGGTTGTTGGTTCAGTCTCTGCAAACCCCAATGAGCTCAGGTTAGTTGATTATGAGCCTTCCCATGGTGTTCTCCCACACACACACACACACACACACACACACACACACACACACACAGGGTTTCTCTGTAGTCCATAGTGTTCTTGACCCCTCTGGTTCCTACACGCCTTTGTTCTCCTCAGGGTCCTCAAACTTCACCTGTTGTTTGGCTGTGGGTCTCTGCGTCTGCCTCCATCAGTTGCTGAATGATGCCTTTTGATGACAGTTGGGCCAGGCACCAATCCGGTCACAGGAGACAGCCAGTTCAGGCTGCTTCACTATTGCTAACCCTGAATGTCTGCCCGAGCAGTGCCCTCAGCACTCTCCCCTCCGATCCCACACCTGCCCGTAATCCACTCACAAAATCTCCTCTATTTCCCCTTCCCAGGGAGATCTGGGTGTCCCCCCATGAACCTTCCTTGTTACTTAGTCTCTCTGGGTCTGCAACACCACCATTTTCACATCGCTGAAGAAAAACCCCTTCTTGGAACTCACCTGTGAGGTGCTTGTATCTTAGCACATATGGAGAAAGTTTTCTTGGAAAACATTTTCAATTTCTTTCAGGGATATTGACCTTAAATCAAAAGCCATACAAATTACATTTCATGCTGAGCACCAGTGTTTCAGAAGTAAGAGACAAGAGAGCCATTGTTGCTGCTATTCAACCTGTTCTGGAAGAACTCCCAATCAGATCAAAACTAGGCCGAGCTCAGCTATGTAAATATTGCAAAGGACAAGGGGGAATAGTTATGATTGTAAGCGGGGAGGGGGGGGGAACCCTCAAGAAAATTAACCAGCCGGGCGGTGGTGGCGCACGCCTTTAATCCCAGCACTCGGGAGGCAGAGGCAGGCGGATCTCTGTGAGTTCGAGGCCAGTCTGGTCTACAAGAGCTAGTTCCAGGACAGGCTCGAAAAACTACAGAGAAACCCTGTCTCGGAAAAAGAAAAAAAAAGAAAATTAACCAAAAAGTAATGAGAACCTACAGTAAACTTTACAAAGATCTCTAGGTTTTGTTTGTTAGTATGCTGCTGTTCTTTGAGATAAAGAGTTTGTCTAGCCCAGGCTGGCCTGAAACTTAAATCCTTCCAAGCATGGCCTTCCAGTTACTGGGATTGTAGCTGGTTACTACCATGTACACTGAAATGAACAAGCTACAACAAAATGCCTGCTTTTCTATTTAATGTATTTGACAAATATTTATATTTATGAATGGCCATATAAACAATACCTTTTAGGAAATGTAACAGAAGATATTCAATTCATTATGATAGAAAAAATATAATTTGTAGGTAGGAGGGGAGGGGAAAATAATTGTGCTAGATTTATTCATTTACTTGTTCATTTGTTATTTGTTTATGAGCCACTCTTGTGTGTACCTGCCTGGCCTGGAACTCACTGTATAGACTAGGCTGGTCTTGAACTCAGAGAGATCAGCTTGACTCTGCCTCCTAAGTACTAGGATTAAAGATGTGTCTCACCATGTCCAGAAAGGTAGCTTTATTTATTTATTTATTTTGGATTTTCGAGATAGGGTTTCTCCGTAGCTTTTGGTTCCTGTCCTGGAACTAGCTCTTGTAGACCAGGCTGGCTTCGAACTCACAGAGATCCACCGCCCAGCAGGTAGCTTTATTTTTAAAAAACTGAATCTGGTCCCAAATAATCTGACCTTGAAAATTTTGGCTTTAAAATTAGATTGAAAAAGAAATAAATATTCTGAAACTGTTTATCTGGGGGTGAGGGAAGGATGCCTTGAGTAGCACATCAACTCCTGAAACATCGTGTATTCAGTATTGTATTCTCTCTGCTTTGATGAATGTAATATTCATACTCTGCCAGCTATGGAATTTTGCCAAGCTTAATGGAGAATCACCAAGCTTACCCATGCTGGACTAATGATACTGGTAACTAGTTGTAGCCTTTAAAGAAAGGCTCTTTGCTATGCATGTAAAAGAAGCTTCTTTCATATTTCTGGTTAATTGTTAATTTTCTTGTTTTAGTAGTTGTTTTCATTAGCTTCTGGTTCTCTTGTTCCAGTTGAGTTTATTTCTAAGTTGCAAATGCTTTTCTTGAAACATTCCTTCATAAGCATCAGATATTGTCCATGGACTCAGCTTCTGATGCATGCTGGAATCAAGAGTTTCTTTCTTTCAACTCTTCACCTAAGAACACTTGTATGAATGGTTGGAAGAAAATGTTGAGGGGAGAAAAGGTGAGTGGGGATGTTATCTTCTAATGTTGATATCAGTACTGTTGACATTACCTCTTTAACAAAGACATCTGGGCAGAAAAGGTGACATGTTGAAGAGGGGTTAAAACTAAAATTATAGTGCATTGGTGAGACGACAAAGTAGGTGTTAAAAAAAAAAGAGAGTAGGTTGGTGGTTTGGCCAATTATCAATCTTAACCATACTAGGAATATGCTTTAGCTGTATATAGTTATACTCACACTGTTATGTAATAGAATTCAAGCTTTTTTTGCCCCCTTACAATACTGAATCTCTGTACCCAGTAAACACTGAGTTCCTCTTTTCCCAGTCCTCAGCAATCGGCTTTCTACTCTCTGTTCTGCAGCTGTGCTACTGTACACACTGGGCAAATCACAAATAATTGTTCTTTTATGGTTGGCTAAGTTGTCATTTTTCTTGTCTTGTTTTATGGTGCTGAGGATCAAACTTGGCTCACAATAGGCAAAAGATTACCACTGAACTTCACCTCGGCCCCATTTCTTATCCTTTGTCATCACTGCTTGCTGTGACTACTTCCAAAGCTACTATGAGAGTTGTTTTTACATGTCTAGAGAAACAGCTGTGGATACTGGCAACCAAACTCTTTTATTTTTGGTTATGAGCTTAGCCTTTAACTGCTGAGCCATTTCCCCAGCCCATAAGAATAGTTTTGTTTGTTTGTTTGTTTGTTTGTTTTGGTTTTGGTTTTTTGAGACAGGGTTTCTCTGTGTAGCTCTGTCTGTCCTGGAACTAGCTCTTGTAGACCAGGCTTTCCTCAAACTAAAAAGCAATCCACCTGTCTCTGCCTCCCGAGGGGTGAGATTAAAGGCATGCACCACTACTGCCTGGCTCAAGAACAGTTCTTATAAATTATAAAGAATAGAGAGTTGTTGCATAGTATTATTATAATGAAGCTATTCATAAAGACAATGAAGAGAATTCACAGGGGAAAGTATGGATAAAAGGCACTCACTCCACAGTCTGTGTGTTTCCTTCTGTCATCTGTAACTCTACCAAGAGCCTATGAACTCAACTTGAATTGATTCCTAGCGGATATTGTAATGAACTCACTGAATGATTATTTTAAATACTTAACATTATCTTCCATTTATTTGTACACAATCTCAGTATATTTTATTTTTGTTTCCTCACAGACCTTGAATTGCCCATTGAATGAAGAGGTAATTGCTCAAGCCAGGAAAATATTCCCTTCAGTGATAAAATACATTGTAGAAATGACTATATGGGAAGAAGAAAAGGAACTGCCTCCTGAACTGCAGATAAGGTGGGAGCTGTCAGAAGCCACAGGCTTTAGTGGTGGCTATCTGTGTCTGTGGCCCTTCCTTCCTGTGCTAGGGCTTGCACATAGAAGGCAAGTGCACACTGTTGAGTCACCTCCTAAGAAGACCCCCTCCCTCCCGCCCGCCCTCTCTTCCCTTCCTTCTTTCCCTCTTCCCTCCCTCCCTTTCTCCTTTATGTTAGAATTTATTATGATTTTGGAATAAATATAAGCACAACTATTTTTTAGAATAGTTTTTTTTAATTTTTTCCACTTTATTTTATTTATTTAAAAAAGAAAACAATCTTTTTTCATTTTACATACCAATCTCAGTTCCCATTCCCTCCTATCCTCTCATTCCCTCTACCTTCCTACCCACCCCACCCCCCACCCACTCCCTGTCTTACCTCCCCATGAGAGGGTAAGGCACATGGCTTTAAGGAAGGACCAAGGCCCTCCCTGCTGTTTCTAGGCTGAGCAAGGTATCCATCCAAAGAGAATGGGTTCTAAAAAACCAGTACAAGCAATAGGGATAAATCCTAGTGCCACTGCCAGTGGCCCCACAATCTGCCCCAGCCTACAGCTTTCACCCACATTCAGAGGGACTAGTTTGGTCCTATGCTGGTTCCTTCACTGTCTGGCTAGAGTTGGTGAGCTCCCATCAGCTCAGGTAGACTGTTTCAGTGGGTGTAGCCATTATGATCTTGACCTCTTTGCTCATATTCTAACTCCTCCCACTCTTCAACTGGACTTTGAGAGCTCAGCTTAGTGTTCTGCTGTGGGTCTCTGCCTCTGTTTTTCTTTAGTTGCTGGATGAAGGTTCTATAGTGACATTTAAGACATATTCATCAGTCTGACTACAGGGCAAGGCTAGTTCAGGTACCGTTTCCACTATTGCTTAGGGTCTTAGCTGGGGTCATCCTTGTATGGATTTCTGGGAAATCCATGTTTCTTGCTAGCTCCACAATGGCTCCCTCAATCAAAATATCTCTTTCCTTGCTCTCCATCTCTGTCCTTCCTCCATCTCTACTATCCAGTTCCCTCAAGTTCTCCACCCTTCTCCCCTCCTCCTCCCCTTCCACTCTCCCTTCTCCCCCTACTGTATGCTTCCAATTTTGTCAGGAGATCTTCTCTATTTCCCCTTCCCAGGGGGATCTATGTATGTTTCTCTAAGGGTTCACCTTGTTACTTAGCTTCTCTTGGGTTGTGGACTATAGGCTTGTTATCCTTTGCTTTATAGCTAGTGTCCACTATGAGTGAGTACATATCATGTTCCTCTTTCTGGGTTATGTCACTCAGGATGTTTTTTTTTTTGTTCCATCCATTTGCATGCAAATTTCAAGATGTCATTTTTTTTTTTAACTGCTGTATAGTATTACATTGTATGCATGTACCACATTTTCTTTATCTGTTCTTTGGCTGAGGGCCATCTAGGTTGTTTCCAGGTTCTGGCTATTACAAATAATGCTGCTATGAACATAGTTGAACAAATGTCCTTGTAATATGAGTGTTACAAGGATATATGCCCAAGAGTGATATTTTTGGCTCTTGAGATAGGTTGATTTCCAGTTTTCTAAGAAACTGTCATACTGATTTCCAGAGTGGTTGTACAAGTTTGCATTCCCATCAGCAATGGAGGAGTGTTCCCCTTACTCTGCATCCTCTGCAACATAAGCTATTATTAGTGTTTTTGATCTTAACCATTCTGAGTGGTGTAAGGTGGTATCTCAGTCATTTTGATGCCAAGATAAGAGTGGGTGTGGGCTCCTCATCATGGAGTCATCTAAATTTATTATCACCTTGAAAAATGTACAGAGGGGCTGGAGAGATGGCTCAGTGGTTAAGAGCATTGCCTGCTCTTCCAAAGGTCCTGAGTTCAATTCTCAGCAACCACATGGTGGCTCACAACCATCTGTAATGGGGTCTGGTGCCCTCTTCTGGCCTGCAGACATACACACAGACAGAATATTGTATACATAATAAATAAATAAATATTTTTTAAAAAGAAAAATGTACAGATTGTTTCTCTTGGGAATATTTTCAAAGTATTTTTACTTGAAATACTTAGATACTATGCAGGAGTTAAGCCAAAGAAAAGTAAAGAAATTTTAAATCTATAAGAAGAAAAAAGCCAACATTTTCAGGGGCTTGTTGTATTTATAAGGTTTGTCCTATTTATAGCTGCTAATGCTGGTGGGTAAGTAAGTTGCCCATTTTGATTTTGGCCTGGATCAAGGTCTGGCTTCTCAAAGATGTTTGTGAACAGCAGAACCTCAGAATAATCTTCATTTAGCCTGGATATTTAGCTCATCCCTGATCAAGACAAGTTTAATGAGAGATGATACAATAGCCTTTTCCCTTATGCTTTGGAAATAGTATGCTAGGATTATTGCAGGCGTCAAGATTTAACTTGTATTTAGATTTTAAAAAAAACTCAGCAACTTCTATCTAACAGCAATTCTAATTTGCATTACCATAGTTGTTTTTAACCTAATAGAAAAAGGAGGAGGCAGAGGCAGGTGGATATCTGAATTCAAGGCCAGCCTGCTCTACATAGCAAGGTCTAGGCCGGGCAGAGTTACATGGTGAGACCTTAGCACAAAACAATAAAAAGGGAATTCTGAATATGAAAATGTAGTTCAGGGGGGCTGGAGAGATGACTCAGTGGTTAAGAGCATTGTCTGCTCTTCCAAAGGTCCTGAGTTCAATTCCCAGCAACCACATGGTGGCTCACAACCATCTGTAAAGAGGTCTGGCGTCCTCTTCTGGCCTTCAGGCATACAGACAGAATATTGTACACATAATAAATAAATATTTAAAAAAAAGAAAATAAAAACATTAAAAAAAAAGAAAAAAAAAAGAAAATGTACTTCAGGCCTTGTGGAACTATTTCTACTTGTATAGTACTTAAACATTTACAGAACCACAGCACGAATCCATATACAAATTTTGTGGGGAGAAATTGTTTTCAGGGAGTTAATTATATAAGAAGAGATAAATAATTAGGAATTTTAGTGACAAAAAAAGAATTTTACATCGAATAGTGGTTGTGCACACCTTTAATTCCATTACTTGGGAGGCAGAGACTGGTGGATCTCTGTGAGTTCAAGGCCAGCCTGGTCGACAAGAGCTAGTTTCAGGACAGGCTCCAATGCTACAGAGAAACCCTGTCTTGAAAAAACCAAAAAAAAAAAAAAAAAAAAAGAAAGAAAGAAAGAAAAGAAAAAAAGAAAAAAATAATTTTAGTGACATAAATGTGCTTTTTTAAAAGTCAGTATGTCAGTATTGGTCCATAAACAACTTCTTTTTTTGCGGGGTGGGGGTTGAGACAGGGTTTCTCTGTGGCTTTGGAGCCTGTCCTGGAACTAGCTCTTGTAGACCAGGCTGGCCTCGGACTCACAAAGATCCGCCTGCCTCTGCCTCCCGAGTGCTGGGATTAAAGGTGTGCGTCACCATGGCTCGGCCATAAACTTCTTGAGGAAATAAAAGTATTGAAAAGTTTTATCTGTAGGTACTTGAATTTTAAATAAATAATAATGGCAGCTGAAACCTTTAAAGAAATTTTGTAAAAGTAAATATAACATAAGCACTTCCTGGCACAACAGCCGTGCTTGATTGTCATCTATGGGTGAGAAACACAGATTGGCCTTCTAGCCCCTCACTGCTTATTTGTGTTGTGACCATGTGCACCCCTCTCGCCCACCTGAAACTCTGCTTCCAAACTGTAAGGGTGGTGAAAGAATCTTCCCCTTAGAGGGTCAATTGGATTTTTGAAAGCCATATTATAGAAGATTTAAAGTTGATGATATATAATCGATAGCCACCGTTTTTACAGATTGCATGAGGTTCTCACAAAACTCTGGAATGTTAGACATTATTCTCTTCCTAGAGTTAGAATAGGCACTGTTCTGTCACAAATCTGAAGTCAGAGGCCTGTCTGAGATCCCAGAGTCAAAGTGGGGGTGCTGACATTTTACACACTGGAAAAAACAAGCCAACCAATCCACCTTTCCCTCAAGAAACTATAATGCCAGTATCTCTTAAGATTGGCTTTTTATTTAGATGTCTGCCTGTGTGAGTGCACCATGTGTGTGCCCACAGAAGCCGGAGGATTTTATAGGAGGTGCTGGAAACTGAACTCGTGTAAAAAACCAAACGGTCCTATAGTGCCCATGTTTCTACAAGACGGTATGCTACCTGAGAACTGGGCTGAGAGACTTAAAAACACACAGACAGAGACAGAGACACGGACACAGGTCATCCTCGATACAAGAATGCCAATGCCCACTTTATTGTGCTCAGGGGCAGCTTATATGGATCCTTAGCCACGCCCAGCTCTCTGGATCTTTCAGCTGCAGACTTCATCAGCCTGCCATCAGGGTTTCGTGCTCAGAGCAGCTGCAGGCACAGGTGTTTTGCTCAGTTTACCCCAGTAGGCAAAGGGTCTAAAGGAAGCAAAGAAAGTCGAGGGACCAGGGATCTTCAGCTCCCAACAAACTCGGGTCCTCTACAAGAGCAGTATTTGTTCTTAACTGCTGAGCCATTTCTCCAGCCCAGAGCATCAGGTCTAGTATCACTTAAATAGAAAGTGAATACAAAAATAAAATCTGGTTATCTATCATTGCCTACTTAAAGACTCCAAGCCTGAATACATGTTTCTCCCTTTGTCAGTGTGTGAGTCAAGCAAAAGTTTAGAGTGGTATTTAGGACTAACTGCCGATGAGATGAGACTTCTGAAAGCAGTAGAAAATTGAAGAAAAGAAAAACACTAAGGAAGTAATGCTTAGTGATTTTGTTTCAGTTTTTGGAGACAAGGCATCACAGAGTGTTATCTAGCCGTGTCTCAAGCTTGTGGACACAACTAATTTTTTTGCCTCAGCCTTTCAAGTACCTGTGTACCAGCATTTCTTGCTGGGATTCTTTTTTAATTCCATAGCACTGTACTATTTAAAATCATGTCATGTATCAATATTCATGTTATTTCCCTATAGATAGGAAATCGCATGGTGCTGCTTTAGAGTACAGGGCATTTTGTTTGCTTTACTGTCTGAATATATGTTTTTTTAATAGGGAGAAAAATGAAAGATACTATTGTGTCCTTTTCAACGATGAGCACCATTCATACGATCATGTGATATACAGTCTACAAAGAGCTCTTGACTGTGAGCTCGCAGAGGCACAGTTGCACACCACTGCCATAGACAAAGAGGTTCGTGATCACCACGTGAATTATGTTGCTGTCTTACATCCATTTCTGGCATTCAGGTGCTAACTGCTTTTTAAAAGGTGGTTTATTATAGACTTAAAATTGGTAGCTGACTTCTGGGCATGAATTAACTGTTACCGTCTTGAACTCACAGGAACTGATTACCTGAATGGGATTCGGTCTTTCAATGTAGCATCATGGATAGGGAAGGAGAGTGTGAGCCTCATTCCTCCCTGAGGACTATTGCCAATTAATGGTTGCTGAGGGAAGGGCTGTCATTTTCTCCAGTGATATTGTCACTAGTAAGTTGTCCATAGTTCAGTAAATAACTCCCTATCCTCCATCACTCAAGCAGCTATAATTAAACTTCAGCGAGTTACCAAATAGAAAGACACAAAAGTAGGAAGGATTTGTTTGGAGGAAGGATTTTAGTACGAGAGGGAGGGGGGTGAGAGAAGATAATGGGTATTGAAGTGACGCAAATTCATTATATATATGAAATTGTCAAAGTTTTTTAAATTAAAAAAATTTCTGTTTGGCCGTAGGATCTGTGATCTTGCCTATGCTAGCCTGATAGACGTTCTTCCATTGAACTACATTCTTTATCCTGGGAGGTGTTTTGTTTTGAGATAGAGTTGCTTGTAGCCCAGCCGACCTTAAACTTGATGTGTAGCTGAAAACAATCTTGAACTCCTGATCCTCCTGCTTTCATTTCCTGAGTTCTGGGAGTAAGAGGAATGTGGCAGCCTTACTGGTTTAAACACACACACACACACCTGTGCCTTTATTTTCTTTTTGAGACAGAGTTTCACTGTGTAGCTCTGGCTATACTATACCTCACTATAAAGATCAAGTTAGCCTAAAAAATTCATAGACATCTACTTGCCTCTGCCTCCCAAGTGCTGAAATTAAAGGAGTGTAACACCATGTCTACCTGGTTTAGCCCTTTTTGAGTCTATTATGTTGCTCAGGCTGTCCTTTCAATTTGAGGTCTTCCGTCCTCCTGGTTGTTGGAGTTTAATGACATCATACCTTAATTTTATTCTAGCATCTTAAAACTTCTAGACAACAAATGATTCATACTTGGCCATTCGTTAGGTATGTAACTTGCTGATTGTGATTACCATCCCACTACCCCATTCTCATTTAGGGTCGCCGGGCTGTCAAAGCAGGCGTTTATGCTGCTTGCCAGGAAGCAAAAGAGGACATAAAGGTAACTTTCTGAATTATCTACAAAGAGAATTTCAAAAGGCAATGTAGATTTATTTCTAGAAGCCTAAGTAGAAAAGCCAAGTGATTTTATTATCGCCATGGTTGGTGTCATGAGTGAAAATAAATAGGTCTGGGAACTTGGAACTTGTGGGCTATGCGGCTCCTTTTATGAAGTATAGGTTACTTAAAGCACAGTTTAAATGCTTCTTTTCACTCCTCCTGTTGTTTGTAGAGTCATTCAGAAAATGTCTCTCAGCACCCGCTCCACGTGGAAGTGCTGCACTCCGTGGTTATGGCTCACCAGAAATTTGCTTTGCGCCTTGGCTCTTGGATGAACAAAATTATGAGCTATTCAAGTAAGCATATACACTATTTATCTGATTTCTAATTAACTATTGCATTTTATAAAAATATGTAAATATCTTTGAGATTTCTTCTTTCTTGGTCAAGTATCCAATTTGATTGATTTTTTTCAGGATTACATTTCAAATGTATAATACAAGTTTGTTTTCAAATGAATAGTGTCTAATAACATCCTTTATTGGCTCTTGAGTCTTTGATGACATGATTATTCTTGACATCAAACATAGCAAGCTTAATTTTAATCTTTTCACATATTATTATTTGAACACTTTTAGGAGAATATCATATGAAGAAAAATAATTTGTTTTCCTTTATTTGTAGGTGACTTTAGGCAGATCTTTTGCCAGGCCTGCCTCGTAGAAGAACCTGGCTCTGAAAATCCCTGTTTTATAAGCAGACTAATGCTCTGGGATGCAAAACTTTATAAAGGTGGGTAGACCTCTACTTGTGGTCATCAGGAATCAAGGGCGAGACTATGTCTTCATCACAGAACCCAGGCTTTCCCTGTATGAAGTCAGTTACTGATCACAATCTTGATTGATGTTATATGTGAAGGCAAGGTTAACCAATTTCATTTTTCTTGGTTAAAATCCAGAAATACTGTCTTTTAGTAATAGTGCTTTTCATTTAGACAGAGCCAGTTAAAGTATGATTAATAAGATTCATGTAACAATGCTTTTAGTACAGCTATGTTTTCACTATAAAAATACAAATGGGAACTAGGAAGTAAGTAAAAGACGAGAGTCTAAAGGTGTGGAAAAGGTACAGTGCAAAGCAGTTCTGAGAGGATCAGTACAAACTGGTGAGAGGAGGGCTGGAGAAGTGGCTCAGAGATTAAGAGGGCGCTGGTCTTGCAGAGGGCCCAAGTTCTGTACTCTGTACCGAACTTAGGTGACTCACAGCTGCCTGTAACTACAGCCCCAGGAGATCTAACTTCTTTTTCTAGCCTTTGTATACATACCCCTCTGCTACATGCACACCTACACATAATTAAGAATAAAATAAGTCTTAAAATGTGATTGAAAAAAATGGAGAGAATAAAAGGTAAGATGGAGTGATGAGAGAGGTACAGAAAAGAGATTAATTGTTTTTAAATTAAATTTAGAATTAAAAATTGTGTTTTTAATTCATGATATTAAATATTACTGCATCATTGAAGCTATTAGCATGGTAATATTATTTCTAATATTTCTAATGCCTGTAATAATTTGTCTGTCCTGGTAATGCCCTCACCTCTGTTCCCTGATGATCTACAGGAGCCCGTAAGATCCTTCATGAACTCATCTTTAGTAGTTTTTTTATGGAGATGGAATACAAAAAACTCTTTGCTATGGAATTTGTGAAGGTAATTGCTGTTTATAAATACCAGTAAATATAATTTTTACAAATGAAGTAATGGAAGCACAGTTTTAAATGGAACTCATCTAAAACATTTTTATTAATTTCTTCAATAAAAATATATTATTTTATATTACATAAGTACTTTTACAAATGATGGTTGGTACAATGCCAACAGCAATTTTAGAGAAAAACAGTTTCCCAGGGCCACGCAAAGGCAGGTTATTACATTCATACATGCATTTATCCTTCTTTGTCTTTTTTTTTCACTTGTCCTTTTTGATCATTTATTTGCCTGATGGTAAAATTACTACAAAAATAGAAGTGACTGCTTAAGGGAAGTGCAGGAAAAAGGAGCAGATGTGCATGTGACAGAAGCAGGAACTAGCAGACCAGTAATTTAACTGAGATTAAAAACACAAAGATGAAATTAAAACTCTCTTATGTTGCTTTATTGATCTGTTCCAAGTACCATACATTGTTATGTCTTTTTGCTTATCATCCATGTAACATTGCAAGGATACGTGGAACGGGGAGTTTTTTTTTTTTTTTTATTTTGCCTTACTTAAAAATATACAATAAGTATTTATTGACTCCTTTTGATTTTTTTTGAAGATTTACTTACTTTTATTTTGTGTATATGGGTATTTAACCTCTTTAACCTGTATGTCTGTGTAACATGTGCCTGCTGCCCACAGAAGCCAGAAGTGGGTGTTAAATCTCATGGAATTTGAGTTATAGATGACTTTGAGCCACTTTGTGGCTTCTGGGAATGGAACCTGAGTCCTTTGGAAAAACAACCAGTGCTCTTAACCACTGAGCTATCTCTTTAGCCCTCCTTACCCTTTTGGGACAGGGCCTCACTTTGGCATCCTGGCTAGCCTTAAGCGCACAGAGATCCGCCTCCCTCTGTTTCCTGAGTGCTGGGAATTAAAGATGTACACCACCACTGCCTGACAACTCCTTCTGATTTTAATTTTCAAACAGTTCTGAGAGACTTAGGACAGGACAGAAGTAGAACCAAAACTAGAGTTGAAAGCAGAGAGGGACAATGGCAGCCTTCTTTGGATTTTATAAGTAGATATTTAAAAACTAACATTTAGGGGCCAGAGAGATGGCTTAAGAGCATTTGTTCTTCTAGAGGACCTGGGTTTAATTCCTAGCAACAACATGGCAGCTCACTCCAGTTCTGGAGGATCTGATGTTCTCTTCTGGCCACCACAGACACTCATAGATAGGCAAAACACCCATAGCACATAAAATGATAACTAGTATTTAAAAAGTATATGTATATCTTCTTTGGAAGTAATGATAGCTGAAGATGTAAATATTTTCTAAACATTTTAGAGATAAGTTTACTGGGCCTACATAGACTAAATATCTAATCTAAAATAAAATTATATTCTATTATACAAAAGCTAAGTTTACTTAGATGAAATACAGTTTTTGTACAGCATGCTTTTCTCTTAAACTCTAGGATTCTGGTGAGAAAAATTAAATAGGTAAATTGTTTGCAACTCTATTTATATATAAATGATGCTTGATACTCGGTAGATGTGGTGCTGCCGTTGATCTAACACAGCAGGGCTGGTTTTCTGCTGTAATTCACCACTGCACAAAAAAATATTAAGCCCACTCTGCTTGAGGATTGACTGAATATGAATGATTGGCTTCCTGCTTCATATAAGTTGCTAAATACTTTTAATATATCCAGCTCTATACTGTTAAGTAGAAACTGTCAGACATTGCCATAGGGCTTTTCTTTTCTTTTCTGTTGTTGTGTTGTTTTAAGAAAGGGAAGACTGCACTATTACACTCTGCCGTGATTTTCACCGGAAGTTAGTAATCCTTCTAACTCTGTTAGATCACCAGAGTTTAATTCATATTTTAGTATTCTTCTGTTTCTTGCTGTCTACATTTTTGTCGACTATGATAATGATAAACAGAATTATATTAACTCATCATCTTTTTTTTTTAATTTATTCATTTATTATGTATACAATATTCTGTCTGCATGTATGCCTGCAGGCCAGAAGAGGGCACCAGACCTCATTACAGATGGTTGTAAGCTACCATGTGGTTGCTGGGATTTGAACTCAGGACCTTTGGAAGAACAGGCAATGGTCTTAACCACTGAGCCATCTCTCCAGCCCTTAACTCATCATCTTATGAACTGTGTCACACTTGAGACGGTTATTAAAACTTAGAATGTAAAGGTTTCAGCTGTGATTCGAATCAGCTCTCCTCTTCCATCTCTTTCAGTACTATAAACAACTGCAGAAGGAATATATCAGTGATGATCATGACAGGAGCATCTCGATAACCGCACTGTCTGTTCAGATGTTCACTGTCCCGACCCTGGTATGTATGAGATTTTCTGAGTAAAACTTGCTCTGCTTTTCAAGACTTTTACTTGATGTGATATCAAATTGAAACCGTGTGATAATCGCAAAGTTTTTTTTAAAGATTTACTTATTAATTATACCGTATGCTGTCTGCATGTATGCTACAGGTCAGTAGAGGGCACCAGATCTCATTACAGATGGGTTGTGAGCCACCATGTGATTACTGGGAATTGAACTCAGGACCTCTGGAAGAGCAGTCAGTGTTCTTAACCTCTGAGCCATTTCTCCAACCCAATCACAAAATTTTGCTACTTTCATTTGGAAAATTTAATACTTCTGTGGTATCTATGTGTGTAATAACTCTAGTGGTACCCAGGGACAAAATAACTGGAAACTACCCTTGTCCAAATGGTCCAATCTTTACGAGTGACGTTCAAAGGTGATTTCTCACTCTCTGGAGTGTTGTTATTTCAACACCAAAATCTTGCAGTTTTAAATTTTGCCTTTCTTTTGTTCTTTAGTTATTGTTTTTTGGTGGATAAATGCATTAAGGTAAGAACTGAGAAGGGAGAGTGTGCCTAGCAGACCCTGCTGTGAGGTGGTGCTATATAGGTCTGGGAGGAAAGAAGATTCTACTTTCCTTTTATGCTATTTTCTTGTTTCTTCTTGAAAATCTGATTAGCTATTCCTTTTTTCCCATTTCAAAGGGTCAAAGAAAAGGATAGTGAAGAAAATTGAATTGGGGTGATAGAGAAGTACCATAATAGATAACAATATGATAGAGGTTGTAAAAGGTGTCTTTGTTCTTCATTGCTCATGGTATGATTACAGGTGATAAATGTGTGTTAGACACTCTGTGTAAGAGGCTTGCCATTCCTACATAGGTATTTTCTAGCTACTGAGAAATGGGGAGTTTTACTTTAGATACTAATTTCCTCGCTACGAGTATAACTCAGTGGTATAACACTTGCCTGACATATACAAGGCTCAGTATTTGATCTCCAAAACTGAACATAAAAGCAAAACCTAAACCCTAGGAATTAACTTCTGAAGTAGCTGCTGTTCTTTAAAAACTAGGGATTGGTTTTAATGTTCAATAAACATTTATTAAGCTGACCATGGTAGCTCATGCCTTTAGTTCCACCACTCAGGATGCAGAGGCAGGTAGATCAATATAGAATCATGGTCAGTCTGCTCTACATAATGAGCACCAGGCCAACCAAGGCTGCATAGTGAGACCTGCCTCTAAACAAACAAATAAAAAGAAAGAAAAAGTAATTTAGCATTTGTTAAAATTATTTATTTCTGACCTGGCATGTTGACAAACGCCTTTAATCCTGACACATGGGAGGAAGCAGGAGGATTTCTGTGAGTTCAAGGCCCGCCTGGTCTATATAGCAAATTTTAGGATATTCAGGACTAAAATAGAGAGACCCTGTCTCCAAAGTAAAGAAACAAACAAATTTACTTAATGGGCATGCATTCTTCAACTGAGGCAGGAAATTTTAAGTTTGAAGCCAGTCTAGGCACATAGTGAGATGGCAGTTTAAAAAACAAAATGAAATACTGGTCAACCAAATGAATGAATAAATTAAGTCCATTACTATGATGAGTTAATGCTAAGACAATATTCTTGAAATATTCTGCAGGCCCGACATCTTATTGAAGAACAGAATGTTATTTCTGTCATTACTGAAACTCTACTAGAAGTTTTACCTGAGTACTTGGACAGGAACAATAAATTCAACTTCCAGGGCTATAGCCAGGACAAACTGGGAAGAGTATATGCAGTAATATGTGACCTAAAGTAAGTGGTTGAAGTCCAAAGGTGAGGGCATCTGTTAAACACAATGTACTTACTTGCTCTGTCATACAAGTAAACATTTGCTCCTCTTGGTTATCTAGGATTCTCTTTACCGTGATGGCAAGCACAAAGAAATTTGACTGTCTTGTGCTAATACAGTTGGCCTCCACATCTGTGGATCCACCCAACAACCTGAAAGTAATAACAAGATGATTGATTCTGTACTGAACATGTACAGATTTATTTTCTTGTTTTTATTCAGAACACTGTAGTATAACAAGCGTTTATAGAACATTTGCTTTAGGTGCATGCCTTTAATCCCAGCACTCGGGAGGCAGAGGCAGGGGGATCTCTGTGAGTTCAAGGCCAACCTGGTCTACAAGAGCTAGTTCCAACACAGGCTCCAAAACTACAGAGAAACCTTGTCTCGGGGGAAAAAAAATGCTTTGTATAGGTATTAAATTTTCTGTGATATATGTAGGTTGCTTTCAAATACTTTATCATTTTATATATTTTGGAAGTGGGGTTCTGGAATCAGTCCCCAACTAGTAACACAAGACTTCTGTAAATATCTTCAGCAAAGTCTTACTGAGTTTAAAACCGGCTGAATGAAGAAGGTGGTGACGACAGGCCTGTCACGTGTACCTGGGCTATCAAATGACTATCCATTGTAATTTCCACACTTCTGCTCATACACTTCATGGTTTTGTTCCTCTTATGTTCTCTCAGTTTCCAATAATCTGTGTATTTTTCTTTTTGCTTCCTTTTTTGCATGTATACCAGCCTACTGATATTTATTAGTTCCCTAATTAAATTTTTTCTCCCTGGAGAGAACTAAACATTTATTTTCACACTAAAATTGGGGGGGCTAGAGAAATCATTCAGTGTTTAAGAGCATACTACTCTAGGAGAGGACCAGGGTTCATTTCCTAGTACCCACATCAGGTCTCTCAAAACCACCTCTAACTCCAGCTCCAAGGGAATCTTGCTGTTTCTCTCATCTTTGCAGGTACTTACAGATACTGTACACACATGCACCCCACATACACATAATTGAAAAACATTTCAAGTCTTAAACTAAAATTAGAATCACATGATAGAACAGATGATTAAAATAAATTTCCATTTAGTTTAGAAATGTTGAATGTTGTAAGAATTCTGGTAGATCAACTATTTAATAAATCATGAACTTAAAAAAAATTCTTTTAGTATACATTAGAATAAAATATGTACTTAGTTTGCTGTTTTCAAAAAAGCTCTAAGGCGGGACTGGAGAGATTGGCAGTTAAGGGCATTTGCTTCTCTTTCAGAGAACCCAAGTTTGGATCCTAGTACTTACATCATGAAGCTCACGACTGCCTCTAACTCCAGCTCCAGGGAATCTGGAGCTTCCACAGGCATCTGCACTCATGCATATAACCATATACACATACGCATTCAGTTACTGCATACACACACACATGATTGGGAAAAAGTTTTATATACTTCTAATGACTATGGGGGATAAGGACGGTAAACAAATGGGCTTCTAGTACAACTTAAAATTAGTTTAGTCTGTTTAAAACATAGGTTTAAGAATTCAGCTCAATAGTTAGTGTTTGCCTAGAATATCCAAAGCCCTGGATTTGATCCCCAGCCCTGAAAAAAATAAATAAATAAATGACAGGTATCTGAAAACTATAGTGAATTGTTGATTTTACCAAGAGAAATTCAAGATTTTCTCATTATCTTATTTTATTATTATATCATTGTGGCATATAAATTTTTTCTTTAGAGTTTAGTAAATTGCTCTGTCATCACACCTTTAGTATAAGTATTGATGGTGGATGTCTTAGTTCGGGTTTCTCTTGCTGTGAAGAGACACGATGGCCATGGCAGCTCTTTTAAAGGAACATTTAATTGGGGTTGACTTATAGTTTCAAAGGTTTAGTCCATTATCATCATGGTGCTAGATATGGTGCTAGAGAAGGAGTTGAGAGTTCTGCATCTTGATCTGCAGGCAGCAGAAGCTACTGTGGCACTGGTCATAGCTCGAACATAGGAGACCTCGAAGCCCACCTCCATAGTGACACACTTCCTCCAGCAAGGCCACACCTCCTAATAATGCCACTCACTATGGGGGCCATTTTTTTTCAAACCACCACAGTGGATAAATCCAGTAGTGATTAGCATGTATCCATTGCCACTCAGATTTGTTCCTTAGCAAATTATGTATAATAAATTATGCAAAATACAACTTCCTAATGGCTGTGCTTGAAGTGACTTGTTAATTCATTGATGAGCCATGGTCTACTTTACAGGGTTAAATGTCATGACTGTGCCATATTCTCATAACTGAGTTATTGTAGAGAAAGCTAACATAATTGTAGTAACCGACTCAACAATTCACTCTCAAAAGGGTCCTGTGAAATTTGTTAGTAGTTCTCATGTGGTAAGGAACTTTGCTTATACCAACTTCATTTTAATATTGCAACATTCTTACAAAGTAGTTGGTGTAATCTTGGCCTGTAGGTTATAATTATTTGCCTAGGTCACAACGATATTACGTGTGGAACTGGGATTCAGATCTGACTGTACCGCTCAAATTTCTTTGACAGCATCATGTGTCCTCATAGTGTATAGACATTGACAATGAAAGCTGTTCTGAAACCTTACGAAAACACGTTCAGAAATATCCTTGTTTAGGAAATAGTCATTAAGTCCTGTTTTCTGCTACGTTATCTGCTTAATTTTCCCTGAAAGCTGCTTTTAAAACAGTAATTACTACAAATGTTTAAGTATCTCTAAGTTCTTTTAGAATTTGTTCTCTACAGTCCAGCCATGCACTCTACTTTCCTGATTACCTAAACATAAAATAAACCCCTTGGTGCGAGTGGGTACTCTGTTCATATTCCCTACAGAAATTTTAGTTCTCCCTAAGCAGTGAATTCCAACTTTGAGTAGCCTTTCCAAGCATTAAAAAGTTTCTTGAACTTTCGTTCCTTTTGTGGCTTTCCTTGTTTAGTTCTGGTCCTTTTGTCCATTTAGAAAAAAATAAGTCACTTTGTAAGGACAGCAATTATATCTGCCAAGTCTTTTCTAAATTAATGTTCCTCTCTGCTGAGCCTGTTCCTGTTGGGTGAGTGAGTACCATTTGTGTGTCAAGAAATGAATACAAACTGAAGTCTACCCAGTAAAGTAAAAGGGATGGGGTGTTAGGAATATTTTTTTTAAGACAATCCTCTCTGCTGACACAAATAATTCCAATCAGACCAAATTAGACTGAATAAAAGATGCCCACGTTTAATGCAGCACTCCCGGCTGGCCCGGGAAAGCATGGCGAGGGGAAGAGAGCAGGCAAGACCAGGCAATACCCGGAGACCACATGTTCTTTTTCTGGGTGGCATCCTAAATAGCCTGGGGGAGGGGTCACTGCTTGGCGGGCTTTCTTGGAGGTGGAGTCCAGACCAAGGCAACTCCCAGGGGAGGGGGCTTGAAATGGAGCTTCCTGCTCCATTGGCATTCCAAGGATGGGTGCCAGGGGCTGGAGTGATGCTTCCAATCATCCCAGACTCCTTGGATATAGGGGTATTAGAGGGCTGGGATCTCATTTTCAATCAAACACAGGGGAGAGGGAGAATTAACATCTCCTTACTGCCATCTTATTCATGTTTATGTTCCGAGTCTCATATATATATATGACACACACACACAGAGGAATGTATTTTGTTTCATTGAGTGCTAAGTAATTTTTAATAGTTTATTGTATCCTGAGAACTTATTCATGGTAAAGTTTGTTCCCACTGAAACTAATTATTGTCTTTTCAACCAAAAGAAATACTCATTTGGTGAATTGTATACTAACATAATTGTAGGCCTGCTCATCTCTCCAGATTTGTACATCTAATGTGCAAGGCATGGTGACACAGGTTTACATCCTTGTGGACTCTGAGTTCTGAAAACCTTGAGGTAGAAGTCTTTTTGAAATCAGCTGTGCCTCAAAGGATTTGACTTGGCCCTTTGGGTGACAGTTATGATAAATCTGTGGAAGTCTCGTCCTGTATTTACCTACAGGAGTCTGTGTCAGGCCTGTCCTGTGACAGCTAAGCTGTTCACTTCATCATTCTGAAACAGCTTAGGAAGCCATGCTTAGCTTTGATGCCTCTCTCCTGAAGATGATTCCCTTAGTTTACTAGTTTTATATAAATAAAGCGAAATAAATAACTCTAGTTCTGCCCCAGAGGCTCTAATTACTGTAGGAAATTAAAATTCACAATTTTGATGAATCAGTATTATCTGTAACCCTGAGAACCTTTGAATCATCTGACCTATTTCTTTTTCTCCTGAAATGACAGATACATCCTGATTAGCAAGCCTCTATTATGGACAGAAAGGTTAAGAGTGCAATTCCTTGAAGGTTTCCGGTCTTTCTTGAAGATTCTTACCTGTATGCAGGTATGATAATTCTTTGGTGTACCAATAAAAGAAAATTAACTTTAACTCCCCCCCCCATTTTTCTATTTTTTTTTTAGTTTTTTTTTTATTTTGTTTGTATGGGTGTCTTGACTGAATATGTATTTGTGTACCCTGTGCATGCCTGATGTCTGTGTGCCAGAAAAGAGTGTTGAATTCTCTGGAAGTCACTGGAATTTCAGATTGTTGTGAACCAGCATGAGGGTGCTGGAAATCAAACCCGAGCCCTCTAGAAGAGCAGTCTGTTCTCTTAAACCACTGACTTATCTCTCTAGCTTCTTTCCCTCCCTCCCTCCCTCCCTCCCTCCCTCCCTCCCTCCCTCCCTCCCTCCCTCCCTCCCTCCCTCCCTCCCTCCCTCCCTCTCTCCCTCCTTCCCTCTCTCCCTCCTTCCCTCTCTCCCTCCTTCCCTCTCTTTCTTTTCTTTCTTTTCTTTCTTTCTTTCTTTCTTTCTTTCTTTCTTTCTTTCTTTTCTTTTCTTTTCTTTTCTTTTCTTTTCTTTTCTTTTCTTTCTTTTTTGTATATAGTGTTCTGCCTGCACACCAGAAGACAGCACCAGATCTCATAATAGATGGTTGTGAGCCACCATGTGGTTGCTGGGAAATGAACTCAGGTCCTCTGGAAGAGCAGCCAGTGCTCTTAACCTCTGAGCCATCTCTCCAGCCCCATTTTCTCATTTTTCAAAAGAAGTTAATAATGGTTTTCATAGACAATTTCTCTAATGAAGTAGACATAAGATATAAACACTAACTTGTCCTTGCTTTCATAGATACTCATGTATGTAATTAGTTACTGCTGCTGCTATTAATGTTCATTGAATGCTTACCACACAATAAATATATGTAAGACTACATATTATCTTCAGCTTATAGTTTTATTTTGCTATTATGATTCTTGTTTTACACATGAGGTAATGGGAACTTCTCACTGCTGGTATTTGTGGTCAGATACCCATGAACTGTGTACTCCTGAAACCTCGTGTTCTAACTCATATATTCTGTAGTTTACCAGCCATGTTATGTTACTGTGCATTTATGAATATAAATCCTTGTATATTTATATTTTCCCATAAGGAAACAGTGACAAAAAGAGCCATGGACTGACAACTCTTTCCTTCCAGGGAATGGAAGAAATCAGAAGACAAGTTGGGCAGCACATTGAAGTAGACCCTGACTGGGAGGCTGCCATTGCTATACAAATGCAGCTTAAGAATATTTTGCTCATGTTCCAAGAGTGGTGTGCTTGTGATGTAAGTCAAAGATTTGGTAGTAGGGTTAGTACCTTTGTAAGTGCTCTAATAGTTATTAGTAGCATAGTTTTGTGCTATAGCTTCATTGATGTAAAAGTTTATAATGTGACAACCTTAGATACTTAAAATTATATTATTAAGTATGGAAAGAAAATTCATTCTTCTGTATTTGTTTAGAAAATGTATCCCAGGGTAGTTCACTTATTTAGGAGAATTACAAAGTTTAAAAGTATCTGCCTTGGGGCTAGAGAAATGGTTCATCTGTTCAGTGTACTTAATGACTTTCCAGAGGACCTGGCTTCAATTCCCAACATTCATATGGTGGCTCATAACCATCTGTAACTCCATCCATGGGCTCTGACACCCTCTTCTGGCCTCCACAGGTAGTGTACATACACAATACACAGATGAATGATGAAACAGCCATACGCATAAAAATAATAAAGTAGTTTTTTAAATGTATGTTGGGACCACTGGAAAGATGTTTCAGTGGCTAGGAGTGCATGGTGCTCTTGCACAGGACCCAAATTTGTTTCCCAGCACACACATCGTGCATCTTACAACCACCTATAGCTACATTTTCAGGGGACTCTCACACCCCTGGCCTTCTTGGGCAACTGTACATACGTGCACATAATACACACACACACACAAATACATACATAAAGTAAAAATGAATCTTTAAAAAAAAATGTATGTCTTAGGTGTGGTGGTATATACCTATAATCCTAGCACTTGGGAGGCTAAGGTAAGATGATTGCTCTGAACTTCAAGGCCAGCCAGAACTATATATCAAGATCCCTTTGAAACCTATTCATCCCAAATTTTCTCATATATATTTATGAATTCATTTAAAAATGGTTAATAGTATGATAACTTGCACCATGAAAATTTTAAAATATTTCAAGAATAGAGAGGAATGAATATTTAATCACAAAGTTTCTTACATATTATATTAATCCACTTAAAAATGACTTTAATTTATGAAATAAATATATTTCTTAACCAGCAATTTTAGACCATAACCCTTTGTCTATAGAGATTCAATCCTAGTCTAGGGAGGTAGCTTAGTCAGTAAAATGCTTGCCACGAAAGCATAAGGACCTGAGTTCTATTGAGCTCCAGCATCCACATAAAAAGACAGCCAAAGTGTTGTGTGCTTGTAATTCTAGCAGTGGGAGATGGGGTAGAGACATGAGGTTCCCTGGGGCTCTCTGGCCAACCATACTAACTAATAGATAAGTCTGGGTTCCAGTGAAAAACAGGGTGGATGTTCCTGAGGGATAACACCCAAGGTTACCTTTGCATCCATAGCATTACTCTCTCACACACACACAAAATCCCCAAAGATCCCCCCTGCAAGAGAATATGACTTCATTCATTCATTCATTCATTCATTCATTCATTCATTCGTGTGTGCCCATTTGTACATGTGTAGAGACTAGATGTTGACATTGGGTGTCTGTCTTATTGAGGCAGTGTCTTTCTCTGAATCCAGGCCTTACCATTTCAGCTAGACTGGCTGGCCAGAAAGCCCTCTGGGATATCTTGTCTCTGCTCCCCAGCACTGTGGTTTTTTTGAGACAGTGTTTCTCTGTGTAACGGCTCTGGCTGTCCTGTAGATCAGGACAGTCTCACACTCACAGAGATCCAGGGTGTTGGGATTAAAGGCATATGCCACCACCACCCAGCTTTTATTTGGTACTTGAGATCTAAACTTGGATTCTTCACACAGCAAGCCATCTTTGTAGCAGATACTCTTTTATTTTTACTGAGAAATTTGACATTTTCTGAGTCAGTTCCACCATTTCCTCCAGTTTTCTGTATAGTCCTCATGATCTGACCAGGGCTCTGTGTCATCACTCTGTCTCCACCTTTTCCTTCTTTTACCTAAAATCAATGCCTTTCTCAAGGCTCTTGGTTCCAGTTATGGTGCTTTTCCTGGAATTTGTCTCCTTGGTTGTCTCCGTTTGTTTTTTCTCCCCTACTTACTCTGGCCTGTGGGCACAAAGGACTCCCTTACTTGCTTTTGTCGCCTCCTTACACTACATTCTTCTTTCTTTTTCTTTTTCCTTCTGTGACCAGCAGAAGTCACAGGTTCAATGTGACAGTCTATCAAATACAATAGACTTAATTTAGTGTGATAGCTTTATAAAACAGGACAGGAGGCTTGACCAACAGCTAACAGTGTCTCCTTTGGCTCCTCATCCTCAGGAAACAGCATGCAGCTAGGAGATTTTGTCCAGGGTGTTGGTCATCATCACATCGCCGCCATCTTCTGAAGTCTTCTGAAGTCTGTCTGTCTGTCTGTCTGTCTGTCTGTCTACCTGTTATCTATCTGTCTGTCTATCTATCATCTTTATATCTATAATAAATATAACATGTGTGTATGTATATAAAATATATAAAATACTATCTTTACACATTAGGTCTCAATATTTCTTTAGAGTTTGATTCTCTTCCTATCAATGGATTAGAAGTATTTTTAGAAAAAATAAGTAACTCATTTAATAAGCATATTTAAAAGTCTTTTCTTGGTTTTCATATTCCTTAGGGTTTTTTTTTTTCTGTAGTGTTGACTTGAGTTAAATTCTTAGATCATTTTGAATTTTTCCCCCCTCTGGTTTTCACAGACCTACACAATCCTAATAGTTTGTCAGTTATCAGCTCCACCTAGTGGTCACCTTTCTTCCAATTCTTCCTTCTTGCCAAAAGAGATTCCCAAATATTCCCTTTTTAAAGGTCTTTCGTGTCTTCTACTTAATTAAGTTAATTAATTAAAGCGATAAGTTACCCAAACTATAGTCTCACTTCAGTTTGTGTGCCAAATGGTTGTACTTAAATTAATATTTTTTATATTTCAAACTCAGAATATCTTAAATTGATTTGTTATTACTTCCTTCAGTTTTGAAATTATATTTGCTTATCCCGACTCCCTTTGTTCTATTGTTGTTCTTCCATACAAGAAATTTCAGAGCCTACATATTCTGTGTGTTTGTTAATCAATATACTGATACCTAAGAAGAGTGTTCCCAAAATGTATTTGACTATGGAGTTTTTTTTCTTCAAGATAAAACTAGTGTGGGAAGCACTGTATTAACCTGAATGACTGTGCTTCTCTTTTCCACCAGACTTACTTGGATTTGATTCTTCTGCATCCCAAATGTGTATCATCTTCCTGGTAGTGGTTGTGGCTCCTCACTTTATCCTTTTCTTTCTTCACCTTTGGTGACCCACATTAATTCTTGAAAAATAAACCGATTCCATTACTCTTCTCACATTGTCAATATATTTACATATTGCAGTATTTCCAGTGTAACGTTCAGTAACTCCATCCATAAAACCTTTGATTCCCTTATTTTTTTTCCTTTTTAAAAGATATCTCCTTAGAATGCCTCCTCCTTTTTCCTCTTGCTTAAATTTTTTTTGTATGTATGTATGTGTTGTATGAGGATTCAAACCTAGGGATTTTTGTATTAGAAACATCTGGACGTGTTGGCATATGCTTTAATCCCAGCACTTGGGAGGCAGAGAAAGGTGAATCTCTGTGAGTTCAAGGCCAGCCTGGTCTAAAGGGTGAGTTCCAGGATAGCCAGAACTGTTACACAGAGAAATCCTATCTTGAAAACCAGAAAAAGAAAAGAAAGGAAGAAAGAAACGTGTGTTCTGCCAGTTACTTTTCTATTCCTTTAGAAAGCCCCATGCTTGCACATGCACGTGTGTATGTGTATTTCCTCTGCCTTCAGCATTGTGGAGGACTCACATAGTACGTCAAAGCTGCACCTTAGACAAATACTGCGGGGTTTTTAGAACCCACTGAAAAGCTGCTTTCAAAAGTATGTCTTCCCAATTTACACTTTTTAAAAAAAATATATTATTTGTTTGCTTGTTTGTTTATTATGTATACATTATTCTGTCTGTGTGCCTGTAGGCCAGAAGAGGGCATCAGATCTCATTTCAGTTGGTTGTGAGCCACCATGTGGTTGCTGGGAATTGAACTCAGGACCTTTGGAAGAGCAGGCAATGCTCTTAACCACTGAGCCATCTCTCCAGCCCTATACTTTTTCTTTTTAACATATTTAATTTATACCATTTAAATGGTGCCTACAATTTTTACTCTGATTATAAATATTTATATTTTATATTTCCTCTGGTTTTACATCCTATGGAGGTAGCCCTGGGACTACATAAAACAGTTTTGTACATATATATATATATATATATATTTTTTTTTTTTTTTTTTTTTTTTTTGGTTTTTCGAGACAGGGTTTCTCTGTGGTTTTGGAGCCTATCCTGGAACTAGCTCTTGTAGACCAGGCTGGTCTCGAACTCACAGAGATCCGCCTGTCTCTGCCTCCCAAGTGCTGGGATTAAAGGCGTGCGCCACCACTGCCCGGCTGTACTTATATTTAATAAGTATTTATTGAGATAGTGGGTGACAAAGTAGCTAACTTGTCAATATATTTGTATTTTTCTTTTCCCTTAGGAAGATCTCTTACTAGTGGCTTATAAAGAATGTCACAAAGCTGTAATGAGATGCAGTACAAATTTCATGTCTAGTACCAAGACAGTAGTACAATTGTGTGGTCATGTTTTGGAAACCAAGTCCTACAAAGTATCTGAGGATCTTGTAAGCATACATCTACCACTCTCTAGAACGCTTGCTGGTGAGTATTTCTTGCCTTTTATGTATCTGTGATACATTTTGTAGATACTCTGAGTAGCAGTACTTTACTTTTTCCTTTGTTCCGTATAGTCCCATTAGGTGCTGGCGTTAAAGACTGTCATTATTTCTATCCTTTGAGAGCTGTCACCACAGTATCTAACTAAGTATAAATACTTATCTAAGTATAAACTTGGTAGTCTATCAACCACCCAAATTTTAAATATTTATAAATGTTGATTTTGTATCACTTTATACCAAAATTGAGATTAAGTTTAAATTCTTTTGGTATTTCTTTTTTTTTATCTTTTACATTACATTTGTGTATTTATTTCTGTTATGGATGGAGACAATGTGCCATGGTGAGTGTATGGTGACGAGAAGATAAGTTTTCTTATTATGGGAGTTTGTTTTCTTCTGCCACCATGTGAGCTCTGGAGATTCAACTCAGGTCACTGGGCTTGACAACAAACACCTTTACTCACTGAGCCATATTTCTTTAAGAGTAGAATAAACATTTGGAGAGGCGGACTTTTAGTTTTATATGACGTATATACAATGTAAGTTTTTGGTAATACTGTATTTCAAAATCAGAAGTTAATTGTTTCCATTTTGGAGTATCACTTGTAAGCTTAGTAAGCCTGTGTGTGTGTGTTGGGGCTTGGAGTGTGGAGACTGAACCTAAGGCTTCCTGCACACTAAGCATGCACTCTGTGACTAAGATAAATCCTCAACTCTAGTGAAAATACATTTTAATAATCCAGCTTTCCAATCTTGATGAGTTAACTAAAAATACACTAATAGGGTTTAATTGATTTTCTGTTTTCTTTTAAACATGATTTAGGTCTTCATGTACGTTTAAGCAGACTAGGTGCTGTTTCAAGACTGCATGAATTTGTGCCTTTTGTAAGTGACTCTTTTTTTTTTTTTTGGTTTTTTCGAGACAGGGTTTCTCTGTGGTTTTGGAGCCTGTCCTGGAACTAGCTCTTGTAGACCAGGCTGGTCTCGAACTCACAGAGATCCGCCTGCCTCTGCCTCCTGAGTGCTGGGATTAAAGGCGTGCGCCACCACCGCCCGGCTTGTAAGTGACTCTTAAGTATTGAGTTGTTTATGTCCCGTTTCTGGTCATCTCCATTGGTGGGTGGGAAAGAAAATCATATTTTTAACCCCTCTGAATAGTCACATTTAGTCACTTCACAGCTGAATGTAGAAATCTGAATAACAAAAAGACTTGAAAGGCATTGAGGGGAAGCTCTTCCATTTTACAGATTTCTTGCTTAATCTGAGGCATGTGTAGCATGAGAAATAATGCGCCCGCCCTCGCTGTGTTCCAGGAGGGCTTGCACGTAGACGTCCTAGTGGAGTACCCTTTGCGCTGTCTGGTGCTGGTTGCCCAGGTTGTTGCTGAGATGTGGCGAAGAAATGGGCTGTCTCTCATTAGTCAGGTATGGCACACACACCTGTGAATGAGTTCTTTTTTTTAAGTGACTTGTCCATGGAGTTTGCCAAATATTTACTTTTATTCTCTTGTGTCATCTCTTAGATATAAAAATTCTAAGGCTCCTATAAATATTCCTCCTTTTTCCTATTTACTATTTATCTCATCTGAATTATAAGAAGCTAGGATGCTTGTGTAGATAGGTGAAAGCCAGCAGTACACAGTCCCCATTAACTTATCCTTTTCCAAGGTTTATCTCAGTTTGAGACATTGAGTCTTCCCACCCTCTGTCCTATTTTAATTTTAATTTGTATGTGTGTGCGGGTGTTTTGCCTTCTTGTGTCTCTGAGCACCATGTATGTCAGTTTCCATTGGAGATCAGATGAGGGCATCATATCCCCTGGGACTACAGTTAGAGATGGTTGCGAGCCTCCATGAGGGTTGTTGGAGGTCAAAGCCAGGTCCTCTGGTAGGGCAGTCAATGGTCTTACTCCCAGAGCCGTCTCTCCAGCTCTCCATTTGTCTTCTTTGCTGTTGTTTTTGTTTTGTTTCTGTGGTGGTTATTGAATATTAGAGGTAAGCACTCACCATCTGCCCAAAGGGTACCCTGTAGCTTAAGAGTATAACTCAGTGCTAAAATCCCTTTGTATAGCTCTGAGTTCAGCCCTCAGCACCATTTAAAAATTACAACAATGGCTACTTTAATTATATTTCTTTCTGTTTTAGGGAAATAGGGAGAAGTGCTTTTCCTAAAAGGTTAGGAAACAGACTTTAAAAAAAACATAATTTGTTATTGATTCTTTGGAACTTTCACATCATGTACCCCAATCTTGCTCACTCCCATCTCCTCCATGTCCTCCCCTCACCCCTACATCATCCGCCCAAAAAAGACTCCCCCAAATCAATTAAAAACAAAACAAGCAAAAAACCACCTCGTTTCTCCATCTTTTCAACACCTCTTCATTCATTCTAGTAGCATTGGGTGCTGTGGTGTGTCACGTGGTAAACCGTATTGTCCAGTCAGCCCTATCTGAAAAATGTTCATTGCAGTGAGTCATTGGGCTGGTTCAAGGCCTCTGGCATACCATCACTGTCACTGGATCCTTACCAAAACACTTCTTGGATACCCTGCTGTTGCCCCGAGTAATGGGGATCCTGTAGTTACAGTTCTGCAGGATAGTCCCTTTACTTCCTCCAGTAGGTCATAGATTTCGGAATAGTGTTAGGGTGAGCTAACCCCAAGGCTTATGATGTGGGTCTTTCTGGGCCACTGGGACCGCCTCCCTCAGGTAAGGCACAGAGCCAGCTCTCCTAGTACCTCGGGTCCAACCCTCCCACCCACCCGTGAGGAATGGGGCTGTCTCTCCTAAATAGGGAGGGAACGGAGCAGATCTCCTGCTGCAGTGACCAGTGATGGGCAGGGCCAGCTATCCCTGGGCCGGTGAGAGGCACAGCAAGCTCAGCATGGCCTTCAAATTTCAACATGCTTGGTTCCTATGACCCCTATGGTAACACAGGCCATGGGCATCATCACAGAATCCAGCTGCAGCAGGACCACAGACCCAGGCATGGCCTGAGCATCACTATGGCCCCAGTAGCAGCTCAGGCCACCCATATCACTATGGCTCCTGCAGCAGCAAGGCCCTCTGACACCAACATGATCTCAGGTGACTGTCCAGACCCTGGTCATCCTTACAGCCGTCAGTGGTACATCAACTCGGACCCTAGCTGCTGCTGGACCATGGACCCAGACATAGCACTAGGTAGCAGCTTAGGCCCAGACAATACCATGGCTCCATGTGGCAGTGCAGGCCACCCAGATCATTTTGTCCCCAATGGCAGCATGACCCTCAGACACCAACATGGCCACAGATTGTGGCCTAGACTCTGGACATTCATGTGTCATGTGACCTTTGGTGGTACCACAGGCCACAAATATCAATACAGACTCTGACTGTGGTAGGACCATGGACCCAGGCACAGTCCCCATTAGCAGCCTGGACTTGAATGTCATCCTGTCCCCAGGTGTCAGCACAGGCCACTCAGATCAGCATGGTCCTAGCTGCACCATGACCCTCAGATTCCCACCTGACCCAGGTATTTTCACAGCCTTTGCTGGTATTGGGAGCCACAGATATCAATGCAGACCCTGGCTGCAGTAAGGCCATGGACATAGACATAGCCCCACACTGCACTTTACCTTGGCTCTGGTTGGCAGCACAGGTCATCCAGATTAGCCTGGCCCCAGTGTCAGTGTGGCCCTCAGATACCAACATCAGCTGTTTGATCAGACCCCAGTTATCTGCACCACCTTCAATGGTTACTGAAGCCATGGATACCAACATAGGCCCTGGGTGTTGCAAGACCATGGTCCCAGACATAACCTGTCATTTTCCACCCTCCATCATGTCCCCTGGTGGCGGCATGGCCCTTGGACACCAAAATGGCCACATGTATCAGCCTAGACCTTGGACATCCCTACAGCCTTGGTCTCAACATGGATCGTAGATGTAAGCGTAGACTCCGGCTATGGCAGAATCACGGCCCATATGTCACCCTGCTTCCGGGTTGCAAGTAGGCTAGCCAGCATCAACACATTCCTCACTGCCCTTGCCTCTTCAAGTATGCCTCTTACCACAGCGTATAAACCGTTCCACCTCTCTCTCTCCCATTTCTTCACCATGTATTTGTTCATCATCATGGCACCCACCTGCCCACCCTTCAGACAGCCTTGACTCTGCAGATTCAGGCTGTCTGGCGGGTATCTTTCTCTCATCTAAGCCTCATGGCATCAGACAGGCTATAGATACCTTCAGTAGCCTGGACCGGGGCTGCCTTGTGTGTGTCTTGCCCACCAGAGCTGCATGGCCGGCAACAGCCTTTTAAAGATATCACTTAGCCGGGCAGTGGTGGCGCACGCCTTTAATCCCAGCACTCGGGAGGCAGAGGCAGGCGGATCTCTGTGAGTTCGAGACCAGCCTGGTCTACAAGAGCTAGTTCCAGGACAGGCTCCAAAACCACAGAGAAACCCTGTCTCGAAAAACTAAAAAAAAAAAAAAAAAGATATCACTTAGAAGAAAAGTGGTGTTAGGATTTTCTTCTTTCTCTCTCTCTCTCTTTCTTTTTTGGCGATAAAGATTAAATTCTCTGCCTTGTACATGGTAGGCAGACAGCCTACCACCCGTCTCCTCTTTCTTTTATTGTTACTGTTGTTTTGGGACAGGGTGTTTGCAGTCCAGGCTGACCTCAAACATACGACAATCCTATCTCAACCTTACATGTGCTGATATTACAGATGTGAACTGCTGCATCAACGGATTTTTTTTTTTTTTTTTTTTTTTTTTCTGAGACAGGGTTTCTCTGTAACTTTGGACCCTGTCCTGGAACTCGCACTGTAGACCAGGCTGGCTTCGAACTCACAGAGATCCGTCTGTCTCTGCCTCCCAAGTGCTGGGATTAAAGGTGTGCACCTCCACCGCTTGGCTGCACCTAGGGATTTATGTATTAGAAACATCTGCTGGGTATGGTGGCACACACCTTTAATCCTAGCACTCAGAAGGTAGAGTAAAGTGTGGATCTTTGAATTTGAGGTCAGCCTGGTCTACAGAGTGAGCTCCACAACAGCCAGAGCTCCATAGAGAAACTCTGTCTTGGGGCTAGGAAAAAGAAAACTTTTGTCAGAAGGCAGCTTAAAGGAATTGCTCTTCTCCTTCCGCCATCTGGGTCCTTAGGGATTTAACGCAGGGTGTAGACTGGGTAGCATCTTCACCTGTTGAACCATCCAACTGAGACGATATGTCTGTGGGTAAATCACTTTTTGCACAAGCATGAGGGAGGACCAGAGCTTGGGGTCTAGCATCCACATAAGTCAGGTGGGCTCGACAGCCCCTGTTATCCTAGCTGTAGGAGGCTGAGTCAGGGAATCCTCACAGCAAACTGATTAGCTAGAGTAGCCAGATCAGGGAGCACTGGTTCTTATCTGAGAGATCCTGACTCTGTACAAAGTGAGAGCTACTGAGGAAAACAGCTGATGTTAACATCTGCTCCACACACCCATCCTTCTACATGTAAACAGATGCAGCACATGGCGAATGAAGAGTTTTGTTTCAAATAAATCCCTTTAGTGTCTGTCTGCCATTTCTTTTACAGGTTTTTTATTACCAGGATGTTAAATGCAGGGAAGAAATGTATGATAAAGATATCATCATGCTTCAGGTTAGATTTTCATTTCCTTTTTATATTTTTTATTTTTCATATATTTCTTATATTTCTTAAAATAAGAGGAAATACTGTTTGTAAGTTGAGTTTGTCTTGCCTTTAACTGAACATGGTAGCATAGAAATAGAATGAGCAATTTATTATCATCTTCAAAATTATTTTGTAAGCCGGGTGGTGGTGGCGCACGCCTTTAATCCCAGCACTCGGGAGGCAGAGGCAGGCGGATCTCTGTGAGTTCGAGGCCAGCCTGGTCTACAAGAGCTAGTTCCAGGACAGGAACCAAAAGCTACGGGGAAACCATGTCTCGAAAAATCCAAAAAAAAAAATTTATTTTGTAGTTTTCTGAAGGGATTATTAGAGACAAGTGTTCCTCCACTTAATACACAGAAATATGACTTTCAATTTCTTTCACAGATTGGAGCTTCTATAATGGATCCCAACAAGTTCTTGTTACTGGTACTTCAGAGGTATGAACTAGTCGATGCTTTTAACAAGACCGTATCCACGAAAGACCAGGTAAACAATGGAGATTGGTATGTGAATTAACTCCAAAGGAAATATCGTTGTCACAATTTAGTTATATTTTAAAAGCATCTTTTTTTTCATATTTAGTTAACCTTCCATATCTGGATTCTGCATCTACAGATACATCATACTAGGGATCAGATATTTTTTAAATTGTATCTGTACTAATATATAAGTTTTTTCCTCAAACAGTGCTATACAGCCACTATTTAGATGACATTTACATTTGTATTAGGTATTATAAGTGTATAGGTCATACATGGATACTACATCATTTTACAATGGACTTGAGCATCATTGGATTTTGGTGTCTTGGTTGGAATGTCCTAGATGTCTAGGAGCCATGGTGTATCTCATACTCTGGAACAACTATACTTCCAAACATCATATGTGTACATAGAATGCACAAATACACAAACATATGTACTTCTTTTCATTCTAGAAAACCTAGGCTCTGTATAGATCAAAAAAGAAAAGAGATGTCATTTAACATGTTTCCTTCAGAAAATAAAATGGCCAGTAATTTATTTGTTTTTTAAAGCAAAAGCTTTATTCTGTGTGTACCATTTTATAATTGTAGCCTGTGCTTAACAAAATATTATGGTAGGATTGTTTTTCTTGTAACTGAATAAAGTCCATGCTCAAACTCAGAGATCTGCCTGCATCTGCCTCTCAAGTGCTGGGATTAATGGTATGCACTACCACCCTCTTTATCATTTTTTTTTTATATTTGTTTATTTATTATGTATACAATATTCTGTCTGCGTGTATGCCTGAAGGCCAGTAGAGGGCACCAGACCTCATCACAGATGGTTGTGAGCCATCATGTGGTTGCTGGGAATTGAACTCAGGACCTTTGGAAGAGCAGGCAATGCTCTTAACCTCTGAGCCATCTCTCCAGCCCCCTCTTTATCATTTTTACATATCATTTTTTAATGACTGTATAGCAGTTCCATTGCATGCAGAAAGCATTATGCTTTTTGCTTTGTTTTGTTTTTCAAGACCGAGTTTCTATCTGTAGCTTTGGAGCCTGTCCTGAAACTCACTCTGTAGATCAGGCTGACTCACAGAAATCCCCTTGCCTCTGCCTCCTGAGTGCTGAGATTAAATTGTACATTACCACTGTCCATCCCAAGCATTATACTTTCGTCTTATTACTAAAGTTTTCCTCGTTTTGATATTGCAAACGTCTGTAACAGAAGTATTAAATACACACATCTAATTGTTTTAAGATACATTTTGTATGTAAATTTGATGAATAAAACTGCTTGATTTTTCTTTAGGTTCTTAGTAAGTATTGACAGATCGGTGCCTGCACACTTCTGACAGCATGAGGGTTTCATTGTCACCTCTGCATTGTTTTAATAGTTGAAGTACTAGCTTATAAAGTAACTCTGCCTTTTGTTTGTTTTTTAAGACAGGGTTTCTCTGTGTCCCTGGCTGTCCTGGAACTCACCCTGTAGATTAGACTGGCCTTGAACTCAGAAATCCACTTGCCTGTGCTTCATAAGTGGCTGGGGATTAACGTATGCACCACCACCTAGCAAAACTAACTGTCTTAAATTTATTAAATTCTTTGCTTTATTCTTCTAACTTAGAAGTCACTTACAAAGGCCCAAAGAATAAACTAAAGAAAGGAAATTAATTTTTAGTCACTTTATACTTCATGAAAAATAACTGATTTTATCAGTAGAACTTGTTTATGTTTTAGGGATGGGTAGTCTTATCACCTAGGACACCTACTCTAAGCCACTTTCTCGCTCTCCCAGTAAGACAGAAGCTGATAGTAGGGAAAGGAAAAGATTAGAATTTGTTTGATTTAGGACAAATAACAATATGGAGATAATGAAGAAAGTTACAGTTTAAGAGCTGTTATTGAATACTTTATGTGTCAGATGGAAGCTTTGGCACCTACTTATTGCTGTGCTCCGAAGAAAGCTCTAGTCTAGATGGGCCATGAGTCGAATTAAGAAATGCAGACTTGCAGTTTTGTAGTTCTTATGTAACTATTTTTTTTTAATTCTATAGGATTTGATTAAACAGTATAATACACTAATAGAAGAAATGCTTCAGGTCCTCATCTATATTGTGGGTAAGATTAAAATGTTTTGAAATGGAACATGATTTACCTTTTAGAGAATGTTAAATAAAATATAATGGGCAGTTGTCTTTTGTTATACATCTACATAAAATATCAGAGATTAATGTGACCAGTGTGATGGATAGATTTAGAAAGTTCTCTAAAACATGAACCTTGCATATTTTTTTCTCAGTATTGGAGATCAAACCCAGGGCCTTCCACATGTTAGGCAAGTGCTCTACCACTAAGCTAAACTACATCCCCGGTAACCTCTTAATTTTTATACTTGACTTTTATTGTTGGGCTTTGAAGGTCTAGGTACAAGTATCCTGACTAGAAATGTAGTTTTTTTTTTTTTTTTAAATTTACTTACTTTACATTCTGACTGCAGTTTTCCTTCCCTCCTCCAAGTCACCCTGCCTCCCCATCCTCTCCTACTTTTCTATTCAGAAAAGTGCAGGCCTCCCATGGTTATCAATAAAATATAGCATATTAAACTGCAGTAAGACTAAGTACCTCCTCTTGTATTAAGGCTGGGCAAGGCAACCTAATATGAGGAATAGGGTCCCAAAGCCAGAAAAAAAGTCAAAGACAATGCTGCCATTGCTAGAGTCAAACAGATGACAAGCTATACAACTGTAGCATATGTGCAGACGGCTTAGGTCACTCCCATGCAGGCTCCCTGGTTGTCAGTTCAGTCTCTGTGAGCCCCTATGGGCCTAGGTTATTAATCTACTTATTTAGTGCTAACATTTACATATGTACGTGAAATTTAAATATATCCTGGGTCCAAGTTAAATGTTTTAAGCATGCCATCCTTGCAAGTTACTTTGTGTAAATAGTAGAGTGAGAAGGATGGTGTGAGCTTCCTGTGTGGGTGCTGGGAACAAAACTTGGCTCCTCTGCAAGAGCAGCCAATGCTCTTAGCTAACGAACCACCTTTCGAGCCCCATTTCTGGCTTATAATGGGATGATATAAATAAGTAGAAATATTTGGGCTAGGAGTTAGATAATGAAGTCTTGGCCTTGCTTTCAGTTATTAAGAACTTGCTATATAATCTTTGAGTTTCAGATTCCTAATCCATACAGTGTGAAAGGAACCTACTCTAAGGTTGCTTCTGAGACTGTGATCCTGGGGGAGACCCCTTTGGTAAATATATATATATATATATGTATTTGAAAATTATAAAATTTACAAATATGAAAATGAGTTATTATAAACAAATAATTTAACAAATTCTTTATGAAATATGATTTAAAGAATATCTAACAGAATCTCTTATGGATATCATAGATCTTTGTATAGATGTTACAGTGTTTAGTGGTGAAAGCAGGTCATGAAGGCAGAGTGGAGGAGGATGAAGAAAGGAGACTAGTGGAAGGGACATGGGATAGTATGGGAGATGGATACAGTCAAAGTCCCTGATACAGTGAAAGAAACTGTCCTTACGAAACCCATTGCTCTGTTTAATGAATGTATGTCAATGAAAGCTTCAGTAGGACCAGAGAAGTGGCTCAAATCGGTAAAGTGTCTACTGCGCAGGCACGAGGACCTGAATTCACTTTCCAATATTCCTATAAAAGCTAGAGAGGGAGGCAGCACACACCTGTAATCCCAGAACCGAGGAGATTAGGATAGCAGGATCCCTAATGAGCAGGTTTGCCTGCAGGTTGGACTATATCAATGAGCTCCAGATGCAGTGAGCCACCCTATCTTAGGAATAAGGCAAAGAGCAAGGCCTCCAATGAAGACCCCCTGATACTGATTTCTGCCCCCCCATTCACATACCTAAACATGCATATATATATATATAAATTTTTTTATACAAATATACATTAAATATAGTAAGAGAAAACATACGCCATATGTTCAAATGTTTTAAGTCTTAAAGCAGTGGGCATTAGATATTATTGACACCAGCGACATTTCTGTAGTTAATATAGCAGTTTCTAATCTCTAATTGATAGGGTGTTCTGTTTATGTATTTGTAACCTGGGCCTGGGAATGTAGCTCAGTGGTAGAGTATGTGCCTAGCATGTGTAAGTACTGAACTTGATAAAGTAAATACAATTTTTATCATGTAAGCCGTTAATTTTATTTTTCAGTTTTTATTTTGTTCTTTTATGTATTTATTTATTTTTCTGTCTGTGTCTTTTCTTTCTCTGCCTGTGTGTGTGTGAGAGAGAGAGACAGAGAGAGAGACAGAGAGAGAGAGAGAATGCTGCTTGTCTGTATGTCTGAGTGAGTGTATGGGCACGTGTGTCTCTGTGTGTGTGTATTTATGAATATATGTGGAAGACAGAAGAGGGCATCGGTTCCTTAGAGCTGGTGCTTTTGAGCTACCTACCTTGTTACACAGATAGTGGGATCCAAACTCTCTATTATTGTACAAGAAAAGCTCTTAACCTCTGGGCCAGTTTTTCTGCCCTTTTTTTTTTTTTTTTTTGAGTTTTTTTGTTTTGTTTTCCCAGTTTGTTTTTATTTTATTTTTTCCTCTTTTTTCTTTTTGAGACAGGGTCTCACTATGCAACTCTGACTGACCTGGAACTCATTATGTAGGCCAGGCTTGCCTCCAGCTCACAGAGATTTGCCTGCCTCTGTCTCGTGCTTGCGGGTGTTAAAGGTGTGTCTCGACATTCCTGACCTTAATGATTTATTATTATTTTTTATTATTTTTAGTGTAGGTGTGGTATGTGTATAGGTGCCCTTTGAGTCCAGCAGTATTGGATCCCATGGAGCTGGATTAGCAGGTAGTTGTGAGTGTCCTGATACAGCTTCTAGGAATAGAACTTGGCTCCTCTGCAAGAGAAATACATGCTTAAACCTATTCAACCACCTTTCCAACCAATTGATTTGATTTTTGAAACCTGGTCTTATTCTGTGACCCAAGATGGCCTTTCAGTTGGTGATCCTCCTGTCTCAGCTTCCCAGAGCCGGTGCTACAGTTAAAATCAGGGCTGGATTCTCAATGCTGTCTCTCTCAATAGATAGTTCTTTGTCTGATTTTGGGGAAATATTGAAATAATTTTGATTGTCTGTTATAGACCTAATCTAATGCAGTGTTCTCGGTATAAGTGCATTTGTTAAAATAAAACTTAAATAGAAACCAATGAAACTTTCTGTTTTTGTTTTTCATCGTATTAGGGGAGCGTTATGTACCTGGAGTGGGAAATGTTACCAAGGAGGAAGTCATAATGAGAGAGATCACTCACTTGCTCTGCATTGAGCCTATGCCACACAGTGCCATTGCCCGAAACCTACCTGAGAATGTAAGTCTACTTTCCTTTCCTTTAAAAAAATTTTTATTTAAAATTTTTAATTATATGTATATGGGTGTTTTGCCTACATGTTTCTAAGTGTTCCACGTTCAAATTTGGTGTTCTTAGAGGGTGTTGGATCCCTTGGAACTGTAGCCATAGGCAGTTGTGAGCCAATGTATGGGAACTAGGTCCAGAACCCGGGATTCCTGTAAGGGCAGCCACTGCCCTTAACCACTGAGCCTTCTCTCTAACCACTAAGTTTACTGTTCAGTCCCTCAAGACTGGGAGAGTTTGGGTTTTTGTTGTTGTTTGGTTTGATTGGTTTGTTTGTTTTCTGTTTTTTCTTTTTCTTCCTTCCTTATTTCTTTTTTTAATTGGAAGTTGACTTCAAATTTCAGGAAAATTTGCTAAACAAAATGACCCATATTTTTATCTTAGAGTTGTAAAGCAATTACTTTTCAGTTTTTAGTCATATAAACTTTAGTTCCAGGGAAGTGCTCTTGCCATGTATTTCTGCTTGGAGGCTATTTATTCTGTTTTCTTTGCTTTCAAGGATTAGTAAAGCATGGACATGCACCTAATGTTTATGAATATGTAGTATATTACCACATAAGGCTTCTTTTTAAACACTGTGTATATAGCTGAATTGTAGAGTGCTTGCCATAAGGCCCTGGGTTAAATTAAAAAACAAAACAAAACAAAAAAGCAAAAATGAAGAAGTAAAGGAAGGAGGATGGGAGCTAAAGATTGTGTGTGTGTGTGTGTGTGTGTGTGTGTGTGTGTGTGTAGACATACATATACATATGAAGGTAAACTCAGAGAGCTAACTTCTTGTGATACTTATACATAAGATTCTATATCTTAATAAATCAATTCCCTACAACATATTGCCTCCATATGTAGTTTTAATAAATAGTACAGTTAATCTTTTAATTTATCATGTATAGAGTACCTCACAGTATTTAGAGATGAAGTTTAAAACGTATTTGCATTCCCAGTAAGAAACAAAAATTCATTACCTGAAGGTAACAATGTCAAAAATGTTGTTTCAACAGGAAAATAACGAAACTGGCTTAGAGAATGTCATAAACAAAGTGGCCACGTTTAAGTAAGTGTTTAATATCTGAGAGATAAACTGGTCTTTATTTTTATACCTGATACATTGTAGAAGATCTGAACTTTTCTATAAAGCTCATAGGAATAAGAATGCAGCAGACACTATGGGGGTTGGGATCTAGCAAGCCTATCCATAAAGAATAAAAATAAATTTAAAAAACTAAAAAAAAATAAAAGTTAAAAAACAAAAAAAAAAAAAAAAAAAGAAGGGGAAATCTTGTCCTTGGGAATGTAAACCTCAAACAAGTGGTTTCATCTTATGAAAGTTTCTGTCTCGCCGGGCGGTGGTGGCGCACGCCTTTAATCCCAGCACTCGGGAGGCAGAGGCAGGCGGATCTCTGTGAGTTCGAGACCAGCCTGGTCTACAAGAGCTAGTTCCAGGACAGGCTCCAAAACCACAGAGAAACCCTGTCTCGAAAAACCAAAAAAAAAGAGTTTCTGTCTCATTATCGTTATCATGGCCCTTCTTCTTCCTAATTCTTTATTTCATCTAGTGACCAAATCAGTTCTCTGCACCTATTGAAATATACTTTTTAGTACCTTCTTATGCAGCAGACACTATAGGGGTTGGGATCTAGCAAGCCTATCCATAAAGTTCAAAGTATAATATAACAGTCTTTGTCCATCAACATTAACCCATCTATTCCCTTGCTCATCATATACCCCGTGTATGTAGTCTTATACATTCCCATACTTTGTTTCCCTATCTTGGAGCTGTTCCTGAAGAGATAATCCTTGTCTTGTAGATATATAGAATAACATTATTATAAAAGAGATTGTGCAAAGCCCATATCCCACATAGCCAGCTACTCGAGAAACCCATCTATGCCTCAGCGGTGGCTAATATCAGTCTGTCTGCCACTGACCTCCAGGAAGCCTAGTCCCATGGGACACGTAGCTCCCGTCCGGCATGATGACATATGTCATGTCACACAGACGACACTGGAGTTGGTGTGGCAACTTTTTTCTCCTTTAGCAGTGGTTCATAATATTTTTAACTTAAGAACTGGATAGAAACTCAAAGATGTTAGGTATGGTGTGCTCTTTTAGGCGTGGTGCTTTTCCTACTACTGTGCTCAATAGAGGATTCCACACTATTGTTAAAACTATTTGCTATTAATGATTTGTTTCTCTACCATTTGAGATTTGATCCTAAATTATGTTGTGTACTGAAGTTTAATAGGCGCCTTTATACCCAGAGGCTTTAAAAGAAGGATGGAAATCTAAGTAGGGCACACTATCAGGCTCGGGTAGCAGAAAATAAACTTTCCCAGATTTGTTTGAATTTTATAACTATTGAGAGTACAATGTCACTGTTGTCAGCACTTTGCACTCAGTGTATGGTTTTTGTGTTATCATAGCAACTAAATTGATTATTTCTGAGAAATAATTTTTTTAGGAATCTTGAATTTTAAATCAGATTTTAGATTCTTTGTTTTCAATATTGTGAAATCAAAACCTGCTGTTCATTTCTGTGTTTTCTGTTGCTTTAGGAAACCAGGTGTATCAGGCCATGGAGTCTATGAATTGAAAGACGAATCACTGAAAGACTTCAATACGTACTTTTACCATTACTCTAAAACACAGCACAGCAAGGTAAGAAATAAGCCTGAAGGCCTGTATGTTTTTCTGAATCTAGAAAAGGAGTTTCATGGTGGTTCCTGTTAGTAGAGAGGGTGGTTACTCATCCAAGAAAATCAGCAATCTAGTGTGTCAACCACATTTAGGTTTTCTTGTCTATACCAAAAATGTCCTCTAATTTATAGTTGTTCCAGGAGAGAATAGTTCAACAGCACACCTTTCATTTGAGTCACACGTGTCGCTTTTCTTTAGAATAGTTCTCCTTCCTCCCTCCCCAGTGACTATTCTACAGAGGATTGGCACATAATTTCTATTGTTCGTAGGATAGATTAGTTTAGGTGATGGCTCATTTTGTTGACATTTCTTAAATTGAGTAATTTTTTTTTTGGTTTTTCGAGACAGGGTTTCTCTGTGGTTTTGGAGGCTGTCCTGGAACTAGCTCTTGTAGACCAGGCTGGTCTCGAACTCACAGAGATCCGCCTGCCTCTGCCTCCCAAGTGCTGGGATTAAAGGCGTGCGCCACCACCGCCCGGCCTTAAATTGAGTAATTTTTAACAAAGTGGGAGAAGGAGAAAGCTGGATGCTCTCAGCATCGTCTTGCTTGTTTGCTGGCATTGTGAGAAAGGCTACCATGGCTTCCTCTCATGATCACCTGAAACCAGGCATGAACTGGGCGAGATGCTGTGCCCTCTCTCATAGCAGTGGAGTCTAATACAGAAGCTTTCATTTAATAAAATAATTACATATGAATATGAGTAAAGATAAAAGTTACATACCGTCATGTGGGTTCTTGTACAGAACAGAAACTAGGAAGCCTTTCTGACCAAAAGAATGGGGCTAAGTTCTTTCTTTTTTATCTTTTTAAGTTTTTGTTACATTTATTTATTATTTACTGGGGTATGGGTATACATCCAGAAGTCTCTTACTCCTTCCATCATTTGGGTCTTGACCCAAGTCTTACTAGGTTGCAGGGACCCTTTGCTGGCTGAGCCATCTCACAACTTGGGACACTGGCTAGGTTCTTAATGAGAATCATACCATACTCGTCTTACAGTGTCCTTCCCTAGGACAATTTTTTGGTTTCTAGTCAAGATAATATTTTGAATACATTTTTTTTTTTTTTTTTTTTTTGGTTTTTCGAGACAGGGTTTCTCTGTAGCTTTGGAGCCTGTCCTGGAACTCCCTTTGTAGACTAGGCTGGTCTCGAACTCACAGAGATCCGCCTGCCTCTGCCTCCCAAGTGCTGGGATTAAAGGTGTGTGCCACCACCGCCCGGCTTTTGAATACATTTTAAATTAGTATAAAGTACTTTAGTGGATAGATCAATCTATTTGTTTTCAAGCAGTATTCTTTTCGTTTTGTGCTTGTTAAACAGTGTATGTAATGGTAGTTGTTACTTTTGCTTTAATAGGCTGAACATATGCAGAAGAAAAGGAGAAAACAAGAAAATAAAGATGAAGGTAAAATCGAGATTCTGAACGGATACATTTGGCTGTTTTCTGTGGGTGTTTTATTTTGTTGATTTGAGGGGGACAACTAAAGAGCTTCTTTGTGTTTACATATTAAGATGTGGCCAACATAAATGAAAGTGTTTTAAATTGTAAGCAAGTCGAATTTATTTTCAGAGACTGGTAGAGCAGTTTACATTTCCTTTGATATTGATGTTTTTAGTGCTTTAAAGTAGAAGTAAATCATGTTATTTTGCATTTAAGCTATTAATTTTTATATTTGCAATTACGTATGTTAGGGTAGCCCAACTAAAAATACCTGTTTGTCTCTCTTCCCCATTTACTCTGCTTCCCTAATAGCATTGCCACCGCCACCTCCTCCTGAGTTCTGCCCTGCTTTCAGCAAAGTAATCAACCTTCTCAACTGTGATGTCATGATGTACATTCTCAGGACCATATTTGAGCGCGCAGTAGACACAGATTCTAATTTGTGGACAGAAGGGATGCTCCAAATGGTATGTTTATCTGAAAAACAATTCCTGGGTTAATGTCAATCAGAACCCTATCAGAAACACATGCTATTTAGGAATCATTAAAGTGGTTGAACTGTGGCCTAAGTTTCTTTGTTGATACATTCTCATGTTTTTATTATCCCTAACATATTTTCAAAGATCTCTCTCTCCCTTTCTCTTTCTCTCTCTCTTTTTATGTCTTTCTCTCTCTGTCTCTCTCAGATGCCCTCTAATGCTCTATGATTACTTTCTGTACAACAGCTCTGTTGTGCTAGGGGCACTTAACCTTCCACTCCCTGCCCTTTGCTGTGCCCTCCCCTGCAAAGCTGCTGGGAAGTAGAATCCATTTGGTTGATGAGTTCTTTTGGAACATAGTTTTTTCCTATGCTATCTTAGGTACTATTCTCCAACTCTATTCAAATAAAGCTCCTTCTTCTGAGTTATGGGGAAAAAAAGACGTTTCATCATGTTAGTAATAAATCCATATCCCATTGCATCATGCGTTTTCTTCTTTTTTTTTTTTTTCAAATTTTTATTTTGTTTTTTCCTAGACAGAGTTTTCCTGTGTCACAGTGGCTGTCCTGGAACACACTGTTGACCAGGCTAGCCTCAAACTCAGATTCTCCTACCTCTACCTTGTGAGTGCTGGGATTAAAGGAGTGCATCACCAGTGCCTGGCGCATCATACTTTTTATAGGCATCTATTTGTTTATTTTGTTTGCTTTGGTTATGGTGGTGCTGGGGAATGATCCCAGTATCATGAATATGCTAGACAAGACCTCTACGTAGCACAGGGTGGACTAAAACTCCTTATGCCTAGGCTAGCTTTAATCTTGTGTCAATTCTCCTGCCTCAGTATCCTGAGGGCTGAGATTATACTTATGAGGCATCATACCTGACTTCTTGGAACTGCTAATTAATAAATTTCTTTTTTTTTTTTTTTTGGTTTTTCGAGACAGGGTTTCTCTGTGGCTTTGGAGCCTGTCCTGGAACTAGCTCTGTAGACCAGGCTGGTCTCGAACTCACAGAGATCCGCCTGCCTCTGCCTCCCGAGTGCTGGGATTAAAGGCGTGCGCCACCACCGCCCGGCATTAATAAATTTCTTAATCCTGCTACTTTATGGTAACATAAGCACATAAAGGTATTTGTCATTCCTGATTGCATGAACATCTCATTATATAGGTATACTGTTGTGCATTTAATTTTTTTCTTATTAATAGATATCAGGTTTGGATTGGGAGTTTTATTATAACAAAGACTATTAAGATGAGCATTTTTTATGGTCAGTTTGCTTCTTTGCTTGTGATGGCTTCTGTTTATGTTGTTCAGGCTGGTCTTGATTTTGTGAACTCAGGTAATCCTTCCACCTCAGCTTTCCAGGTACATGAGATTACAGGTGTGCACCACCCCTAGTTTACAGTGAGCATCCTTGTATAAATAATTTTGCATACATAAATGAGTATATTTGCTATACCAATTCTGAGTACACAGTCTGTTCCTTTACATTTTTAACTGATGTTGTCACCGTGATTTTTAAAAATGTAAAGCTCGTTAATTTTCACACTATCACCAGTGCAATAACAACTGACTGCTTCCAAACACTGGCAGCTGTGTGGTTTATACTAAACTTCACCTCCCCCGACCTGTTTAGTTGTTTGTTTTTTTTTTCCCGAGACAGGGTTTCTCTGTGTAACTATCCTTGTTGTCCTGGAACTCACTTTGTAGGCTAAACTGGCCTCAAACTCAGAGAGATCCACCTGCCTCTGCCTCTTAAGCGCTGGAATTAAAGGCATGCGCCACCACCCTGGTGAGATTTTTATCACTTTTTAAGTGATACTATAAGCTGTCTCCTTAATCTGAGGCATTTTTCATAGTATTCATGATTTCTCTTTCTCTTGACCATTTGTATAAATTTTGTCTGATTTTGTTTATTGTTCTCTTCCTCTTTGGGTTATTTATATCAGTACTGCCAGTTAAAGAAGGAGCCCTTCAGAGACCCTGTTTTCTTCCTCCAGGCATTCCACATATTGGCGCTGGGCTTGCTGGAAGAGAAGCAGCAGCTTCAGAAAGCTCCTGAAGAAGAAGTGATGTTCGACTTCTACCATAAGGCTTCAAGTATGCTACAGCATTATTTCCCAACAAATGTCTAGCTAATTGCCAGTTTGTAATTCAAAGTTATAAAGATTCCCTATCGCAGGTGTTTTTACTGTATGTGTGGTTGTAGTATGTCAGGAGTGAAGTGAGTCTGAAAATGTTTCTTTTTTAATCTTGAAAACTAGCATAGGTTTAGATTAAAATGCTATTACATTAAGATAGTTTTGTTCAAAGAGCATTTCTGAAGCATTGATTATAAAACCAATAAGTATAAGCAAAGTAACCACATTTTCTATATACATGAGTGCCAATTAAAGCATGATTAATAAAAGCTCGGAGACTGATATAGGGGTTCAACCTGAAGACCAGAAAGCAAAGCAGTCAGCTTTGTCTCCTACCTCAACCTCAGTCCGAAAAAGTGATCCTGCCTCCAAGAATCTCAGAATGAGACTGTGTCTGAGAGCCATCTCTTCCCAGTCTATAATCCTCTCTAGGATTAAAGGCATTCACCACTACTGCCTGGTTTCTATGGCAAGCTCGTGTAGTCACTGAAATTAAAGGTATGCAATATTGCTGCCTGGTCTATAAGGCTGGCCAGTGTGGCTGTTTTACTTTTCTAATCCGCAGGAAAGTTTTACTTATAAGTAAAATACAAGTGAAATGCCACAACATTTCCCCCTTTTGTCTAAAATAAAAAAGAAGACTATAACTAATATAAGAAAAACTATATACAATAAGTATAATAACTATATACAATACATACAGGCAATAAATATATCAACAATGTCTAGTCCATTTGCATTTGAAAAATTCAGAGAATTATCTATCCTATCTTGGTGAGTCCAAAGTCTTATACCTAATTCACTTTTTATTATAACTTGCTTTCTGTGTATTGAAAATACTGTTAGCCTTCTTTGCATATGAATATAATATCTTTCCCTTGAGTATCTCTGCAGTTGTTTTCATCATGGGCTTTGTGTAGACAGTGAGCACAGAGGAAAGGCAGGAGCAGACTATGAAGGGTAGCCCTTAGTAGTACCAGTGGGTGATGCAGAGAGAGTCTTTCTCATTCTGTTGTTTAGTCATGTCATCACAGATTCTTTTAAAAAATTAAATGCTGAGCAGTGGTGGTATGTGCCTTTAATCCCAGCACCTGGGAGACAGAGGCAGGTGTATCACTGAATTTGAGGCCAGAGGAAGTTCCAGGACAGCCAAGGCTACACAGTGAGACCCTGTCTGAAAAGATAGAACAAAACAATAAATAAATAAATAAATAAATAAATAAATAAATAAATAAATAAATAAAACTAAGGTAGCAAAGGGACTGGCTGGCAAACCTCAATTATTGTGTGAATGGTAGGCACTAAGAATTATAATTAGTACAAAATTATGAATTTTAATTCTCTAAATATACTTTTGTATTTTAAAAAAGGATTGGGAAGTTCAGCCATGAATGCCCAGAATATACAAATGCTTTTGGAGAAGCTCAAAGGAATCCCCCAATTAGAAGGCCAGAAGGACATGATTGCATGGATACTCCAGGTATGTTGCAAAAGTAAACTGGTTTAATATAGTTATGTGTTGCTTAATAACAAGAACACATTTTGATAAATGCATTATTTAGCTCTTCTTCCTTACTTGAATACCACAGAATGTACTTATGCACCCCTAAATAGTTTGTTGCTTGTTGTGGCCTTGATACAGTCAGTAAACTCAGTACAAAAATATAAGGTGTGTGAGGTCGCTACTGGTATAACTTTGCACACTGTTTTACCTTTGTCAGTAGAAAGAACATAATCAGATTATAATGAAGACAACATTGTGAGGGCGGAAAGTAGAGATCAGTGGTGAATGTGTTTTTAACATGTGTGAGTCCTTGATTCAACCCTCAAAACCATAAATAAATAAAATTTACAGTATGATACAGTGAGCACATAAAAAGTACATATAAGTAATATGAGACTGCAGGTTATATTCAGGAATACACACACATACACACACACACACACACACATACACATGTAACAACAATACAGAAAAGAGCCATCAGTTTGTAAAAGAACAAGGGAGGAGTATTTAGGAAGGTTTGGAGGTATGAGAGGAGAAACAATTTAATTGTAATACAATTTCAAAAATAAAAAAGTCTAAAAACTGACAATCCTTTATTTTCATTATTGAAAATTATTCACTATACATAGCTGTGTAATCCATGCTACATGTGACCATATATAAAATCTTCTATTTGCTGATAAAATTCATGTCCTGTGTTCTCTTTCCATTTGTAAAGCCATTTACTGTCAGATATATCACAACTGTGGTTTTTTATGCTTATAGTAATGCATTTTCTTTTCTGTTTCTCTGGAGTTACTTTTAGTAATGAAAGATATTCTCAATTATGTCATTATCAGCTGCATGCTTTGAGTGATTACAATATGCCATGCTGAATTCAAGACCCCAAGCAGCACGAAGAGCTTTCTTTCATGGTGCATATACCATGGTTGAAGTATAGATAATTTGTATTTTTTCGAGACAGGGTTTCTCCGTAGCTTTTGTAGACCAGGCTGGCCTCGAACTCACAGAGATCCGCCTGCCTCTGCCTCCCGAGTGCTGGGATTAAAGGCGTGCGCCACCACCGCCCGGCTGAAGTATAGATAATTTGAAATCATCAGGATAATCCAGTAGGATGAGAGAATAATGAGAGGTCTTTGTCAGAAGGTGAAGTTAGAGCGGAGACCTGGATCCTTCTAGAGCCAGTGTTCTAAGACTCCAAGGAGTATTTTAGAAAAGGGGCCAGTGTAAGAGCTCAGAAGCGGTCCAGAGTAAGTCCAGTAGGACTGTACATAAGGAGAGGCGGCAATGTTGGAGGGGTAACGGGGGCTAGATTGTGTTCACTTCATAGGTCAGAATAAAGTGGTGTATCTTCATATTGAGGACATTAATAAAAATATTCCTTTAAACTGAGTTTGTTGGTATGCTATGTAATCCCTGTTATTTAGAAGGTTAAGTTAGAAAAATCACTTGAGCCCAGGAGTTAGAGTTCCTATCAAAATTTACAAATAAATTTGTGCTACACCTCCCATCCCAGACAAACAGCAGACTGCACTCACTCAGCTGATGGCTCACAAATCAGCAGTATTGTCATAGTCAGGGTCACTTTTTCAATTTTTTTAAAATACGTATCTGTGTAGCTTACCACAAAGATAAGCCATCTTATCTCTAAAATGGCTGAATCAGATTAGTGATTAGTCTTCCTGGTCAGTTCAGCCACTTAATGTTTCATCTATTTTCACAGATGTTTGACACAGTGAAGCGATTAAGAGAAAAATCTTCTTTAGTTGTGGCAACCACTTCAGGCTTGGAATCCATTAAGAATGATGAGGTAACAGCACTGTGACAATGTTACATTTATCTCTGTCTTTGAATAAAGAGTCACTTTCTTCTTTAGGAGAAACTGTTGGTGGTAAAATATGTGAGTTCTGTCCGTCTTTTAGTCCTCTGCTTTGTACTGCACTTACTATGCTCATTAGGATGGGAATATTTTACAAAATTAAAGGACCTTGATGTACAGCGGGACTCCTAGAAATACCCTATTATATTAATTTAAAAACATTAAAATAAAATTTAAAACATTAAAAAATTAGGGTATGTCTCAGTCAATGGCAGTTCATAATTTAGTCAACAGTATTCATCTATTAGGAAGTATAAAATAATGGTACATCTTAGATTCAGTGAAATTAGATGTGTAGGTCATGATTTTCCATGTTTTGAATCATATTTTGCTAATATTGAATTAATTAACTAACATTTAACTATTAGAATATTCTTTTTGGTTTTTTAAATTTGTTTGTTTGATTTTCAAGACAGGATTTCTCTGTGTAACTGCCCCTGGCTGTCCTGGAACTCTCTCTGTAGGCCAGGCTTGTCTCGAACTCACTGATACCCGCCTGCCTCTTTTCCCAAGTGCTGGGTTTAAAGGCATGCGCCAGTACTGCCTGGCTGTTTTTTTATTTTTTTTGAAACAGGATCTCTCTATGTAGCCCTAGCCCTGACTGTTCTAGAACTCTCTGTGTAAACCAGGCTGGCTTCAAACCCACAGAGACCCACCTGCCTCTGCCTCCCAAGTGCTGCAATTAAAAGTATGCACCACCACATATATCTTAATTATTAGATATTCTTTTTTTTTTTTTTTTTTTTTTTTTTTTTTTGGTTTTTTGAGACAAGGTTTCTCTGTGGTTTTTGGAGCCTGTCCTGGAACTAGCTCTTGTAGACCAGGCTGGTCTCGAACTCACAGAGATCCTCCTGCCTCTGCCTCCCGAGTGCTGGGATTAAAGGCGTGCGCCACCACCGCCCGGCTTATTAGATATTCTTAGTTGAGATATTAGCTACTTTTCTTAAAAGAAAATACTCTGTACATAAGTTAGTGTATGGTAGAGCATTTGCCTAACATGTGAAAAAGCCTGGGTTAAATTTTCAGTACTTGTAGTAAGTAGGTCTCTAAGTTATTTTTACTTTCTGGTTTTAATTTTGTTAGCTCATATGCATATAGAATTTGACCATTTCTTCTAGGTTTTCTAGCTTTTTGGCAAATAAGTTTCCAAATTATGCTCTAATAATGTTGTGGATTTTATTGAGTCCGTTAAATAACACCCTTTCATTGTAATTTTGTCTTCACATTCTTTCTTTATGTCACATTGGCTAAGGATTTATCAGTGATACTTACTTTTTCAAAGAACCGACTCTTTCTTTAGTTGATTTTATGTATTGTTCATTTAGTTTCCATTTTGTTAATTTCCTCCCTAACTTTTAAATGTCTCTCCATCTCCTGGGTTTGGGATTGGCTTAGTATTGTTTTTCTAGAGCCTTAAGGTGTATCAGTAGATTGTTTATTTAAGATGGTTGTTGTTGTCGTTGTTTTAATATAAGAATTTATATCAATAAGCTTTGTTCTTAGGACTGCCTTGACTGTGCCCCAAAGGTTCTGGAACTTTGTATTCTCATTATCATTTAACTCTGGGAGTTTTAAATTTTCTTTTCTAATTTCTTCAATAGTCCACTATTAATTCAAAAATATATTGTTAAGTTTCCAAGTATTTTTGTATTTTTTGTATTTTTTTTCTTGTTCATTTCTACTTTTATTCCATTGTGGTCTGATACAAAGAATTTATTCTGCTGAGCATTGGTGGTGCATGCCTTTAATACCAACACTTGGGAGGCAGAGACAGGCGGATCTCTGTGAGTTTGAAGCCAGCTTGATCTCCAGAGAGAGGTCCAGGACAGCTTGAGATACACAGTGGAAACTCTGTCTTGAAAAACAAAACAACAAAAAATAAGCCAAAAGAGAATTAATTAATTAAAGAATTTAAGTACTGATTTCTGGCCTATGATGTGATCAGTTTAGGAGACAGTTCCGTATGTCTCTGAGAACATTCCCTGTCTGTCAACTGTATATTCTGTATTCACTGGCTAATGGCGTGTTGTTGCTCTGAGGTTTCTTATTTTTATTCTGGAAGACCTATTTAAATGTGAGAGTTGGGTATTAAAGTCCCACACTATTGCTGTATCAGGACCCATGCATTCTTTTATGCTTTTTGGTGTTTCTTTTACAAAGTTAAGGGCTCTAATAAGTGTTTATCATTGTTAAATCTTCTTGATGGATTGTTCTTTCTTCTTCTCTTATTCTTCCTTCTTTTCTTCTTCTTCTTCTTCTTCTTCTTCTTCTTCTTCTTCTTCTTCTTCTTCTTCTTCTTCTTCTTCTTCTTCTTCTTCTTCTTCCTCTTCTTCTCCTCCTCCTCTTCCTCCTCCTCCTCTTCTTCCTTCTTCCCCTTTTTCCCCTTCTTCCTCTTCTTCCTCCTTTTTTTTTTTTTTTTTTTGAGACAAAATTTCTCTATGTAGTTTTGGAGCCTGTCCTGAAACTCATTTGTAGACAAGGCTGGCTTTGAACTCACCAAGATCTGCCTGCCTCTGCATCTGAGTGCTGGGATTAAAGGTGTGTGCCACCACCTCCCGGCTAATGGTTTGTTCTTTTATTAATAATATGTAGTAGCCCTGTTTGTCTCTCCTAATTGCTTTTTATTTAAAGTCTGCCTTATCAGATATAATAACTGCTGCATCAAATAAGGGATATTCAATCTGGATTTGAATTTTTAATAGAAGCTCTTATCTAATTTTGGTGTTACTTAATATTCAGACTACTCATGATAAAGAAAAAGCAGAACGGAAGAGAAAAGCTGAAGCTGCTAGGCTTCACCGCCAGAAGATCATGGCCCAGATGTCCGCCTTACAGAAAAACTTCATTGAGACTCACAAACTCATGTATGACAATACATCAGAAATGCCAGGAAAAGAAGACTCCATTATGGAGGAAGAGAGGTAAAACAAAACAACCATTCTTCTGAAATCAGGTTTTCCTAAATATATTAAAATGGGAACAACAAAAATAGAAACCATCCCCTTATTTTCTATTCATTGGTATTAGAATTGTAGATGATGTGAGCTGCCATGTGGGTGCTGGGAATTAAACCTGGGTCCTCTGGAAGAGCAGCCAGTGGCTTTCACCTCTGAGCCATCTCTCCAGCCCCCATATATTTAGTTCTATATCTTGTTTTCGCTTTGCACATTTTTTTATGTTAGCACACGTAGATCTATGGTATAGATTTTGCATCATTTTCTTTAAATTTCAAGTTTTTAAATATTTTTAAATACTACTCTCTTTTGCCGATTTCTGTGGAGGCCTTTGCTCCTTCTTTAAACATTATTTCCCATATTTTTTCCTTATTTCTTTAACATATAAGGGTTAGCCATAAAGAAGTTCTCAGTGAAGCCAGGCATGATGGTGCATTTCTGTAGTCTCAACACTTGGGAGGCAGAGGCAGGGCTGCCACAAGTACAAGGCCAGTCTGAATTATACAGTGAGTTTCATATCAGTCTGGCTGCATAGTGAAACCCTATGAAACTCTCAACAAACAAATAACTTGAAAAGCAAAAGACATTCTCAGTGTTGATGAAGGCACATTTCTCAATCTCTTAAGTTTAATTTTTTTGTCTTAATTCCTTTTCTTTTACTATCTTAATTATAGCTATATTGCTATATTTTCAATTGGAAAATCAAATGGTAGGGATAAATCTAAAGTTCCTTTGGATACTTGATCAAATCCTATTTCCCTTTCTGCCCTCTGTGGTTAAGTTTTATATGCATAACCCTGCATTGAAGAGGTTAAAAGAAAGGTTGAAAGTTCAGGCTAGTCTGAGCTACACATAAGGGAGACTTCATCTCAAAAACGAAACAGGTTTTATGTATATATGTCAGAATTTTTTATTATACTATTACATGCAAATATCTGTAGTCACAAAATTATATGGTTGTATGTTATTCAACCTTTTGTTTGCATAAATGATATGTACTTAGGATGTGGGCTACATGTCACTGCTTAGCAGTACCCTTTGAAAGCTATGTAATGCTCTATATTATGCTAATTCACTTATACTGATGAGCATTTGGGTTGTTTATAGTTCACTGAGTAATACACCATATTTTAGGGAGCTTCTTGTACAGTTTTGCAAGCCTCTGAGGCCAAGTTACCTGGGTTAGTTTAATCTTGGTGGTGTTACTTACTGATGATGAGTTCCTAGGTCTGCCTCTTAGTATCTTTAGGCTCACTTTCTCCCTCTGTGCAAATGGAAGTAACTACAGTACCTGCCTTATGTTTATTGTAAGAATTAAAGTGAAAAAAAACATAAAATATGTGAAACAGTGTCTAGCATAACAAACCATTATAAATACTTGCTTTTATTTGATTTTGTTATTATCAGGGATATCTGTAGCTCATAAAGATTGCTGCATCATTAAGATTTATTAAAAATTTAAAGTTTTGTAGTCTTAATAGCTACTAAAATCGAATTAGAAGCCTAAATGTCTAAGGAGAGGGATTAGACAAAAGCATTATGGTTCTACAGTAGCAAGAGTAGCTCTACGCAGCTGTTTAAAATGTTTCTGAGTAAATCTTTTTTTTTTTTTTCGGATTTTTCAAGACAGAGTTTCTCCATAGCTTTTTGGTTCCTGTCCTGGAACTAGCTCTTGTAGACCAGGCTGGCCTCGAATTCACAGAGATCTGCCTGCCTCTGCCTCCCGAGTGCTGGGATTAAAGGCGTGCACCACCACCGCCCAGCTCTAAGTAAATCTTAATACATGACACAAAAATCTGTATATTTATATTTATACAAAATGTGTATTGTAAATAGAAAGCAAACTAAGAAGAAATAAACAAGATTATTAGTGAGTACCTTGTCAATACAATGCTTTTTTATATTTTTATATATTTTACAGAATTTCTTTGATATGTGTACTACATATTTATTATTAAAAAAGAAATGGCCCCAATTATCTTGATATAGTAAATTAAATAGCATTATATACATACTATTCTGTATTTCTCTGTGCACTTAGAACAAACTGAACTTTCTAGTTAGAAATTAAGTGCTTAAAGCCAGAAAACTCAGGGTTACCTTTATTCTAAAGGTAATATTGCCAAGTATAATTTAATTTTTATTTATTTACTTGAAATCTTCCAAAATGTAAAGACAATAACCTAAACATATGTCCTAATTTCTGGTTGTTCCTTTTGGTAGCACTCCAGCAGTCAGTGACTACTCTAGAATTGCTTTGGGTCCTAAGCGGGGTCCAGCTATTACTGAAAAGGAGGTGCTGACATGCATCCTCTGCCAAGAAGAACAAGAGGTGAAACTAGAAAACAATGCCATGGTATTATCAGCCTGTGTCCAGAAATCCACTGCCTTAACCCAGCACAGGGGGAAGCCCATAGACCTCTCAGGGGGTATGTACTGCTTATTTAATCTACTTTCAGCCATTTGTTTTCATGCCTAATTCTATGTAATTAGAATAAAAATAAATGTTGACAGAGGTTCAGCAGTGAGATTGTATGTAAGTTCTGCTTGGTTATATCACATATTTGTATGTGACATAGATTAGGTTCTTGCCATGTTGACTGCTTGGCTTTTTTATTAGTTTTGATTTTTGTTAGTTCTTAGTCACATTGTTCAGTCATCTTTTTTTGGTTTTATTTTATCTCGCTGAACCATTTGAAAGTAGATTGCTGGCCTCATAACAGTTCATCTCTAGGTATTTCTGAATGCATTTCCCAAAACTGAGGACAGTCTATTATATACTTACCACACCATTACCATACTGAAGGAAGGAATATCATATATCATTTTTGTTTCTATATCTGTCTTCAGTGGGGAGGCATATTTTTTAAACAAAGATCTAAACATATATCTAATATTTAAACATACTTTATGAAGTTTTTTTTAATTGGGCATGGTAGCTCATGCCTGTAATCCCAGCACATGGAAAAGTAAGGTAGGAAGTTTTACATTAGATGGAGGTGAACCTGGCCTACATAGTATGTTCAAGGCCAGTCTAAGCTACACAATGAGATAATGTCTCAAAAGCAAAGCAAAGTAAAAGTGTATTTTAGTTGGTTTAATGTAGACTATTTCCTTGCCCCCTTTTTCATGATAATAACTATTTTGATAAATGCAGGCTAATAATTTTATCTAATGTCTCACATTGTGCATTTATCTCTCTGCCTTATGATTAGATTCATATTAAACATTTACTTCATAAGATTTTAATTAGGTAACACATCATACTTACCAGAAGTTGTCTGCTTTATGTTTTAAATTCCCTTGAAGTAATGATGATTATAAACTAACATTTATTAATATTTGACATTATTAAACCCTGTGTCTGTTTGCTTACTATATCTCACAACAACACCTTATAAATGAAAGGCTGAGACACAGAGGTGTTAACTGGCCTCTTAACATTGTCATTTATAGGGGTCGGAGAGATGACTCAGCAGTTTAGAACACTTGCTGCCCTTGCAGAGGACCTGGGTTCTCTATGATGGCTCACAACTGTCTGTAACTCTAGTTCCAGAGGGTCCAGTGCCCTCTTCCAGCCTCTTGGGAACCAGGCATGCTCATGCTACAGACATACATGCAGGCAAACACACATATAAAAATGAATTTTTATAAGTAGTTATGTATTCAAATTATCATTAAAAGTACAAAGGTAAATTTGTTCTTGAAGCATAAAAAAGCACTTCAGCCACCAATCAGCTTGAACCTATTGTTCTGAATTATAGCATAAATGAATATAGAGTTGTTTAATCCATACAAATTTTAGAATTTGTAAGGTCTAGCTGCTTTCCTCCTTTTTTCACACTATTAGGAAAATGTATATTGCATATTACTACCAGTGCTATACTTGGACATTCTTTTTTTTTTTTTTTTTTTGTTTGTTTGTTTTTGTTTTTCGAGACAGGGTTTCTCTGTGGTTTTGGAGCCTGTCCTGGAACTAGCTCTTGTAGACCAGGCTGGTCTCGAACTCACAGAGATCCGCCTGCCTCTGCCTCCCAAGTGCTGGGATTAAAGGCGTGCGCCACCACCGCCCGGCCTACTTGGACATTCTTAAGAAATACAATTTTGTGATTAGAAATTTTAGATCTGAAAACTCTTTTTCTCCATTCTTACCTCCTTAACTCAAGAAAACATAAGTACATATCTCTTATTTGTGTCTTTCTGAACCAGAAATCCTGGACCCTCTTTTCATGGATCCAGACCTGGCACATGGAACTTATACAGGAAGCTGTGGTCATGTAATGCATGCAGTGTGCTGGCAGAAGTAAGTTGTCCCTCTGACATGTTCTTGAAAGAGACTAGGAACACACCACAAAAAGGCATGTTTTCTAATGTCTTCTGTTTCTCTTACTAGAATATTTAAAACAGTTTTAATTACTAATCCTTTTTGCATTGTGCTAATTATATTTTTATTTATTGTAAATCTTAGGAATTGATGTATAAAATTCCCATCTTAGTGTTTTCAGGGATTAGGAGTGTAGCTTGTTAATATAGCATGCACTTAGCATGCACAGTGTGCTGCCCTGGTCAGCTCCTAGCACTGAACATGCATTTGCTTCCCACAAACTAAATAGTATTAACACTGTTTGCTGCTAGTCATGCAAGAGAAGCAGTAATATTTATTTTAAAAATATCAAAATTCAGGCCAGGTGGTGATGGTACATGGCTTTGATACCAGCACCTAGGAGGCAGAGGCAGGTGGATCTCTGAATTTTGAGGCCAGCCTGTTCTGCAAAGTGAGTACCAAGACAGCCAGTGCTATTACACAGAGAAACCCAGTCTTAAAAAACCAAAAAGGAGCCGCGCGGTGGTGGCGCACGCCTTTAATCCCAGCACTTAGGAGGCAGAGGCAGGCGGATCTCTGTGAGTTCGAGGCCAGCCTGGTCTACAAGAGCTAGTTCCAGGACAGGAACCAAAAAACTACGGAGAAACTCTGTCTCAAAAAAAAAAAAACCAAAAAGGAAAAAAAAAATTTTAAAACACTAAAAAGTATCTTTGCAGCCAGGTAATGGTGATGCATGCCTTTAGTCCCAGCACTGGGGAGGCAGAGGCAAATGGACCTCTTGAGTTCAAGGCCAGCCTGGTCTACAGAGCCAGTTCCAGGAAAGCCAGAGCTACACAGAAAATACAATATGTTTGTATTGAAATAAACCAAACAAACAAAAATAATAACTATCTTTATAATGTGAAAAATTCTGGTTTTATCTTGAGAAAATGTAAAAATTTCAAAATGTAATTTCTGATAATTTTTCATATTATTTACTCATTTGCCATCAGATTCAAAACATCATTTTCTTTTTTTTTTTTTTTTTTTTTTTTTTTTGGTTTTTCGAGACAGGGTTTCTCTGTGGTTTTGGAGCCTGTCCTGGAACTAGCTCTTGTAGACCAGGCTGGTCTCGAACTCACAGAGATCCGCCTGCCTCTGTCTCCCAAGTGCTGGGATTAAAGGCGTGCGCCACCATCGCCCGGCTCAAAACATCATTTTCTATTGAAAGCCCTTAGTGATGTACATAACCATTGGGAGTCTCTAGTTATGTCCTTGCTGTTAAAATGGGGGACGAATTAAGATTCAGCAGAGTTTTCAAATTTGTATCTGCTGTTTCTAGTTTATCTATAACCCAAAGGGAATTCTGTTTCTTCTAGAATTATAACATGTACTTTTGCATATAAGTTCTAAAGATACTTATTAAGTTCAAAATTCTAACCATTTTTATTTAGAGTAGATCAAAGCCATGTGACTTGTTCTAAATGGACCTGCATCTTGAATTTTGCAGGTATTTTGAAGCTGTACAACTAAGTTCTCAGCAACGCATTCATGTTGACCTGTTTGACTTGGAGAGTGGAGAGTACCTGTGCCCACTCTGCAAGTCTCTGTGCAACACTGTCATCCCCATCATTCCCGTGCAGCCTCAGAAGATCAACAGGTGCGTTCCTTTTACCCTTTGTTCAGGTACTTGTTTTTAAACTGTCCTTAGCTTTTAACTTGCTTTTTTGCCAGATTACTGGCTTTCTGTGTCTTATAGGTGTTGAGTCAAGCGGTGGGCCACGTTGGGCGCCACTCTGTTGAGTCAAGCGGTGGGCTGCTTTCAGGCTGCCCCGGCTCCCGCATGGCTAGCTTATGCCCCAAAATAATTACACGGAAACTGTATTCTTTTAAACACTGCTTGGCCCATTAGTTTTAGCCTCTTATTGGCTAGCTCTTACATATTGATCTAACCTATTTCTAATATTCTATGTAGTACCACGAGTTGGCTTACCAGGGAAGATCTTAACCTGCGTCTGTCTGGAGTGGGAGAATCATGGCGACTGACTGACTCGGCTTCTTTCTCCCAGCATTCTGTTCTGTCTACTCTGCCTACCTAATTTTCTGTCCTATCAGGGCCAAGCAGTTTTCTTTATTAATTAACCAATAAAAGCAACAGATAAATACAAGACCCACCTCCATCATATAGGGACTAATACAATTCTCATTCCATAGCTTGCACTATGCTTGCAAATAAGATTAAAAGCTCAGGTTTTGGCATCAAAGAGAACTAGCATGTTCATTTACTTAAAGCAGTGTGTTATGCACTTGTCTTTCTACAATCAAAGCTGCAAAACCTCAAAGATACAAGTCCTATTGGAGATCTGTACCAAAAGTTAATGATAAAAATAAATAACAGCATTATATGAATCATATCTTTGAATAATGTGTGAGCCTTTAAAATTTAAATTAGTTTATATTTTTTGATTGTCTGAAAATGCAATTTAACAGATATCACTAGTTTTTAATAATTGTTAGAACATTTCATTATCTACTTCTATATTCTTACTGTTCTACTGATGATAACAAAATTGTTATCTTAGACAGGCATGAATTAATGCCTTTAATTCAGTAGATTGAGGCAAAAGATCTCTGAGTTTGAGGCCAACTTAGTCTATGTAGCAAGTTATAGGCTAGCTAAGGCTAGATCCCGAGATGCTGTCTCAGAACATATAAGTTATTCTTAAATTATTTAAAAATCAGTAAATTTGTAATAATTCAGTCTTCCAAAGAAAATGGTTTTGCATTTTGAAAGTGTGCCATTGGCTAGAGATATCACTCAGTGCTGATAGACGTATGAGGCACCAGAGAACAACAGCATGAGTTCATTATGTTCTTCACAGCAAAGATACAGAAAAGTGGTGTGTTTAGCAGAGTCAAGAAGTGATCCCTTTACCTCTGCTATTTTGTGTCATTGGAAAACCCAGTTTTCTCATTTTACATACCAATCCCAGTTCCCACTCTCTCCCCTCTGCCCGCTCCCTCCACCTTTCCCCATCCCACACCCTACCCACTCCTCAGAGAGCGTAAAGCTTCCTGTGGGAAGTCAAGAGAGTCTGGCACATCATTTTGAGGCAGGACCAACGACCTCCCTGCTATGTCTAAGCTGAGCAAGGTATCGTTCCAAAGAGAATGGGCTCCAAAAAGCCAGTACAAGCACTATGAATAAATCCTGGTCCCATTGCCAGTGGCCCCACAGACTGCCTAATCCACACAACTGACACCCACATTCAGAAGACAGAGGTTCCCTTGCTATCAGTCTGGATCAGTGAGCTCCCACTAGCTCAGGTCAGCTGTTTCTGTGGATATCCCTATCATGGTGTTGACCCCTTTATTCATATTATATCACTCCTCCCTCTTCAACTGGACTCGAGCTCAGCCCAGTGCTCAACTGTAGATCTCTGCATCTGCTTCCATCAGTTGCTGGATAAAGTTTCTATAGTGACAATTAAAAAAACTCGGAAACTAGACATCAAAATACCAAATAATTCAGTGAAAACCGGAAAAGAACTATTAAGAAGCCACTGAAGTGGTTTATGTGAGGGGCAGTAGGACTTCCAGGAGCATAGTGGATGGAGGTGGAAAGAAGTGACCAACTTGGGATATTAGAACCTGGATCCTGTGCCGGGCGGTGGTGGCGCACGCCTTTAATCCCAGCACTCGGGTGGCAGAGGCGGGTGGATCTCTGTGAGTTCGAGGCCAGCCTGGTCTACAAGAGCTAGTTCCAGGACAGGCTCCAAAGCCACAGAGAAACCCTGTCTCGAAAAACCAAGGGGGATAAAAAAAAGAAGAACCTGAGTTCTGTAGATTGAGCGTGGAGGAATCAGGTTATCGATGACATCACGTTGATGAGTAACCACAGTGGTATTTTCAGTTTACTGGTGTTTTATTTCTTCTCAGTCATAGATATATGGTTATGTCTTAGTCATAGTGCCAACTATATTTTTTAGTCACATTTCCATGACCTACAACGTTAATGATCTGAGTAAGCTTGATGCTTTAATTTTACTCATTTATTTTTTTTGAGATGAGGTCTCATTATCTCTTGATGGCCTGGTCACTATGTAGACCAGGCTGGATTTGAACTCATAGGGATCTGCCTGCCTCTTCCTTCTGAGTGCTAGGATTAAAGATTATGTTGCTATGCCCCACAGAATTTGATGTTTTTAATATGCCCATTTATTAAAGGAAAGACTCTACAAGTTTAGCCCTGCAGATTGACTTTAAACTGATCGTTTCTAAATGTCTTTTTTTTTCTAGTGAGAATGCAGAGGCCCTTGCTCAGCTCTTGACCTTGGCACGGTGGATACAGACTGTTCTTGCCAGGATATCAGGTTATAAAATGAAGCACAGTAAAGGTTTGTAGAAATCTGTTTGTACTAGATGTGTGGAAATTGTTTCTAAATGTTTAATTTTTTTATATTTATATTTGTGACTTTTGCCTATGTGTGTGTGTGCACCACAGTGAGTCTGGTGCTCTCAGAGGCTAAAATGTGTTTTTTTTTGTTTTGGTTTTTCGAGACAGGATTTCTCTGTAGTTTTGGAACCTGTCCTGGAACTAGCTCTTTTTTTTTGTTTTGTTTTTTGTTTTTTGTTTTTCGAGACAGGGTTTCTCTGTGGTTTTGGAGCCTGTCCTGGAACTAGCTCTTGTAGACCAGGCTGGTCTCGAACTCACAGAGATCCGCCTGCCTCTGCCTCCCGAGTGGGAACTAGCTCTTGAAGACCAGGCTGGCCTCGAACTCACAGTGATCCACCTGCCTCTGCCTCCCAAGTTTTTTTGTTGGCTATCAGGAAATAGAGATTTTGCATCTAAGGCTTTTTGGCTCTCACTTTACTAAGTTTAATCATTTTTCAATTGGGAAACAGAATATTATTAAATATTCTGCCTTAATATTAAGAACAAAAATATATTAAAGCCGTTACCTTATGTAGATATGTTTTACAGCTGAGTGACAGGTATTGCTATAAGATACGCTTAAGAACATAATTGAAAGATCACTAAAGAGCTTGTTGAGGGGGGTTAGGGAGATGACTTGGTGAGTGAAGTGTCTGCTCTGCGTGAGCATCTACATTTGGTGCTGTAGGGAAGGGAGCAGTGGCCTAGGAGGCTGAAGGCCAAAAAGGTGAGAGATCCTGTTTCTAAATATAAGGTGGAAAGTCATAGAGGCAGATGCTTTCTGTTCTCGGCCTCCTCATGCACGTACATGGGTTCATGAGCCTTATATACATACATATAAAAGCAATCATATATATCCTACCATGTGCATACAGTATTTAGTGCAGAAATTTTTTATTAGTTTATAAATCAATAAATGAAGGCAAAGTTCAGTTTGTATTGTTTGGTTTTGTGTGTTCAAGAAGGGTTCTTGCAATCTTGTCTAGCTCCTGGCCTGAAGCCATTCTGCCTTATCCTCTTTATGGAAATCTGTCTGTACTGGATGTTTACAGCCACCACCATATCCTGCTTTAAAATTTTATTTGACGACCTTCCTTGGTGGCAGGAGAGAACTAAGTCCCACAAATTGTCCTCTGGACTGCACATGTACCACATATGTGGCATACATGCACATGAACAGGAACATACATATACTACACACTAAATTAACTACGAATGCAGTTTTGGTCTTTTGAGACATGGTTTCTCGGTAGCCTTGACTGTCCTTCAACTAGCTCTCTTTGTAGAGCAGCTGGCCTCACACTCCCAGAGATCTGCCTACAAATGCAGTTTTTAAAATTATTATTATTATTATTATTTGGTTTTTCGTGTCAGGGTTTCTCTGTAGCTTTGGAGCCCGTCCTGGAACTAGCTCTTGTAGACCAGGCTGGCCTCGAACTCACAGAGATCCGCCTGCCTCTGCCTCCCGAGTGCTGGGATTAAAGGCGTGCGCCACCACCGCCCGGCTAAAGTTATTTTCTAAAAAATGAAATAAGGAAAGTTACCCATGAGGCAAAATACTCATTACCTATTAGGTAAGAAAGTAAAATGCAGAGAGCAGCGCCGTATGATGCCTTTAAAGGGAAAAATGTGTGGCATGTATATGTAGAAGGAACATCGCCTCAATGGTATGTATGTAGAGAGGTTAAGAGAGATTATTTACTGCTTACCTGCATTTCTAAGGGGATCATGTATGGTTTAAACAGCTAGATAGTGTTAGACTAACTTAGTCATGATTTTTATTCTTTTCCACTTAATGTATAAGGAGAGGCTCCAGCAGTTCCTGTCTTGTTTAATCAAGGAATGGGAGATTCGACTTTTGAGTTTCATTCCATCCTGAGTTTTGGAGTTCAATCTTCGTAAGTATCTAAAGAGTGTGTGAAGTGGGTGCCATGGCACACCTCTGCCTCCTGAGTGTTCCTCCACTGCCTGGCTTTTGATGTTTAGTTTGATAGTTAACTAAGCTGGATTAAGAACCACCTATGACATTGAGACACACTCTTGGATCTGTGGGCTTTTTTTAAGATTTATTTTTACTTTATGTGTATAAATGTTTTGTCTTTATGTACGACTGTGTATCACGTGTGTGCCTGATGCCTGTGGAGACCAGAAGAGGACATTCGATCCCCTGGCCTGGAGTGAGAGAGGGTTGTGAGCCTCCATACGCGTGCTCGGATTCAAATTTGGGTAGAACAGCCCGTGCTTCTTACCCTCTGAGCCATCTCTCCCACCCCAGTGAGGGCTTTTCTTGAGAGGACTAATTGAGGAGAGGGACCACACTGAATGTGGACGTTGGCATCCCATGGCTGGGTGACACTGAGTAACAAGGGAAAAAGGAGGAAGCTGGCCACATGCTGGCATTTTTTTTCTCTTTACTGCCCCGCTCATATGTGCACAGGCAGCGCCACACTCCTCCCGCCGAAGCCATGCTTCCTCTAGCATGCCTTCCCACCACAATGAACTGGTATCTTCTGACACTGTGAGCCGAAATAAGTTCTTCCTTCCCTGTGTTGCTTTTTGCCAGCAATTTGTTTACAGCAGTGATGAAAGTAACTAGTGCACATAATGTCTGAAGGAATGAATTGTTTCTGTTGCTTTTGGATTTAATGTGGTGTCTCGGGAAGCAGCCCTTTTTTCTAAAATTCTGTACAAATTTCTTTTTGTTTTTAGGGTGAAATATTCTAATAGTATCAAGGAAATGGTCATTCTCTTTGCCACAACAATTTACAGAATTGGACTGAAAGTGCCTCCTGATGAACTGGACCCGCGAGTGCCCATGATGACCTGGAGCACATGTGCTTTCACTGTCCAGGCCATCGGTAAAGCCTACTTAAAAGTAAAACAAAAAGTGGAACAAACTTACATGAATGATGCCTTGGGAGAGGTTGCTGTATTTGAGGACCACTAGTATTTTAGTGTATTAGTGTGGTTCTGGGAATGTTTTATAGTTTTGTCTTTTCACTTATCACAGTAACCCTGTGTGACTGACCAATATTTTGAAGGATAGCATTAAGCACTCTAGTCAAACCTTGTGGACATGACAACGTTATATCTAGGACAAATGCGTATGAACGCAGTCAGCTCAGGACTTCTCAGAATGCTGTTCTGTACTTTGAGAGAAGCAGAAAGTAGGACCGAGTCACAAACAAACAAACAAAAAATTATTGGACGAGGACATACGAGGTGGTCAGGAGAGACAGATTTCAAAACCAGGTCCAAATAGTAACTTGTCAAATGCTTTGCTGCTTTGGAAGTTTCCCAGAGGGCGGCAGAGGGAAGCAAGCCCTGAGGTTTGTAAGTGAGCGAGGTGTCACGGAAGATGTAGAATGTCTCTTTCACATCATCTTTATCCAGGCCAGGTTAATTTCTCTTCTTCAATACATTTTCTTAGTCACAGTTTTTGCTTTTTGTTTTTGTTTTTAACATTCTGACTGAAGTTTCTGCTCCCTCCTCTCCTCCCATTCTCTCTCCACGTTGGTCACGGTTTTTAATTAATTACATTTTCATCACTAAATTCCTTTTGTACCAATTCAGTATGCCATAATTTGCCTTGAGTAACATACACATACTTTCTTCTCCAAAACGTTCTTGCCTCAGTCCCATGATAGATTTTAGGAGTTGCTCACAAACCTATTAGAGTTAAATCCTGAGTATAGGACAGTACACTGATGTGTATTTACTCAGGGTAAGGCCAGCATGGGCACATAGGGAAACGCTGTCTCAAAAAGAAAACCCACAAGCAAAATATAGAATTTTGTAATATTTTTGGATTTGTTATTTTTTTTTAAAGAAAACCTATTGGGAGATGAAGGAAAACCTCTATTTGGAGCACTTCAAAATAGGCAGGTATGTATATTCCAATAGAATTCAGCAGTTTCTGGGATACTTTTTTAGAAAGGGGATTCTGTATCTTGTTCATCACTGCAGCACATGTAATCTCTCTTCTGTAAAGAACAGCAGAGCTGGGGTGTGGGGCATACTGCCGTGTCAGGAAACATGGTCAGGTTTTTCAGTTTCATAATTAAATGTAATTCACCTAGATTCCAGGCAAGTTGGCTGCTTTCCTGCCATAAAACCAGACACATCCTGTATCTCCCCCTCATTGATGCTTCACCGTCATATACCACTGAATATTAATGGGTTCTGCTCTAGACAGATAATCATACTGAGTTAATGACCAGACATGCAGGGCAGCGTAGATATCTCAGTGAGTAAAGACACTTGCCACCAAGCCTGATAAACCGAATTTGATCCCCAGAGTAGACATGGTGGAAGGAGATGCAAATTTACCCAACTTGTCTCTGACCTCTGCGTGTGCTCCAACATATACATACTTTGTTCGCTAGGTTTATATTGCTTTGACCAAAATAGCTTGCTCAGTTTGCTTTCTTACATACCTCAGGACCACCAACCTGCCCAGGAGTAGCACTACCTGCTGTAGGAATCATTAATCAAGAAAATGTCTCACATGCTTGCCTACAGGTCAATTTAATGGGGACATTTTCTCAACTTGGGTTTCCTCTTCCCCAGTGACCCTAGCTTGTCACAAATTTATCAAAGTAATCTGCACATGGGCATACAGGTACACACACACACACACACACGACAACCCTGGGGTCTGTGAAATGCTCAGTGGGTAAAAGAACTTGTCACTGAGCTTGGTGATCTGAGTTCAGTATCCTGGACACACCTGGAAGGATAGAACCTACTCCTACAAGTTATCCTTTGACCTCCACAAATGTGTGTGCATACACACAAAATAAATAGATAATATTTTTTGCCGGGCGGTGGTGGTGCACACCTTTAATCCCAGCACTCGGGAGGCAGAGGCAGGCGGATCTCTGTGAGTTCGAGACCAGCCTGGTCTACAAGAGCTAGTTCCAGGACAGGCTCCAAAACCACAGAGAAACCCTGTCTCGAAAAACCAAAAATAAATAAATAAATAATATTTTTTAAATTAAAAGAACAGGCAGCCCTGCTAACTAGTAAGTATTCAAGAAGTGTGTTTAATGCTTGCCTAGCATACATGAGATTCTTAATGAAACTTTCATCACCAATAATAATAACAACAATACAATAATAATAGTAATTCTTGCCTGTCTCTTCAGTTCTTGCCAATATCCCTGAAGAATCATGAAATACACCTTGATAGCTATGTTGTTGGCTTTTTGTTTTGCAAAGTTTGCTCCTAGCCCTGCGAAAGCAAGATGGATACCTAGACTGCCATCTCTCACTGGACACTGCCTTTCCCTCCTGGTTTTCTGACAGTCCACAGTGCATGTCCCTGTAGGTCACATCCTGCTTCTTGAAAGCAGAAGGTGTTTTCAGTTGTTCCATGTTTTCTTACCATGGCTAACATTTCTTTTTAATGGAAAAATGAGAAGTATAGTGAGATCATAAAACATTTTTTTGTATTAGGAATATTGTAGCCAGGAATGGTGGTGCCCACCTTATACTACAGCACTTAGGAAGCAGAGATAAAAAGATTTCTGAGTTCAAGGCCAGCCAAGAATACATAGACCCTGTCTCAAAAAAAAAAAAAAAAAAGAAAGAAAGAAAGAAAGAGAAAAATAAAGAGAAAAATAGAGTATTGTAAATAGTTGATCAAGTGTGCATCGGTGTATAGTAGGCTAGGATTGGTTGTTTATTGTCCTGATCTAACTCTGTGCTCTTCCCTCATCATTTTATCTTACCTCTCTCACAATCTAGCATAACGGTCTGAAAGCATTAATGCAGTTTGCGGTTGCACAGAGGGTTACCTGTCCTCAGGTCCTGATACAGAAACATCTGATTCGTCTCCTGTCAGGTAGGGACTTTTCAATTATTATGATAGCTTGTATATGTATTTTTCTGCATTTATGCAGTATATTTATTAGGAAATGACATACTGTACTAATTTTGAATGCTCAGTTATAAAATCCAGCTGCCTGCAGCACACTTGCCCCAATGAGTTGATTCACAATTACCCCATAATGATTGCAATATTATTTTAAAAATTTATACTTTTGAAGCTGGGCAATATTGGTGCATACCTTTTATCCCAATACTCAAAAGACAGAGGAAATTGTGAGTTTGAGGCCTGTCTGGTCTACAGAGTGAGTTCCAGGACAGGCACCAAGGCTATACAGAGAAACCCTGTCTTGAAAAAAAAAAAAGAAAAGAAAAAGAAAAAGAAAGAAAGAAAAAATAATTTATACTTTTGGAGCTGGGCATGGTAGCACACCCTTTTAATCCCAGTACGTAAGAGGCAGAGGCAGGTGAATCTTTGTGAGTTTGAGGCCAGCCTTATCTATAGAGCAACTTCTAGAACAAAACTGAGAACTGAAATGATCATGACTAACATTTCTTTTTAATGAAAATATCCTAAGTATAGTGAGATCATAAAACATTTTTTATGTATTAAGAATATTAGCCGGGCGGTGGTGGCGCACGCCTTTAATCCCAGCACTCGGGAGGCAGAGAAAGGCGGATCTCTGTGAGTTCGAGGCCAGCCTGGTCTACAAGAGCTAGTTCCAGGAGACGCACCAAAGCTACAGAGAAACTCTATCTTGAAACAAACAAACAAAAAAAGAATATTATAGCCAGGCATGGCGGTGCCCACCTGTAACTCCAGCACTTGGGAGGAAGAGACAAAAAGATCTTTGAGTTCAAGGCCAGCCAGAAATACAGAAATACAGAGAGACTCTGTCTCAAAAAAAAAAAATGTATTGTAAATAGTTGATAAAGTATATAATGCGTCAGTGTATAGTAGGTAGTAGGCTTAGGATTATTTTGTTTATATCGTTAGACATCTTCTTGATAATATTAATATGTAGGGCCCTGTTTGTCTCTTCTGTCTCGCTATGGGGTGAAGGCTGCTCTATCAGATGTAAGAGTTGCTAGGCCAGCATGCTTATGGCTTCCACTAGTACACTGGGTCCGTCCTTTGGCTCAGTTCTCTTAGTGTCTTTCCTACTTATGTGAATAGTATAGAATAGTACAAGAATAGATAGATAATTGGACTTTGGTTTTACAAACTAGTCAGTTTATCTGTGTCTTTTAATAGACTAATGGAGAGCTTTCTATTTAAAGTTATTTTGAGAGCAATTTTGAAGAAATTTGGAGAGAAATCATATGTTCTGTAATTTTTTTTAGTTAATGTTCTGGTTGACTGAATTACTGATAGTTCTCTTCTCCTCCTCTGTTAGTATTTGGGGTTTGCTGATTTCCCGTGTTGGTTCTCCTTGATTCTCTCAGCTCTGGGTTTATTTTCCTCCCATAGAATGTATTGTTTCCTGTGTTCTTTTGGGTAAAACTGTCTTTCTTCTTTTCATATGTATAGTATTCCTTTAGCAGTTTCTGCAGTGCTAGCTCAGTTGTCATCAATTGTTTGCATTTGTGTCTTGAAATGTTTTTCTTTCTCCATCAACTTAAAGAGATGTCTTTGCTGAGAATAGCAATGTTTGGTTTACAGTTAGTTACTTACCTCCCGGGCTTGAAAGACACCATTCCTTTCTTTCCTGGGTTTTATACTGATAAAAGATGTAATGTTATTCTGATGTTTTTGTCTTGAACTCCTGGTCCTCTGCCTCTGATTTCCTAGTGCCGGGATTTCTGATGTATGCTACCATGTCTAGCTTATTATTTTGTATTTTTTATTTTATGTATATGTGTGTACATAGGTGTGTGTCTGTATATGTGCTGGTGCTTGTAAGGGGTGGGGTATGTGTGCACAGAAGTATGGAGGCTAGAGGACTGCTTCTTTAGGGGATGTTCTTCCTCAGGCTCTGTTTACCTTTCTTCTTTTTCTTCTTCTTCTTCTTCTTCTTCTTCTTCTTCTTCTTCTTCTTCTTCTTCTTCTTCTTCTTCTTCTTCTTCTTCTTCTTCTTCTTTTTCTTCTTTTCCTCCTCCTCCTCCTTTTCCTCCTCCTCCTCCTTTTCCTCCTCCTCCTCCTCCTCCTTTTCCTCCTCCTCCTCCTTCTCCTTTTCCTTCTCCTCATCATCGTCTTCTTCATCTTCATCTTTGTCTCCTGGTGGCTGGAACTTGCCACCAAGGCTAAGCTAACTGCCCAGCAAGCCCCAGTGATCTCTACCCTTGTCAGGACTGGGGACAAATACACTCTACCCCACATGGCTTTTGGATATAAATCCTGGAGCTCAAACTGCTTGTGTAGCAAGTACTTGGTTAGACCAAGCCATCTCTCAAGGCCCCAGAATACAGGGTTTTTTTTTTTTTAGTTATTGGGAATGTTTGAAAAGTTTTGGGTAATGATGTTCTGAACTAATTACAGAGGTTTAAATTAGAGGAAGTTAAAAATTAGACACAATCCATGCATCAAATGCAACAGCAGAACTAAGGAGGGAATTTGACTGGATTAGGCAAGGACAAGGACAAGGTTTGAACTGAAATGACTGACAGAAAACTTGAGAGAAATGTAGAATTCTAGTTATAGAGACCTGTATTGGTGTAAAGTGATTATTTTTGAAATGTGTTTGTGTGTGTACGTATGTATACACATGTGTGAATGGGTGTCAGACAGCAACCTTAGAATGTCATCCTTAGAAAGGTGATCTTCTTTGAGACAAGGTCTCACATTTGTCTGAAGCTAATCAGTTAAGCTAATTGGTCTGGCCAGTGAGCCCCAAGGATGCTTCTTTCTTCTCCTGTGCCAAGATTATAAGCCTAAGATTGAATTTTCTGCTTTTCTCCCCGTGTCTTTCATTTGTCTGTAGCTTATAATTCCTGACTTGTCTGTCTATACCTACCTAATGTCTGGCTCTCTTGCTATGTCTTGTTCCTAATAAAGGGCTTCATTCTGTGCTTGTTGAACAGGACAGAAATACATTGTATGGGGAAGAAATAAGGGATACTTTACATCTTTAACAGAGCTTTGGCGGGAGGCAGAGGCAGGCGGATCTCTGTGAGTTCGAGACCAGCCTGGTATACAAGAGCTAGGTCCAGGACAGGCTCTAAAACCACAGAGAAACCCTGTCTCAAAAAACCAAAAAAAAAAAAACCAGAGCTTTGGGGCTGCAGAGATGGCTCGGTGGTCAAGAGCACTGGCTGCTCTTCCAAAGGACCTGAGTTCAATTCCCAGCACCCACATGGCAGCCCACAACTGTCTGTAACCCCAGTTTCAGGGGGTCTGACACCTTTACATCAATGCACATAAAATAAAGTTAATTATTTAAAAAAAAAAAAACAGAGCTTTACAAGTGATACTTACACAATTGATTCCAAATGACCCCAAAGCACTCAGTACTGCAAACATAGTGTTATTAAGCAATATCCATGTGCTGTTTCCAGTATATATGGGAGGTATTTGTTGTATAAGATCACTTTCAACATGTTTGCTGTTTTCGAATAATTGCCATAACACACATATTTACACACTTGTATCGCTCTCTGGGTCAGGGGCATGGAAGTTACATAATGTATTAGTTTTGGTTGTAAAAGCTGGATACTGAGGGAACCTAAGGCATTTATTGTTGGTTGTTATATTGTTCTCTTAAAGGTAGGCTAAATAAACAGGGAAGATAAAAAGGCAAGTCCTAAGTGAATCCAAGGCATATTATTAACTCAATTTTATGTTCTAGTACCTTTTGAGTTTAAGAGATATTTTATTTTTTCTTTTTTTTTTAAAAAAAAGATTTATTTGTTATGTATACAATGTTCTGCCTACATGTATCCCTGCAGGCCAGAAGTTGGCACCAAATTTTATTATAGGTGGTTGTGAGCCACCATGTGGTTGCTGGGAATTGAATTCAGGACCTCTGGAAGAACAATTAGTGCTCTTAACCGCTGAGCCCATCTCTCCAGCTTCGAGATATTTTCATAAAAATATATTACATTCAGGCTGTCTATAATGTGTTATCTAATTCTGTACAGGAAGGTTGTCTTTTCTTTTTTTGTTGTTAATGGATTTTGTTTCTTTTCTTTTTAAATCTTTCTTATTTATTTGTTTGTTTTAATGTACATTGGTATTTTGCCTGCTTGTATGTCTGTGTGAGGGTGTCAGATCCCCTGGAACTGGAGTTACAGACAGTTGTGAGCTGCCATGTGGGTGTTGGGAATTGAAGCCCCCGTCCTCTGGATGAGCAGCAGTGCTCTTAACCGCTGAGCCATCCCTCCAGCCTTAGGAAGGTTTTCTGTGTCCTCATTTCCTTTGCAAGCTCTCCCTGCTCATCATCCTAAATCTGTTCACATACTGTACGTCACACAGCATTTAAAAATGTTCAATTGGTGGGAAAGTGATAGAATGTTTTTTATAAAAGCCTTTCTTTCCGGGCGGTGGTGGCGCACGCCTTTAATCCCAGCACTCGGGAGGCGGAGGCAGGCGGATCTCTGTGAGTTCAAGGCCAGCCTGGTCTACAAGAGCTAGTTCCAGGACAGGAACCAAAAGCTACGGAGAAACCCTGTCTCGAAAAATCAAAAAAAAAAAGCCTTTTTTTTTTTTTTTTTTACTTATTTATTTATTTTTATTCTTTTTTAATTAAAATTTCCACCTGCTCCCCATATCCCATTTCCCTCCCCTCCTCCCAAATATTGCCCTCCCCCCACTTCCCTCCCCCTATCCCCACTCCTCTTCTCCTCCCCCCACTCCATTCCCCCTCCCTCTCGATACTGAAGAGCAGTCCAAATTCCCTGCCCTGCGGGAAGACCAAGGTCCTTCTATCTACGTCCAGAAAGGTGAGCGTCCAAACAGGCTAAGCTCCCACAAAGCCAGTTCATGTATTAGGATCGAAACCTAGTGCCATTGTCCTTGGCTTCTCATCAGTCTTCATTGACCGCCATGCTCAGAGAGTCCGGAATCAACCCATGCTTATTCAGTCCCAGACCAGCTGGCCTTGGTGGGCTCCCAATAAATCAGTTCCACTGTCACAGTGGGTGGGTGCATCCCTCGTGGTCCTGATTTTTTGCTCATGTTCTCCCTCCTTCTGCTCCTCATTTGGACCTTAAGAGCTCAGACCGTTGCTCCAAATTGAGACTCTGTCTCTACCTCGATCCATCGCCAGATGAAGGTTCTAAGGTGATATGCAAGATATTCATCAGTATAGGATAGGGTCATTTCAGGTTCCCTCTCCTTAGTTGCCCAAGGTACCAGCTGGGGACATATTCCTGGACACCTGCGAACCCCTCAAGAGTCAAGTCTCTTGCCAACCCTAAGATGGCTCCCTTAGATAGGATATATACTTCGCTGCTCCCGTATCCATCCTTCCTATATCCCAACCATCCCAATCCTCCGAGCCCCTCCCATCCTCCCCTTCTCATATTTCTCATCCCATTTCCCCTTTGCCCCATGCCACCTCACCCGCAAGTTCCCAGTTTTTGCCCTGGAATCTTGTCTACTTCCCCCTCTCCATGCGGATGACTATATGATTTTCTTTGGGTTCACTTTCTTATTTAGCTTCTATAGGATCACACATTATATGCTTAATGTCTTTTATTTTATGGCTAGAAACCGATTATGAGTGAGTACATCCCATGTTCCTCTTTTTGAGTCTGGGATACCTCACTCAGGATAGTGTTTTCTATTTCCATCCATTTGCACGCAAAATTCGAGAAGTCATTGTTTTTTACTGCTGAGTAGTACTCTAATATGTATATATTCCACACTTTCTTCATCCATTCCTCTATTGAAGGGCATCTAGGTTGTTTCCAGGTTTTGGCTATTACAAACAATGCTGCTATGAACATAGTTGAACAGATACTTTTGTCATTTGATGTGGCAGGGGCATGGGGTAGGTCAGATCAGCTCTGGCATAGCAAGCACAAGGCTTCAATCATGGGTGCACAAGCCAAGTCTTAGTCATTTAGCATTTCAAAAGGTAGGGCTGCTAGGAAGTGAGCCTTGGCCCTACACTTGATAAGCATGCATTGTTGTTTCCACAACTGTTTCTTGAGCAATCGCTATTTCAGTTTCCCTTCTAAATATTATTTTATTTATTCATTTTTTTGCTTGTTTATTAAAGGCATGTACCATCACTACCCTGCTTCCTCCTAAGTTTTCTTGTTCACCTCTTAAGCTGTATACAAGACTATCTGATAGTCTTTTGTCCTGTTCAGTTTCCTTTTTATTATAACAGCCATATCTTAGAAGTGTGTTATACTAGTTTCTCTGGTCTCTCTAGCCACATTGTATTTTCATTCAATGCTTCCAATTTGCATTTTATTCAAGTACATTTTTGCCTTACTGACTGAATTACATTAACTTCTGTTTTAGTTGTTTTTCCTAATCTACAATCAGAAGATACACCATGCCTTCTATCTGTAGATCTATTTCATGTTTTGGTAAGTGTTCAGTAAAATTATTTTGAAGTCATCAAGTTTATAATTTCATGTTTTTCTTATTTAAATTCATGCTTGCTGTTCACAATGGTAAAATTTTATTTGTCAAGCCATTTTTAATGTCATATCCTTTCTTTTTGAAAATACTACAGATTTTAATCCCAGCACTTGGGAGGCAGAGGCAGGCGGATCTCTGTGAGTTCGAGACCAGCCTGGTCTACAAGAGCTAGTTCCAGGACAGGCTCCAAAACCACAGAGAAACCCTGTCTCGAAAAACCAAAAAAAAAGCTACGGAGAAACCCTGTCTCGAAAAAATCAAAACAAAACAAAAAAAAGAACAGTGCCGGGCGATGGTGGCGCACACCTTTAATCCCAGCACTCGGGAGGCAGAGGCAGGCGGATCTCTGTGAGTTCGAGACCAGCCTGGTCTACAGAGCAAGTTCCAGGACAGGCTCCAAAGCCACAGAGAAACCCTGTCTCGAAAAACCAAAAAAAAAAAAACAAAAAAAAAATAAATAAATAAAAGAAAGAAAATACTACAGATTTCACCAAGACATCAAAATTATTTTTAAAAAAGAAAACACATTTTCTTTTTAAATTTGTAATTGATCTTGCAGTTGATTATATTTGTTAACAGTCTGTTATGGCTCCTTATCACTCCCTTTTTCTAACTATTCATATCTTATGTAATGTATTACCATGTAAGCTATAACCATTAGTTATTTAGTGATAGAGACCATGTTCTAAGTACATGGAGGCTTCCTTAAAACACCCATGGACAGGTAGCAACTCTTGTGAGTTTTATGAAGAATTTTCCTATCCTTGCAACAATCTTATTCTTTTAAGCCTGCCAGTGAAGAAAATAGTAGTAAAATTGAAACCGTGGATTTTGTGGGTATTGGATTAACCAATCCCAACTCCTCATTTGTACTTCATAATCTAAGCCTGTATTCGGTAGCTGTCCACCCTGACTCTTTTGGAACCTCCTGGGGAGTTTTAAAAAGAATCCTAGCAATTGGACTTTACGTCAGAGTTTGGTTTTGTTGGGTTGGGATGAAGCCCTGTGTATCAGTATTTTTTAAGAGCTTCCAAATGTTTGTAATAAAGAATCTTCAGAATGACTATTCTAAAGGAGAGAATGACTATCTAGGCCTATAATAAGTAGACTCAGCAAAGGGTTAACTGGCTTGGTGATGGCCTTTCTCTACAATTAATGGTATATTATAATTATATTCTAAGATATTCTGTTGACTATAACTGGGAAAATTATGATGGTTATTTTAAAAAAAAAGCCCTGGGTCATTTGGTACCTTTTGCATTTAGTTAGGAGATTGGTTTGTCTTGGCCTTTCATTGCTCTCCTGCTGATGCCCCTTTTCATTCCGTAGGTAGGTGCTGTGTTAGCATTCCCGTCCTTATACTGGGATGACACTGTTGACCTGCAGCCCTCTTCCGTTAGTTCTTCATATAACCACCTTTATCTCTTCCATTTGATCACCATGGCACACATGCTTCAGATACTTCTTACAGCAGACACAGGTAAGACTCCCTTCTCAGTTTGTGTTGACTCTAAGTAACATTTACCCATGCTTTATTGACAGATGAATTACGCTTGTGTTAATCATGGTATATATTTAAACGGGTCAAGGCAGGGTAAGTTATGAGAGGCTAATAATAATTAGCTTAAGATACTTGATCATCTAATTTCCAGCTACTCTTTAGATGTGTGGAGGGACTGTTAGGACCTGTTTTTCTTCTTTTCTTCGAAATTCTCATTGTCAATGTCTCTCCAAGTTTATTCCTACCCACACAGGTTTTGCCTTCATCAAGGCTTCCAGGAACCCATTCTTTCAGCTACAAGGATAGTATGTTGCTTACCTTGTAACATGGCTACAGTTACTTTATTTCAGTTATTTGTAGCTAATTCCACTCCTCACCCCACTTCTCCTTTCTTTCCATTCCTCCTGCCTCACACGTGTTTCCTGATTACAGAGAACAATCATATTTTAAAACCCACTCCTCTTAGCCTCAAGTATTTGGCAACCTTGTTCTCCCTGATAAGTACTCGTTGAATGCTTTTTGAATTATGACTCCAGTCACATGAATATAACATTTTCAAGTTCTAAGTGTTCTTTAAGAGTCAAGTCATGAATAGCAAATGAAGACAAGGGATCCATGGAACAAACAGACTAGCTAAACAAGCTGGAATTGGCAAGCTCCGGCTTTGGTGAGGAACCCTGCCCCAATAAATAAATAAAGTGGAACATGATAAAGGAAGACATTCAATATCAGCTTTGGGCTTCCTGTTGTATGCATACCTGCACATGCATGTGCAAGTGGACGCAAACAAACACATGCATACCATATATCACATATGTAATGTAAAAACCAACAAGCTATAAAAAATACATGAAGCTTGGTTCTAGATAACAGTGGCCAATAAAACCTACTGAAAATTCAAGTAATTTAAAGAAAATACAGATTTAAAAAAAAATATCTTAGAGAGACCTGGAAAGATAGCTCAGTGGTCAACATCACTGGTGCTCTTCTAGGTTCCTTTCTCAGTACCCATACGGTAGCTCTCAACTGTCTGCAACTTCAGTTCTGGGGCATTCAACTTCCTCTTCTGACCACCATGGGCACTACATACGTGGGGTTCATTTTTGAAGAGGGAGAATATTAATCAACAAAAACTAAATATAATTTTATCATATGCTAATAGGGAAAACTTGGAAGCAACCAGGATAGACATTACATGATTGATAAATAATTTGTAGTACATCCAGACAGTGGAATATCATAATTCAGCTCTATAAAGAAATGAGCTATACAGTCTTGAAAATGCATATATGTATATATGAAGTTGAAGAAGCCAGTGTGAAAGGTGCTTTATGGGTCCAACTATAAGACATTCTAGAGAAGGCAGAACTGAGTTTTCCATGGAAATGTGATTTCCATGAATGTAGAAAGGCACAGAGACAGTGAGGCTAGTCTGTATAATATATGTATATATCTTTCCCCAAACCCATGGGATGTGGAACATCATGAGTGAACCTTAATGTAAACTTGGGAAATAGTCTTGAGTCAGGTGAAGTTAGCCTTCCAGCCCTATTCTACTCTTCAATACTAAACTGGCTCTTTTAGGACTTTTTGCCTCTTTGCATAATCTCTTTTCAAAGATTTATTTTTATTATTTTTAATTATGTAATGTGTATCTGCATGTGGGTTTGCGTACTGAATGCAGGTGCCTGCATAGGCTAGCAGCATCAGATCCTCTGAGGCTGTAGTGCAGGGCTGTAGTAGGTCATCTGAAGTGGCTGCTAGAAACTGAATCCAGGTCCCCTGGAAAATTGGTGAGCTCTCCTACTGTCTGTTGGCTTACTACTTTTTAAAAACAGGGTTTCGCCCTAGGTCAGGCTGTCCTACTCATTATGTAGCCCAAGGCTGGCCTTAAACTCTTGGCAGTCCTGTCCTCTTGGTTTACCTCTAGGTGATAGGGCTACAGACATGGGGCATGACATTAGGCTTAAACTTTAGAATCAGTTTGTAAGTATGGACTTTGGTCAAAATAACTGTTACTAATATACTTATAATGAACAGTGCTGGATATTGATAATAGAAATAGTCCATGTGTGCTACCAGAAATATATAGAATTCTATATTTTTTGCTTGGTTTTGCTGTGAACCCGAAACTGTTCCATAGCAATTAAGTTCGTGTGTGTGTGTGCCTGCCTGTGGAGGCTACAGGTCAATGTTAGGTGTGTCTAAGAACTCTCTACCTTAGTTTCGAGGCTGGTTTCTCAATGAACTGGGAGCTCATCGATCAGGCTGGTTAGGGAGACAATAAGCTCCGTGGATTTGCCTGTTCCTGCTCAACCCCAGCTCTAGGGTCATAGACAAATATAGCCATAGCCCAGATTTTAGATGGGTGCTGGGGATCAGACGACAAGTTATCATGCTTAAATGGCAGGTGCTTTTTCTTCTTCCCAACTCGGTTCATTAATAAACAAATCAATAATCTCATTACATGTGTGCATTTGTCAAACTCATTAAATGGCTTGCTTGAATTCATTTCACTTATGTAAAATTCACTTTACTTCCTCCACATATTCATGTACACAAACCCACATGCAGACATACATATACATACTTTAAAAATGATTGTGCTTTTTGTATGTATGTGCGCTACTGGGGATTGAACCCAGGGTCTAGGACATGTAAACATGCATTCTACCAGTAAGTAGCACTTACCTTCTTTTAACTTGAATGAAAAAAAAAATCACTACAAACTTACTATATGTTTCTAACTTAAATGGATCATACTCACTTGTTTATTTGTGAAGGAAGGGATGCTGTGTGCCATCATGTGGAGGTCAGGCCGACTTGCAGGAGTCAGTTCTCTCCTTCTACTGTATGGGTCCTGCGTATAGAACTCAGGTTGTCAGACTTGGTAGTAAGTATCTTTGCCCACTGAGCCATCTTATCAACCCTGTTGGCAACTTTTCTTTATATGGAAATTAAAAAGAACCAGCAATATGATGTCAATTCTCTCAGAGTAACTTTATGACTGCTCAAATGTGCCATAACAATCTGTCATAGGGCCCTGCAAGGTATTTCTATACAGTAAAACTGGCGCTGAGGGGCTTAATGGAAGGGATAAAGGGGCTCCAGGATGTTCTGGAATCACGTACTTGAGGTTAAACATGCTGATTGGAGAGCAGATTCTTAAATCCGCCCGCACATCTCTCTCAGGGCTCTCCCGTGCTCAGGGTGAAGAGGACTGTGAGGAGGCTCGGTGTGCAGCCGCTTTCTTTGCCGAAGTCTCACAGCACACGGACGGGTGAGTCGCAGTCCACTGGCCCGGCCGCCTCGGTGTCCTGAGGAGTTGGGCGGTGTACCTTTCAGCCATTTTCTTGCCTTAAAATCAGATAAGGCCTTTTATAGTTTTGTAATTTTGTTTACAGGATGGACATATAGTAAAAAAAAAATTACTTCAATTTTTACCTTGAAATAGAAGGTAGTAGATTAGAAAACTCTTTGTTGTATTTGAGACTCGAATGAGCTTGACAGCATTTTGACTTTTAAGCTGTTTTTGGAACACAGGCATGAATGAAAACAGTTTAACAATTGGCAGTATTGAGAACTTAAATAAAAGTAGAAAATAAATTTCCTTGTTATGGTGACTATTCAGTGAATGTACTTGTTAACAGTTAAAAGCTTCTGATCTCTTTGTTAGTAACTGCATGTATGTTTTAATGTGCATATACCGTACCATACATAATTTATACAGCCAATTCAAGTTTACCAGAAAATTGAACAGAGAATAAAAGTGTTCACTTTTATCCCCCCTACACACATTGTATATTATGGTAGTAGATTTGTTAGAATTGATAATGTTGACATGTTATTATTAATTACAGCCCATAATTTACACTAGGACTCACTGTGAACTGCGCTATTGCAGTATTATATGCAGTGTTTCCATTTCCCTACAGATCATCAGCCAGCTTTAATATAGGCACTAGGAATGTATTCATTTTTTTAGCAAATCCAGTCACTTTTATTTGTTTGTTTGTTTGTTTATTTTTACGTACATTGGTATTTTGTCTGCATGTATCTCTGTGTAAGGGTGTCAGATCTTGAAGTTACAGGCACCTGTTAGCTGCCATGTGGGTGCTGGGAATTGAACCCGAGCACTCTGGAAGAACAGTCAGTGCTCTTTACCACTAAGCCATCTCTCCAGCCCCCTCCAGTCACTTTTTACTAAGTTTTTCTTCCCTTTATTTCATAGCAAGGGTGGATTTTTTTTTTCTTTTATCACTGTAACAATGGGGAAAAAATGATAAGTTCACATTGCAGGGAGAACCTTGTGAGAGTCAAGATACTCTAAAATTCTTTTTTTAAATTGATTTTCTCTTTTTGTTTTGCTTTGTTTTTTCCTTCACCTAAGGAAGAGGGAGTACTGATATGCTAAGAGTCTCTGGTAGAGTTGGGGCTTAGCCCTTGGCAGTGTTTGCCTAATGTCTACTGAGCTCCAGTTCCAGTGCCTAGCAATCCAAATAGAAAAGGGAGGGACGTAAAAACCCTACCCAGTGAATATTATAAAAGTTGATGTTTCCTTTAGAAAATGTATACACCAAGGCTAACTAAATACTTTTTTTAAAAAATGCTTAGAAATTAAGTCACTAAATGTGATTTTAACAGGGCTTGTGTTTGCAATCTGGTAAATACTCTGTTCTGGGTTTATTGTGTTCTAGCTTCATTGGCTGTGGCCCTTCTGGCTGGTCTCTGTGGGTCTCACTGAAGAATGGCATCACCCCTTATCTTCGCTGTGCTGCATTGTTTTTCCACTACTTACTTGGGGTGACTCCCCCTGAAGAACTGTTTGCCAGTAAGTGGGAGACTGAACTCAGCAGGGAGTGGAGGCTCGTCCTCACTGTTCTTGTCTTCAGCATAAGACAGACAGGGCAAGTGAAACCGCTTCTGCCCCTGCCCAGGTGTAGTTAAAAGTGAGGGCCAAAATCCAGCGGAGTTTCATATTCTGCAAATCCTGCTCTCTGTTCCCGTGTGTGTATAAAGTCCTTGAGTTATTAAAATACCTGCATGTGCCAGGCAATAGTGGCGCACGCCTTTAATCCCAGCACTTGGGAGGCAGAGGCAGGTAGATCTCTGTGAGTTTGAGGTCAGCCTGGTCTACAATGTGAGTTCCAGGACAGCCAGGGCTACACAGAGAAACCCTGTCTCAAAAACTAAAAACAAAACAGACAAACAAACAAACAAACTTGCATGCAAAGAGCCGGAGAGAGCATGCAGCGCTGACACTGACAGCTGTGCAAGCTTGATGCCGAGTTCAGTCCTCGCATTTCAAGTTAGAAGCCGAATACAGGACTGCACGATTGCTCAGCAGGTAAAGGATTTGTTGCCAAGCCTGACTGCATAAATTCAATCCCTGGAACCCACTTAGTGGAAGGAGACGAGCTCCTACAACTTGTCCCAGATCCCCCAATATGCACACTGTGGTATAGTCATGCCTCTCCCCACCCCCGCTAGTAAATAAATAAATGTAAAAAGTAAATAAGATTTTAAGTCGGGTGGTGGTGGGCGGCACACGCCTTTCATCCTAGCATTCGGGAGGCAGAGGCAGGTGGATCTCTGAGTTGGAGGCCAGCCTGGTCTACAGAACGTATTCCAGGACAGGCTCCAAAGCTACAGAGAAATCCTGTCTCAAAAAACTATATATATTGGCCGGGCGGTGGTGGCGCACGCCTTTAATCCCAGCACTTGGGAGGCAGAGGCAGGCGGATCTCTGTGAGTTCGAGACCAGCCTGGTCTACAAGAGCTAGTTCCAGGATAGGCTCCAAAACCACAGAGAAACCCTGTCTCGAAAAACCAAAAAAAAAAAACAAAAAAAAAACTATATATATATATATATATATATATATATATATATATATGATTCTAAAATCTAAGTGCAGTGGCAAGTAGTTGTAATCCCCACACTTCTATGAAGAAACAGAAGCAGAGACAGGAGAATCACCCTGAAACCTACAGGCCAGCTGGCTTGGAATTCCCAGTATAGCAGCAGAAACAAGACAGATCTGGCTTTAACAAAGTAGAAAGAACGACTCCTGAAAGTTGTCCTCTGGCCTCCACATGACAGCAAGGCTGATGAGCATGCACAGGCATGTGCACAGCTTTAGAAAATAAAATACCCGTGTGCATGCTGGATGTGGTGGCACATACTTTAATCCCAGCATCGGAAAAGCAGAGACAGGCAGATTTCTGTTAGCTTGAAGGCAGCCTGGTTCCAGGCCTTCTAAAGGTATCAAGTGAGTTATCAAAATAAAATAAAATACCCGTATAGAGAATATAACTGTAGGATATACAGGAAATTAAAGATATTTGTTACCTCTATGGAAAAGAACTGTTTGTCCAGGCAGGAAGAAGACTTAATTATATACCTTTATTTGGGTTGGAACATATAGCTATATTTAAGAATTAAAATAGTGATCCAAAAGGCCTTATGAGCAACAGAAAGCATAAATGTTTACTAACAGCAATGCTTTCTTTTTCTTTCACTCATTCCTAAATCTAAATGAAGTAGAGGAAGTGTCCTTCCTGTGTTCTGTTGGTGAGAACCAGAATTTTAAAAGTGACCAGAATTGTCTAGAGAATCATTTTATCCTCAGAGAGTACAACGGTGAGGTCGTCTTTACTAGACGTGAGCCTCTTTATCTTGAACTCTTCAATAGGTGAGATGTGATCAAACTTTGTTAAGGTTCTCTAAAAAATAAGATGTTACTTTCCAAGTAATTTCCTATACAGTTCTTTTGCTTGCATGCACAGAAAGTTCATGTTCTTATCCATAATAAAAATAAAGCATTTTCTTTCATTAGGGATGGAGCCAAATATAAAGAAGCATAAATATGCATGATATAATACCAAATGGGCTGAGTCCTGCAAAGAAAAGTAAAACTGATCGTGGCCTGGGTCAGAACCCTTGGACATAGGTAGTCAAAGGAAGACATTTCTCCAAGGAGACATTAAACAAAGAACTGCATATGGGATTGAGCTGGATAGTTGAAGAATGTTTCTATTTAAGAGAAAATCAATGCAGAGGTATTGCTTGGCAGAGTAAGAGAACAGTGAAGATATGATTCTGGCTGGAAGCCTAATGGACTGGGAGGTCCAGGAGGTAGCCAGATGTATGCATCTCACCTGGGTCTTTAAGCCACAATAAAGGCTTTGTGGGCTATAGCTCAGTGGTATAACCCACCCCCAGTCCCTGGGTTCTATCCTCAGCACACCCCCAGAAGAAAAGACTTTGTATTGTATACTGAGTATAGTGGGTAGTCATAGAAGCCGTCTGATCAGGGAGACTCAGATTCTGCTGTAAAAGAATCACTGTGGCTCATTTGCCACCCACTGTTTTGTACCGCAGATGTTAGTTATGAGGGTGAACAGTGAGGGGCTCTGTTAACACTGAGTAGATCAAAATAGTGTGCTTATTAAATATATCTTATTTTCTTGCAGATTCTGCTGAAGGAGAGTACACTGCACTCTGTAGCTATCTATCTTTGCCCACAAACTTATTCCTGCTTTTCCAGGAATATTGGGATACCATAAGGCCTTTACTGCAGAGGTACTGTGGGGGGAAATGTGACTGAAGGGTTTCTATCTAGTTTGAAAATTTTTTATGCTTCTTTTTCTTTTTTTTAAATTTATTTATTTTATTATGTATATAATATTCTGTCTGTGTGTATGTCTGCAGGCCAGAAGCGGGCACCAGACCTGGTTACAGATGGTTGTGAGCCACCATGTGGTTGCCGGGAATTGAACTCAGGACCTTTGGAAGAGCAGGCAATGCTCTTAACCACTGAGCCATCTCTCCAGCCCCCCTTATTTTTCTTTTTGATTGGTTATTGAGACAGGGTTTTGCTGTGTTTACCTCAAACTCTATTCTTCCTCAGATTCCTCTAGGACTTAATTCGAAATGTTTGTTTTATGTTTTTGAGACAGGGTCTAATATAGCCAGGCTGGTCTAAGACTCACTATGTAGCTGAGGATGGCCTTGAATTCCTGATTCTCTTGCATCTGTCTTCCAAATGCTGGTGTTACAAATGGCTTTCCTTTAATTTGAAAACATTTTAAATTACAATTATTTACTACACTTTTCAATTGATTAGCATTGACTGCAGAGATAGAAATATACAGACATTCTTAATCCACATACTTAAGGAGTAGGCATAATTAAGAATCAAAAGACGCTTGGGCTTGGTGAACCTGAGAGGAAAGCAGGCAGATCTCTGTAAGTGTCTAACCATCCAAGGCTACATAGTGAGACCCCATCTAAAAAGAAGTTCAAATTGGTGAGCTTGAGATATTACGCAATTTGTAGAGTTCTGGCCTAGCATGCACAAAGTCCCCTTTATTCAGCCCCATGCACCGTTTAAACCAGGCATGGTGGCACAGCACACCCCAGGATTTTAGAGGTGAGGCAAGAGATTTAGAAGTTCAGGGTCATCTTTGATCATGTAACAAGTTCAAATCCAGTTCTTAGTATAGGAGACTTTGTCTAATAGAAAAAGAAGAATCCAGGCCGGGTGGTGGTGGTGCATGCCTTTAATCCGAGCACTTGAGAAGCAGAGGCAGGCGGATCTCTGTGAGTTTGAGGCCAGCCTCGTCTACAAGAGCTAGTTCCAGGACAGGCTCCAAAACCACAGAGAAACCCTGTCTCGAAAAAACCAAAAAAAAAAAAAAGAAAAAAAAGAAAAAGAAGAATCCAGACTGCGTACAAAACTATGAGTGTGGTAGGGCACATGTCAGAAGCCTGGCCGGGAGATAGACAGGCGTCTGTAGAGCAGAGACTAGCACTGACATGTCCTAGAGACGTGTGTGTTTCTTGTTCACGTCACCTCACAGCCTCCACTCTTCCTGCCCCTGCACAGTTTTAGAGTCAGTTTCACCATACTACTCTTAACTCTCCTTCTCCCATGATTTTCTTTATCCTCCTTACTTTTTCTTTCTCGTGCCTGGGTAGGAACCGCGTGAACGCTAGCCTGTTCCTGCTGTTAGTCTCATGGCCCAGGTTCTCTGGGTCAGGTTTTTGTTTGTTTGTTTGTTTGTTTGTTTGCTTTCTAATTTCTTAATTTCTTTTTGTTGCTGTTTAGTTTGTTTTTGGTTTTTTGTTTCTTTTATTTTTTTGAGACAGGGTTTCTCTGTAGCTTTGGAGCCTGTCCTGGAACTCGCTCTGTACACCAGGCTGGCCTCAAACTCAGATTCGCCTGCCTCTGCCTCCTGAGTGCCTGGATTAAAGGTGTGTGCCACCACCATCCAGCTAAAATGAATTGTTTTTAGGATTAATGTCATTTTTTTTAGTACAATTACAAATGATTTTACAAATTTTACTTTTATATTTCTGGAAGTAAGTTTTAGATGTGCTGTTTTACTTTAAATATTAAAAATTATTGAAAAAAGAAAGTTCCTACCATTTGTGCTATACCTGATTCTGCTTGCCTGGTATCTGCCCTGCTCTGTAGAGCGCTGCAGGCAGCATCTCCTTGGCTTCGTGTCACTTGGCTTCAGTGTAGGTTTAGCCAGTGGGAGGCACCAGCAGGGCTGGACATAAGTTAGGAGGTAGCCCTGCTACCTCTCTGCCTCCGGGGGCATCTTCAATGGCTCTTCCATGGCTCCAGTTGTCTCCAGAAAGGCCTGCTGTGATCCTACTACCCACTGGTGACCCTATCCAGGGCAACAGTGATGCCCTTTTCCTCCCACTCTCCCAGCACTGGGGCAGTATTAAGGTTTACTTGCCTTTTTGTCTCAAGCTTGCCTTAATACCCCTTATTCTCCCACCTCTTCTCTAGTCTGAGGATCTAATCTAGGACCCTGAACCAGGCAAGTGCACCATACCAAGCTGTCATGTGTATGTCTACTTCTGGTATTAAATTCTCTCATTTAAATTTGTAGATGGTTTCTGGTCTCGAGACTGTAATTGAGAAAACCCTTGAAAAGGAATTTAGAAGGGGTCTGAGAGTCAGGACAGGAGAGAAAGGAATAAGATGTAAACTTAAAGACAGAGAGGGACCATGAAGCTACAGAATTGGAGAGAACGGTTCATGCATACAGCAGAGAACCTGTGACCGTCTGTGGTGCTCCTGTGTCGACCCTCCTTCACTCTCGGCTTCGCTTGCAGGTGGTGTGCAGATCCTGCCGTGCTCAGCTCTCTGAAGCAGAAAAGTGCTGTGGTCAGGTTGGTTTTACTATCTAAGCCTTTTCGCCACATCCTACTGTGTTTCTGAAGTGCTTGGTTGGTTTATCTTAATTTCTGGTCTGTCCCCTTTCTTCTCAGCTAATTGTTTCCTGTGTATCTGTTGGTCTTTGCCAGACATCAGGTTCTTGCTGCACAATTTTTCTTGGAATGGCTATCCTTTCCTTCTAAATTGTCAGAAGCCACCAGCTCCACTGGAAGAATCTTTCTTAAACTGGTACCTGCCTGTCCAAAGGCGAAGGAGCTTGTGTCTGGGAGCTACTAGTTCATTAAAGATAGCGTTCATATGAACTAGCCCCACCCCCAGAATAAAATATAAATACAGCTGGCTAGACTTCCCCCTTCTTAGAAGCTAACCCCACAAATAAAAAAAGAGAAGCTTTTTTTGTGTTTGCTTGTTTGTTTTTCAAGGCAGTTTCTCTGTGTAGCCCTGGCTGTCCTGGAATTCATTCTGTAAGGCTACTTAACAGAGATTTGTCTGCTTCTGCCTCCTGAGTGCTGGGATTAAAGGCATGTGCCACCACTGTCAGGAGAGAAGCTTTTTTAAAAATAGACTTTATTACAGTGTTATGTGTATGTTTTATGTTTCTGTGCTTCATGTGCATGCCTGGTGCCTGTGGGTGTTTTATCTCCCGGAATTGGAGTTAGACATGGTTATGAACCACCATGTGGGTGCTGGCAATTGAACCCAGGCCCTCGGGAAGAGGAGCCACTGCTCTTTTTTTTTTTTTTTTTTTTTTTTTTTTTTTGGTTTCTTCGAGACAGGATTTCTCTGTGGTTTTGGAGCCGGAGCCACTGCTCTTAACCTCTGAGCCATCTCTCCGACCTGAGAAGCTAGACATGACCTCACATACCTATGATACAAGTACTCAGGAGGCTGAAGCAGGAAGGTTAGCTAGAGTTGCAGGCCAGACTGGGCTGCTTAATGAGATGAGACTGTCTCAAAACGAACAAGAAGCTTGTCGGCCCTCTTCTGAGTTATGGTTCTATCTAAGTCTACATTTCCCTCAGAGGCAAGTCCACCTGTGCCTGCCTCATGAGTGGTAGGATTAAAGGCATGTACCACCATCGTAAGACCAGTTTTTTCTTTTTCTTTTTCTTTTTCTTTTTTTTTTTTGGTTTTTCAAGACAGGGTTTCTCTGTGGTTTTGGAGCCTGTCCTGGAACTAGCTCTTGTAGACCAGGCTGGTCTCGAACTCACAGAGATCCGCCTGCCTCTGCCTCCCAAGTGCTGGGATTAAAGGCGTGCGTCACCCACCGCCCGGCCAGTTTTTTTCTTTATTTCATGTCATGGTATGCCTTTTAAATACCTTTCTACGGTAGGGTACTGAAATATTCTGAGAAATTTAAGAGATAACACATACATACTGTCTTTGATTATGAGTAACACTCAATCTTAGTTATATACATAAAACTAAAAATATTATAGCATAAAATATGATATATAGAATATACCATTAATTCCTTAAAGAGATATAAAGAGGAAACAGGGCATGATGATTTGTGCCTGCAATCCTAACACTTGGGGCATGGACTTAGGATTGCCATTTATTTGAGGCCAGTCTGGGCTACACATTGACTTTGAGGTCAACCTGGGCTACAGAATGGGGACCTCATCTTTAGAAAACTAAAAGAAAAAGGAAACTTGAAGAAAAAAGATTCTTTTGTTTGTTTGCCTTGTGTTTTTGAGACTATGTCTTACTTTGTAACCCCAGCTAGCCCAGAACTGTTATAAAAGCACATAGCCCAAGTTGTCCTCAAACTGAAAATCTGCTTGCCTCAGTTTCCTTTGTGCTGGAGTTATAAGCATGTGGCCCTGCCTGATGAAAAGATTCCTAATGAGGCAGGCTTAGTCTTAGAGAAGGGTTATTTGTAGCTGGATCAATAATTGTAAAATGAGGGGCTGGACCGGGCGGTGGTGGCGCACGCCTTTAATCCCAGCACTCGGGAGGCAGAGGCAGGCGGATCTCTGTGAGTTCGAGACCAGCCTGGTCTACAAGAGCTAGTTCCAGGACAGGCTCCAAAGCCACAGAGAAACCCTGTCTCGAAAAACCAAAAAAAAAAAAAAAAAATGAGGGGCTGGAGAAATGCTCTTCCAGAGGTCCTGGGTTTGATTCCCAGCACCCTCATGACAGCTCACAAATATCTATGATTCTAGCTCCAGGGGCTCTGATGCTCTCTTCTTACCAAGTTGGGCAGGAGGCATGGACATGGTATACAGACATAGATGCAGGCAACACACCTGTATACAGAAATAAATATTTTCTAGATATTCTAAAACATTATAAAATGTAAATTGATTGATATCTAGGAAGAGAATCCCATATTATTCAGATGACCTTCCTTAGGCTACGTAAGTCTATTACCCTCTCTAACATAAAGTGAATAGATGCTAACATTTGCCACAATGTATCAAGTGCTAATCATGTTCTGCTTAACTTCAGTATTTCATTTAGTCTCCAAGAGTTTTGGGAGTTTCCTTCACACACACACACACACACACACACACACACACACACACACACACACTTGCCTAGATCAGGCTGGCTTTGAACTCAGAAACCTGAGTGCTGGGAATTAAAGGCGTGTGACACTATGCTCAGCTCCCTGATGCTTATATTTATTTAACATCTCTTAAAACCGTTGAGTCTTGCCGGGCAGTGGTGGCGCACGCCTTTAATCCCAGCACTCGGGAGGCAGAGGCAGGCAGATCTCTGTGAGTTCGAGGCCAGCCTGGTCTACAAGAGCTAGTTCCAGGACAGGCACCAAAGCTACAGAGAAACCCTGTCTCGAAAAAACCAAACCAAAACAAAACAAAAAAACCGTTGAGTCTTAACATAATTCATTTAATGTTTCTCTTTTTATTTTTTCTGAAAATATTTATGCCCATGGTTAGAATATATTTAACCCTAGTTTACCCCTTTTTTTTAATTTTTCGAGACAGAGTTTCTCTGTCGCTTTGGAGCCTGTCCAGGAACTCACTCTGTAGACTAGGCTGCCCTTACATATACCTTCATATTCCTTCCCATTATTTGTTTTTGAGGCTTTGTTGTTGTTGTTATGATGTTGTTCTGTTCTGTTTTGTTTTCAAGACAGGGTTTCTCTGTGTGGCCCTGACGGTCCTGGAACTCACTCTGTAGTCCAGGCTGGTCTCGAAGTCACAGAGCTCTGCCTGCCTCTACCTCCCAAATGTGGGATTAAAGGTGCCCGACTCAACCCTAGTTTTTAGATAAGAAAATGCACCATGCCCAGAAGCATTCTTCAGCTTTTATCTGTTCAGTCATATATAAAACTGCCTTTTAAACTATGCTTCTAGGTACCCAAGAAAAAGAAATAGTTTGATAGAGCTGCCTGATGACTACAGCTGTCTTCTAAATCAAGCTTCTCATTTTAGGTAAGAAAAAAGGTGTATGTAAGTGAGAGAGAGAAGGGGAGGGAGGGAGGGAACACACAATATCTTTTCCTGAACTTTCATTTGGTGTACCTTGTAACCAGTGAACTTAACTTTGAAAAAGTAACCAATGAGGGGCTAGTGAGATGGTCCAGCTGGTAAGGGTGCTTGCCACTAAGGCTGTTGACTCATGTTTGGTCTTTGAGACACACATGGAAGGAGGGAATGGTCTCCTGAAAGTTGTCTTCAGAGCCCCACACATGTGCACACATATTTCTGGTGTAGCTTACTTATTTAAGAAGTGGTTGCTATGTTCCCACTGTGCTAGATTTCTTTCAAAGCACACTAAAGCATACAGTCCATCACTCATAGTGTTGCACGACTATTGCAGATTGTGCTACTTACTACCTCTCTAGTAGCCAAACTTTTCACTACTCCAAAAGATTTGTAACCACTAATTCATTTATGCTCTCTGGTTTTGTATTTTCTCCTCCCTGATAATCTGCTTTCTGTTTCTATGGGTTTAACTGTGAGGATATATCTCATAGGAAAAGAATCTATAATTTCTTTCATTCAGTATGTTTTCATGATTTATCCAAGTTGTAGCTGTATTGAGACTCTTGTTTCAATCTTGAAGAAATATCATAGAGATTGTGGTTGAACCGTTATAGCATAATGTTTTAAACATTGCACACTTCCAAAGCCATATTACACCAACATCGTAAATATACTTGACTAAACCATTACAGCAGCAGCTGTTAATTGTTTACATCAGATGAAGGCTAGATCTATGAATGAATCTCAGCATAAATATGAGACTTGGAGCAAATTTTTACAAGACTATATATTTAGTAGTGGATTTTCTTTTTTTTTTTTTTTTTTTTTTTTTTTTTTTGGTTTTTCGAGACAGGGTTTCTCTGTGGTTTTGGTTCCTGTCCTGGAACTAGCTCTTGTAGACCAGGCTGGTCTCGAACTCCAAGAGATCCGCCTGCCTCTGCGTCCAGAGTGCTGGGATTAAAGGCGTGCGCCACCACCGCCCGGCAGTAGTGGATTTTCTTGCTTTGGTTTTTGCTTGTTTTGTGGTGCTGGAGCTTAAGCCAAAGGCTTTACACATGCTAAACATACACTCTGTCATTAAGCTGGATCCAAGATCAATCAAGATTTTTTTACAATTGTGCGTCTTAATCATTACCTCCTACTATTTATTCTTTGAAAATTTCATGCATCTTACCGGGCAGTGGTGACACACACCTTTAATCTCAGCACTCAGGAGGCAGAGGCAGGCAGATCTATATGAATTTGAGGCCAGTCTGGTCTACAGAATGAATTTTAGGATATCCAGGACTATACAGAGAAACCCTGTCTCGGGGGGGCGGGGGATATGTTCTAAAGAAAAGAAACCTTCCTGCATCTGTACAATGTGTTCTGGTCATATCCACTCTCCTCCACCATCCTCCTCCAGTTCCCTCCAGGTCTCTGAACACATCTCCCTCAAAACCTGACATCCTCTCTCATTTTATAGCCAATGGAGTCCTATTAATGCTGTCCCCAGGGATATAGATGTGGGGGATAACCAACCTGCTAGTGACTCCACCCTAACCTACCAAGAAAAGTGACCCCTCACTCCTGTAACCATCAGCTTCCAATAGACTCCATGCTGGGTGTGATATTCTTTTTAGATTTTTTAAAATTATGTGTATGAGTCTTTTGCCTGCATGTATATATGTTCACCATATATGCCTGGTACCTATGGATACCCAGAAATCGTACTGGATCCCTGGAACTGGAGTCATAGATGGTTGTAAGCCACCATGTGGGTGCTAGAAATTGAACCTGGGTCCTTTCTGCAAGAGCAATAAATGCTTTTAACCACTGAGCCAACTTTCCAGCCCCATGCTGGAATTTTTAACTGGCTTGGTCTTGTGCAGTAACGGCAGCTACTGAGTTTACATATACAACAGCCATGCCAAGATCAGAAGACAGCATTTCACAGCACTTGTTGGGAAGGATGATATACATGCCCTATCTGTGACTGGGCAATCTCGGTTGCTTATTCTCACCACATTGAACAGAAGAGTCTGTGTATTAGCAGCTGCCCACTGCAATAAGAAACTTTTCTGACCAAGATAAGGAGCAGTACAAGTCTGGCATTGGAGGGTCCCAATCATAGGCAGCTTGTTGGAGAAGGCCGCTTGTTTGTCCCGGCTGCCCAGCTAGCTTAGACCCAAAATAATCACACACAAACTGTATTAATTAAAACACTGCTTGACTAGCCCGTTAGCTCTAGCTTCTTACTGACTAACTCTTACATATTAATTTAACCTATTTCTGGTAATCTGTATATCATCATGAGGTCGTGGCCTACCAGAAAAATTTCAGCACATTTATCTCCGCTGGCGGCTCCTTGGTGTCCCTCTCTCCACTTTCTTCCTCCCAGCATTCAGTCCAGTTTTCCCCGCCTACCTAAGTTCTGCCCTATCAACAGGCCAAGGCAGTTTCTTTATTCATTAATGGTATTCAAACATACAGAGGGAAATTCCAGATTACAAGCTTAAGCAGGGGACCCTTGGGCCCATCACTTGGTACAGGAGGCCTTACAGGTTGAACTTCTAGAGGAAAATTCCTGGGCAGTCTGTAGCATAGGCGAGTCTCGTTCAGGGAGCTGTACTGACTGGTCACCTGGAACAGGAGTCCCTGGTGGCATAGACCTGTTCTAAGTGGGGCTAAATCAAGATTTTTTTTTTAAGCCTGGCAGTGGTGGCACACGCCTTTAATCCCAGCACTCGGGAGTTAGAGACAGGCAGATCTCTGTGAGTTTGAGGCCAGCCTGGTCTACAAGAGCTAGTTCCAGGACAGGAACCAAAACCAAAAAGCTACGGAGAAACCCTGTCTCGAAAAAAAAAAAAAAGATTTTTTTAAAGAGTTTTATTTAAGTTTATGTTTACTTATGTTTGTGTGTGTGTGTTTATGCCACGTGTATGCAAATGTCCATGGAGGCCTCATGGAAGAGGGCCTCAGATCCTCTGGAGTTGTAATTACAGGCAATTGGGAGGTAGGTTAAGATGAATTCAGGTTCTCTGGAGCCAGCTCCCCAGCTCCTTAAGTCCCCTTCAAGTAATATAAATGAGCAGTCATCTAATTAAATATCCTTGTTCTTTGAGTAGCTTTCCTTGCTGAGTAGAATGGTGGAAACAAGCTTTACTGCTAAGTAGATTATGATCTGTGTCATGTTTTTCCAACACACTGAATGTGTCCTCCCTTTTGAGGTGCCCACGGTCTGCAGATGATGAGCGAAAGCATCCTGTCCTCTGTCTTTTCTGTGGAGCCATCCTGTGTTCTCAGAACATTTGTTGCCAAGAAATAGTGAATGGGGAAGAGGTTGGAGCTTGCGTTTTTCATGCACTTCATTGTGGCGCTGGAGTCTGCATTTTCCTAAAGTGAGTATAGAGTCATTTGGAAGCTTGTTAAGAATCCTAGTTGAAAATGTATATCCAGTCAGTATGCCAGTAGAATAAGTAGTCCTTAAAAAAAAATAGGATGCTGTTTACATTTCTTTCATTGTTTAATGTTTTTTAAAAAATCTTAAATGGTATAGATTTTGCAGTACTATGTAATATTCAGATGTAATGGAAAAGCTTGAAGTCTTAAAATTTACTTATAAAATATGTATAAATTATTAACTTTAAGCTCTCTATCTACCTACCTACCTACCTACCTATCTAGATTTTCCAAGACAGAGTTTCTCTAATTAGCTCTAGCTATTCTGGAACTTGCTTTGTAGACCAGGCTGGCCTTGAACTCTTGTAGATCTGCCTGCCTAGTTCTCCTGAGTGCAGACATGAACCATGAAATCCAGTCATTTATTTATTTATGAGACAGATTCTTGATCTATAGACAAGGTTGGCCTTGAACTCACAGAGATCCTGCCTCTCGAGTGCCTCCTGGCACAAGATTGTCTTTTGAATTTTTTCTGTTTTCTTCTTTGAACAGAGGATTCAGAGCCGGACAATAGTGGGTAAATGTGAAAGAATATAGATTGCCTGAGAGAAGTGCAAGTCAGAGTTGATTTCTGTGCTTTTTCTTTCCATTCTCTGCGTAAAATTCAATTTTTATTTATATAAACCCAAAATCTTACTAACTGACATATATTATTACTGCTTAAAGACAACCTTTGAAACCAGAGAAAAGAATGGCTAGAAGCCAAACTCAAACACCTGCCTGCTTCTATAGTACCATAAGTCTACCTATCCCATCTATATATTACCTATCCCAACTTGTTAATTTTATAGTTTATTTTTGTATTACTTAAGCATTTCTCTACAGTAAGCTTTCCAAATGCCCTCAAAGTACTATTGGAGACTGCCTGAACCAGAAAATCTTGTAACACTTGCCTGCTTTGACAGTACTAGACTGGAGAATGCTCTGTCGTTCTGCATAGGTGGGAAGTTAGAAAAAGGCAGAAACGGCTTCAGCCACAGTTCTCCGGGCTCCTGTGGCTCACTTAGGACAGCCTCCTTTTTCAGAATATCCAGACAGAATTACTGATTTCCCATTTCTCTAGATCCATGGATCCTTTCCTGTTGAATCAAGAAAAACAGCAGTGTTTTGGTTTTTTTTTCCTTTACTCAGACAAAATACAGTTTAGTGTCAGGTGGTGCTCACCTCTAATCCCACCACACAGGAGGCAGAGGCAGGGGCATCTCTGAGTTCAAGCTGCAGAATGAGTTCCAGAGTAGCCAATGTGACAGAGAAACCTTGTCTCAAAAAACAAACCCCACTGTTTATTGTATTCATTCATGACTGTATTGCCTTCTTATTGGATATTTAATGGATATTGGCCATGTCTTTTCTTTTCTTTTTTTTAATTTATTTATTTATTAGGTATACAATATTCTGTCTGTATGTATGCCAGAAGAGGGTACCAGACATCATTACAGATGGTTGTGAGCCACCATGTGGTTGCCGGGAATTGAACTCAGGACTTTTGGAAGAGCAGGCAATGCTCTTAACCACTGAGCCATCTCTCCAGCCCGGCCATGTCTTTTCTTTAGCTTGCCTTTGATTCAGTCTGTCATCTGCACATATGTATCAAACAGGGTTTTGAAGGCGTAAGTCATAAACAATCCCACACCAGTCTGGAATTATGATTAATAGGGTAGTATTTATTTAAAGGGGAAAAAACTTACAGATCACTGTCCCAGACAACAGTCCTTTGTGCAATTAGGAAGAAGTCTAGTCGCCGGAACTGGAGCAGGAAGTAAAGAGAGCGAGGAGGGAAGTAGCCGCTTTTTTAAAGGGAAAGAGACCATGCCCCAATGGGCTGGTATCTCAGCGGCTATTGGCTGAAGGAGCAGAAGGACCTCCCGCAACACCTCCCCCTTTTGTTTAAGTAAGAGAGTTTTAAACCTACTATAAAATTATATACAATAAGTACAAATATCCTATTCTAACTAGCTTAGGTCTTATATAATAAATAGCTTGGCTAAGTCATGAGTGGAAAGTAACTACATTTATATAGTCTTCAACCCCATCGAAGATCTGAGAAGGGAAATAATGTTACCTGAGTAATTAGGAAGTGCAATCAAACAACTTCCAAAACATGCAACAAATCACAGAGACAACTAGCTATCTGGGCAATCACCCAAGGTCACGTTTGCAGCGTTGAATCAACTAACTTTTGCTAAGGCCTAACATAACTGACACACCATTTTCAAAGGCAAGAAACTTGTCAAAACTATCTTACCCTGTCTTGGCAGGATATGACAGTCCTGTTTTTTCCATTCACACTGTATTTCTGTCAGTGGTTGAGGTATGGACATTTCTTTGCCCAAAGGCCAGTTCAGCCAAGAAGAAAGGCTCCAGGTGGAGTGTCTTTGGTGCTCAACATTCTCTCAGGAATAGAGTGGTGTTGCCAGGAGCAATTGTGTCTCACTACCACAAAACTCTGAGTTAGATTAAAGGCCATTTTCTACAGCTCTTTGAAAAGGTTGAAGATTATCTATCTATACTGAGTATAATCTCTATGTATCTAAAGAACCTGATTAGTCTAATTTTAAATGACAAACTTAGAATACTATTGATCTATGTAATTCTCAATACCTATCTAACTTAAAGACTAAGACAATAAACGACTGTGAAACAAATGAGGACAATGACCTCCAAATATAAACAATGTACAAATGTACATTGCATATGGTAAATATATATCAATACATAAATAATATGTAAGTATCTTAATCAGAGGTAGAAATGTACACTGCAATATGGTAAATATATACAATATATATATCAATACAATATATGTCAATACATAAAAAATGTTTTTAAACAGAGGTAGAAACATGCATGCATACAATAGTCAATATAATTTCACTTTGTATCAATATATAAGAATCGATACCAATACATTTGTCTCAAAACAATAACTCACAAGTACCAACAAGTACCAATCTATTATCCCTCTTTTTTTTTTTCAAATGATCCCTGAGCTTATAAAATTCCTTCCCCAACCCTCAACCGTATACCAATTATAATCAACACCTAAATGATGTCCCTAAACCCAAGGGCAAACTTTACTGGGAGAGGGGACGTCGTCCTCTAGAGTTACTTCCAGCTGTCATGGGGGTGACGTTCTTTCTGGGGGATCCTGTGAAAGTAAAATGATGGTTAAATTTCAAGATCAATGTCTTTTAAAATTGCAAATAGTCTCTGAGTATTTTGTGCAGGTCTGGCCAGAATGTTGTATAAGATGAGCACTGTTTCAGCTAACCAAGTTGGAACTGTCTTGTGCAGCTGGTACCCAAAACAGGTCTTGTAGTAGCACTATCAGTATCATGACGTCATATCAACCAGGTGGAGTTGTTGTTATGGGGCCCCATCTTCTTCCTGGAAACTTCAAATGTCACTTCAGGAAAAACTCATCGTTCATTGTGAAAAACTTAAACATTAATCGTATAGACATATATATATATATATATATATATATATATATATATATATATATATATTCAATGAAAGGCATGATAGATATATTCAACGAAAAGTATGATAGATATGAAGAAAAGCAAAGATGTTTTCTAAACTCATATTTCTTTCTGTCCCCTATCATGGCTCTTGACATGAGACAGAAACTCCAGAAACTCTGGGTTTTTCTCTTACCAACAGGCTTGGAATTGGAGAGGGACTGAGCCAGAGTCCAACTTCAAAACCAGCTCTATAAATTTAGAAATATGGTTTAGTATATTTTACTTACACAACCTATTCAGTTTTCTTGATAGTTCCTATTGGGCAGGTATTTTTCCATCTGTCAGTATCCAAACATCCAGGATCCCTTGAATTTTTCAAAGATGAGTGTTTTCCTGTGGAGATAAGAACAGAACCCTGCTCCCATTCTATATGTTTTTCTTACCACCTGTAGGAATATCATCATTGTGGATGAGTTGCCATTTCTCCTTTCCAAGACGTTTCTCCTCTTCAAATCGAACCTTTATTAATTTTGATGGTATCCACAATTTTTCTTCTCCTGTGGAAATAAGAGCAAAACTCCTTCCCCAACGTAGCACATCTCCTGGCTTCCATTGAGAGGTCAGCACATCTTTGAAATAAATTGGTTGATTTAGTTCAGCAGACTTTTCCATTATCCAATGTCTTTCTGCTGCTGTCGTTCCTTTCTCATTTGCGTTAAGAAAATTCAAGGTCAATAAAGCATTATGTAGCCTATTTCTGGGGGTATTTTCGGTCCCTTTCTGTTTGTTCAGCATATCCTTTATAGTACGATTTGATCTTTCTATAACTGCCTGACCTGTGGGATTATGTGGTATACCTGTAATGTGTTTTATATTATAATAAGCAAAAAAGCATTTCATTTTCTTAGATACATATGCTGGACCATTGTCTGTCTTTATTTGTGCAGGTATTCCCATGATGGCCATAACTTCTAATAGATGTGTGATTACTGAATCAGCCTTTTCTGAGCTCAGGGCAGTAGCCCTTTGAAAACCTGAATACGTGTCTATGGTGTGGTGTACATATTTTAATTTACCAAATTCCATAAAGTGGAACACATCCATCTGCCAGATTTCATTTCTCTTAGTACCCTTTGGGTTACTCCCTGCAGGCAATGGTGTTTGATTATAGAAAGAACAAGTAGGACATCTCTTTATAATGTCCTTAGCTTGTTGCCATGTAATGGAAAATTCTTTCTTTAGGCCTTTACTATTGACATGATGCTTCTTATGAAATTCTGAGGCCTGCAACATGCTTCCAATCAATAATTGATCAATCTCAGCGTTGCCTTGTGCTAGAGGACCAGGCAGACCTGTATGGGACCGGATGTGTGTTATGTACATCGGACAAAGCCTGTTCCTGATTATGTCTTGTACCTGGATAAACAATGAAGTCAACTCTGTGTCATCTGGTATAAATTCAGCAGTTTCAATATGCAAGATAACTCTTTCTGCATATTGTGAATCTGTAACTATAGTAAGAGGTTCTTTAAAATCCCTTAGCACCATAAGAATGGCGTATAATTCTGCCTTCTGGACAGAATTATAAGGGCTTTGTTCCACCTTACTCAATTCATCTGACTTATAACCTGCTTTCCCTGATTTATTTGCATCAGTATAGAACGTACGGGCTCCAGTTATTGGAGCATCACGTACAATTCTAGGAAGAATCCAAGAAGTTCTCTTTATGAGGTTAAGTCTACCACTTTTGGGATAGTTGCTATTAATTTCTCCCAAAAAAATTAGCACAAGCTCTTTGCCATGGTTCATTGTCTTCCCATAACTTTTTTATTTCTTCAGTAGTAAAAGGCACTATAATTTCTGCTGGGTCTATACCTGCTAGTTGACGAAGTCTCAGCTTACCTTTTATAATTAATTCAGAGACTTTTTCCACATAAAGTTTTTAATTTTTTACTTGGTTTATTAGGTATAAATATCCACTCTAAAATAATATCTTCCTTCTACATTAGAATCCCTGTAGGAGAAATTCTGGAAGGCAATATGACTAGGATGCAGCTAAGATTTGGGTTCACCCTATCCACATGTGCCTCCTGTAATTTTTCCTCAATCATTGTCAGTTCCTTTTCTGCTTCAGCTGTCAGTTTTCTTGGACTATTCAAATCTTTATCACCATCTAAGGTTTTGTTTAAATGAACTATTAGATCAGGTGTTATCCCAACAGCTGGTCGTAGACTGGAAATGTCTCCTAACAATCTTTGGAAGTTATTAAGAGTCTTTAACCGGCCTCGCCTAATTTGTGCCTTTTGCACTTTAGTTTTCTCTAACCCTATTCTGTAACCTAGGTAATTAATAGAATTTCCTCTTTGAATCTTTTCAGGGGCAATTTGTAATCCCCACCTAGGCAAGACTTTCTTTACTTCTTCAAACATCCTTTCTAAAGTATCTTTATTTGAATCAGATAACAAGATGTCATCCATGTAATAATAAATTATGGACTTGGGGAATTGTTTACGAATTATTTCCAATGGCTTACTTACAAAATATTGGCACAATGTAGGACTATTGAGCATACCCTGTGGGAGGACAGTCCATTGATATCTCCTATTAGGGTGAGAATTATTATAAGTAGGCACTGTGAAGGCAAATTTTTCTCTATCCTTTTCTTGTAATGGTATAGTGAAAAAACAATCTTTCAAATCAATAACTATAAGAGGCCATCCTTTTGGTAATAGAGAAGGCAAAGGAATTCCAGATTGTAGTGGGCCCATAGGTTGAATTACCTTGTTGACAGTTCTTAAATCTGTCACCATTCTCCATTTACCGGATTTCTTTTTTACAACAAACACAGGAGAATTCCAAGGGCTGGTTGATTCTTCAATATGATGAGCATCTAGTTGCTCTTGCACCAGCTGTTCCAATGCCTGTAATTTATCTTCAGCTAGAGGCCACTATTTGATCCATATTGGCTTCTCAGTTAGCCATTTTAAAGGTAGGGCTGTTGGTACCTCTAAAGGTTTGGTATTTGCTGTATGTTCTTGTACAGCCTGAATGGCTGGTGACCTTTTCCCATAGTATCTCATCATATCCTTCCCAGAATTATGAGTTCCTGGAACTACAGGAATGTTAATCTGGGTATTCCATTGCTGTAACAGGTCACAGCCCCATAAATTTATTGCAATATTGGCAATATATGGCCTTAGTCTTCCTATTTGCCCTTCAGGCCCTATGCATTCAACCCATCTTGTACTTTGTTTTACACGAGACAGGGCTCCAATTCCCAGAAACTGAACATCTACCTCTTGAAGAGGCCAATTTGGATGCCAAGATTCTGGAGTAATGATACTTACATCCGCACCTGTGTCTAATAAGCCTTCAATAAAAGTGCCATTTATACAGACTCTTAGCTTTGGTCTTTGATCGTTAATAGACATCTGCCAAAATATACGTTTACTCTGTCCTACTGGTTTTTTTTTTTTTACTCATCCTCCATGCGTAATTCATCATTTAGACCAGTAATATTTTTTACAGCAGAAATTGAAGCTTTTAATTTTCTTGGTGAGGCACGTTCTCCACTGTGACTGGGAATGACTGGGCCACTGTTGGTTTGGGGGCCTGCGAGAGGCCCCTCAAGGAGTTTCCTGACGGTATCGGGTTGCCTTGTCTGTCTGTTGTGGACCTGCATTCGTTGGACCAATGTCAGCCTTTACCGCATCTCCTACACATACCTGAAGGCCGAGGTCTCCTATTTTTGTCATTCCCAGAAGGGATATTATTCCTAGAAATCCTTTGCCTGCAATCCCTTTTCAGATGTCCTAATTTACCACAATTAAAACACCTGGCATTTTGATGTCTCCTCATTGCTTTGGAAATCGCTTCTCCTACCCAAGATTCATCATTATAGCTAAACGTCTCAACATTCATTGTATGCTGAATCCATTCATCCATAGGTGCTGATCTAAACTTTAAAGGCCCAATTATCTTTTTGCATTCTATGTTTGCATTCTCAAAAGCTGGAGATTCAAGAAGTAGTCGTCTAGCTTCTGGGTCTGTTACCCCTATGTCCAGAGCCTTAATTAATCTTTGCAAAAAGTCAATAAAGGGTTCTCTCTGTCCCTGCCTAATTCTGGTATATGATTCAACCCTTTTTGCTGGATCTTGTAGCCTATTCCAAGCATTTAAAGCTGCTTGGTGACATAGACACAGTACTTCATCATCATAAAGAGCTTGGACCTGTGGATCAGCATATTCTCCTGCACCAAGAATTTGATCTTGGGAAACCTCCACACCTTTTGCTCTTCCTTGCTGTTCCATATGTTTGGATTCTTCTCTGAAATAGATTCCAAACATCAAGGAAGGTCCATTATCTAAAACTGCAGACACTAACTGATGGAAATCGTGGGAGGTAGCTCTAGCATTAGAAGCCCAAGTCCTTATCATTTCCTTAACATATGCAGAGTGCAAGCCAAAGGAAACGATAGCTTGCTTAATTTCTTTTAGATCATTCATTGCTATTGGCATCCATCTAGCTTCTCTGACTCCCTTTGAGCCTTTAGAAGTTGACGCTTTGTCAGAATGAATTACAGGGTATGTCGCTAAAACCCTGGGTAAGCCAGTTCTAATAGCTGGTGGTGGCATTGTATCCTGTCCTTGTGCCTTCTTACTCTGTTCACCAGCTCCAATAATTTCTTCAATCATTTCAAGTCTTTTTATTATTATCTCTTTTGAATCCTGAATCTCCTGACCTGCATGAGTTTCTAGTAAAGATTGTATGGTTCTTAGGAGTGCCATATTTTTTCTAAATGATAGAATATTCAAAAGAATACTGAAACCTAGTAACCAGTAAATTAAGTTATCCCCATAGTCATATAAACCTTGCATGATATAACCCATTGTTTTGCTAACCAAAACAGTAAAATTCGTGTTGGAAACGAAAACTGCCATATTACCTATTATCCAGCAGGTGGCGCTGTTGCCAAGTCGCAATGAAAACGGGGTCCTGTTTCAGTGTCCGCCTAGTATTTGTTAAAAACTGGGAAATGCAAGTTGCTCAACAAACTTAATGTAATTAAATCAATTCCGCACACGGAACCATAAACCCAGAATCCAGGATTAGAGAAGAGTAACCCGGAAGCCATGTATGCCTCCACGTGACAGAGTCGTCCCAAGGGGTTGCAGCTTTCGGCAACCGGTAACCGCGTGCTCTGGTTCGCACCGCTTAAGAGCTGCGCTTGCAAGGGAGATTTGAAAACGACTCAGAAAAGAACAAACCACGCGGGCAGAGACTACGCGGGCCTGAGGAGTTTAAATCCACGTAGGGAGGCAAATGATAGGCTGCGTGGGGACTTGAAGTCAATCTTAGGTGTCTAAAGGGAAAATATAAAGAACTGCAACAAGAAAAGCCACTGCATAATGATTTATGTTAAACTGCTGACTCCATGCACAAGGCACAGGCCGCAAGGCACAGGCCGCGGCCGAACTGGCGGCAGGCAGCCGAGCAGGGGAAGGAGGGGTCCTAAAACCAAACGTTGGGTGCCAGATGAAGGCGTAAGTCATAAACAATCCCACACCAGTCTGGAATTATGATTAATAGGGTCGTATTTATTTAAAGGGAAAAAAACTTACAGATCACCATCCCAGACAACAGCCCTCTGCGCAATTAGGAAGAAGTCTAGTCGCCGGAACTGGAGCAGGAAGTAAAGAGAGCGAGGAGGGAAGTAGCCGCTTTTTTAAAGGGAAAGAGACTATGCCCCAATGGACTGGTATCTCAGCGGCTATTGGCTGGAGGAGCGGAAGGACCTCCCGCAACAGGGTTTCCTGCCCTTTGTTAACTCTGATTCAGTCTGTTATCTGCACATATGTCTCTAACAGGGTTTCCTTCCTTTCTCTTGTCCTTCAGAATCAGAGAATGCAGAGTGGTCCTTGTGGAAGGGAAAGCCAGAGGCTGTGCTTATCCAGCCCCTTACTTGGATGAATATGGAGAAACAGACCCTGGGCTAAAGTAAGATTTTCTTTAATGGAAGATTTTAATTAGTTGTCTTACATTTTATTCACTTTCTTAGATGTGTATAGTAATAGTGCTTTAAACATAAAAGCCTGGAACTGGAGTTGCTGGGGTTGTGAGTTCCATCTGGGTGCTGGGAACTGACTAGGTCCTCTGACTGGCCCTGTTGTTTGAGACAGGCCCATTGATTATAGTAGCAGGAACTTTCCTGTCTTCACCTCCTCAGCACTGGATTATGGTCATACGTTATCACACTTAGCTTTTGATGCGGGTGCTGGGCCTTGAACTCAGGTCCTCATGTTTGTACAGCAAGCACTTTACTGACTGAGCTAACTCCCAAACCTTTTTATTATTATTTTAAAATATCATTCAAAATGAATAGATTCACTGCATAGTGCTTGGGATCTGTTGGATCATATAGAGATTTGTTTTTATTGAAACAGCATTTGACCTGTCTTTAAGTTTAAGGGAGAAGATACTGAGTAGTAAAAGTAGTTAACACTGGTCAGGATGGAAGTCACCTTTAATGCCAGTCCACAGGAGGCAAGGGCAGGTGGGTTTCTGTGAATTTAAGGTTAGGTGGACCTGAACAGTGAGTTCCAGTCCAGCCAGGGCTACAAAGTGAGAGCCTATCTCAAAAGCAAAGCCAACAGCAGCAACATCAAAGTAGTTAATAATCGAGGGGAATGCCAAGTTGTTCTAGAAAAGTAGAAAAATAGGGAATTTTTAAATTAATGATAAACGGTGTAAAACTTGACACGAACACTTGGTATTCCAGGGGCTGAGATTCCTTCTCCCTCCATCACAGCACTCAACAGACCTCAGGCTTTTGGATTAGCAGGCACAGTGTTGCAAACTGTGTCATCCTAGACTAGAACTGTAGTTACTTAAATATTTGTTAAGGCAGGTATAATGACACACACCTGGGTATAGTCCCAGCTACTTGGGAATGTAAAGCTGAAAGGTCGTTGGAGTAAAACAGTTCCAACCCAGCCTGTACACCATAACAAGACTCCTCTTCCCCAAGTGAAAAAATAAGCAAAGAAGAAATTGTTCGTTAAGCATTAGTAAGATGAATCATAGGGATAGTTATAAAACAAAATAGTTCTGAGCAGCTTTTTTAAATTTAAGGGCTTCTTGTTCCTAATCTCCTATGCAAGACCATAAATTGAAACTGGGTAAATTTTGAGGACAGAGAGAAAGCTATTAGAATCACCAGACAAGACTAGAGCTATTTCAAATTAGACACCTTCAAAGACACTAAGTAAATTGTTTTAATGAGGTCTCATTGTGTTCATCATATACGTGACCTAATTTTCTAAATAGTCAAGGACTAATTTCTGCTTCCTTAACTAAGTGATGTGCCCAGTTCTTAGATCAGTGGCGAAGCCCTGTCCTGGTGCCTACAACTGCAGGAGTATCTTGGGCGTATATATGACTTAAGACTATAGAGATATCATGGTTATTTGATTCAAGCTTTGACTTTTTTTTTTTTCCTGAAGGAGGGGAAACCCACTTCACTTATCTCGGGAGCGGTATCGGAAGCTGCATCTGGTCTGGCAACAGCACTGCATTATTGAAGAGATTGCTCGGAGCCAGGAGACTAATCAGATGCTATTTGGATTCAACTGGCAGTTACTTTGAGCTCCAACTCTGCCTCAAGACAATCATGAGTGACATCGATAATAAAGACTGATTTAAAATTCCAGAGAACTTTCTGTGGACGGGAAAGTATTGGAGGGTCTTTTGATCCATGTCCAGATTCACATACATTAATAAAATATTCCTTAATGGGATATTGCTTTCAGTTAGTAAACATAAGCTTCAAGGGAAAAACAGGACATAGATTAAAAACAGACATAGTTTTGTGTTCTAGAACACTAAAGAAATGCTTGTTCACCCAAGTGTCTATTGCTGCAGATATTTCCAGAAAACTCATTCCCTTTCATAACTGTCCTATTTCATTTCTTATCATCCACCTGGTAAATGAAATCACATCAAGCATTTGTGGATGTTTTCACATCTGGCTGACTTCTCTGCACTTTCGTACTTGGCATTTTCCTGAGTGTGATTCAGCTTGCATTAGATCTCTACAAGATGCTGGTCACCTGTGCTGGTCTAAAGAGGAACTGCAGAACTATGCAGTATCTTTCAACTGAAAAAGGTTTTAAAAATGTAAACAATTTTCTTATTTAAGGAAATATCCTTACTATACCACCCACGGCTGGAACCAGAAGCAGATCTAAGTCTCTCTGAACTGTGAGTGGTGCGAGTCTGGAAAGCATCCTTCCAGGTAGACCTCGAGAAGAGTCAGGATGATGTGCTCACTGTGCATTCCGTATACAGAAGCCTCTTGTCCTCACCTGACTCTAGACAGCTCGGTGGAGTCACAGGTGGTCCATTCCGCTTTCCAAAAGCAGGTTTCTGCAGCGAGATCATGAGCGCTCACGTGAGTGGCCCCATCCTATTTGACTCTCAGAAAACTTTTGGTGTTCTGAAGCAAACTCTGTGCAGGATAAGAATCAGAAATGCCCTGTAAAGGGTCATTTAAGCTGAAATTCGAGCAGCCATATTTAAGCCAGTTCTGCGGCCTTCTATGGCTTCTAAGAAACAGATCTTAGATTTGATGCCTGTCTATGTGAAACCTTTTCATAAACTATGGTTTATGACTGATAAAAATAGCCAAAAAAAAAAGGCCTTGTAATCAATCAGGCCTGTGTCCTATTATAACCTGCTATAGTTGAGCCATCTCGCTTATAACTGATACAGCTCTCAAGTCTGTGCATAACTTCTTGGTTCTTGGTTTTAACCTTTTATATCAAGAAGTTGTGAATTAACTGCAGAGAGAAGAGCAGCTGATAACTTGTTTTAGCTTCTGTGATACTGGATAATGTTAGCAGTTGCAAGGTGTATTTGAAGATATATTTTCTTTTGCCCTTGGTTGCTGCTGCCATGTATGTGTGCAAGTGTATTTCTACCACCTCTGTTGAGTGAAGGCAAGAAAATGAAAAGGAAATTTTGCTGAGTGATGAGTGATATGCATTTGGGGCTAGATTTATTGCCCATTTTATGGAAAAGTGTGTTTTGCAGTAAGAAATTGGTATAAGCAGGCACCAGAATCACAATCATGATTTCCCACTTAGATAATTACTAGTCAGATGAGATCAGGAACTAGATACAACTATAATGTACAGTTCACAGCAATTTATGGGAGACGAAGATCAGAAAATTCAGTATTTCGCTTGTGTGATTTGCCAGTATGATTAAGTAGTTTGAACATTACCCTTTGTTTTTTATATAACTTTTTGAAGGGGTGGTTTAGTTCTGAAATCTGGACCAGAGCAGGCAGCAGAAGATGCTCATCTCTGCCTTTGTTTTCTGGCCCCCATTTGGCAAGGATAAAGATTTATTTTTAGCCTTCTTAGATTCAATTTGTAAACCGCGGAGCTAAGCTATCAAGCTGCGGAGAACTAGCAGGCACTGGCCAGACGACCTTTACTGCCAAAGAACCTAATTTATTACTGAGTTCTGCACTGGAGATGAACATATGCCACAGTGCTGCCCAGCCCAAGGGATTTCTAATGATAATATCACGACAAATGAGTTAAGCCTGCTTATCAAGTTTACATAAGCAACCAAGTCACTTTATTTAGTGTAATATATGAAAGAATTGGTTCAGTAGGATGGCTCTGACTCTGAGTTTCTAATATTGGTGAGGGGCTGGCAAGAATTTTAATGATACAGTAAAGAAAAACATATATCTGTATAATTAATTAATTTATTATGTTAGTGTATGGGCTGTGGGTTCACCTTTTAGTGGTCATTTGTCATTTCATAACAACTATGCATTTTAGTTCACTGTGATGATGATCTCTATTTAGTGACTGCAACATGTTTATACCACTGATTCAAATTCCATTCATGATGAAGTTAAACAAATGATGCATATATTGATATCTTTTATTGCAAAAATGTAAATTAAAAACTTGTATAATGTTCTTGTGCTTTTTGAAATAAAATACCTTATATGTGTATATTTAAAAAAGGGACTTCTCATGTTTGGGGATTTGGGTTTGAAGTATAAAAATCTTACCTAGAAAGGAGCTCTAGTTAAAAGTATGTCAACTCAGCATGTTTGCTTGTTTGTTTGTTTTAGACAGAGTCACTGTGTCTCAAGCTGGGCTCAAACTTACAATGTAGCCTTGAATTCCTGATCCTCTTGCCTCCACCTCCCAAGTACTGGAATTATATAGGCATATGCCACCATATCAAGGTTAAATTTTTTTCAAGGCACAGATTTTTAGGGTTAATGGGTCTTCAAACTTTTTGACTGTATATTTCATCATCACCACATACAGATTTATACATGATTTTGTTTTGCTTTTTTTTGAGACAGTTTCTCTATAGAGCCCGTCCTGCCTCTGCTTCCCAAGTGCTACCCCTGCCTGGCCACAATAATCATTTTCATGTAGTATTCCTTGCATATGTTAAGCACATTTTATAGTATAGCACAAAAAACAGAGGTCATCAGTTTACCCCATTTATAATCACACTCTCCAAGGCATAAAATAGATTCTCAAAGCTGCAAGAGAAAAGAAACAAGCAGGAGAGTGTCTCGGTTTACACCAAGCTTCTGAGCAGAAATCTTGCAAACAAAGAGAAAGTGGCATAAGATGTATCCTGTATTGGCAGAAAAAACAATCAATCAAGAATACGATACCTAGTAAAACTATCCTTCAGGACTGAAAGAGAAAAAGACATTTCCAAATAAGAACTAAGAGAATATATCTCTACCAGAGCTGTCCTACAAGAAATGCTAAAGGGCACTCATGGGACAGAAAACTTTAGGGATAAGAGTATGGCTCAGGTACACATCTTGCCTTGTATGTTCAAACCCTAGATTTGGCTGATTCCTAGCATCAAAAAAGGAAAAAACTATTAACTCACAGGCAAGAGTGACTGTACAGGTAAATTCAGAATGTTCTAATTGTATGAAACATAAGATTTTAAAAAAATCTACAAGCCGAGGATAGTGGGTGGTTCGTGCCTGGCAGCCCCAGCTACTCAGGAGTCAGAGGCAGGAGGATTACTTGACCCTAGAGGTTTGGGGACCAGCCATATTTCTGAAAAGAATAAGTATTAAGAAATAATGTGCCGGGCGGTGGTGGCGCACGCCTTTAATCCCAGCACTCGGGAGGCAGAGGCAGGTGGATCTCTGTGAGTTCGAGGCCAGCCTGGTCTACAAGAGCTAGTTCCAGGACAGGAACTAAAAAGCTACGGAGAAACCCTGTCTCGACTTGACTCTTGAGGGGTTCGCAGGTGTCCAGGAATATGTCCCCAGCTGGTACCTTGGGCAACTAAGGAGAGGGAACCTGAAATGACCCTATCCTATACTGATGAATATCTTGCATATCACCTTAGAACCTTCATCTGGCGATGGATCGAGGTAGAGACAGAGTCTCAATTTGGAGCAACGGTCTGAGCTCTTAAGGTCCAAATGAGGAGCAGAAGGAGGGAGAACATGAGCAAAAAATCAGGACCACGAGGGATGCACCCACCCACTGTGACAGTGGAACTGATTTATTGGGAGCCCACCAAGGCCAGCTGGTCTGGGACTGAATAAGCATGGGTTGATTCCGGACTCTCTGAGCATGGCGGTCAATGAAGACTGATGAGAAGCCAAGGACAATGGCACTAGGTTTCGATCCTAATACATGAACTGGCTTTGTGGGAGCTTAGCCTGTTTGGACGCTCACCTTTCTGGACGTAGATAGAAGGACCTTGGTCTTCCCGCAGGGCAGGGAATTTGGACTGCTCTTCAGTATCGAGAGGGAGGGGGAATGGAGTGGGGGGAGGAGAAGAGGAGTGGGGATAGGGGGAGGGAAGTGGGGGGAGGGCAATATTTGGGAGGAGGGGAGGGAAATGGGAAATGGGGAGCAGGTGGAAATTTTAATTAAAAAAGAATAAAAAAAAAAAAAAAAAAGAAACCCTGTCTCGAAAAATCCAAAAAAAAAAAAAAAGAAAAGAAATAATGTTTTACTTTTCTATTGCTGACAAAATATACTGACAAAAGCAACTTTAGGAATAGTTTATTTTGGCTCACAGTTAAGGACAGCAAAAGTTTAAATAGTTGGTCATGTTGTATCTTCAGGAAGGATGGAGCTAACAATCCCTGTGCTTAGCTTTGTCATTCTTATACAGGCTTGTATCTCAACCTTAGGTAACAGTGCCGTCCACAGTAGGCAAGTCTACCTGTTTCACTAAGCTAATCAAGCCCAGAGGCTCATCTCCCAGGTGATTCCAGATCTCATCAAGCTGACAACCTCACAAACAAGCAATATGGAAAGATGGAACACAAAACATTCCAAGTTCAGAGTGAGGAGGAATGGCACGCAAGTGTAGGGTTAACTGTTTCAGTGTGTTTCCTCTCAGGTTATGCTGCTGTCATTCGGAGCGTCGTGTTATAATCAAATAAGTATTTTTGTTAAACTTCATCGTGTTAGCTGGAATCTTAAAACAGTAAAAGAAATCGCAATTTCATAGTACCGCAAAACAAATATCTAAAGTAGGTAACCAGGAAATAGTAAGGAATCAAAACTGGAATAAATCATTTAGCCAAAAGGAAGTCTAAGATAGAGAGAAAGAAAGAAAGGAACTCAAAACTAGAAGGTAAGTTTCGTAATTGTAGTAAGATCTTACCTTCATATAGCTAACTTGAATGAAATGAATTCTACAATTGCAAGTCACACAGTGATTAAATTAAATGAAAAAAACTATACCCAAGTTATGTTGCCTACAAGGAAACTCTAAGGGGACCAGGGCGACTTGCCACCAAGCCTGACAATCTGAGTTCCATTCCCCATAACCCACATGGCAGTGTGGGAGAAGGTAGGAAAGACCAATTACTAGATGCTGACTTAGGGATTTATTTAAAACACTTCTCATATTGCCCGTTTGCCAAGCATGACTTCACCTGCTACCTGAAACGGAATGACCTGGAGAAAGAGCTGAAGCCGTGGGTCATTGCCTTAACCTGCTGACTGCCGCATACACTTCTGTGAAATCTTGCTCGCTTGCCCACCCCACCTTGTGGTTTTAGAATATAAAATGAGAATGCAAACTGGACCCAGGGTCGAAGCCTTTCAAGAGCCGTCCTGGCTTTGGTCCACTGGTGACATCTCATCTCTTCCACTGTCATTGATGTTGGAATGTTTATTCCAGAAAGATTCCCACAACAGTAGAAGGAGAAAACTGACTACGCCCGCTGTCCTCTGACCTCCGCACACGCACACACACACACACACACAAAATAGTGCCCAAAGCAAGATATGCAAGCACGGCGAGAAGAAATGGATCAAGATGCCCCATGCAAATGGAATCCCTGCCACAAAAAAAATTAAGAGTAGTCATATGAGATGAAGTAACCTCTTAATCAAAAGCTACAGAGAGAGAGAGAGAGAGAGAGAGAGAGAGAGAGAGAGAGAGAGAGAGAGAGAGAGAGAGAGAGAAATTGGCCTGCTACTCAGTGGGCTGGGAAAGAAAGTCATTTGAGCCAATGAATTTGAGCACAGCCTGGGCAACATGTGACCCTGCCTTGAATGGGAAAGGGACCATAATGAGCCAACTCGGCCACAGGAGGGATTAGTAATTGTAAATACATGCACAGTGTTAGAATACCCAGATATATGAAGCATACATTCATATACCTAGAGGAAATGGACAGTAATTACAAGGGTCTCAGGAAGGGGGTTGAGGCAGGGTTTATGGGTTGTAGCTCTGGCTCGGAACTCGCTGGACCACACGCCCATCTCGATTTTTAAGAGGAAATATAATAGCTCACACAATCGACTGTAACTCCCTTGCAATGCAGTCCTGGAACCAGGAAGTCAAATTCTGCTCCCATGCTTTTACCAGTGCTAAAGTAAATTTACCAGGATTGGGCTCTCAAGCCAGGAGCGATGGCAAACACCTTTAATCTTAGAGGCAGAGACCAGCGGATCTCTGTGAGTTCAATACCAGCCTGGTCTATATAGAGAGTTCCAGGACAAAATAAATGATAAACAAACAAATGAAAAGAGGTGTGGTCTCTCACCTCTCTTCTGAGATCTTGACACTTTGGGATTTTTTGTTGGTTTGGTTTGGTTTTTTGTTTGGAATTTTTGTTGTATTTGTTTTGTTGGTTTTTGGAGACAGGATTTCTCTGTGTAGTTTTGGAGCTAGTCCTGGAACTTGCTCTGCAGACCAGGCTAGCCTCAAACTAAGAACTCAGATCCTTCTGCCTCTGCCTCCCAACTGCTGGGATAAAAGGCACGCACCACCACTGCCTGGCATTTGTTTGCTGTTCAATACAGGGTTTCTCTGTGTAGCCCTGGTTGTCCTGGAACTTGCTCTATAGACCAGGCTGAACTCAAACTCAGAGATCCACCTGCCTCTGCCTCCCTAATGCTGGAGTTAAAGGTGTGCACCACCTGGCTTGACACTGTTTTTAAACAGTTAACCCTGATCATGTTTCTGGGTAGGCCTTCAAGAAATCAATAAAGCAATATATATCCATCTTAAAAAAAACAAAAACAAAAACCCAGGTCAGAAAGATGACTCAGCGGGTAAGAGCATTTGATTTTCAGCACCTACATCAGGACTTCTGCATGGATATGCATACAACTACATGTGCACACACAAATGCACATGCATGCATGCACACCCCCCACATTACACATAAATTAAAGTAAAATGTTTTTTAAAACAAAGATAGAAGTCCTTAGAGCATGTGCTTGTAAGTTGATATGAAGGATAAGAACGTGTGTATTTAACTTTTTTTCATTAATCAATTTGCAGTGCTGGGGATCAAACCCAGGACTTTAAGCATGCCAGGCAAGTGCTCAAGTGTTGTGCTATAGCCCAACTCCACTCCCAGCATTAATTTCTGCAAAACTAGGTTTATTCGTTGTTGTTGTTGTTTGAGTTGGATTTTTTTTTAGGCTGGTCAAGTGAAGCAGTGGGAGGGGAGAAGGAACAAATCTGTAACTGGTTGTGATCAGTTATTTGTAAACACCACTACTCTCGGACCAATCGGTTTTTTTGTTTTTTGTTTTGTTTTGTTGTTTTGGTTTAACAATTGAGTGTTTAAATATTAAAAGGGAGTAGGAAGTATGAAGGATTACACATAGCTCATAATAGTAGATATGTGTACAAAACTTAAATTTAAAATAGAACAATAGAAAATATGGGATCCACACTTTATATTCATTTAATTCTTCATATTGATGTTATACAGCAACCTTGATGAAATTTTATCTGTCGTTTACAAATATTTTTATCATGTAGAATATACTATGCCCATGGGCTGGAGAGATGGCTCAGAGGTTAAAAGCACTAACTGCTTGCTCTTCTGAGGTCCTGAGTTCAATTCCCAGCAATCACATGGTGGCTCACAACCATCTGTAATGAGATCTGGCACCCTTTTCTGGCGTGCAGGCAGACATGTAGATAAAACATTGTATACAGCAGGCAGATCTCTGTGAGTTCGAGACCAGCCTGGTCTACAAGAGCTAGTTTCAGGACAGGCTCCAAAACCACAGAGAAACCCTGTCTCGAAAAACCAAGAAAAAAACAAACAAAACAAAACAAAAACAAACAAACAAACACTGTATACATAATAAATAAATCTTAAAATAAAGAATATACTATGCCCAAATAACACTACTAGAAAATATGTTATAATAATATTTATAAGGCCGGATGGTGGTGGTGCACACTTTTAATCCCAGCACTGGGAAGGTAGTGGCAGGCGGATCTCTTTGAGTTCAAGGCCAGCCTGGTCTACAAGAACTTGTTCCAGGACAGAATCCAAAGCTACAGAGAAACCCTGTCTTGAAAAAAAAAATTATCAAGATGATTAATCATCCTATCTCAAAAAGTTATTTTAAAAACAAATTTAAAAACTAAAAACCTCTAACTAGGAGGAAACTGAGTGCTGCTTGCAATGGTAGACTCTGATCTCTGTGGGACGCTATTAGCGTTGCCAGCCAGACTGTCGCGTCTAAAGGTCACCGCAGTGTTCACCATGTGGAGTGAAGAGCTAACTCCAAACCACCCTAGAAGGCACAGAACCTCTTCTTGACCCCTGAGAGGCACCCATCGTCAGGAATCACAGCACCACCTCACCATTCTCATTTTAAAACTGGGAGTACACAGCCTGGCACAGTGGGCACGAGCCGCATCCCAACACTTGGGAAATGGACGTAAGCACTATGGGGATGTTTGAGGTCAACCTGTGGTAGTGGTGGGACTTTGTCTCAAAAGAAAAAAAAAGCAAACCAGTGAACCAACCAAATCAATAGGGAGGCAATGATGTATTATTGGATGACTTTCCTGTTACACAAAACAAGGATCAAAACCAAACCAAACCCTGAGCAGTCACTTCCCAGTACCCACATAAACAACAAAACCGAGCAAATGTGGTCTCAGTGAAGAAGTACTTGCACGAGTAGTTCTAGGTTCAAGACCTGGGACTTAACCAGAAAAAAGAAAAGAAAAAAATAAAAAGCTTTAATTATATCATTAATCTGAGTTTCACAGAAGTTAAGGAAAAATGGCAACCAGATTAAGAAATAACTTGAGGGGCTGGAGAGACGGCTCAGAGGTTAAGAGCACTGACTGTTCTTTCAAAGGTCCTGAGTTCAGTTCCCAGCACCCACATGATGGGCTCACAACCATCTGTAATGAGATCTGGTGCCACTCTTCTGACATGCAGGAATATATAAAGGCAGAACATAATAAATAAATGTTAAAAAAAGAGAAATAACTTGAAAATAGAGTCTTTTCTTCCTTTCCTTTTGCAGTGCTTGGGATCACAACCAGGGCCCGCAGGCATTTAAGTTAAATGGTCCATCCCTGATCACACCCTATAATTACTTCATGAATGTACACTCTTTTTTAGCTTTACTGTTTTTGTCGTCCCAATACTCCCTTATAGTATAGTTGATTTTAATCGCTATCAAACCCGAGTTGATACTCTATATTTGAATCCCCCAAATTATGGTTACCTTGCCTAGCTATCCAACATTTTTCTCTCATCTTGTTTTCTTTGGATTTTTAAAGTTTGAAATAAACTTACCACCACCAAGCGATTAAGTTCCAAAAATTCACAAAAACGAAACCAGAGCACCAATATTTCAGGTGGTTCATAGAATTGATGCGAAAGCTATTCTATTAAGAACAAGGCAGCAAAGACGCTCTCAGATCCCAAGCATCTGCCTCCCTGTATTGTTCAGCGACTCCTGTTCTAGAGTCTAAGCTACAAACCTCCAAAGTAGCAGTTACTACACTGTTCTGTGGGATTCGCGTATTTGCCAAGTACATTGCAAAACTCTGAACTAAGTTTTGTATTTCCAGTACGTAGCAAAGTAGTCCGCCCTATGAAAAAATTGTTTACAGAGATCTTATGGGCTGAGTAATGTTTAAATAGAAACTAGTTTGATGAAGAATTTCAAGGCAGAGACTGTTTGGTGGTTTGCAGAAACGTTTGTATGTGCCACCATTGCGTTTCATGTTTCAAAGCACTGTGTACTCACTTTGAGAAACAGCTTGACAGTTGTAAAGAGATATACTTAAAGCATAATTATTAGTGTGTAATTCTGAGGCCTGAGAGGTTTTGTTTTTGCTCTTCTTTGACCCCAGGGAATGGACTCAAAACATTGCACATGATCAACCTGTTCTCCACCAGAGCGTTACATTCTTAGCTCCTGGAGATTCAGTTTGTGCTTTTCTGGTACTGTCTTTGTTACTTCTCTTGCCTGTTGACAACGCCTGATGAAAACAGCCTAAGGAAGGGCTTGTTTGGTTCATAGTTCAAAGGTCCAGTCCATTGTGGAGGGGCAAGCTTGGAGCTGAGGTGTCTGGTCAGCCTGCGTCGGTAGTGAGGGCAGCAGAGACAGACGAAATACTGTTGAGTTGCTTTCTTCCCTTGATTTTCTGCACTCACGGTCATTGCTTGCACTCGGATCAGGGTAGGGGTGCCATGTTCGTGTCCGTGGTACACATTCGCTCAAGGCTTCACTCGGGCTTCCTCTGCTCCCTACAGTGCTGCCTGAATTCAGGGTGGGTTTCCCCACCTCAACTAACCTAGATAATCCCTCAGAGACGAGGCAAAGAATTTCTCTCTGGTGATTCTAGACCCTGTCAAGTTGATAACTGATATCAACCATCATAACACAGGGGACTGAATTCAACACATTCCTCACCTCTAGCCCAGCAGAATTTTTTAAAGGAAAGGGAGGAAAGAATGAATGGCAAGCATCTTGGTTTTCGCCCTGATTCATACTGTGGCGTTGGGGCTGGGGATGTGGTTCTGGAGTAGTTCTGGAGTAGTGGTCCTGCTGGGGCACAACAAACAAACAAAACATTGTGATGTTGTCCTGGTAACCATATGCTATAAAAGAGCCATGTAGGTCATTTCCTGCTGAGATCAGGGGGAGGTTACAAAATGGTACCAAATGTGGTAGAGTAGCACACACATAGAAGAACAGGGAAAGAAAAGATTATTCAATGTGTTATTTCTTGCTAGAACAAAATTGTAAGGAGCATTATGTCTTGTATGGAGACTTCGCAGTTTATTTATTTATTTTATTTTTATTTTTGATTTTTTGATTTTTCGAGACAGGGTTTCTCCATAGCTTTTGGTTCCTGTCCTGGAACTAGCTCTTGTAGACCAGGCTGGCCTCGAACTCACAGAGATCCGCCTGCCCCTGCCTCCCAAGTGCTGGGATTAAAGGCGTGCGCCACCACCGCCCGGCTGAGACTTCCCAGTTTAAAATGGAATTTTACTATCCTAGAATAGTATGTAAGATTCTTTATAAATCCAAGTTTCATTCCTTTGCATAACCCAAGACTTGAGCCAGTCATCTTTATTTTCCCAAATATTTCTTTATTAGTTATCTGTCACCACACACTCAATCAGTGTTTAAGGCAATAGTAAACATTTATTTTTGATGTTGTGAATTTATTATATCACATTGATTTTGTGGGGCTGAATTTGGGGAGTGGCTCTTAGCTGATTCTGGCTTGCTTATTTTATAAGTTGGTTGTCAAGATGCTAGCTGGAAGCTGTAATTCCAGCATGCCCAAGGCTGAGGCAGGCAGATCAGAAGTTTGAGGTTATCCTGGGTACACAGGGGCTACATTCTATCTTAAAAACAAAACAATGAAGATCCACACCTGGTGGTGGTGCCCACGCCTTTAATCCCAGCACTTGGGAGGCAGAGGCAGGCAGATCTCTGTGACTTTGAGACCAGCCTGGTCTACAAGAGTTAGTTCCAGCCGGGCGGTGGTGGCGCATGCCTTTGGTCCCAGCACTCGGGAGGCAGAGGCAGGTGGATCTCTGTGAGTTCGAGACCAGCCTAGTCTACAAGAGCTAGTTCCATGACTCCATGACAGGCTTTAAAGCCACAGAGAAACCCTGTCTCGAAAAACCAAAAAAAAAAAAAAAAAAAAAAAAAAAGAGTTAGTTCCATGACAGGCTTTAAAGCCACAGAGAAACCCTGTCTCGAAAAACCAAAAAAAAAAAAAAAAAAAAAAAAAGAGTTAGTTCCAGGACAGGCTCCAAAGCCACAGAAAAACCCTGTCTTGAAAAGCAAAACAACAACAATAATAATAATAAATAAAATAAAAACTTACCTCATTAATGCTGGGCAGTGGTGGCACAGGCCTTTAATCCCAGCACTTGGGAGGCAGAGGCAGGCAGATCTCTGTGAGTTTGAAGCCAGCCTGGTCTACATGAGCTAGTTCCAGGACAGCCTCCAAAGCTACAGAGAAACCCTGTCTCAAGCCCCCCCCCAAAAGAAGACCCCACAGTGAAACCCATTTTTAAATTAACCTATTTTTTTTTTTAAATTCTACCTGGTGTGGTGGCACATTTATAATAAATAATGGAAAAAAACACTTTTCTGCTTTCATCAAAAACAAAACAATTTGGCAACTTCTTTATGTTGAACAGAGCAAGATGACTTCATCATCAGTTGTCTTTGAATGTACATTTTGTTCTGCCTTTTGTCCAAGAATCTGAAAATGATAGGCAGGAAGCTGTCTCCTGTCCATAAAAGAACATAAAGAACCGGTATTTCCTCAACAGGAAGAATATTCCCGTCACTTAAGAAAACAATTAAAAACGAAGAGTTAAAATTCATCCTTTCTGTCCACGGCAAACACGCAGCAGTCATTGGAACTGTGAAGGAGAAAGAGCATTGGTCATGCGATATTTAAACAGACCCGAGGTTTGGTTTTGACACTAGCGTGATCTTGGTAAAGTTAACTCAATTTTTTTTTTCTTGGTTTTTCGAGACAGGGTTTCTCTGTTAACTCAATTTTTAATGTCTGTATAATGGTCAGTAAAGATGGGAGGGAGACTTACTCTTAGTTTTTTTGTTTTGTTTTTCACCAAAGAGTTTGGCACCCATTCAACACGAAATATAAATGTCTCCCACACAGCCTTAATGTTCCACCCTTCGTAGTTAAGTCTTTGAACCACTCCTGCAAACTCCAGCTTAGAGTCCCAGATTGGTCCACACGAAGGTTGCTCATTGTCTTTATCAAAACAGCAATGCAATCTTTTTTCCTAGGTTGCGAAGGGGCACTCCCTTCTCCAGGCTGACATCTCTGTAACACCTTCTTTTGCTCCTCACACCTTCGGGTTTCCTGGCCCTGGCCAGGAGCTTAGGTTAAGATTCTGGGGACAGCGCCCATTCCTCAGATCCTGGCGGCTTTAGGTCTGAGCAGGCGAGTAGACCTTAAGCAACGTCCCGGCCTTGCGATTCTCGTCGCGACTGCCTCAGTGAAATAGTATTTTTTCTTCCAAAGGGCTCAACTCTGTGGCCACAAGTACGCTGGACTAGAATACCTACTCAAGTCTGCTCTCAGAAGCTCAGCGCCCTACATCTCTCAGGGCAGGCCTGCCGTTGCGGCGGACACTGGAACTACAAGTCCCAGAATCCCCGCGCACACACGCACGCGCACTGTCATTGTGATGCTTCTTTCCCGGTAACTCGCCCTCTCAGGCAAACCTGAAGATAGCGGCAATTCTCCGGTGGGGGGCGGAGACGCTCTCGACCCAATTCTCCGCCCCCTCCCTGATAGGCAATGGGACTAGCCAACCGACGCCACGGGCTGGGAACGTGCTCTCCAATCAGCACCCGCGGCGGAAAGGTGGGCGGTGCGCGCTGACAGGGCAGGTGGGCTAGGCTGTGCGGCTTGCGGGGGGGAGAGTAACGTCGGGCCGGGTCAGCGGGCGCTGCAGTAGTCGCCGCAGCGGCTATGGGAGCGGTGGGGACGAGGCGGCGGCGGCGGCGGCAGGAGGAGGTGCAGGGGCTGGCACGAGAGCAGCGGCCCGGGGAGGCCCGCAGCAACACCCGCAGCCGCCGCCGCCGCCTTTAGACGCGGACGGCACCCGAGGGGACCGCCGGCCGTCTAAGCCGCGCTCGGGTCCCGCCGCAGTGGGCGGCGGGGGATGGGCAGGCGGTGGCGGGCCAGCCTGCTGAGCGGTGACTCCTACCGGTGCGAGCCCTGAGCTGGACCCCAGTCCTCCGCCTGAGATCCTGCGTCTGCCGCGGCCCAGGTAGGACACACCCCCGAGCCCCGGGGCGTTTCCAAGTAGCCGCTCTGCGCCCGCCGGACCCCTAGCCCAGCCCTACCGAGGCATGGAGGAGAGGCTCCCAGAGACCCTTGGGTCTCTGCCCATACCCTGGGCTGGTGCCAGACCCAAATTGGTCCTCATCCCCGAGACCCTTCTGGTTCTGCCCCATTTCCCCGGAGGCTTTGGGTGCCTTCCCTGAACTTGGAGGGTCACGAAGCTGCTTCATCTGTTCTGTGGATGACCCATATATCACTTGTACTCATGACTCTTCTGGTTACCAGGATCGAACAGAGAGGATTCTTTAAAATTATGAGCGTTTCGTTTTACCTTTATTTTTTCCTCGCTGTAATGGAAGAGGGACGGAGCTACGGAGTCTTTCTCTGGGGTAATAAGGAAAGCCAGACTTTGTAGTACTGAAGTAATGACTGGAGGGATTGGCTTTGACAAAGATGATGTTGTTGATACGCTGGGATGCCGAAAGAGGGACAAAAGAGCCTACGTATACGTACTGTCGAGTCAGAGAAGTAAATAATCATGGGGGTGCTAGGATACTTGATCTTCCAGTGAAGTTCATTTTGTTTCCGTTGTGGCGCTGCCTTAGAGGTAAAAATGACATTGAGTTGTACTTTGCTTTAGATTAAAGTTGATAGGCTTCTCTGCTCAAGCTTTGGAAGCTGTCCTTTGACCATTAAAGAAGAGAATTTTATCTTAACCTACGTATGATGGTTATTTAGTAGAATTGAATTGCGTGAGAGAGTATATTATGAATGGGCATATGTTTGTACTCAGACTCTCAAATACAAGGAGGATTCCGGCTGTGTTTTGTTAACAGTGTTTGGGTTTGAGCCATTAACAGTTGCCTTGACATTAAACATGGACTTGAGGATAGACTGCAAAGACCTATCTGTTTTCTTTTAACTAAGTGGACTAGAATAACATTCATTAAGGGATTTCAAAATGAGGATTTTAAAAGTGTTGAATGGGTTGAATACTTTGTGACTTGCCTGTTTAAAGAAGCTGTGATAGTGACAGATATAACAATATGACGTCTTGGAGAATCTATCCCGATTTGGATTGTGGTCTATTAAAAATTAAAACATAATGAAAGAAATTTTAGTACATAAGTTTGTATTTCCTATATGATGAATTTTTAGGAACACACCAAAAGGGATGGTTGAAGCATGATTGCAGAGGAAATTTCTCTAATAGTTTAACTTTATAGTGGAATGATAGAAACTGACTTCTCTCTTTCAGTTTTGGACACATAGAAGACATTGAGGCTCATACATAACTTTATTAATTTTGTAATTTGAAATTGAAACAGATTGATCATGAGTAGGGAGCTGGCTTAGAGAACATGTATATTCATATATATTATATATATCATTGAGTGAATTCTGTATTGTTTATGACTTTAGATTTTCATTTATTTATTTATTTATTTATTTATTTATTTTTCTTTTTTTCGAGACAGGGTTTCTCTGTGGTTTTGGAGCCTGTCCTGGAACTAGCTCTTGTAGACTAGGCTGGTCTCGAACTCACAGAGATCCGCCTGCCTCTGCCTCCCGAGTGCTGGGATTAAAGGCGTGTGCCTCCACCACCCGGCTAGATTTTTATTGTTAAGTAGTGGCTATTTTAATACCTCAGGAAAGCTGAGCAAATTGAGCTCAATTATGTAGGACTTTATATATCTTTAAATGTCATGCTAGTAGTGAAAGTTGTATAATTTATACAATTTTAGGGAGCAGTTTATACATAAGGCTGCGTTAAAATGTGACAGTCATGGGTTGTTTAAACTTTTTAAACTTTTTTTTTTTTTTTTTTTTTTTTTTTTTTGGTTTTTCGAGACAGGGTTTCTCTGTGGTTTTTGTAGACCAGGCTGGTCTCGAACTCACAGAGATCCGCCTGCCTCTGCCTCCCAAGTGCTGGGATTAAAGGCATGCGCCATCACCGCCCGGCTTTTGTTTAAACATTTTTAAGTATACTTATTTTTGTGTGTAGAGTATTTTGCCTAAATGTGTGTGCCATGATAAACTATTGGTTTTTCAAAGTATGTAGGTGTTGCACGGCTGAGTTAGTTCTGATCATGGAGTTTTAAGTTTCATTTAGGTGCTGAGTAGGACGTTCTTTGTGAACTACACCGCTTTATCAAGAATACATATGGATGACATTGCTTTGTTGTCCAGAGGCAGACTTACTCTGTAATTCAGGCTGCTCTTGAAGTCCCAGTAATCCTTCTTCCTCAGCGTCCCAGGTGCTAGAATTACAGGTGTCAACCACCATTTTTATGCCATACTAGGGTTCAAATCCAGGGCTTCATGTATTCTAGGCAAGCACCCCACCAACTGAGCTACATCCCCAATTTTTTATTTTATTTGAAAGAGAGTTTTCCTAGATTGCTCAGACTGGCCTGGGTCTTGTGATCTGCCTGTGTTTGTCAACAGAATAACTAGGTTTGCAAGCATGTACAACCACATCCAGTTCATTAGTCTGTTAAAAAAAATTTAAATTTTGTGTGTATGTTTGTTTTGTCTGCATGTATATAGTTTACTGACTGTCTACATGTCTGGTGCCCATGGAAGTCAGAAGAAGGTGCTAGATTCCTTGGAACTTGAGTTACTAATAGTGTGAGCTGCCACGGGGGTGATGGGAACTGAACCTGGGTCCTTTGGAAGAGCAGACAGTGCTGTAACCACTGACCCATCTCTAGCCCTCATTTACCTCTTTACACTTCCTTTTATTTTACTTTCTCCCATTTCAAACACTTGTTTAAAATATAAGGTTGCATTGTTTCCCTTATCTAATCATATGATCATCTCAATACTCTATTTTTGTTAATCTTTGCGGCTTTCTGCTTGTGTTGGAGTATGTTTATAAATTTTCTTTTTTCTTGGTCCACTAAGTATTTTAGCTTATATAATATCTAAAAATGGTTTTATTAACATTTTTCAATGACTAGTAAGGCAGAGATGAGGAAAGAAAAGTAAGAAAAAGAAAAACCAAAGAGAAAAGTGTGATACATACTGTTTGATTCAAAAATCACCTGGATGCAGAATTACATGGTTGCCGGGCGGTGGTGGCGCACGCCTTTAATCCCAGCACTTGGGAGGCAGAGGCAGGTGGATCTCTGTGAGTTCGAGACCAGCCTGGTCTACAAGAGCTAGCTCCAGGACCGGCTCCAAAACCACAGAGAAACCCTGTCTTGAAAAACCAAAAAAAAAAAAAAAAAAAAAAAAAAAGAATTACATGGTAAACTGGATTAGGACTTCCTTTCTTTTGAACTTCCATGACATTTAATAACTCAACATATTTAGGACTGTTGAAGTGGAGAAATGGCTCAGTGTTTAAGAGCACTTGCTGAAGACCTAAGGTTTAGTTCTCAGCACCCACATGGCGGCTCACTACCATTCATAACTGCAGTTCCAGGGGATCCAGTGCTGCCTTCTGACCTCCAAGGACACTAGACTCACACGTGATGCACAGACATAAATGCTGGCAAACCAGTCATACATGTAATAAATTATTCAAAACAATCTCTTGGAATCTTTGAATGGTAAGTTATTGTAACAGCTGCATTTGCTCTCAGTACTTGCTAAGCATTTCCCTTGTTAAACTGTCATGGGTTAAAGATTCAGTAGCAGCGCTGGGTGGTGGTTCTTGTTACACCTTTAACCCCAGCACTTGGGAGGCAGAGACAGTTGGATCTAAGGCCAGCCTGGTCTACAGAGCTAGTTCTAAGACAGCCCAGGCTACACAAAGAAACCGTGTCTTTAAAAAAAAAATCAGCAGTAGACAAAAGAGAAATATCTCTTCACTTTTAAGTTTACCATATAGTAGAAGCAGAAACCTGTAGAAACAGATACTTATGCAAGTGTCAAGTATTATGAAGAGAACGTATAAACATGAGCAGGTAGTTTCAAGAGAAGTTACTGTTTTATTAATCCTAACTAATTCTGTGTTCTCTATTAGCTTCAGAGGTCAGTGGAAATATTTCACTCTAATTAAATAATTAAAAATAAATATTCTAAATGAAAAAAGTAATAAAAGTTAATGTGCATATTACCCTATGTGTTATGCAGACATTGTGTATCTGCAATAAACAGGAGAAAAATAAAGAAGGAAACATTTTGTTTCACAGTTTTGAGGTTTTTATCCACTGTGGCACGGAGGGCATGGTGGAACAGATCAGCTGAGTTCATTGCATTGGGGAAGCACAGAAAATACTGATGCTCGTGCCCTCACAGATAAACTCAGAGGTGCACTTTACTAACCATCAAGTTGACAATTAAGATTAACCCTTACAAGTCCAAACACATCTCTCTCTCTCTCTTTTTTTTTTTTTTTTTTTTTTTTTTTTTTTTTTGGTTTTTCGAGACAGGGTTTCTCTGTAGCTTTGGAGCCTGGCCTGGAACTAGCTCTTGTAGACCAGGCTGGCCTCAAACTCCCAGAGATCCGCCTGCCTCTGCCTCTCGAGTGCTGGGATTAAAGGCATGTGCCACCACCGCCCGACCAAACACATCTCTTTAAACCATACATTTGGACTGGGAAGATAGCTCAATGGGTAAAAGTGCTTGTCACACAAGTCTGAGAAGCTGAATTCAAATCCCCAAAAGCCATGTGAAGCCAGATGTGGAAGTGCTTATCTGTACCAGTACTGAGGTGGTAGGTGGAGATGAGAAACCTTGGAAGCTAACATATGATATATTCAGGAAAACAGCAAGAAACAACCCTTCACATGTATGCTGTGACATGTGAGCCTATAGATACACACACACGACTCACTATAGAGAGAGAGATTAAAATAAAAACCTTGAAATTCCATCCCTGGTCTCCATGAGACTGATGTCCTCCTGAAATTACAATTATACAGTCCACCTCCAGAGTTCTCACAGGCTTTACAGTTCCGACATTGTTCATAAATCCGGGATTAAAATATTTGAGATGGAAGCAAACTCAGTTGTGATTCCTTGTAAAGTCAGAAGGAAAATTATATACTTAGGAAGTTTGGTACAGAGAAAGCAATTTCATTCCCAAAGGAAGAAATAGAAAAGTAGCAAGGTGGGGTTAGGACCAAAGCAAGACAGAAACCTCAAAGGGGAAACCAGTCCCATAGTTCCATGCCTGAACTTGTGATGTGTTCTCCAGATGAGCATTGCCTCTAAGACCTTACTGGTTGCAGCTCACATAGCCTTTTTCTTTGGTTACTTTTACTTGGTAGCAGCTTGTGTCTTTTTGCTTTGCACATTCCAAGTTCCTGACACATCCAACTTTCCAGGTCTCCATTGCATCTTTGGCTTCATTCTCATGGTTTTATACATTGCTCTTTAGGGGCTGTCTGCAGGAAGACTGACCTTGCTTTAAGTTGGAGTGAAAGCCTCCATCACTTTGTAGCCCCTTTAGTCTGTGAAATATATATCATATGATGATCAGTACAAGGTCTGTTGCTGCTTCCAGTGATAGGTACGTCTCATAGACAGTGGTCTCTTAAGTGGCCTTTAATAGCTGGATGTAAGGAAGCACTTGTCAAACTAACCCTGCACTAGCAAGGCACTCGGAGCTATTTTCTCAAAACAAGGTTGTTCAGGTGAATTAAAACTTATACAAATTCGCCGGGCGATGGTGGCGCACGCCTTTAATCCCAGCACTTGGGAGGCAGAGGCAGGCGGATCTCTGTGAGTTCGAGACCAGCCTGGTCTACAGAGCTAGTTCCAGGACAGGCTCCAAAGCCACAGAGAAACCCTGTCTCGAAAAACCAAAAAAAAAAAAAAAAAAAAAAAAAACTTATACAAATTCAGTCCGCAATGGATGACCTATGCTCTGAAATTCTTCCACCCCCAAGGTCTGATTGCTTATTTATATTAGTTATTCTTAAATAATCTTTAATTTTGCTGAACTCACAAGTAGAAGCCTCCAGTGAGGACAGCGTACATCTTCTGGCAGACTGTTTCTGGCATATTTCTCTGAATTCTTTTACTCTCCTGACCAAAAGTTTAGCATATTCTACAGCCTCCTCTTTATTTTTCTTGGTGTGTTGTTTCTTTAGAGCAGTACATTGGCAATTGTTTTGCAGGACACATGGAATAACTAGACACTGAATCTTGGGGACTTTGGTCCTGGGCTTCTTTTTGTTTAAAGGCATCATCTTTAGAGAGACTGAAAAATTTTCAGATTTTGCTAGCTCTTTTGGTCCCCAGCCCTTAGGGCACAGTAATCTATCAGCACAGTAGAAATTCTTCCCTCTTTTTTTTTATATATAAATTATTATAATCAAGTTGAGAACACTGAGATTGGTATCCACAACACATTCCCAAAAGACTGGAGTTTCTCCTTCCATTTCTCCTTGGTCTATAACAGGAGTGTCTGTTAGTCAACATCAGGCACACTGCTGAGTCAAGATACTTGACTACTGAGTCAAGATTTCGTTTCCACCACTGATTCAGACCACATAACACTCTACATGCAGAGCCTCAGCAGTATGGTCCTGTTCCTGTCTGAAGCCTCATGACCATACTCTTGTGATTCTCAACCTTCCTTGTGCTGCGACCCTTTAGTGCAGTTCCTCATATTGTAGTGACCCACTCCCAAACATAAAATTACCTGTGGTAGTTTGACTATAATTGACCTCCATAATTTAATAGGGAGTGGCACTACTAGGAGGTGTGGCTTTGTTAGAGTGGATATGGCCTTGTTGGAGGAAGTGCGTTACTATGGGAGCAGGCTTTGGGATTTCCTATGCTCAGGACACTGCCCAGTGTGTCAGTCTACTCGTGTTGTCTGCAAGATGTAGGACCAGCTACCAGCACCACATTTGCCTACATGACACCATGCTCCCTGTCATGGTAATGGACTGAACCTCTAAAACTGTAAGCAAGCCCTCCCTATTAAATGTTTTCTTTTTAAGAGTTGCCATAGTCATAGTGTCTCTTCACAGCAATAAAAACCTTGACTAAGACAGAGATTGGTATCAGGGACTGGGGTATTGCTGTGGGATAAGCCTGACTTCGTTTGGAGTAATAATGGACTTTGGGACTATGGATTAAAAAGCATTTGAATGTTTTAAGTGCTGCTTAATGGGCCATACCAGTAGGAGCACAGAAGACCTTGGTGCTGAGTGTGATTTGATCAACTGTGGTGCCATTGGCCATGCCAGAGGAGCAGCAAGTAGCAATTGAAGTTCCAGGTGTCAGCCCACCAGAAGGAAATTCTCTGATGGGTTAGTCTCCTTTTGGCAAGGCCACTGGACTACAGACCCCTGAATGTCTTTTGCTTTTGTTGTTTCTTAACATGTTCGCTGCTGCTCTATTTCTCTGGTATCTAGCATGGTGTCAGTGGATGTGGGGAGATCTCCACTGCCTGTAATATGGTGTGTTTATCTCAGAAACATCCCATTCTCCTGAGCATTTTTACCTGTGGATTGTCAAGAGGATGGCCCTTCCTGAAGCTGTGCTGTCTAATTTGATGGTAATAGTGGTAGCCTACAGAGTTTTGATGGATCAAAGTAAGAATAAGGATACATCCAAAGCCTATGAGTTCCACCTTAGGAGCAGCTGAGTTGAGGGGCCAGGCTGCTCTAATCTCTCAATGCTGAAAAGAGGCAGTCATGCGCCATTAGCTAAAACAAAGCTTTAAAGTAACTTCAAGTTAGACCAGAAGCCTTGCTAAGAGTTTAAGATAAATAACCCCAGAAAACAAGCTAAAGTCCACAAGGACTCATAGTTGATCTGTCTGACTCGTTAGGCTAGGGTCAAGAATATAGAACGGCCTGATTGTTTCTAGCTCCCCTTGCTAGGTCTGGTTAATAGTCAAGGTGATGATTAATTTCTTGCACTAATTCCTGACCTCAACTTTTTGTTATTGATGAATGGCTGTGCACCCTGAGTATTAAAAGTTCAGCTGACTGTCTTTATGTATATAAAAGTTTACGTTTGTGACTCCCTTAAAATTCCTAATAAGATTACCTTTTGTAATTAAGTGGTTTATTCTTTCTTTGTGACTGCAGTTTCTAGCCTGCCAACAAAAGAGTTGACTGAGAAAAATGCCACTTGCTTTCTCATGATCTAGGTATATTGTATATGGGTTATTGGGATGAGACTGTTTTAATCATGTAAGGGAGCTGAAAAACATGTCTTTACCTATAATCATTCACTTGGGAAATAGAATGCAACCTCTGACTCTTGTACTGCCTGGAAGATTCTGTTGGGGTATAAAAGCTGTAGAAAAGCATGAGAGTAGAATAAAGAAGGAAGCCATCAAGAAAATGTTTGAGTGTTATTTTCCTATAACCCCTTCAGATAGAAAAGTCTTATGCCAATTCTGTTGGATTCTTTTCAAAGCCCTATGCTGCTAGATGCTGGCCCCCAGACAGAAGTTCTGTGGGGTGCTCACTTAAGAGGTTTCAGAGAAGAACTTTAGTATGTTTCCTAGAGATCTTTCTTGTGATATTTTGGTGAAGAAAGTGACTTGCCTTTTGCTCTTGTCCAAAGAGTCTGCCTGAGATTAAATCAGAGAATTTGGATTGATTCTGTTGGCAGAGGAAATCTCAAAACACCCTAGTATAGACTGTTGTGTGGTTTTTAGTGGTAACTCTAATGAAGATTTAAAATGAAAAGGAGCAAGCTGATCAAGGTAAATCACAATATAAAAATTTGAGGAGAAAAAGAGCACCAGGAAATGGAATAGAGCTAAATTTTGTGTTCAAAGAGATAAACAGATTAAGAAATGGAATAAAGGGAGTGATGACCCCAGGGCACAATCTCTCTCAGCTAAGCTTCCAATTTATGAAAAGAAACTAAAGTTTAGAGTGGTGGGGCACACCTTTAATCCCAGCACTGGAAAGGCAGAGAGACTGGCAGATCTTTTGACTTTGAGGCCAACCTGGTCTACAGAACAAGTTCAAGATCAGCCAAGTTTAGGTGGTTAAGGACAGAAAGCTGGTGAAGATATAATTGAATAAGAGGGCCATGTTCCAGCCCCAGCAAGCAGCAGAACTTGGTAGCTTCAGCCACATTAGAGTAAGGATTGAACAGCACTTGGGAGGCAGAGGCAAGCGGATCTCTGTGAGTTCGAGACCAGCCTGGTCTACAGAGCTAGTTCCAGGACAGGCTCCAAAAGCCACAGAGAAACCCTGTCTCGAAAAACCAAAAAAAATAAAATAAATAAATAAATAAAAATAAAAATAGAGTAAGGATCGAAGAAATGGGTTATAGAATATGCCTCCACGCCTGAAAAAAACCACTGAAACCAGGCATATGTTAGGGGTGTCCCTGAATGGAGGCCTAGTAGAGAAGTCATTGCATGAAGCTGTGAAGTTGAAGCCTGGGTTGCCTTGGAGAACCCAAAATGTTAGAGATGCCAGAGTTGTGGGATAGCTGCCGAGGAGAGCTGCTAACAGAATAGAACCAGCCCAAGAGAAAGAAGTGTATTGCAATCAACAAAGCTGAACAGAGGGCCGGGCGGTGGTGGCACACGCCTTTAATCCCAGCACTTGGGAGGCAGAGGCAGGCGGATCTCTGGGAGTTCGAGACCAGCCTGGTCTACAAGAGCTAGTTCCAGGACAGGCTCCAAAACCACAGAGAAACCCTGTCTCGAAAAACCAAAAAAAAAAAAAAAAAACCCAAAAAAACAAAGCTAAACAGAGTTGGAGATCTGAAGAATGCTTTGACATCAGACATGAAGATGTAGAGTTTGGAGTTTGCCCAGCTGGTTTTTGATCTTTTTGGTCCAGTATTTCCTCACTATGGCCCCTTCCCTAAGTTTTGGGGTGGTAATCTGTCCTATTACATTACTTGTTGGAAATATGTGATCTGCTTTTTTTTTTTCAATTTTGATTTTATAGGGAATTACGGTTAAGAGATTTTATGGATCTCAGAAGAGACTTTGGACTTTTTAAAAATTTATTTAACTTTATGTGCATTGGTATGAAGGTGTCAGATTTCCTGGAACTGGAGTTACAGACAATTGTGAGCTGCTGTGTGGGTGCTGGAAATTGAACCTGGGTCCTCTGAAAGAGCAACCAGTGCTCTTAACCACTGAGCCATCTCTTCAGCTCGAACTTTGTACTTTTAAACATTGTTGAGAATGTGATAAAACTATGGGGACTTTTGAAGTTGGACTCTATGCATTTTGCATTATGATATGGCTACAAGCTTATGGGGGCCAGGGAATGGAATGTGATAGTTTGAATGTAATTGACCTGTATAATCTCAATGGGAGTGACACTATTAGGAGGTGTGGCTTTGTTAGAGTGGTTATGGCCTTGTTGGAGGAAGTGTGTCACTGTTGGGGTAGGCTGTGAGATTTCCTATGCTCAGGACACTGCCCAGTGTATCAGTCGACTTTGTGTTGTCTGCAAGATGTAGGACTGTCAGCTACCAGCACCATGTGTGTCTGCATGCCGTCATGCTCCCCATCATGATGATAATAGACAGAACATCTGAAACTGTAAGCAACTCAGTAAGCACCACCCCCTCTATGGCCTCCAGGATCCTGCCCTGTTGAGTTCTTGCAATGACTTCCTTCGGTGATGAACAGCAATGCTGAAGTGTAAGCCAAATAAACCCTTTCCTTCCCAACTTTTTTTTTTGTTCATGGTGTTTGTTTTGTCGCAGCAATAGAAACCCTAAGACATATTTCATTGCTACTTCATAGTGCAATTTTGGTACCGTTCTGAATCATAATATAAGTAAGTGTCTGATATGTGCTGGGCAGTGGTGGCACAAGCCTTTAATCCCAGCACTCAAGAGGCTGAGGCAAATGGGTCTTTGAGTTCAAGGCCAGCCTAGACTACAGAGCAAGTTCAGGACAGCTAGGGCTACACAGAAAAACCCTGTCTTGAAAAACAAACAACAAAATCTGATATGTGTGACCTGAAGGGGTCTGTCCTGTCCTGTCCCTTTAAGAGACAAGCCCCGCCCACCCCCTCCCCCTTCCACAACAAACCTGCTTTGAAGTTTTTTAGAGGAGACATGTACAGGCCTGGTGAAGTCAGTGTGCAGAAAGACAGGGCTGAAGATGGCATGTCCAGCTTTTAAAGGCTGCCTAGCTCATGCACACAGGGGATGATGGAGCTCACAAATGCGCACAAGGGCTTACATAGCCTCGTCATACATAGGTGATGCAACCATGCTGCACTGGGTCATGTAGGGCCTTTTAAGGTCCCCAGGGTGGCTAAGTGTTTTTGCATGCCTGGTCCTGGAACCCAGAAGTGCCAGCCATGTTGGTTGGCTAAAATCGTAACAGTCGTGACCCACAGGTTGAGAACCTTTGCCATAGTCTATTTTGTCTTCATTCCTGTTAACATGCTGGTGTGACCTATCAAAACCACCTATCAAGCTCTACTTAAAGCATTCATTATTGGCCTTCTCTAGCCTGGTTTTCCAGATTCCCCCACAAAACAGTTCCAAAGGATTCTAAACCATACGGTCAGTAAGAACAACCCTGCTTTCAGTTTTCAGTGCTGCACATTTCATCGTTGTGGCAGAATAATTGACAGAAACAACGTAAGGGAGTAATGGCTTGTTTTGCCCCATGGTTATTATGGCAGAGAGATTTGATAGAGCTGAGCTCACATCCTGGTGGCCAGGAAGTAGAGAGATAATGCCTGTACTTTGGAGGACTTGCTTTTGGTTCCCCTTTTATTTCATCCATGTTCTCCCCAGTGGGTTGATGTTCTCTACATTCCCCCGTCATCCTGCTTGGAAATGCTGTCACAGTCACACTCAAGAGTTGTGCTCTGCTAACTTCCTAGGTGCTTCTTAGTCCAACCAAATAGACAAAATTAGCCAGCACATCTTGAAACAGCTTTAGAAAATAGTATCTTTTCAATGACTTCAGAACATCTACACCCTTCCACCTCCACTGTTTCCTCTTCTACTTTCTTTTTTTTTTCTTTTTGGTTTTTCGAGACAGGGTTTCTCTGTAGCTTTGGAGCCTGTCCTGGAACTAGCTCTTGTAGACCAGGCTGGTCTCGAACTCCCAGAGATCCGCCTGCCTCTGCCTCCCGAGTGCTGGGATTAAAGGCGTGCGCCACCATCGCCCGGCTCCTCTTCTACTTTCATATCATGTGTGTTCTATTATTTCCTATGCCCCTCTTCCTTGATCCCTCTTTTTCCCCTCTAATGGGCTCCATTTTACATAGCAATTTAGAAATTATTATTTTTTTTAGTTGTTTTATGTGTGGGGTGCTCATGCAACAGAGTATGAATGTCAGAAGACAACTTTGTGGAGTTGACTGTCCTATCTTTTATGGGTCCTAGGGATTGACTTCAGGTTGCCAGGCTCACATGACAGAATATATAAAATAAAGTGGATAACATCTGATGAGACACACAAGTTTGTTCTCTGGCTTCAGTATGTTTGAGCACACATGTGCACCTGAACACACAAATGCACACAAAACAATCTTCAACTTTTATAACATATTTTCAGTGTTCTGTTTTGCAAGGGTCTATTGAAGGCAAAGGTTCATTGCAAGATGAATTTTAGACACTCTGCACCAAAGAGGTTAAGCCTCTGATGGACTGAAAGCTATGGTTTTGCAAAAGCCTCTTTTATTGTTACACACACACACACACACCCCAAAATAAAAACCTTTAGCAAACCAATTTCTGAATACCAAAACCTCTTATTGGGAACTGTTTGAAGAAACTGTTTGCCTAAGCAGTTCTCAGCCATGAGAACTCCTGGTTTGCCAGGTCCTCTTTAAGACTAAGTTTTGCAAAGGCTCTGAAACTCCTTCAGAAGAACTCAGCTGAGAATCACTGACTTTAAACAAAGGGTAGTTAAAAGCCTAGGTGTTATCACTCCAGAATTCAAGCCAGATGCAGTGGCTCTGTGGAATCTCTCACTACAGCATATCATGACGAACTGGAAAGTGTGGGGTCTTACACTTTAATAATAGGTGATGTGAGCCCGGCAGTGGTGGCTCCCAACTTTAATCCCAGCACTCAGGAGGAGAGGCAGGTGGGTCTTTGTGAGTTTGAGGCCAGCATGGTCTACAGAACTAGTTCCAGAATAGCCAGAGCTACACGGAGAAACCCTGTCTCAAAAAGCAAAAAAATAAAAAAGGTGATGTAAGCCGGGTGGTGGCGCACGCCTTTAATACCAGCTCTCGGGAGGCAGAGGCAGGCAGATGTCTGTGAGTTCGAGGCCAGCCTGGTCTATAAGAGCTAGTTTTAGGATAGGCTGGCTCCAAAGCTACAGAGAAGCCCTGTCATAAAAAACAAAAAATAAAAAACAAACAGACAAAAATAGGTGATGTGTGGTATAGTTAGTTCTTATCAAATTTGGAAAATTTCTCAGACATTTGCTTCTGCTTCTCATCCTCTCTCCCCATTTCTTTGGACCCAATTGAGGTAAAATTAATGATTAAAAAATGGAAAGAAATTGTTGCTGGTGGTGGAGCATGCCTTTAATCCCAGTACTCAGGAGGCAAGGGCAGGCCATCTCTGTGAGTTTGAGGACAGCCTGGTCTACAGAGTGAGTTCCAGGGCAACACAAAGAAACTCAAAAACACTCTGTCAAAACCAAAAAATGTAGTTGAAGTTTCTTTCCTGCCCACCTGTTCCCAAATACCCAGCAGCCACTTCCCAAATAATTGACTCAGGGGCTTACTATAAGATATAAATGCTTGACTGATAGCTCAGGCTTGTTACCAGCTAACTCTTACACCTAAATTAACCACTTGGCTTGGTACCTTTTTACAGTACAGCATTCTCACCTTCTCTCTGTCTGCTGGCAACTCCTGATTCTGATCTTCTTCTTCCCATCATCCTTAGTTTGGTCACCCCACTATTCTTCCTGCCTGGCTACTGAACAATCAGTTTTATTAAATCAATTCGAGTGACAATCTTTACAGTGTACAAGAGGATTATTCTACAGCAAAAGAGTGTGTGTGAGAGAGTGAAAGAGAGAGAAACTTAAGTTTTCAGTAACTGAAAATGGAATAGACAGAATTGCAGAAATAAATAAAGGATAAATGATCTTCAATGTTTTTCCTGGGTTATGATTAGATTGTTAGCCCTTCAGTGTTACCCCCAGCACCCTAAGGCTTTGTTCATTTTATTTTTTTCCTCTATGTTTTTCATTTGCCCCCACTTCTACATTCATTTCCCTCTGGATAGTCCCTTTTCTATAGTTTAAAGCTCACTATTCTTCAGGTGAGACTCCATACACAGATGTTTCTAATGCCTGACAAGTTGACATTAAAACCAACTGTAGTAACCAACTATAGTAACTATCTCTATAATAAACCAACTCTGAGATTTGTTTGTTGATTCTAAAAAGGGGTTTAATACAGGGTTTCTCTTTAGCTTTGAGGCCTCAAACTCAAAGAGATCCGCCTGCCTCTGCCTTCCGAATGCTGGGATTAAAAGTGTGTGTGATATTTCCTTTTTTTTTTTTTTTTGTTTTTTGTTTTTCGAGACAGGGTTTCTCTGTGGTTTTGGAGCCTGTCCTGGAACTAGCTCTTGTAGACCAGGCTGGTCTCGAACTCACAGAGATCCGCCTGCCTCTACCTCCCAAGTGCTGGGATTAAAGGCGTGCGCCACCACCGCCCGGCGTGTGTGATATTTCTTGATTCTTGATATTGTTTTTTGTTTGTTTCTGTTTCATTAATTTTTGTCTTTAATTTTGGTTGTTTCTTGCCATCTACTAGATTTGGGTTTGGTTTGTTCTTGTTTTTGCAAATTCGTGAGTTGCGTCATTAAGTCGTTTATTTGCATTGTCTTACTTTTTATTGTAAGAGATTAGAGCTCTAAATTTCCTTCTTAGAACTGTTTTTAGTGTGTCCCAGAGGGATATTTCTTTGGTATGGTTTCATTTTCAGTTAATTCTAGAAATTTGATTGGTTTCTTGATTTCTTATTTGACTCATTCATCATTTATTTGGTAATGTATTGTTTAATTTCCATGAGTTTCTGTGCTTGTTTACTGTTGATTTGAGCTTTATTACATTATGGTCATGATATGGAGTCCTTTCCGTTTTCTGAGTTAAGATTTGTTTTGTGTCCCACTATTGGTCTATTTTAGAGATACTTCCGTGGGCTGCTGAATAGAATATACATTCTTTGGGTTTGGGTTGGGATATTCTATAAATTTGTTAGGTACATTTGGTGTGTGATGTCATGCAGTTCTGATGCTTCTCTATTTTTCATTTGATCTGTCTTTTGGAGAAAGTGAGGCATTGCAATCGCCTGTTATCATCTGGTTTGGAGTCTGTGTCTTTAAGTCCAGTAGTATGCTTTCATTGGAAATGAGTGCGGTAGATTTTGATACATATATGTTTGGGGTGTAATCTTTTCGTGGTTAATTGTTTCTTTGATTAGAATGAAGTCTCTCTCGCGCGCGCATGCGCGCGCGAGTCTGGTTTTTTGAGACAGGGTTTCTCTATGTAACATCCCTAACTGTCCTGGAACTAGCTCTTGTAGACCAGGCTGACCTCAAACTCACAGAGATCCGCCTGCCTCTGCCTCCCGAGTGCTGGGATTAAAGGTATGCACTACCACCATTAAGACTCCATCCTTTCTTTTTAAGGTGGTACCTGTCTTTTAAAGTAGGATGAGTTTCTTGTTGACAACACAAAGATGGATTTTGTTTCTTAATACATATTAACCTATCCTATGTCTTTTGACCGGGCAGGGGAATTGAGGCCACTAATGAATTATGAAATCTGTGTGCTGTTGGTTTGTTGTTTTTTCTTTTTTAATATTTATTGACTTTTCGAGACAGGGTTTCTCTGTGGCTTTGGGGCCTGTCCTGGAACTCACTCTGAAGACCAGACTGGCCTCAAACTCACAGAGATCAGCCTGCCCCTGCCTCCTGAGTGCTGGGATTAAAGGCGTACGCCACCACTGCCCAGCAATGTTCTTTTTTTCTATTTTTTTGTGTTTTCTTTTTTTATTGACTTTTATTGAGCTCCACATTTTTCTCTGCTCCCCTCCTTGCCTCTCCCCTCCCCACTTCAACCCTCCCCCAAGTTCCCCATGCTCCTAATTTACTCAAGAGATCTTGTCTTTTTCTACTTCCCATGTAGATTAGATCTATGTAAGTCTCTCTTAGGGTCCTCATTGTCGTCTAAGTTCTCTGGGATTGTGGTTTGTAGGCTGGTTTTCTTTGCTTTATGTTTAAAAACCACCTATGAGTGAGTGAGTACATGTGGTAATTGTCTTTCTGTGTATGGGTTACCTCACTCAAAATAATGTTTTCTAGCTCCATCCATTTTCCTGCAAAATTCAAGATGTCATTATTTTATTCTGCTGTGTAGTACTCCATTGTGTAAATGTACCATGTTTTTCTTATCCATTCTTCGGTCGAGGGGCATTTATGTTGTTTTTTTTTTCTATTTGTGGTCTTAGTCCTATTTGTGTTCCAGTGACTATAGCTTTATTTGTTTTCTTTCTACAGTCTTGGCTATGCTTGCTTTTCTTCCCAGTCTGAGGTATTGCTTCTGGGAGTCTCTTTGGGCTGATTTGGTGGACGTGAATGGTTGTAGCCTGTTGATACCATGAAGAGTTTTTCTTTCTCCTCCAGCAATAGCAGATAGTTTTGCTGTGTACAGTAGCTGAGGTTGGCACCCATTGTTTTATAGAACTTCAAGTACATTACTCCAGAATCTCCTGGCTTTTAAAGTTTCCATTGAGAATTCAGCTGTTATTATGGTGGGTTTCCCTTTATAAATGACTTGTGTTTTTTTATTTTTTTGTAGATTTCAGTGCCTTCTCTTTGTTCTGCATAGTTAGTGTTTAATTATAATATGCTGTGGGGAGTTTATTTTCTGGTCCTGCTCCTTGTGTCTGCATGGAGATGTCTTCCCTTAACTTGTTTTCTTCTGTGATCCTGTTGATGATGTTGTCTGTGCCATCTACCAGATTCTTCTCTTTCTATGCCTCTTTTCATGGTGTCTCAAAGTTCCTTATGTTCCTTTCATTGTGGGTCAGTTTCACAGTCTCTCTCTCTCTCTCTTTCTCTCTCTCTCTCCTCTCTCTCTCATATTCTGTGCATGAGTTGTTCCGTGCTCTACTTTACTTTCAAGTCTATGATTGTTTTTTTAAATTTTGTGTTCTGGGGTTCACCTAGATGATTCTCATTGGAGAACATTTTATAGATTAGTGGATTTGGGGGGAAGCATACTGTCCTGGCTTTTTCTTTCTTTCTTTCTTTCTTTCTTTTTTTTTTTTTTTGTATGATCACAGCATGTGAACTTCCCTTCTTCCCTTGGTTGTGTATCTGAGGTGAGATTCTGGCCTGCTATGCTGGGCTAGTACAGGAACTGTAGACCAGAGCAAGGCTTGGTAGCATGAGAATGGTGCCTTTCTGATACGCTTATTATATCAGATATATACCTTTTATCCTTAGACATGCATTCATTCATCCATCCATTTACATGTCTTTTATATCTGTGCTTTTCTTTATTTTGTAAAACAGTCAATGTATCTATAACAGCTGTTTTAAAATTGTTATCCACCAATTTTATGTGTACTTGTTCAGTTTGGTTGGTATTTCTTTTTGTTTATATCCCTGGCAGTTTTTGAGTGAATACCAGACATTGTGATTTTATGTTGCTATATTCTGTCTTCTTCTCCAAAATTTTTTAAAAATAATTGTGAATTTTATTTTGGGATGCAGTTGTTTGAAAATAGTTTCATCGCTGGGCATTGGTGGCACATGCCTTTAATCCCAGCACTCGGGAGGCAGAGGCAGGTAGATCTTTGTGAGTTTGAAGCCAGCCTGGTCTACAGAGTGAGTTCCAGGACAGGCTCCAAAGTTACACAGAGAGACTCTGTCTCAAAAAAAAAAAAAAAAAAAAAAAAGAAAGAAAAAATGAAAGAAAGAAAGGAAAAAGAAAGGGGGGAACCAAAAAAAAGAAAAAGAAAATAGTTTCCATTCATTGTCCTGTGTGAGATGTGGAGATATTCGCCTGCCTCTTTCCAGTGGGTTTGTCCTTTAACTCACATTATAACATGCACTGATTCAGTCAAAGCCTCACAGAGGGACTCTAGAGCTTCTGAGCTTGCTGTCTGCTCTCCATCCCTGTGCTCGCTCAGAGTGCTCTCCAGGCATGATCTGGGGTGGTGGAGCTTCCTTCACTTACTCATCTTTTCTCCCACATCTCTGTTTGCTGCCTGTTGTCTGATTTTTGAAACCCTCCATTTTATATATTTTGTATGCTTTTATAGTTGGTTAGTAAGGTAAATCTGGTTCCTTCTAGTTTGTTGTGGCCAGGATTAGAAGTGGTAAGGTGGGTGTATTTAAATTTCAAACAAAGAGGAGTCATAGTTCCCACTCACACTAGAAATAAATAAATTATGTATATACCCAAATATAGCTTTAAGTATGTTTCCTCATCTTTAAATGCATCATAGACTTTTCCTAATGAATCATTTAACATTATATTCATTGACATTAACATTAGTTAAAAATAAGTTTTGATATTTTTCTGCTAAAGAGTAAAGTCTTATATAAATTACATAAGACTCTTATAAAATCATTTTGTATAATTAGTAAATTATCTTGCTTTCATCTAGTGTATAGAAATTTATCACTTCAGTCTGTATAAATAATAATAGTCTCCTAACCGAGTTCTTGCTCTGAAGTCATTCACAGATGGATGGATACTCCCCAGCCTTCTCAAAACAGAGTGAAATCTATGTAATTAGCCTATTTTCTTTTGATGGGAGAGGGAACTTTTTGTGATAGGATCTCACTGTATATAGTCCAGACTTCCCTGGAACTCATGATAATCCTCTTGCCTTATGACTTAGACTCTGGATTGTGGTTTACAGACATAAACCAGCATTCTCAGTTTTAGTTTTATTGTTTAAGTCTCTAAAATGATACTTTTGTTAAAATGGCATTTTTGTGTATAGTTGATTTACCCCACACATATACTTGCTTACTCCCCATCTCCCTGTCTCCCGTTTTCCATTTCTACAGCCTTCCTCCATTCTTCCTTTTACCTTCCTATCACATGTCCTATTGCCTTTCCCACTCACTGCCTTAAAGCTTCCGTTTTCCGTCTTCATGGGCTCTTCTGGTTTACTGGTCTGTACACACACTCAGTCCTACGTGAACATGCATGTAAACATTAAAGACCAGGATCCACATGTAAGAGAGAATATAATATTTTCCAGGTCCATCTGTTTTCCTACAAATTTAATAATTTATTTTCTTTGTGAATGAATAGAATTCCATTGTGTCTATGTACCATGTTTTATTACTCATTCATCTCTTGATGTGTATCTAGGCTGACTCCATTCCTTGCTGTTGTAAACAGAGCAGCAGTAAACATGGATGTGCAAGTAGAGTATATGCCCTGAAGTAGTTTAGCTGGGTGCTGTGTGAATTCTATTTTCAGATTTTTGTAAAACCTCCACACTGATTTCAATAGTTTATATTTACACGCTAGCAGCAGGGAATGAAGGTCCCCTGTTCTCACAAACTCTTTGACATCTATTGTCATTTGTTTGCTTGGTAGTTTTCTGACTGGGGTGAGATAGAATCTCAGAGGAGTTTAATTTGCCTTTCCTAATGTCTAAGGATGCTGAACACTTTAAAATACACACATTAGCCATATGTGTGTCTTTCTGTGAGATCTATTTATTTATTTATATTGGTTTTTCGAGACAGTGTTTCTCTGTGTAGCTTTGGAGCCTATCTTGAAACTCACTTTGTAGACCAGGCTTGCCTCTGCCTCTCCAGTGCTGGGATAAAAGGCGTGTGCCACTATATCTGGCTATTGCCAGTTTTTAGAAAAGGACCATGCCCAAAGAGAGCCACTTCCTCGAACTGAGCCCCATTCCCATTGGGTTCTACAACCTCTCAAAATATCACCATCTGGGTACCAAGAGACATGAATCTGTGATGACATTTCACATTCAAACCATGACACTCTTCATTTTATTTGGTTTAGTTTGTGTTTTTGTGGTGCTGTGGATCAATCTGAGGGCTTTATATATTCTGGGAAAATGAGCTGTATCACTGAACTGTATCCCTAACCTTGATTTATACTTTGTTTCTTCTTTTTCCTCCTCCTCCCCTCTTCCCTCTCCCCTCCCTCCTCCTCCTTTCTTTTGATTGTATATGTGTAGTATGTATGTGTTTGTTTGGGTGTGTGCATGTATTCATGCAGGTATACATACGTGTATATGTATGTGGGTATGGAAGCCATCATTGAGTGTCGTCTTATATTGTTTCCTACCTTAATATTTTTGGGTTTGTGTGGGTTTTTGTTTTGTGTGGAACTTGCTCTGTAGATCAGGCTTGCCTCAAACTCACAGAAATTCTCCTGCCCCTGCTTCCCAAGTGCTGGGATTAAAGGTGTACGCCACCACTGCTTGGCCCAACCTTAGTATTTTAAAATAACGTTCTTATTAAGTTTTGAGAATTTAATATACTTTGATCATATTAATCATATCCCCCAATTTCTCCCACCTACCTACCCACCCAACTTCATGTTCTGTCTTTCTCTCCCTCCCTTCCTTTCTCTCCCTGCTCCCATTTTTTTCTCTCTCAAATCTGCAGAGTTCAGTTTGTGTTGGCTGACTGTTCTTGGTGTTGGGGCCTGCTCTGGAGGTGGTTGATTTATCAGGGGTCCTACCATTAAAGAAAACTGACTGACTCTCCCTCTCCCAGAAGCCATCAGATTTCAACAGCCTCTCAGCTTGGATGGGACTTCCTGTACCCCATCCAGGCTGAATTTTGTCTGGTGTTAGCTTACACAGGTCTTGCACATGCTGTCAAAATCTCTGAGTTCATATATGCAACTGTCCTGTTTTGTCTAGAAAAAGTTTCTCCTACAGTTTCTGCCCTCCTTCCATGAAGATCCTTAGATCTTGAGGGGAGAGGTATAATATGAACATGCCATTTAGCACCGAAGACTCAAATCTCTTACTCTGTATGTTCACCAGCTTGCACTTTGTTCTGAGACGCTCATTGGTGGATTAGGTTGACTGGCCAGTGGGCTCTAGGTATTATCTGTATGTCCCTCCCAACACTGGGATTAACAGGTGATTATTTACATTCTTAGATTTTTTTTCTGAATGTTTCCCCTTTGCACCTCTTACTTTGTTTTACTTGTTCTTAGGTAACATAGGTGAACCTGTGTGACTAGAATCACATGCAGGTCTTACTTTGAGCTCCAAGTGCCTATGATTTCACTGCAGGTTCATGATTTGGTTATTGAGAAGATGAGAGGTCTGTGATGTGACCTTCATCTGAAAGAACTTTGCAGTCTAGGATGGATACTGTCAGTATTTATTTATTAATTTGCTGTTGCCCTCAATCATTTGCTATCTAGCAAATGTTTCAAAAGATTTTTAAACCACATTTTCTTTTACAAGTTGATCTTCATTTAGCATGTTCTGTCCATATTTTGATCCTCTTTGGGTCTGTTTTGTCAACATGTCCAGATTTAGCGTTACTGTCAGAATTTATTACCATGAGATTTGCTCACTATTTTAGGTCATTAAGACTACTGCCAGAGCTGGAGGTGGTGGTGCACGCCTTTGATCCCAGCACTCAGGAGGCAGAGACTGGTGGGTCTCTGTGAGTACCTGGATGACCTGGGTTGTATAGTGAGTTCCAGGACTATGTAGAGAGAACTTGTCTCAAAAAAAAAACCAAACAAGAGACTTTTCCAGAAAGGAATTTATTTAATAATTCTCTTGAAAATAATGCTATTGCTCTGACTTGTCTTCATGGTGTTAGTCTTACATAGTTATTGACTATTGGTTTTATAGCCATGCTATATAGTTTTTCAGCTATCTGTGATGTAGAATTGAAAAGGAACCTGTAATCATGCATTCTGAGAAATATATAATTGAAGCTTGGCAGATTGTAACTGGAGATAGTCTGACTTTGTATTTGGCCTTCAAGGTCCTCCTGTCTCAGCCATCGGATGTGTGTTATAGTGCTCATTTCAGGATTTGGTGTTTTAAAACATTTATCTCAGCCAGGCAGTGATGACACACACCTTTAATCCTAGCACTTGGGAGGCAGAGAGACAGGTGGATCTCTGTGAGTTCGAGGCCAGCCTGGTCTACAAGAACTAGTTCTAGGACATGCTTCAAAGCTACAGAGAAAACCTGTCTTAAAAAAATCAAAAACAAACAAACAAAAAAAAACAACCCATTTATCTTGAAAAACCAAAACCAAACAAAACATTGATCTCACAGTGTCTGTGGGTCACCATTTTGAGTATAATCCAAGTGGGAACACATTCAGAATGTGTTATGTGAGGTAGTCAGGGTAGGCTGCAACCATCATGGGATAAGGCAGGGGAAGGATCCAAATTTGTTCTGATGGCTGATAGAAGGTTCTGTTTCTTGCTAGTAGTGATACCTGCTTTTTACAGAAGCTGCTTTCATTCTCTGCCAGGTGGTCCTTCCCATGGAGTTATAGGCGGATGCTGCACGGTGGCAAGCAAACAGGGAGAGACAGCGAGGAATTCTCTTTCCTCACTTTGGCTACGTTCTTTTAAATTAGAGGCAAGAAACTAGATCCAGCCAAGCCCTCAAGGGAGGGAAGTGATCAAAGGCTGGAGGTAGAGATAATTGGGAGCTATTTTAGAAGTCTCTTCATGGCCAGATCCTGGTGGCACACACCTTTAATCCCAGCACTTGGAGGTGAGACAGGCAGATCTCTGTGCATTTGAGGACAGCCTGATCTACAGAGTGAGTTCCAGGACAGGCGGGACTAGACGGTGAAACCCTGTCTCGAAAAACCAACCAAACAAACAAACAAACAAAACAAAATAAGCAAAAAAGCTGCTTCATTTGGTTTGGTTATCATTTAAGGATTCCAGGTTTTCTGCTTTTTTGTAAGTGGGTATTCTTAGATTAATTTAAATAATTAGTAATTTCCAAGTTTTGAAGAACTCTGCTGGCAATACCATTTTATTCCATGAGGTAATAGAAATTGTTCTCTATAGTATTATCTAATAATCTCATTTAAAATGTAAATTTGTGGACTTTTTTTATATAGAGGTTGTCCTCGAACTCATAGGTGTGGAAGGCCTTGACTTCCTGATTCTCTGCCTCTGCCTTCCAAGTTCTGGGATTATGGGTGTGTACCACCATTCTCTAGTTAAACTTTACTTTTTGTTATGGTAAAGTATACATATTTGCCTTAAGCATTTTGAAGTAAACAATTCAGTGTTAAGTATATTTGTTAATTAACTTTTTACCTCAAACTGGATCTTTTTCCCTCTCTCAGAATTGTAAAACCAGTAAGATCAAGTGCCTATTGAAAGAGACTCACTCTTGGCTAAGAAGAGAAGTAGGAAATAGGTTGGTATTGCTTATACTTAGGAATCCTGAGAGGGGATTGCTAGAAATGGATGTTAAGTTTTTTTCAGTTACATTGATTTATTAGTGGGATGTGCACATGTGCTGCTGCCCGGGTGTGGTAGTCAGAGGACAACTGGCAGGAGTCAGTTTTCCCCTTCTACCACGTCAGTCCTGGCAATCCAACTCAAGTCATTGGGCCTGACTGTAACTACAAAGTCATCTTGCTGGCCCAAAGATCAAGTCGATTATTGTTTTTGACCGGATGTCTTTTGGAAAACTTGTAAGGTCTTCATTACCTCCAAGTTCTTTTTACTTTCTTTTTCTTGTTTGTTTGTTTTTCAAGACAGGGTTTCTCTGTAGCTTTGAGCCTGTCCTGCAACTTGCTCTGTAAACCAGGCTGGCCTTGAACTCACAGAGATCCACCAGCCTCTGTCTCCCAAGTACTGGGATTAAAGGTGTGTGCCCCTACTGCCCAGCTTTACTTTTTTTTTTTTTTTTTTTTGGTTTTTCGAGACAGGGTTTCTCTGTGGTTTTGGAGCCTGTCCTGGAACTAGCTCTTGTAGACCAGGCTGGTCTCGAACTCACAGAGATCCGCCTGCCTCTGCCTCCCGAGTGCTGGGATTAAAGGCGTGCGCCACCACCGCCCGGCCCAGCTTTACTTTTTGAGGCCAGAAGAGCGCATCAGATTCCCTGGAGCTGGAATTACAGATGATTATTAGCTGCCATTTGGGTGCTAGGAAATGAAAACACACACACACACACCAAACAAACAAATAAATAAAAATCAAACCACATATGAGAGAAACTGTCTTTCAGAGTCTGGACAGATCCTCATGTAGCCATTAGCCTTGTACTTGATAGGTAGCTGAAGGTTGTCTTTGGTGTTGTCTGGGCAGAGTTGAGTGACTGACAGTATATGTCTGCTTTCCGGCCCTTTACTCAAAGTCTGCCTATAGTTATGAAGAATCATTTCATTGCTTTTGGACTTCCATTTTCTTTTTCTCTTTTAAATAAAAGCAATTAGTTTAATCTACTCAACATTTGCCTCCCTTTTACACAGAAGGCAGCACATTAAACTTGTTTCTTTATCTAATCTTTCTGTTAACAGTATTTGAATTAGGAAGACATTTCAACTAGTAAAGTACTGCCTCTTAAACATAGGTCCTTTGTTTGATAACCAGACCCCACATAAAAATGCTGAGTGTATGGTTCTTTCCTTGTATCCCCACCACTGGGAAGTCAGAAACAAGAATGGGGCTTGCTGGCCAGCTAGTCTAGCCTAATCAGTGAGTTCCAGGCCAGTGGAAGACTGTCTCAAAGGTGATGTTCCTGAGTGTCTTAGTTAGGGTTACTGTTGCTGTGATGAAACACCATGACCACAGCCATATGGGGAGGACAGGGCTTATTTAGTTTATGCTTCCACATCACTGTTCATTACCAAAGGAAGTCAGGCAGCAACTCAAGCAGGGCAGGAATCTAGAGCTAGGGGTTGATACAGAGGACATGGAGGAGTGTTGTTTACCTCTTGCTCCTCATTGCTTGCTCAGCCTGCTTTCTTATCCAGGACCACCGGCCAAGGGATAACACTACCCACAATGGGCTGGGCCCTCCCCATCAATCATGGAATAAGAAAATGCCTATAAGCTTGCCTACAACTAACTAGGTCTTATGGAGGCATTTTCTCAATTGAGGCTTCTTCCTTTTTGATGACTCGATCTTGTGTCAGGTTGACAAAAAACTAGCCATCACACTGAGGATGACATCCAAGGTTGTTTTCTGGCCTCCACGCCTGCAACACATTAAAAAGTCACTCTAATATTTTTCTCTCTTATTCATGGAGTATGCTCTTTATTTTCTACAGGTATACTATTCTTTTACTGTTTTTCTTTTAAACAGTATCATGCTAGCATTTTGTCACAGTCTTTTTTGCCTACATAATGAATCTCTGTGCATTTGAAGTGCATCTTCAAATTTAGATTTCGGTGAGATCACTTAGCAGTTAAAGGTGCTAACTGCCAGTCCTGGCAACTGAGTTCAGTCACCAGCACCCACATGGTAAGAGGACAGACGTCACTACTGCAAGTTATCAGCCTCGCTTGAACATGTATCAACACACACACACATCACACACACACAGACACATGAGTGTAAAATAAATGAATGTAATAAAATATTAAATGTTAATTAGCTCTGATGATATTAAATTGTATTCTAAATCTGTTAAACTGCAAGCTATTGCCAAGTCTGGTAGCATATGCCTGTGATACAGTTGAGCTGAGCAGGAGAACCACAAGTTCCAAGCCATCTTGGGTTACAGAGTGAGTTCAAGACAGGTCTGAACATTTTGAGACCCTGTCTCAAAAAAGTAAAAAGAAGGCTAAGGATATAGCTTAGTGGTAAGGCCTTGTCTAACATGCACAGGGCCCTAGGTTTGAAACTGTAGCGTGTTGTAAATGGCTACTTTGTCTTTTTCTCTGGCAGTGTGTGTACTCAGGGTACTGGCCGTCTGGGTCAACGGCCACTGACCATCATGTTCCTTCTGTTATGTAACTATGTGCACTGTGTCTTTGTGACGGCTGGTCCGCTGTACTGGAAAGATCATGTATGTTACACAGTTTTTGGAATGTAGATATAGGGATCCCCTACCCTTCTGAGGAAGCAACATAATTAGTGTATAGGATCAATAGACTTCTTGAGATGAGAATGTTATTTGTGTGTTAATTAGCTCTGCTGCTGCTTTTTTTTTTTCTTTTGTTTTAGATTAAATGGAAACCACCCTTGGGAGCTAGATGTCTGTGTAGCTGTTATACCACATCAGTGTTTTGCAATGAGTGGGGGAGGAGAGCAGCCAGACATCCTCAGTGTTGGAATCTTGGTCAAAGAACGATGGAAAGTGGTGAGTATAGAATGGAGACAGGAAAGTGGGGGATGGAGGTGGCAAGCATATGGGGTGGTATGTTTTGGTATGCTGATAGAATTAACATTTCTAAAGGACTAATACCTATGTTTTTTATTCACCTAAAACAGGTATTTTAATTTTTATTCATTTTTTTTTCTTGAGACAGGGTTTCTCTTGTGTGTAACAGCCCTGACTGCCCTGGAACTCACTTTGTAGACCAGGCTTGCCTCAAATTCAGAGACCCGCCTGCCTCTGCCTTCTGAGTGCTGGGATTAAAGGTGTGAGCCACCACTGCCCAGCTTGACTTTTATTCATATGAGTAAGTTTTGGTTATGCTCTAATTCTTAAGTTTGCTTCATAAGTTCTAAATTTTTCTAACTTTCTGTAGCTAATATTATAAGTAAAAGTGCTTGAGGAAAGAACAAATTAAAAAGAATTTGATAGTGCAGTAAACTGCACTTTTTCTTCTACAACACTATTAAGAAAACTTCTAGTTTGGTTGTGGTAACACGTACCTTTAATCTCAGACAGATGGATCTCTGTGAGTTCCAGGCCAGCATGGTCTACAGAGTGAGTTCCAGGCCAACCAGAACTACACTGAGAAACCCTGTCTTAAAAAAAGAAAGAAAACAAGGAGGGAAGGAGGAAGAAAAGAAGAAAAGAGAAAACTTCTAAGTGCACACAAAAACAGACATATGATAAATTGCTGTGTGCTTAGCCTATACTTAGTTTCTGGTTAGGATATATAATCTTGTTTCTTCTCCTAGAGTATTTTGAATAGTTCTTACATCAGTGTGTATCTATAAAGAAAGATAAGGACTTATTTTTCAAAATTATTCACTTATAAAAGTTTTTACTTTTTTTATGATAGTAGCAGGATCAAATTCAAGGTGATGGATTCTGTTACATGGACTTAGCGACCAGGGTGGTTAGGCACCTTTCGGAAAGGAAAGGGCAGAGGAAAGGTTGGTGAGGGAGAAAAGAGACAGAGAAAGAGAAAGTGAAGACAAACAGAAGGAAAAGTATTAATTTAGTCCAAAGTAATATCTTACGCCTGTAGTCCCAGTACTGAGGAGACTGAATTTGAAGCTATCCTGAACTGTTGGTAGGTCCCAGGTCAGCCTGGGTCACAGTGTGAAACTGTCTCACAGAAGGGAGCGGGTGCTGGAGGGATGACTCAGTGGGCAACAGCTCTTGCTGCTCTTGCAGAGGACCCAGGTTCAGTTCCCAGCACCCACATAGTGACTCACAAGTGTCTGTAACTCCAGTTCAGAGGATCTGATGCCATCTGCCATCTTCTGATGCTCACATGGTACATATACATTCATGCAGGCAAAATACCATATACATAAAATATAAACGTCTAAACATAAATGAAACAAAATGAGTCAGTCAATAAAAGCACTTGCCTCCAAGCTTGATGACCCGAGCTCTGTTCCAGGATTCCCACATGGTGGAAGGAGAGAATTGACTCCTGGAAGTTGTCTTTTGACTAACACATGTGCACCTTGGCCTGCACATAGCCGGTGCATGCCTGTGTGGACACACACAGGCATACTAATAAAAAAATTGTGATATGTTTTAGTCCATTGTAGTTATTATCCTTAGAGATTTTTAGATTGTCTTCATCTGATTAAGGGGATACCCATTAAGAAGCCTCCAGAGTTCTGTCTTAGTTGCTTTTCTATTGGTATGATAAATAAATTACCATGACCAAGGCAACTTATAAAAGAAATCATTTAATTGGGCTTACTGTTTCAGAAGGTTAGAGATCATGATGACAACAGAATATGGTGTCAAGGACAGCTGAGATCCCACATCTTGATGTGATACACAGGCAGGCAGCGAGAAGCACACTGAGAGAGTATATTGAGCCTTTTGAAACCTTAAAATACCCCACCTCCTTCAACAAGGCCAAACCTCTAAATCCTTCTCAAACAGTTCCACCAACTAGAGAGAGACCAGATATTCAAACTTGTGAACCTATGGGGAGCATTCTCATTCAGACTATCACATTTGAATTTGAACTAAAGGCATTTAGTCCCCATACTCTCTTATAGTCTCAATACCATTTTAAAGTCTGAAGTCCAAATCTCTTCTGAGACTCAAGGCAATCTCTTAACATCTTATAAAATCAAAAAGCAAATTACATACTTAGAACATGCAATGGCACAGAATATACATTACCATTCCAAAAACCAAGCGCTCAAGACTGACAAGCAGGAGACAGAGTGTGCACTAGGAATGATGGGATCTTTTTGAAGCCTTGAAGCCTGTGTCTGTGGCACCCCTCCTCCAACAAGGCCTTATCTCTAATCTTTCCCAGACATTCCCACCAACTAGAAATCAAGCATTTAAATATATGAACCTTTGGGGGCCATTTTTATTTAAACCACCACAGGTTCTAATAGGCCTTTAGTTTGTTTTATGTCAATGTTTGGTGTTTTGAAATAAGATCTCACTGTGTAGCCCAGCTGGGTCCTGCTGTCTCCGCTGCAGCTTTCCAAATACTGGAGTTCTAGGTGTGCGCCAGTTCCTAGCAGTCCTCCAGTGCTGGGGGCCGTAGGCCTCCCACTGGCTAGGCAAGCCCTCCTTCACTGAGATACATACCCTGCCTCTCCCCAACAGTCTTTTAATGACTTTCTTGTCCTAGAACTGGAATATATCCTCTGACAACTTAAGGACTTATTTTTTGTTTTTAATAATTATCTTTAATGTTATTCAGTGTTTTGTCAACTAAAGTTTTCTTATACTAACAGGTTTAATTGTTTTAGCATTTCTCTAAATCTACTAATAGGATAGAGACTCTTTTTCTTTTAAGATTTATTTATTTATTATGTATACAGTATTCTCAGTATTCTGTCTGCATGTATGCCTGCAGGCCAGAAGAGGGCACCAGACCTCATTACAGATGGTTGTGAGCCATTATGTGGTTGCTGGGAATTGAACTCAGGACCTTTGGAAGAGCAGGCAGTGCTCTCAACCACTGAGCCATCTCTCCAGCCCAGGATAGAGACTCTTTAAGGAAAAAAAAAAAGTTTTTCAGTGGCTTTAAATGTTTTTATTACAGTCAAGTATGGTGGCACACACCTTTAATCCCAGCACTCAGGAGACAGAGGTATAACATTAGGGCTTGCTTTGGGCACCATTTTGTAACATGAGGGCCCGGCTTGCCCGGGTTTTTGTCTGCCCAGTTTCCCAGCCGTTTAGACCCAGAGAAAACCACACAGAGTCTACATTAGATTATAAACTCATTGGCCCATTAGCTCAGGCTACTTATTAGTTCTTGTACATTATATTAACCCATTATTCTTATCTATGTTAGCCACATGATTTGGTACCTTTCTCAGCGGGACAGGTCACATCTTGCTTCTTCGGTGGTCTGGGCTGGACTGCGAGGACGAGCTTCCTTCTTCCCAGAAAATTCCTGTTCTCATCGCCCTGCCTCTACTCCCTTCTGGTTGACCAACCTATACTTCCTGTCTGGCCAATCAGCGTTTATTTAAAACATGATTGACAGAATACAGACAATTCTCCTGCACCACTACAGACAATCTCTGTGAGTTTGAGGCCAGCCTAGTTTTACAGAGTTCCAGAACAGCCAGAACTGTTACACAGAGACACAGAGAAACCCTGTCTCAAAAAAAAAAAAAAAAAAAAAGTACTACGATAAGTATTGATTATTCTTCAATAAAATAAGGTTACAGCATGGTGAGGTGACACAGGCAAGTAGTATCAGCACTCAGGAGCCTGGGGAAGGAGTATTGTGAGTTCAGGACCAGCCTCAGCCAGGTGTAGTGGTGCACACCTTTAATCCCAGCATTGGGGAGGCAAGAGGCAGGAGGATCTCAGTGCATTAGAGGCCAGCCTGGTTTATATAGGGAGCTCTGGGACAGCCAGGCCTATGTAGAGAGACTCTGTCTCAGAAAACAAACAAAAAGACCAGCCTACATAGTGAGCTACATAGTGAGACCCTTTCTTTAAAAACCAAACACGATTAGAAATGTAGCTCAGGGCCTGGAGGGATGGCTCAGCCATTAAAGGCTCGGCTCACAACCAAAAATATGAGTTCGGTTCCCAGCATTCACGGCTGTCCCTCCAGGTACTTTAAAAAAAAAAAGAAAGAAATGTAGCTCAGACGCCTGACAGATAGTTCAGTGGTTAAGGGTATGTGCCATCAAGCCTGAAATCCTGAATTCTATTCCCGATGCCCAGACAGTGAAGGAGAGAAAAGAGACAGAACAGAACAGAGATAACTTCTCCAGGTTGTCCTCTGACCTCTAAATATTTCATGGCTACTGCATGCACACATACACACAAAATAAATTTTTTCAAAAACTATATATATACACTATTCTATCTGTGTGTATGCCTACAGGCCAGAAGAGGGCACCAGACCTCATTACAGATGGTTGTGAGCCACCATGTGGTTGCTGGGAATTGAACTCAGGACCTTTGGAAGAGTAGGCAGTGCTCTTAACCACTGAGCCATCTCTCCAGCCCCACAAAATAAGTTTTTTAAAGAAAAAATTGTTCTGTGGTAGAATGTTTAGCATTTGTAAGATTCTGGGTTCAACCCCTGGCATCTTGAAAACAGGGAGAAAGCAGTGAGGAATACTAAACAGAATCTGCCTTCTGTGGTGAGGATACCAAACAAGATCTGCCTTCGGTGACTCCTTTGTCCTGACAACTACAGCAGATGGGTTGTGGAACTTGTCCCCCACATTTGGGAGGAGGATGGCATTTTGTAAGGATTCTTAAATTGTTTTTATTTTGTTTTGTTTTGTTTCGAAACAGGGTTTTATTGTGTAGCTCTGACTGTCCTGGAACTCAGTCTGTAGACCAGGCTATCTTCAAACTCAGAAATCAGCTGGCCTCTGCCTCCTGAGTGCTGGAATGACTGCCCTGCTAGAATTCGTAATTGTTAAGGATGGCATCTATGTGCACACACACACGCATGGTGTGTTAATATCCACAGTCATAGGTTAATCATCTTATTTTGCCTGTAGTTTTATAGATTAGGAATTAGGAATGAGGGTTTAAGAGAAAGCTCTTTCAGTAAAGTGCTTGCCGCACAATTGAGAGGGCCCTGAGTGATCTTCAGCATCCATATAGAAAAACTCGACCGGGAAGATTTACAGCTGTTAAAGTACTTGTCTCACAGATGAGGATCTGCTGGGTGCTGTGGTGCTTGAGAGGTAGAGGCAAAGGCAGGAGGCCACCGTGGGGCTCACTGGCCTGCCAACCTAGCCTGACCAGTGAACTCTGTCCCCAGTGAGAGACCCTGTCTCAAAAATCACAAGCTTATTAACCTGCATACACTTTCACTTGCATGAGTGTATACACACACACACACACACGCACACACACACATATTAGGGACAAGTTTACCTGGGTGGCTTGGCCATTAGCTCTGGCAAGATTGGTTGTGCTAGAGACTCTGTTTCTGTATGGCTTCTTTACTCCCTGACCTGATGCCTTGGGCTTGTTAGCACTCACATTCTCCCACTTTGGTAGCTCATTTTGTTTGGAATCTCCTGTGCCTATGACTTCTGAAGATAACCACACTTTCTATATTTGGTTTGCTTTTTTAGGGACAAGATATAGAATCTACCAGGCTGCTTAAGATTTCAGAGCAGGCATATTATCATTGTTCTTTTCTGTTGGTTAATCGGTCATAATAGCTACACACATTTAAGAAAGTGGGAAAACAAACCCTATAGCTTTAATTTTATTTTTAATTTTTGCCAGTGCTGGAAATTGAACACAGTGCTTTGTATATATGCCTAGACAAGAAACCCTCTACCACTGAACTATATTACCAGACCCTAACTTCTCACAGGGGAGTGTCAGGGTCACAATTCCTTGTTCAATATGAAAATCTTCTGTACCTAACATTAAAGAGGAGGAGGAGGATGGGTGCTGAACAGATGGCTCAGCGGTTAAGAGCACTGGTTGCTCTTCCAGAGGTCCTGAGTTCAAGTCCCAGCAACCACATGGTAGGTCACAACCATCTGTAATGAGATCTGGTGTCCTCCTCCAGTATGCAAGCATACATGCAGTCATACTGTATATATACATAATAAATAAATAAAAATAAATAAATCTTTTTTAAAAACAAGGATGAGAGAGAATGTAGTGGATATATTTAATGTATGTGCCTTTAGCATACTGTATTACTTGTGACTTTGTTTTTACCTCAGAACTAATGAAGATATTAAAAGGTTTTGTCAAGGTTAAACAAATTACTGTTCTACTAAGGACCCAATATAGATTTAAAAAAAAATTCTCTCATTTATTTGAAATTATTTTGTATATCAAATAATAAGCCATCAATCAAAATAATAAAGACATACCCTTAGTACTTACTATATTTTGTTTGTTTGTTTGCTTTGAAGCAGAGTCTTATGTTGTTCTGCTTGTCCCTGAATACCTAGGCTAAGGTACCCTCCCAGCCTTTTCTTTCAGAGCAGCTAAGTTTTTGTTTTGTTTTTTGAGACAGGGTTTCTCTGTGTATCCCTGGCTGTCCTGGAACCTTGAACTCGCAGAGATCTGCTTGCCTCTGCCTCTGGGGTGCTGGGATTAGAGGCGTGAACCACCACTGCCTGGTTTTAGTTTTTAAACTTACATTAGGTTTTATTTAGTGGACAGCATACAAAGAATCACAAGTACCAGCTAGAGCCCTGCAAAGAGCAGCACCCTTCACTGCATAGACCTGGCACCTGGTTCTATCCCATGCTCACCCTGTAGTTCCTTATCTGACTCCTTCTTATCACCAAACAAATTTAAAATGACTATGGCTTAAACACGCAAAACAACCTTTGTAAATAAGCTGTAATTATATAGTTTGAATTTGTTAAGCACTGTGTAAAGAAGAAGCCTACTTCTGTTGAGTGAGACAGGACAGCAGCTGTGGGAAGTTAAGCAACACGAAGTTGGATGTGTTGTGCACTTCCGTAATCCTAGCACATGGGTGGTGCAGACAGGAATATCAAGAGTTCAAGATCACTATTGGAGGCCAACCTGGATGAAAATACAGTTTACCCAGCATCGTGTGGGGTGCCTTTTTGGCCAGTCTGGTCTACATAGTGAGTTCCAGAACAGCCAGGGCTGCAGAATAGAGACTTTGTCTCTGAACAATAGAAAGTTACTCAACAAAATTAAGTCAGTGATAAGCTAAGGTATGGCCTGATAAAATTGTTAATTGAAAAAGTAAACAAATAATTTTCATAGAAATTCAGATGATAAATTGACCTAAGGGGCTGGGCGTGTAATTCAGACCAGGCTATGTAGCTGATGTGCACCACAGGAAGAAAGGGAAGGAGGACTAGAGCATAGATAAGGGCGTCAGTGAGAATGCCAGTGGAGAGTAAGCAGGGCATGACAAGAGCAGGGGCTTCTTGGAAGGTTTAGGATTTTGGGCCTCATGTGTTTAGTAATGACTCCATACATTACCTTGCATTACGTTCCAAATGTTTGCTTATATTATAAGAAGAAATGGCTTCAGGAAGTGGAGAACTGGTTTCTTGCTGCATCTTGCATAAAGTATATCACCCACCCCAGATTTTCAGAGCCCTTTACAAGGTCTAATTGTGACTAGCTTTCAGAACCTGTTTATGATACTCAAATATTCTGATGTTCTCCAATTAAGTTAGCATTAAAAGTGTTTGATGGAAGCAATTAAGTTGATTACAGCTTATTATTTGAAGTGTAGATGTATAGTAGTGTTTGCTCTCTGAGATCGTGTAGAACCACTCTTTGCTTGTTGTGTGGATCCTGCTAGTCTTGCCTCAGAGAGGAGAATGAACTGGATGCTAGCTGCTTATCCCATTCTGTAGCCCCCCTCCTTACCTATAGACCAGATTGGTTCTATATAAGATTTTAAATGGCAAAAAGATTTCATTTATTAAAAAGTCTGCAAATGAATTTAGATTTGACTAATATGGCTATTGAATGGTATTTATAGGAATTGATTCTTTTAGATACTGTGGGGGTTTTTTTTGACAATTTCGATAGTAGCTGTAGACCTTTAATAATTGTTCATAACTGAAATAATTATTTCTGTAGACAAATCTAGGAAATGTTGTTATTATCTCCGAGCAATTGTTTTCCTCTTGCTGTATAAATAATTTAACAATATCGAAATCATTTATTATAAAATAGGACTAGTAAAATTACATGTTTTCTAAATGTAAACGTGAGTTGGCTTCCAATTAGAATCTTTGCATAATTTTGAATGTGTTCTTGTTTTGTTTTCTGCACAGTTAAGAAAGATCGGGGGTGGGGGCTTTGGAGAAATTTACGATGCCTTGGACATGCTCACCAGGGAAAATGTGGCACTGAAGGTGGAGTCAGCTCAGCAGCCAAAGCAAGTCCTGAAGATGGAGGTTGCTGTGTTAAAGAAACTGCAAGGTAAGCTTGTCGAATGACATGCAGTGAAGTTTTGTATGACAGTTCTTAATTGCTCTAATCTTCCCTTGTTAAGTTCTCTATACTAATGGACTGCTCTGGTGTCAGTGAGGTATAAACATGCTGAGTATGTTTGTGTTAAAAGCTTTGTTATGTAATAGAAATATACGATTGTTAAGAGTAATTGGGGTTTGGGGTTAATTCCTCTTCATGGTAAGGATGAGAGATAGATAATTAGAGTCACCCCACTACTTTAGAAAGTGTTATCCTAAATCTGCTATGGTAACCTTTGAATCTTCCTTTGAACCAATCATAAAATACCTCTGAGACATTTCTTCATTTGCCTTTGTATGTTAAACATTCTTGAATCTTATCATGGATGCTATCTTCAAATCATACTGCAGAATGGATTAAAAATGCTAAGTAAGGCTTTGTGTGTTCTCATTAACTTTAGTTTCAGAGCATAGCTTATCATATTTGAAGTTCATCTTACTACTACTCAAGTACCTATATTTTTTCTATAATGAAAAATCATTTTTTTCTGACTTCAATCTAATAGTCATGCAAAACCCTGAATGTGTTGATAATGTCTCATTATCTCTGTCTTTAATATGGTACATTGGTATTACTAATATCAAAGATATATAAGGTTGATGACTAATTTGTTCTTTGTTCTAAGGTTTTCAGTTGTCCAAGTTTCTCTACCAGTTGTTGGATTGTGATGTAATGCTAATAAAATAAATTTTTGAAGTTGATTTTAGCTCAGATTTAGCTTTCCCATGGTACAGTACATTAGGAAGATAGTAGACCACTCAGCCCTAATTGTCACTGCTAAAAAAACAAAGAATCAGAAAAGGAAAAACAGAAAAGGATGACTCACACACACACACACACACACACCCCGGTTTTCCTCAACTCATTGTAGAAGCCATAGGGAAGTGCTGCTGGGATTGCCTCCCCAGGGCTGCACAGAGCCCGTGATCTCCTCTAACACTGGCTGCACCCACAGGGGCACAGATACTGGCAGAGCTCTACCTGGTTAGTGTTACTTCACCATCCTCTGTCCTTGGCGCCGGGGCGTGGTCCTGAGAGACAGGAGATATTGCTGCAGCTCTTTTAGGGCTTCTCCTAGCTACTTTGGCCTTGATTTGCTTAGGATCCAAGTGATAAAGTTTAAAGATAAGTCTAATACCTTTTCTAGGTAAAACTGTTAGACATTGTACTCTTCTTTTCAGTTTGTCATTTAAAAGTTACTGTCTAAATGTTTTTCTTGTCTGCTCAGACCTATGTGTACCCTGTTCCTCAGAACTTCTTACTTTCCACAAATGAATAGGTTTTTAGTTTTCTGGTCTATATTTCAGTGAGGTCGTCGTTGACCCTCTTATTTTGGCTTCTGCATACTTGTTAAGCCTCCTGCATACTTTGCTCCGCACCTTGTTGTTGTTGTTGATAATGCTCGGCATCTGGACCATTGGGGACATTTTTGTGGTGCTGAGCTATTCTTACTTTGCTGGTGGCACAAGGTGGCACGGAGTGACTCCAGTATGTAAGAAAACTGGAGGCTAACTTCTTATGAGATTAGTCTCCTGTATCCCAGACTGACTGACCTATGGTTGCCAAGGATGGCCTAGAGCTTCTGATCCTCCTGTTTCCCATCTCCTAAGTGATGGGATTACAGATGAATGCTATTATACCTGGCTGACCATGGCAAAAAAGTAAAAGAAGCTTCTCTGGCTAGAGCTGACAGCAGCCCTAAACTGTAGGCACAAACATAGTTGTTTAGAGGGTAGATTGGCGTATCATATCCATTTAGCAAAACTACAAGAGTATCTTATCTTCCCCATTAAGGTTTATCACCTTCATAGCCAGCCACAGGCTTTGACCTAGTTTAAAGTACCAGACGTAAGTGGGCATTAACTCCAGTCTAAAGTTTGTTACATAACACGGTTCTTGAGAAAATAATTATAAAAAGAAAGCCTCATAAGAGACTTGCCAGTGTTGGAGTGGTGGTCTCAGTTTGCCTGGCCAGTTGGTAATATTGCACACAGGGTTCACCACTGAGTAAGACTGAGGATGACAGTTCTCTCCTGGCAACCTACCTGGCTCCTTCTGGTAGTGTGAAGGCTACCTAGCAGGGATGAAGCTTTCCAGCCCAGTCTGGCTTGATTTTTCTGTATCTTGTGCCCAAAGCTAGTGACGTCTTCAACAATAAGGGTTTGCCATCTAGTTCTAGTGGGCAGCTACCACTAGCAATAAGTTGTACTATTTTGGGGGTTTCAGGATCCTCCTTGACCAACAACTTTTCAGGAGGTAGCCTATCCCTGACACTGGAACGTTTATTTAATAATCATGGTTTCTTTCTTTTTTTTTTGTTTTTTTTTTTGTTTTTCGAGACAGGGTTTCTCTGTGGCTTTGGAGCCTGTCATGGAACTAGCTCTTGTAGACCAGGCTGGTCTCGAACTCACAGAGATCCGCCTGCCTCTGCCTCCCGAGTGCTGGGATTAAAGGCGTGCGCCACCACCACCCGGCTAATCATGGTTTCTGGGAGCATCTTTATCCCCTCAAAACAGGAGAGGTTGTTATTCTATTGACATTACTTAAATTTTTACAAAAGATTTGTGTGCATGTGTGAGACACAGAGAGTGGGGGAGGACAAAAGAGGGCATTGGATTCCCTAGAACTGGAGTTATAGGTAGTTGTAAGCCTCTTTATGTGGGCTCTGGGAACTGAATTCTAGTCTGATTCAAGAGCAGAAAGCTTTCAACCATCATAAGCCTCATTAAGTTGTGGTTTTTGTTTTTCAAGACAGAATTTCTCTGTGTAGAGTTTCCAGGCTGTCCTGGAACTTAGTCTATAGACAGGCTGGCCTTGACCTCACAGAGATCCACCTGCCTCTGCCTCCTCAGTGCTGGGATTAATGTTGTGTGCCACCACCGCCTGAAAAGAAGCATTGGTATTCTTTGAAGGTCTGATAAAATTTACCAGTAAAACTATCTGAACCTTTTCTCCTTTTTAGTTGGGAGTTTTAAAATATCATTTCAGTCTCACTGTTATATATTTGTTTAGATTGTCTGATTTTGATTTAATTTGGCACCGAGGAGGAGTTGCCCAAGAGACCATCTCTCACACCACAGCTGCTGTAAAAGCATGAGGATTTTATTGATTCTGTCATGACAGGGTCTTTCAGCATTCGAGGAGCCAGAAAGACCCCAAATGGCTGGTACAGGCTATTTTTAAAGGAAAAAGCCACAGGAACAAGGGGGGTGTCTTGGGGTTGTTCTTTAACTATTATGATTGGCTTATTTAAAAGGACTATTACCAATAATTGGCTGGAGAACAGTTGCCCGATCAGATGAGGTAAGGGGGAACATCTGAGGGCCACTTTGCCCCTTTCACAGGGAGTGAGTCAAAGCACCAGGAACTGAGTCAACACCACACCTAAGGGTTATCTTGCCCCTATTCAGGGAGATGGAAAGTTCCCAACATCTACGTGCATGTGTAGCTGTTATGTCCTTGGTTCCCAGGAGGGGGGGGAACACCACTGCTGAGAGGCCTCATCAAAATTGGCCTCAGAGTTGTCAGAAATGGCTTTAGAGTTATTTTAGAGTTCTACATTATGCATCTAGAAATTAATTTTCTTAGACGTTCCAATTTATTGACATTATGATTTCAAGGGAAAATGTAGTGATATTCTGAATTTCATAGGTATCTGTTGCAATGACTCACCTTTCATCTCTAGTTGTATTAATTTACACCTTTATTTGATTATTTTGACTAAGAATTAACAATCTTGTTTATTTTTTCAGTTAACCAACTTTTTGTTTCATTAAGTCATTGTATTTTGTTTCAATTTCATTAATTTCTTTCCTGATTATATTGATGTCTGTCTACTTATTTGAGATTTGACTTGTTCTTCTATTTCCAGGTCCCTTAGGTGTATCATTATTTATTTGAGAGTTCTCTGATTTCATAATGTCTTTTAGGATTACTTTCATTGTATCCCACAGTTTGGTGTGTTGTGTTTTCATTTTTATTTGATATTAGGAATTTTTAATTTCTATTTTTCATTATTCAATAGTGTGTTGTTTAATCTCTATGAGTTTGTGTTTTAGGGGTTTTCTTGTTGACATGTAGTCTTACTCCATTATGTACAATACAAATAATTATTTCAGGACCAGGCAGTGGTGGCGCACGCCTTTAATCCCAGCACTCGAGAGGCAGAGGCAGGCGGATCTCTGTGAGTTCGAGGTCAACCTGGTCTACAAGAACTAGTTCCAGGACCAGCACCAAAGCTACAACAGAGAAACCCTGTCTTGAAAAACAAAACAAAACAAAAAAAATTTAAGTTTTTTTTTTTTTTTTTTAATTTGTTGAGACTTGCTTTTTGTCCCAGTGTATGACCTATTTTAGAGAACGTTTCACTGGCTGCAGACAAGAGCATGTGGATACTGTGTTTTGTAGAGGTCTATTACATCCACTTAATCTTTAATGTCATTTAATTCACGTATTTCTCTGTTAGTCCCTGTGGGGAAGACAAGTTAGTTGATGAGCGTGGGGTATTCAGGTCACCCGCTGCTGCTGTGCTAGGGTTAATCTGTGGCTTTGCGTCTAATAATTTTGTCTTGTGAAATTGGATACACTTGTGTTCAGGGCATATACGTTGGGATTGTATGTCTTCTTAATGGATTGTTCCCTAATCAGCATCTTTCTTTCCTAAGTTAGATTTGAAGTCCATTTTGTTAGATATGAGAAGAGTAATACTTGCTTGTTTCCTAAGTTCATTTGATTGAAATACCTTTTTTTCATTTTTATTTATTTGTTTGTTTGTTTGGTTTTGGTTTTTGGTTTTTTTATTATTTTTTTTTTATTTTTTATTTTTTTTTTTTTTGGTTTTTTGAGACAGGATTTCTCTGTGTAGCAGTCCTGGAACTTGCTTTGTAGATCAGTCTGGCCTCTAGCTCACTGAGATCCTCCTGCCTCTGCCCCCCAAGTGCTGGGATTAAAGATGTGCACCACAACCACCTTTTTTCATTCTTTACCCTAAGGTAGTGTCTGTCTGTTGTGTGAGGTATATTTCTTGGAGGCAGCAAATCCATGGTTTCTTGCATTTGACCCAGTTTACTTGTCTGTCTTGACTGGGGGATGGAGACCACTAATGCTCAGAGTTATTGCTGAAACGTGTAGTGATTGTTGTCATTTTGTTGATTTCTTGCATAACCGATATTCTAGTGTCATTTATTTCATAGATGGTTTTTTCTTTTCAGTTTAAAAGATTCTTCAAGTATTTTTTGTAGATCTGGCTACTTTTATCATAGAAGCTGTATTTCTCCTTTAGTTACAACAGTTATCTTCATTGGGTGTAGTAGTCTGGATTGTCAGTAATTAATTGTCTTTCAGAACTTGAAATAGATCCAATAAAATAGATAGCTCAGTGGATAAAGGCTTTTGCTAGCTTGACGAGCTGAGTTCAGCACCAGAGCCCCACATAATGGAAAGAGAGAGCTGGCTTCTTCAAGCTGTCCTTTGGCCGCCACACCTGCCTTGGTGCTCGCACCATCACCACACACATTAAATAAACAAGTGTAATTTTTAAAAAGATGAAATAATAACTAGAAACATACTGTCCGTGTAGTTCTCCTGACGTTTAAAAAGTTGCAGTTAAACAACTCTGAGTCACCTGCCTTTATATATGACTTGGTTTTCTCTCTTGCTGTGTTCAGTATATTTTCTTGGTTATAATTTAATATGACAGGTAAGGTTTTGGTTTTGTCTGATGTCCTAAATGTTTCACATATTCACATATGGATTGGCATATCCTTTCCTAACTCTGGAAATGTTCCTGTTCTTTTAAAAAGATTGATGTCATTTATGTATGTGTTTGTGTGAAGGGTGCTGGCAGAGGCTAGATAGTGTTCGAGCTGGAATTTCAGATGGTTGTGAACCACCATGGGTGCTGGGAACCAATGCTGCTGCTCTGCAAAACTAGCAAACACCCTTAGCCAACGAACTGTCTCTCTAGCCATTTGGATTTTTAAAATAAAATGATTCTTTTAAAAATGTTTTCTGAAATGGCTCGGCTATTAAAAACACATGTTGATTTTTGTCCAGGACCCTAGCTTGGTTCCTAGCACCCTTATGGCAGCTCATAACTGTCTATAACTCCAGTTCCAGGGGACCTCATGCCTTCTGACCTCCATAGGTGCCGGCCACATATATGGTGCACATACATACATACATACAGGCAAAACACCTAGAAATAAAATTTAAAACATATTTCCTAAGCCTTTATGACTTGATTATTCTGGTATGATTTTTGTCTACAGATCTTGTCTTTTCATACTTGTCACGCATGTCCTGGGATTTCACGGGAAGCTTCGGATTCTTTTATCGTTGTTCTTGTTTGATCGGTCCTGTTCTTCTGCCTTGTCTTCAGGCTCTTATTCTGGCCTCTCCTTCATCTACAGAGCATCTTATTTGACTTCTTTATTTCTCTATATCAGATTTTTTAAATCAGCATTTCCTTTGTTAATTTCCTCTTTCTTATCTTACATTGCCTTCCTTACTTCATTCAGCAATGTGTGTTCTCAATCAGGAGCTTCTTTTCTTCTTTGAATATACTTACTATTTTGAGCTATCAGTTTGGGACTACATTCACTGGGCAGTGATAGTGTACACCTTTAATCCCAGCACTTGGGAGGTAGAGATAGGCAGATCTCTTTGAGTTCCAGGTCAGCCTGGTCTACAGAGCCAGTTCCAGCAAAGCTACAGAGAAACCCTGTCTTGAAAACAAACAAAAAGTCACTTTCATTAAATGCCATCACTGTAGGGTTTTTGATTTTTCTTGTTCCTTATGTTGCTTCATTGGACTTTACACATCTAAAGTTATTTCTTTGTTTTAGACCTGAGGAAACAAACATTTCCACTACTGTCTGATTAAAGCAAGCTGTATTTAGATGTGTACAAGGGACTGGCCAGACTACTGCCTCCCACTAAGTCAGGATTTCAGAGAGCAGTCCCTCACTGGCTTTTGAGGTCCATTTTATGGGGCAGGTTTAGGGTTGATAGAAAGATAATTGACTGTTAGCACCTGGGTAGACAAGTGGCTGCCTATGGGGTAGATATGTACAAGAATACATCGTGTAGAAGGGGGGGTCATCAAAGTGTCTTGGAAAGACACATTTTCGTAAGGCAAAAGGGCAATAGTGTATCACAGGTTCAGGAGTTTAGCAAGGCAAAGGGGTGGGCATACATAATGGGGTCACAAGTTCAGCGTAGGTTGAAAAACTTGGCTTGCAGAATACATTAGGCTTAGGAAACTTATTCTTGTAAAGCATGGAGACTCAGTAACAATGTATAACAATGTGGCTCCTTAACAACAGTGTGACTCCTATTCCGGTTCTGCATTTGTCTGCTTTAGTTTTTTAAATCAGCTATATTATTTTAGTTGGAGTATTTGCGATGTTCATATAGGATTTGGATGTGATAGAATTGAATGTATAGTTCAGAAAATAGTTCCTCAGTCCAGGATCTCAGTCTCTGAGTAACTAACTGGGAGAGGCACCATAGCTGTTAGATAGAAATGCAGTATAGATGTCATGCTTGCCAATTACTAACAGTGGCCCCTTTGACTTCAGTAACTGTTGGATAAAACAGCCAAGGATAGTATGAATTATACTCACATTTTAGTTAGTAAGATTAGAAGTGGGAATGAAATAGGGTGGGTGAAGTTAAGGATTAAGTTTTAAATGGATTTGAGAAAAATGGGGTGTGTGAAGAAGAATGGAGGGTGTACGAGATGCGACTGAAGAGTACAATACAGTAAAGAATGCCTTAGAGTGAACTGAGTGAATGAACAACCGTCCGAAAGCCTAACAGAGCAACAAGACATATATGCAGGTGTAAGCGGAGACTGTTTTTTCATTTTCTGGCTGCCGAGTTATTTATATAATAACTCGGAATAATCCTGCAAAATTTATATTAATTACAACATTGTTTGGCCAACAGCTCAGCCGTATTCCTAACTAGCTCTTATGTCTTGAATTAACCCATTTCTATTATTTTAGATTTTACCATGAGGGTCATGGTTTACCATTAAGGAGCTGGCATCTTTTTCCTTCGGCAGCTACGTGATGGCTTCCTAACTGCGCCTTCTTTCTCCTTGCGTTCAGTTTAGTTTTCCCACTTAGCTATATTCTGCCCTGCGATATAGGCCAAAGCAGCTTCTTCATTAACCAATGGTAATAAAACATATTCATAGCACATAGAGGGGAATTCCACGTCATGCAAGAGTGGAACTTAAGTAATAGAACATAAGAAATAAAAATACTTCAGTGAATTCCTACATGGCTGTACTGAGTTGAAAGGTGAAGTTCTCTGGTCTCTCTGTCTCTAACAGGTTCCACATTTTGTTGTATGCTGGAGGGGGCAAGTAGGAGCTGTCAGTCTCTGTGGCCTTGGGGTTCTTGTGGGGGGAGGGCAGGCCCCTTCCTAGTAGTCCCCTTTAACCCCTGTGCTCCTGTGGCTCTTCTGATCCTTAGGTCAGGTGTGTTGAGGAGCAGCTCTTCCTTAACAGCTGTTCTGCTGCTCTCCCAGGCAACTTGATTCTGCCAGCAGTGAGCATGCCGCTAGAATGCTCAGCTTTTCTGCCTGCTTCTCCCCTTGTTCACTAGGTTCTTTTACAGACCTTGTCTCTTGATGGTTACAGTGGCACTTTCCCATTTGTGGGTTCTTTTGTTTCCTTGAGAAATGGTCTCATGTAGACCAGGAGCTCTTCTTGTAAACCAGGCTGGACTTGAACTCAGAGATCTGTCTGCCTCTTCCTCCCAATGCTGGGATGGTTTGTTTTTTGTTTTGTTTTTGTTTGGTTTGGTTTTTGGTGACAGGGTTTCTCTCAAGCTTTTTTTGATCTTGTCCTGAAACTCGATCTGTAGACCAGGCTGGCCTCAAATTCACAGAGATCTGCCTGCCTCTGCCTCCCAATTGCTGAGATTAAAGGTGTGCGCCATCACCGCCCAACTGGGATTGTTTGAAAATACATCTGTATGCTCTTCTATATTGCAAGTGCCTGCCTGCCCGCCCGCCCGCCCGCCCTCCCTCCCTCCCTCCCTCCCTCCCTCCCTCCCTCCCTCCTTCCTTCCTTCCTTCCTTCCTTCCTTTCTTTTTTCAGGCAGGGTTTCTTTATGTAGCCCTGAATGGCTTGGAAATTGCTATACAAACCAAGCTGGCCTTGAACTCAGAGATCCACCTGCCCTGTCTCCTGACTGCTGGGATTATAGACATGCATTGCCACCACCTGGCAATAGTTTTTATTTATTTGGTAATTTGAGGTTTTTGTTTTTTTTTTTTTGTCATATAAAAGGGTCTGATATTTGGGAAATTTAGAATGTTGTAAAATTACATAATATATCTTTTTGTCCTCCTGGCTAAAAGAACATATAGTCTATAGCTAAATTTTCTAATTAATATGTGTGTTTTCATAAAAATTTCAAAGTAATTTTATTTATTTAAAAGTCACTGCCTGCCGGGTGGTGCTTGCCTTTAATCCCAGCACTTGGGAGGCAGAGGCAGGTAGATGTTAGTGATCGGGGCTAGCCTGGCGGACAGAGCGAGTTCTAGGACAGCCAGGACTGTTACACAGAGAAACCCTGTGTCAGAATCCCCCTACCCCCCAAAAAGCCACTGCTTTAGGGTCTGGAGAGATGGATCAGCGGTTAAGAGCACTGGCTGTTCTTCTAGAGGATCCAGATTCAATTCCCAGCATCCACATGGCAGCTCTCACATGTCTATACCTCCGGTGCCAAGGGATCCATGCATGCAGGCAAAACATCAGTGAAAATAAAATAAAAGTAAATCATTAAATGAAAAAAAAAACCTCTGCCTTAACTCAGTGAATGACCTTTCTGTCCTGTATAAACTGTTGTTAGCTATCTGCGTGGCCTAAGTACAACCGAGGTTGTTCTGTTTGTATTTTCCCTTTGAAGAGGCCATAACTAACTACTGAAAAGTTTCTCCTTTATGTTCTCTCCCTTTTCTCCTTTATTCCTGTGCTCATTCTTTCTTTTGATAGGTCTTGCTGCTTTCCTGACAGGCGCACACTTGTATGTAAACCAAACTGTCTTCAGACCTGTAGTGATTCTCCTGCCTCTGTATTCTGAGTGCTGGGATTATAGGAGTATGCTTCCACACCTGTGAAACAATCCTCTCGCTACCGAGAAACAGCAGACTAAATACATTTGTTTGCTAGCTAATTGTAATCTTTGGTGCAACAACTGGAAATTATCTTACTCATGTAAGCCCAGGAGAAAGCTACATTTTTCCTTAAAGACAAACATGACTGTGTTTTGATTTGGGAGATTTTTTTCTTTAACTTTGATATTGTGGATATGACAGTTTTGATTTTTACAGAGTGTAAACTGAGATAGTTGAGGAAGAACACTGCTGTTGCAGGAGAACAGCTGCATTATTGCTCCACTGCTACTGCGGAGTATGACTACTCCTGTTTCCCATTCCTAAGAATGCAAAAAACAGGGCTGGAGAGATGGCTTAGTGGTTAAGAGCTGGCTGTTCTCCTAGAGGACCCGAGTTCTATTCCCGGCACCCACATGGTCTGCAACTCCAAGATCTAACACACTCACATAGGCATATATGCACACCAATGCACATAAACTAAAAATAAATTATTAAAAATTAAAAGGAATAGAAAAAAACAGAGCTAGAGAAATGACTGGATTAGGAGTACTGGTTGCTCTTCCAGAGGACCTAGCTTCTACATGGTGGCTCAATCATCTGTAACTCAGTTCCAGGAAACTCAAGACCCTTTTTTGATCCCTGTGGGCACTGCATGGGTGTGAAATACATACATACCTACAGGAAGAATGCCTATACACATAAAATAAAATAAAAATTTTTAAACAAATAATTTAAAATATGTACTAGCCGGATTAAACCCTTGATCTAATAAGTGCAGAAGACTGCCTAGGAAAGTTCCAAAGGGACCTCATACCTCACTGTAGCCTTATTCTTTCATAAGTCTATAATATGCTCTTTTGACGTACATTGTTTTCCTCTTAACGTTATTTTTACGTGCTCTTGTTGATTCCCTTCATTCTGTCAAAGAGTATTAGCATATCTCTGAGATTTTTATTTGTTCAGTCTAGTAAATGTTATTGTATTATAGCTGTGTGTGCCTGCACACTCATGAGGAGTTAGTGTGATGTCCAGAGGACAGTTTTTGTGGAGTCAGTTCTTTTCTACCTTCTACCCAAGTAACAGTGAGGTTTCTTGGGGCCTGGGCTCCTGGCATCTGGATTTTCAAAATAAAAGCAGAATTGCAATCTTGGACAAATTAGACAAGTAGAAAAGAAAATTATTTATGCAGGACCAGTCTTCAACAGGTCATCTGGAGCTAGCATTGCCCTGCCTGTCCAGACCCTCTCTTAATGAGGTCTTCCAGGCACATGCTGAGCCACAGCACACAGCAGCCCAGCAGAAAGCAGCTCTGTGACATGCATGTTCATCTGATATTTTATAACCCAGGAGTGGGTTTGGGAATCTTATTCTTTCATTTTACCTCACCATGACCAGAAGGAACAAAGAATCTGTGCTGAAAGGACCTTTTTTTTCTTTTTCTTATTTATTTATTTATTAAAGATTTCTGCCTCCTCCCTGCCCCCGCCTCCCATTTCCCTCCCCCTCCCCCAGTCAAGTCCCCCTTCCTCATCAATCCGAAGAGCAGCCAGGTTTCCCTGCCCTGTGGAAAGTCCACGGGCCTCCCACCTCCTTCCAGGTCTAGTAAGGTGAGCATCCAAACTGCCTAGGCTCCCACAAAGCCAGTACGTGCAGTAGGATCAAAACCCAGTGCCATTGTTCTTGACTTCTCAGCAGCCCTCATTGTCCGCTATGTTCAGCGAGTCCGGTTTTATCTCATGCTTTTTCAGACCCAGTCCAGCTGGCCTTGGTGAGTTCCCAATAGAACATCCCCATTGTCTCAGTGTGTGGGTGCACCCCTCGCAGTCCTGAGTTCCTTGCTCGTACTCTTTCTCTCCTTCTGCTCCTCATTTGGACCTTGGGGTTTCAGTCCGGTGCTCCAATGTTGGACTTTGTCTCTGTCTCCATCGCCTGATGAAGGTTAATATCCAGGAGGATGACTATATGTTTTTCTTTGGGTTCACCTTCTTATTTAGCTTCTCTAGGATCACGAATTATAGGCTCAATGTCCTTTATTTATGGCTAGAAACCAATTATGAGTGAGTACATCCCATGTTCCTCTTTTTGGGTCTGGCTTACCTCACTCAGGATAGTGTTTTCTATTTCTGTCCATTTGCATGCAAAATTCAAGAAGTCATTGTTTTTTACTGCTGAGTAGTACTCTAATATGTATATATTCCATACTTTCTTCATCCATTCTTCCATTGAAGGGCATCTAGGTTGTTTCCAGGTTCTGGCTATTACAAATAATGCTGCTATGAACATAGTTGAGCATATACTTTTGTTGTATGATAGGGCATCTCTTGGGTATATTCCCAAGAGTGATATTGCTGGGTCCAGGGGTAGGTTGATCCCGAATTTTGAAAGGACCTTTTAATATCCAATGTCAACTCTCATCCAGCTCCAGACAAACTTTGACTTTCAGAATTTTGAGAACTTAGTTTTTGTTTCTTTAGAGAAGGAATAAGTAAGTGAAAGAAGAAGGGGAGCTGGGATGTTGAGAACTTTGGAAGCAGTGTCTGACAAATGGATTGTGCTGCCCCACACTGTGGGTTTTTATATAGCCATTTGATTTTCTTTTCTCAAAATCGGTTAGTGTCATAAAATCAGCACCCTCTCTTACAAGTTGGACTGAATGTATCATGTTCACAATAGAAATTCAAGAACCATTTATTGGTAGGGCTGGGTTGTATCTCAGTAGAATGCTCGCCTTGCTTGCTCAATGGTCTTGGTAGAAAGTTTACAAAGAGACAGAAGACCTAGAGAAGAGTAAAGTAAGATATGTAACATTGAGAAATGCACTGGACTTGACAAGTGAAAGAGTCCGCAAATTTGAAAATGTATCTGTAGAAATTAACAGAGGAAAAAGAGGTTTAAAAAATGAACAGCCTTGCCAGGCAGTAGTGGCACACATCTTTACTCCAGCACTTGGGAGAGCGAGGCAGGCAGATCTCTTGAGTTCAAGGCCAGCCTGCTCTCTGGAGTTCTAGGACAGCTGGGGCTTCATAGAGAAACCCTATCTCAAAAGCCAAAAAAATAAATAAATAAATAAATAAAATAAAAAAGCCTCTTTGACCTATATGACAGTACCAAAAAGTCTAGTATTTGTATCCCCAGACACTCGGGATAAGAAGATAATGAGTTTGGAGTAACAAGATCATGGGGAAAAAACAAATTGGCCATGGCAGTACATACCTTTAAACCCAGCACTCAGGAAGCAGAGACAGTCAGATCTCTTTTGAGTTTGAGACCAGCTTGGTCTACGAAGCGAGTTCTAGGATGGCCAGAACTGTTACAGAAAAACCCTGTCTCAAAAAAATAAAACAGCCGGGCGGTGGTGGCGCACGCCTTTAATCCCAGCACTCAGGAGGCAGAGGCAGGCGGATCTCTGTGAGTTCGAGACCAGCCTGGTCTACAAGAGCTAGTTCCAGGACAGGCTCCAAAACCACAGAGAAACCCTGTCTCGAAAAACCAAAATAAAATAAAATAAAACAAACAGGGCTGGAGAGATGGCTCAGAGGTTAAGAGCACTGGCTGTGGCCGGGCGGTGGTGGCGCACGCCTTTAATCCCAGCACTCGGGAGGCAGAGGCAGGTGGATCTCTGTGAGTTCGAGACCAGCCTGGTCTACAAGAGCTAGTTCCAGGACAGGCTCCAAAACCACAGAGAAACCCTGTCTCGAAAAACCAAAAAAAAAAAAAAAAAAAAAAAAAAAAAGAGCACTGGCTGCACTTCCAGAGGTCCTGAGTTCAATTCCCAGCAACCACATGGTGGCTCACAACCATCTGTATTGAGATCTAGCGTAGCGCCCTCCTCTGGCGTGCGGGCATACATCGAGGCAGAATGTTGTATACATAATAAAAACAAAACCAAACAAACAAACAAAAAACCAAAAAAAATATGGCGCACGCCTTTAATCCCAGCACTTGGGAGGCAGAGGCAGGCGGATCTCTGTGAGTTCGAGACCAGCCTGGTCTACAAGAGCTAGTTCCAGGACAGGCTCCAAAACCACAGAGAAACCCTGTCTCGAAAAACCAATATATATATATATATATATATATATATATATATATATATATATATATATGTAAGCATAAAAAGGAAGAAACTTTTAAAACAATGTGAAGCATAATCAAGATTGTATTGGCAAAGGATAGACACTCCAGATGAGTGGAGAAAACAGGGGTTTTAGAAGTAGACCCCACAGAAGAGCTGTGGTAGGACTTAGGGCTAGAGAGCTTGTCTAGGAATTGCAAAGCCCCGAGATCAGTCCAGCACTGTAGTCAATCAAATACAAAATAACAACTTCAACCTAACCCCCCACACATTATATAAGAAGAAGATGAGTCATCAATTTTTTTTTTTTAAAAAGCTATACAACATTTTGTAGAAAACAGAAGAAACACTTTATGATCTGATTTTGCCAAGAAGTTTGTTGGATGACACCAAAATCATGACTCATAAAAGGAGAAAAATATGTTGAATTATACTTTGTTAAGTTAAAAGGTTTGCTTGCAAGATACCATTAAGGATGAAGCCGCAGTGTGGCATGTTGGCAAATGCCTGTAATCGCTGCACTTTGGTTGCTGAGGCAAGAGGAACAAACCTTCAAGGCAAGCTGGGGCTATGTAATACATTTGAGGATTCCAACCTGAGATGCATGCACAGTGAGACACTGACACTTTCTCAAACAAATGAAAAGAGAAAGAAAAGAGAGGTTATGAACTGGGAACAGGTGTTTGAAAATCATGTATTTGTAAAGGACTGATTGAATATATAGTGTTCTGAAAATGCAACAGTAAGAAAATATCCTAAGAAATTTAATAGATGTTAGTAGGTAAGTTTAACGATATAGAGTAGGAAAAGATGTTTAATGTGACTAAACAGAAGAAACACAATGGAATACTGTTCTTACACAGGGTCAACACCTCTACTTGTTCAGCATCCTAGAAGGCCTCAAGTGTTGTTCAAGAGTTTATAGAGCTTAATCCCTGTCCCTTAGCCTGCTTCTCTGGAAGTTAGCAATGGATTCATTTTTACAATGACTGGGGCCATTCTGAAGTCTTTAGGGGCCTTTATTAAACAAAAGACAGTCTCAGTCACTTAGGAAATTCTAAAGGTTTTAGAAATTAAGTGACTGAGATAAGGGCAAAAATAAATTATCATCTGTCCTTCTTACCCATTAGTTCTACGTATGGATTCAACCAACTGGAGATTAAACATTCTTGAAAGCTGCAGGGCTAATGGCCCACACCTTTAATCCTAGCATTCAGGAGGCATGGCAGGCAGTTCTCTGTGAGTTTGAGCTCTATCTGTTCTACACAGTGAATTCCAGGATAGCCAGGACTACAAAGAAAGACCCTACCTCAAAAACAAACAGACAGAAAAGATTCTTGGAAGTTGTAGCTATAACTGAGTTAGTCGGTAGAATGCTCACCAAGAGTCTGAGCTGAGTTTGATCTCAGCACTATGTAAACCAGCTCATCTTCCAGCTCTTTAGCTCAAGGCTAGCCTGGGCTACCTTTTATAAAAAAGAATAAAAACAAAGTGAGCCGGGCGGTGGTGGCGCATGCCTTTAATCCCAGCACTCGGGAGGCAGAGGCAGGTGGATCTCTGTGAGTTCGAGACCAGCCTGGTCTACAGAGCTAGTTCCAGGACAGGCTCCAAAGCCACAGAGAAACCCTGTCTCGAAAAACCAAAAAAAAAAAAAAAAAAAAACAAAAACCCAAAAAAACCAAAAACAAAACAAAAAAACAAAGTGTGCACATCTTTAATTCTTTAATCCCGGTACTCAGGCAGAGTCAGATGGACCTCTTCTGGAATTGCATGATGAGACCTTGTCTTTAAAAAAGAGGGGGGAGGAAAAGAAAAAGATTATAAGAAAAAGATCAGAACTAAGCATATATATATATATATATATATACACATTTTTTATTGTTTTAATCCCCAAACAATATCACAACCATATATCTAACTTTACATTGAATTAAGTAATATAAAAATCAATGAAGATAAACATAAATTATAGTTATATGCAGATACAATTCTATTTTATATAAGACTTGCTTGTCCTCAAACCTTGGTGTCTGTGGGAGAGTCTGGAGCTACCACTCATGGGAATGGAGGACCTCCCATAGTTTATATCATCGTACACTGGCGTGTATTTTAATTACTTTTCTTTCTCTTTGACCTTATACCTAACAATCAACATAGGGTGGAAAAATTTACTTGGACTCAGATCTTAAAGACGTCCATTGTGTCGTGAGGCTGTGGTGGAACGGAGCAGTTCACAGCAGCCACAAAGCAGAGAGAAAGACAGTGCTATCTGACTTTTTTCTTTTCTTTATTTCACCTGCCTCTCAACACACACCACAACGTGGAATAGTGTCACCTAGATAGAAAGCAGTCTTTTTGTGTCTGTTACTCTTCTGGAAATGCCCTCATAGAGGGCAATTCTAAATTTGGTAAAATTAACAATGAAGATAAACTATCACAGTGGTCGAGGCTTTCAGGCCACTTTTCGTGTATTTTCATGCCTTCTGCCATAATCTACCTGTCAGTTGTGTATTCTTTTAAGAAATTGTTATTAAGTAATGACATTTTCATTCAGGTATAAAAGGTACTTTGGGAACATAAACTCCTGTTCTCCCTCTCCCCTCTAGTTAGTCCCGTTCATCGTCTGAAATAACCACCTTCTATTTTATCCATACGTTATTTATCTATGTTTACGGTGGTGGGGGGGTGCATGTGGAAGCATGGTTAATGTGTGTGTGGCTAATACTGATTGTCAACTCGGCAGGACTAGAATCAAGTAAAAAACAGATGTCTGGGTCTGTAAGGGAGAACGGAGGTCTGTAAGAGAGAACGGAGGTAAGAAGATTCAGTGTTAGCAAGAGTGACACCGTTCCATGGGCTTAGGTTCTGAACTGAATAAAAAGGTAAAAGCAAGCTCCATTTTTCAGCAACTGACACTTTTTTTTTTTTTTTCAGACAGGGTTTCTCCGTAGCTTTTGATTCCTGTCCTGGAACTAGCTCTTGTAGACCAGGCTGGCCTCGAACTCACCCGAGTGCTGGGATTAAAGGCGTGTGCCACCACCGCCCGGCTCACATTTCTTTCTTTTTTATGGCTAATTGAAACTTTTTTTTTTTTATTCTTTTTTACTTAAAATTTCCAACTGCTCCCCGTTTCCCATTTCCCTCCCCCTCCTCCCACATATTGCCCCCTCCCCCCGCTCCCCTCCCCCTATCCCCACTCCACTTCTCCTCCCCCTAGTCCACTCCCCCTCCCTCTCGATACTGAAGAGCAGTCCAAATTCCCTGCTCTACAGGAAGACCAAGGTCCTCCCACTTCTATCTAGATCCAGGAAGGTGAGCATCCAAACAGGCTACGCTCCCACAAAGCCAGTTCATGTATTAGGATCGAAACCTAGTGCCATTGTCCTTGGCTTCTCATCAGCCTTCATTGTCCGCCTTGTTCAGAGAGTCCAGTTTCAACCCATGCTTATTCAGTCCCAGTCCAGCTGGCCTTGGAGAGCTCCCAATAGATCAGTTCCACTGTCACAGTGGGTGGGTGCACGCCTCGTGGTCCTGATTTCCTTGCTCATGTTCTCCCTCCTTCTGCTCCTCATTTGGACCTTAAGAGCTCAGACGATTGATCCAAATTGGGTCTCTGTCTCTCTCTCGATCCATCGCCAGATGAAAGTTCCTGTGCCATTCTCCTTGGCCTCTCGTCAGCTCTCATTGTCCACCACATTCAGAGAGTCCGGTTTTATCCCATGTTTTTTTCAGTAGCAGTCCAGCTGGCCTTGGTGAGCTCCCAATAGATCGGCCCCCCTGTCTCAGTGGTTGGGTGCACCCCTCATGGTCCTGACTTCCTTGTTCATGTTCTCTCTCCTTCTGCTCCTCATTATAACCTTGGGAGCTCGGTCCGGTGCTCCAGTGTGGGTCTCTGTCTCTATCTCCATCCATCGCTAGATGAAGGTTCTATGGCGATATGCAAGATATTCATCAGTATGATTATAGGATAGGTTCATTTCAGGTTCCCTATCCTCAGGTGCCCCAATGAACTAACTGGGGACATTGCCCTGGGCTTCTGGTAGCCATTCCAGGTTCAAGTCTCTTGCCAACCCTTAGGTGGCTCCCTTAACTAAGGTATGAGTTTCCCTGCTCCCCCATCCAACCTTCCTTTACCCCCAATCACCCCGATTCCCCCAGTTCCCCTCATCCTCTCCTTCACACTTTTCTCTCCCCATCTCCCCTCATCCCCATCCCACACCACCCCCCAAGATTCCCATTTTTTGCCCATCAATCTTGTCTATTTCCCATAGCTGGGAGGATATCTATATGTTTTTCCTTGGGTTTACCCTCTTGTTTAGCTTCTTTAGGATCACAAATTATAGACTCAGTGGCCCCTATCCATGGCTAGAAACCAATTATGAGTGAGTACATCCCATGATCTTCTTTTTGGGTCTGGGTTACCTCACTCAGGATCGTATTTTCTATTTCCATCCATTTGCATGCAAAATTCGAGAAGTCATTGTTTTTTACCGCAGAGTAGTACTCTAATGTATATATATTCCACACTTTCTTCATCCATTCTTCTATTGAAGGGCATCTAGGTTGCTTCCAGGTTCTGGCTATTACAAATAATGCTGCTATGAACATAGTTGGACAAATGCTTTTGTCATATGCTAGGGCATCTCTTGGGTATATTCCCAAGAGTGCTATTGCTGGGTCCAGGGGTAGGTTGATCCCAATTTTTCTGAGAAACCGCCACACTGATTTCCAAAGTGGTTGCACAAGTTTGCAGTCCCACCAGCAATGGATGAGGGTACCCCTTTCTCCACAACCTCTCCAGCAAAGGCTATCCTTGGTGTTTTTGATTTTAGCCATTCTGACAGGTGTAAGATAATATCTCAAAGTTGTTTTGATTTGCATTTCTCTGATCGCTAAGGAGGTTGAGCATGACCTTAAGTATCTTTTGGCCATTTTAACTTCTTCTGATGAGAATTCTCTGTTCAGTTCAGTGCCCCATTTTTTAATTGGGTTAATTATCCTTTTAAAGTCTAGTTTCTTGAGTTCTTTATATATTTTGGAGATCAGACCTTTGTCTGTAGCGGGGTTGGTGAAGATCTTCTCCCAGTCAGTAGGCTGCCTTTTTGTCTTAATGACAGTGTCCTTTGCTTTACAGAAGCTTCTCAGTTTCAGGAGGTCCCATTTATTCAATGTTGCCCTTAATGTCTGTGCTGCTGGGGTTATACATAGGAAGCGATCTCCTGTGCCCATATGTTGTAGGGTACTTCCCATTTTCTCTTCTATCAGGTTCAGTGTGTTCAGATTGATATTGAGGTCTTTGATCCATTTGGACTTGAGTTTTGTGCATGGTGATAGATATGGGTCTATTTTCATTCTTCTACAGGTTGACATCCAATTGTGCCAGCACCATTTGTTGAAGATGCTTTCTTTCTTCCATTGTATACTTTTAGCTCCTTTATCGAAAATTAGTTGTTCATAGGTTTGTGGGTTAAAATCCGGGTTTTCCATACGATTCCATTGGTCGACTGCTCTGTTTTTATGCCAGTACCACGCTGTTTTATTTATTTTATGTACTTGAGTGCTCTTTCTACATGTACAACCTTTTTTTTTAAAGAAAAAAAAACTTTAATTTTATTCATGTGCACTGGTACAACGATGTCAGATTCTCTGGAACAGGGGTTACAGACAGCTGTGAGCTGCCATGTGAGTGCTGGGAATTGAAACCAGGTTCTCTGGAGGAGCAGTCAGTGCTTTTAACCACTGAGCCATCTCTCCAGCCTTGCCTGTACAACTTTTATCCCAGAAGGGGGCATCAGATTCCATTGTAGATATCAGTCACCATGTGGTTGCTGGGAACTCATGACCTCTGGAAGAGCAGCCAGTGCTCTTAACCGTCTCTCCAGCCCCTGCTGATTGACTGCTGATTGAACTCTGTACATGTGTAATCTTATCTTAAAATGTTATCATTAATTAATTAATTTTTGGTTTTCGAGACAGGGTTTCCCTGTAGTTTTAGAGCCTGTCCTGGAACTAGCTCTTGTAGACCAGGCTGGTCTCAAAGAGATCTGCCTGCCTCTGCCTCCTGAGTGCTGCGATTAAAGGTGTGTGCCACCACCTCCTGGCTATCATAAATTTAAAATCTAATTTGACTTACATGTGAGCTTCTTGAGTAAGTTTTTTTTTTCTTTTTATTTCTTCTTCTCCACCCCCTCCCCACAGGGTTTCTCTATGTAACAGCTCTGACTGGAACTCATTCTGTAGACCAAGCTGGCCTTGAACTCACAGAGATCTAGCTGCCTTTGCCTCCCCAGTGTTGGGATTAAAGGCGTGCATCACCACTGCTCAGCGAGAGTAAAATTTTTTAATCTTCTATGTATTTATTGTACTTTATAATGTTACAGACATTATGTTCTGTTAATTCTTTGTGTTCGTATGTGGACTGTAAGCTTAAAGCAGAGAGCTTAACTGACTTTATATTCTTAATACTTAGCTTAGTGTTTTGGGTGTACATAGAGAGGTCTTGTCTTTCTGTGCCCTTTTAGTTTTAATATTAATTTGTGTGTGTGGGGGTGTACAACCTACAGCCTGTGTATGCTAGGCAGATGTGTTATCACTGAGGCAGGGTTTTACTTTCTTTTTCTTTTTTTTTTTTTTGTTTGTTTGTTTTTTATGTAACAGCCCTGACTGTCCAGGAACTCACTGTGTAGACCAGGCTGGCCTTGAATACAAGGGATCTTCTGCCTCCAGAGTGCTGGGATTAAAGGCGTTCACCACCACCTGACTGGATGCAGGGTCCTTCTAAGTCACTTTGAAACCCAGGTAGGTCTTGAGTTTGAAATTCTTCTCCTTAGTCTCTCAGGTAGCTGCACAACCAGACTAAGGTCTGTTTTCATTTTTATTAACAAGCTATTACCTGAGTTTACAATCTGTTTCAGTTGTTTCAGATGTCATGGTTAAGAAAAAGGTTTTTCTGGGGCCAGAAAGGTGGCTCAGCTGGTATAGGTACTAGCCGTCCGGCCTTACAACCCAAGTTTCAACCCTGGGGCCTGGAAGATTGAGAGAGAACTAACTACCACAGTTGTCTTCTGACTTCCACAGGAGTTTCTAGTATACTCATACACACCCCTCTAATAAATAATAAATAAATAAATATATATATTTAAAGAGAGTAAAAGTTTTGGAATCAAATTGCGCCATCATTGTCTAGCTGTATAATTTTGAACTAAGTAACCTCACCAATTCTCTACTTCTGTATCTGAAAAACAAAGGAAATGCTGATACTTAATTATTTTGAGAATTGATGCGTGAAAATGCATAAAACAGAATAATGCTTGCATATTCTGTTTATTTTACTATTATTTCTCTTAATTTGTTCACTGGCAAATATTGTCTCATTGTTTATTAGGCATTGCATAAGGTACCAGGACAGTGTGTGTTCCCTGTAGTCCTCAGCTAGTTCTGTAAGACTTTAAGACAATTCTGAAGCCATTTCTGACAATTTTGAATCCTCTCAGCCTCCGTGCCATAGTGCTTCCCCTCCTCCCCTGGAAACCAAGGACCTAACAGCTACACTTGCACGTACTCAGTTCCTGAGCAATTACCCATATACATATGTTTTGATTCGGTCCCCTGGGAAACAGGGTCAAAATGACCTCTTACCTCATCTGATCTGGCAACAGCTCTCCAGTCAATTATTGGTAATAGCCCTTTCGAATAAGCCAATCATAATAGTCAAAGAACAACCCCCCTTGCTTCTGTGGCCCCTTTAAAAATAGACTGTACCAGCTATTCGAGGTCTCTCGGCTTCCCGAATGCTGAGGGACCCTGTCATGACAGAATTAATAAAATCCTCATGCTTTTGCATCGGCTGTGGTGTGTGAGGTGGTCTCTGGGGCGACTCTTCCTCGGTGTTTGGACGCTAGGGTCCAACAGTTCCGGCATTTACTGGGCACACAGACGCCATCTGAGCAGTTGCTCTAGTGGTGGTGAAGAATTACTGTTGTCATTAAGTCAAAGTTGCTCCAAACCCATACATTTTTACTGTGTTAACTTTATTAAATAGTTTCATTAATTGTGTAAGTATAAAAGAGAGACAGTACACTGCTATAGAGTATGAGAAATGAGCTCATTGACTTATCACCTAAAGTGATAGAAATGTATTGACAAATCCTAGAAAATTTTCCACTGGCCATGTTTTGATTGCTCAGTAAAGAATCAACAGTTAATTCAAATCTGCATTTGCTTTTCTTTTTTAAAGCCGGGTAATTCCGGCTAAGTGGTGATGCAAGCCTATAACTCTGGCATTCTGGAGGCAGAAGTTCAGGGTTAGTTTAGGCAATTCATTGAGACTACCTCAAATTGGAAAGTGAAATAAAAGGCCGGAGAGGATTTATCTTAGTGATAAAGTACTTGACTGCATGTGTAGGATAGTTGGTTCAGTTCCCAGTACTGCTAAACAAACACACAAACAAAAAATATTGGGTGAACCTGGGCAGAGGTGGTGCATGCTGTTGAATCCCAGCACTCAGAAGGCAGAGGCAGATGGATCTCTATGAGTTCGAGGTGAGCCTGGCCAGGTGATTTTGATAGCAAGGACAAAGTGTTCTAGTATAATACAGATATTTTAGAGGAGCATTCTAGTAGTATCTTTTGTTGATATGTGATTGAAATGTCTTTGATGTAATGTAAATGTTACAAGAAGCTGGGCACAGTAGTCCATACCTGCAATCCCACAATTTGAAGGCTGAGGCAGGATTGATACCTTGTCTTTAAAATGTGATAGGTGACGAGTCTTTTTCGTGTTAATTTTGTTCTTTTACAGTGTTAAGGATAGAATCACAATCTTCATCTATCTAGCAAGTTCCATTCTCACTTTGGTGTATTTTCAGCTGTGGAAATGAGGTCTTTGAGGTTTTGACAACAAACTGATTAATTAAAGCCTTGTACTTTTTCTGTGACTGAGGTGAGGAAATGATTGTTATTTGATTGTCAATGTGGTAACCCACACTGATAACCCAAATTGAAAACAAGCAAACAAAAAAATTACGGGCCTGTAATCCCAACACTCAAGAATCTGAGGCAGGAGAGTGAAGATTTTAAGGCCATCCTGGCCCAACAAAACCTTGTTTCCCCAAACCAAACAAAGATGTTGAATTTTTAGCCAAAGTGGGGCCTGACTGCATTTTTATTTTAAGTGGACAAATTACTTTGGAAACTTGTTCCAATCTTTTTCTTCAGTCCAGTTTCTAGCATCCTATGTGTCCCTGCTGTTTTATTTTTACGAGCTAGCTTCCAAGATTGTCTACCCTCATTGTCTCATTCATTTACCCTCTGTAAAGGTTTCTGTCCCTTCCATTCCCTAATGAGTGCCCAATTGTTCACACAGCAGCCTTTGCTTTGTGTCTGTGTGTGTGAGCGCACGCATGTGTGTGTGCATGCCTACCATGCTCACCGTGCAGAATCCAGCAGAATCCCACCAGAAAGTTTGAGCAGTCATCCTGTCTCTGCCTCCTCGTGCGTGCGCAACAGGCACTCTTCCCACTGAGGGCTTCCGAGCTCATGGGTCAGCTTCTCCATGGAATTTGTCATTTCCGTGATAATCTGCTCTCAGAATCTTCTTCCTGCCAGGGCATTCTGTATTTTCTTTTTTGAAGAACTCTTTATTTTTGGTCATGATGATTTATATTTTAGGTTGTAGATTTTAAAGTTTCTTCTTTCTTTCACAGGGCTTTTTAATTTTTGTCTTCTGAGATAGTCTCACCATTGAGCCCAGATTGGCCTTGAATTCATATAGTGAAGGGTGGCCTTAAACTTTCTTGCCTCTGACATCTCAATCTCCAGCTCATTTATAGAATTTTTCAAAGTTGTATCTTTCTCTTACAGATTGTGGCATTTAGTAATCTTTTAAGTTTTCAGGTGGTTGTGATGATAGCCACAGGTGGAAACCACTGACCTAAACATATGGTTCAGATTCTTGGCCGTGGAGCACACAACTCTTGATCTCGTCCCTGCCTGCCTCTCCAGCACCATCTCTTGTCTGCCCTCCCCTCTTATTTCCTGTGTTAAGCCAAATGTCTTTTCTGTAATTTCCTGAGCTTGGTTGTTTTTTTTTTTGGGGGGGGGGGGCAGGGGGACAGTAGTAATAGTTTTAGGAATCAGGACATAGTCCCAGATTTCTGTTTTTCTCATTCCTTCTATATATCCCAGCTAGTCTCGAATTTCATGTGTTAAAATTGTGTTGAAAAGCACAAGGCTGATCCAAATCAGTGAGACCAAGAACAATCATGTAACTTGCTGCAGTAATATAAATAGTATATGTCAGAATATGTGTACAGTTCAGTGTTTGTGTGTCTAATAGTTCTTTATCTTCTCAGGTTAATCTTAAGTCACTTTTTAAATATTTTCTTCTAAGTCACCTTTAGTTACTCTCTTATGTATTTCTTTACTCATTTAGCATTTATTTGAGTACGGAAGGAGTAGAGGAGGACCTAGCAATGGGTGGATAAAATAAAAAATATAAATGTTATGTTCCTTATGGTCTCAAGATGCATTTTGTATAGTTTATATTGTCATAAAGTACTATACAGAAATCCAATTTGTTAACTTTCTAAAAGAGAAACCATCTTTTCCCACTTTTCTTTCTCTTTCATCCAGGGAAAGACCATGTTTGTAGATTTATTGGCTGTGGGAGAAATGATCGTTTCAACTATGTGGTCATGCAATTGCAGGTATGTTACTTTGAAAAATGTGTCTTAAAATCTTTTAGTTTTAGCCAGGCAGTGGTGGTGCACACCTTTAATCCCAGCACTCAGGAGGCAGAGGCAGACAGATCTCTGAATTTGAGGCCAGCCTGGTCTACAGAGGGAGTTTCAGAAAAGACTGTTATACAGAGAAACCTTGTCTCAAAAACAAGCAAACAAAAACAAAAATCTTTTAGTTTTGATCAAAATACCCAATTACAGTGAATCTTCATAAAAATGACAGCATTCTTATTATGTTCAATGGCTATACACAGTGTACATAGAGATTTATTTAGATTTTCCAAAAAACGAAATGTTCATCTATTTTAGTTTTTCTGTACCTTTGTTGGTTATCATTTTTTCCCATAGCGTTTAACCTTACAATAGATTGTATAACATAATGTGATCCTTGCCTTTCCACACGCCTTTCCCTTTTCATGTTTGCTGCCTCAAGCATTTCAAACCTCTGCTCGTGCTCTCAAGTACCAGCCACTACGTTTAGATTGTAATCATTACTTGGAGTAAAAGATGAATGCTTGTCCTCTTCCCTTTCTGTCAGCATACTGTTCCTTCTCTTCTAGATGGGAGTAGAGTTGGGCTGACCAGGTAGCAGTTGATAAAGAAAATGCAGGAGTAACTGTTAGAGAAGGGAGAGTCAGGACACCATCTACTTCCTGGATGAACACCATAGTACAAGTCACCTTGAAGCTGAAAACAATGGTTCACTGCCTGATTTTCACTTCTCAACAGTTTCCTTTCATCTGTAGCAGACTTTATTTTGGACATTTGGTTTCTTTATTTCCTTGTATGTTATTGACCTAAATGTTTTCTTCTTTTCAGGATGCTTTTTTTTTTTCTCAAGAATCCTTCAATATTTAACTTTGACCTAAAGATGTCACCCTTTCTGTAAACTGTAGCTGTTGTTGTCATTTATCTTTTTAAACTGTGATCTCACTGAGTACCACAAGATGATCATGATGTAGCTAAGCCTGGCCTTAACCTCAGGATCCCCCTGTTTTACCCCCCTGGTTTTTAGAATTATAGCTGTGGCTGTCGGTGGCGCATGCCTTTAATCCCAGCACTCAGGAGGCAGAGGTAGGCAAATCTCTGTGAGTTCGAGGCCAGCCTGGTCTACAAGAACTAGTTCCAGGACAGGCTCCAAAGCTACAGAGAAACCCTGTCTCGAAAAACAAAAACAAAAAACAAACAAACAGACAAAAAAAGATAACAGTGTGCTACCATGGTAGACTTAGTCTTTAAAATTAATAAATTATGGGTTAGAGGTGTGTGCCATGGTGTGTGTGTATATGTGTGTGTGGAGGTCAGAAGACAACTTCTGGAAATTGGGTCTGTCCCCAGGTTTGAACGTAGGTGTCAGACTAGGCAGCAAGTGCCTTTGCCCTAAAGTCTTTCAGATTTACATGATTCACCATCTCAAGTTAGCATAATTTATTGAAGTGATAACCTTTACGTTTTTCAGTTCATTAATGTGCTCTGTGTTTTCTCTCAGATCGACCACAACATGAAGCATATAGTTTTGCCTGAGGAAAAAAAGTGACATCAAACATTCATTTTCAGATTTTCTTTTTGTTTTTTTCTTTCTTCTTTCTTTTCTTCTTTCTTTCTTTCTCTCTCTCTCTCTCTCTCTCTCTCTCTCTCTCTCTCTCTTTCTTTCTTTCTTTTTTGAGGTGGTGTCTTCCTATGTAGCCCTGGTTTTGCTGGAATTCATAGAGATCCATCTGCATCTGCCTCTCAAGTGCTGGGCTTAAAGGAATATGCCACCATGTTTGTCTGATTTCAGATTTTCTTGATTCCCCTATTATTTATCTATTTTTCATTTGGCTTACTTGAATCTGGTTATAAATAGTGTCCATACATTGTTTATTTCTTTTTTGGTTTTTCAAGACAGGGTTTCTCTGTAGCTTTGGAGCCTGGCCTGGAACTAGCTCTTGTAGACCAGGCTGACCTCGAACTCACAGAGATCCGCCTGACTCTGCCTCCCGAGTGCTGGGATTAAAGGCGTGCGCCACCCCCGCCCGGCCATTGTTTATTTCTTTTTTTTTTTAATTAATTATTTATTTATTATGTATGCAATAGTCTATCTGTATGTATGTCCGCAGGCCAGAAGAGGGCACCAGACCTCATTACAGATGGTTGTGAGCCACCATGTGGTTGCTGGGAATTGAACTCAGGACCTTTGGAAGAGCAGGCAGTGCTCTTAACCACTGAGCCATCTCTCCAGCCCCATTATTTATTTCTTAAGCCCTTTTTTGATCTGCAGGTTCGTCTGTCTTAATTACTTGAAGATTCCTTCTTTGTTGTTTTAAGTAAAAATTCTCTTATTCTGGACTTTGCTGATTGTTTCTGTTTGTTGATATTTAACATGCCGTCCCACTCCCCACCCATTTCTTATAAACTGATGGTTAGATTCTAATTTCCACTTCCTTGGCAAGGGTATTTGAGAGGTGTCATACACACACCCCCAGCTGTGTTCGGAGGGCCAGTGTCTGACCTCCCTGCAGCCTAGTCCATCTGTTTTGAAGTTTTAAGTGATTTTTCCGCAGTGTATCTTATTTTCCTTTTTTTTTCAGTTCGTTAGTACTCATTGCTTGTGATCTTAGCGAGATTTACAAATACACTATTCTAATTGCATCATTTCTTCTCCACTGAGATAAAATAAAAGTATTTCAAGCAATATTGGGTTACCCTGAAGTACACCTTTTACATAGGGAAGTGAGGGTTAATATTAGATTCCTTTCCTTTAATCCGTCTTCAGAACTGTGGGCTTACTAGTACTCTCCTATAGGAGACAGGAGCACTTGTTTTCCTTTGTGCTCGCATAGTCTCTCCCTCTCCTTCCCTCCTCAATACAATTACACACTCGTGGAACTGACATCGCAACGTTTATTTTTGTTTGAGACAAGGGTGTTACTCACCATGCATCTCAGGCTGTTTCCAAACTTTCTGCCTGAGCCTTTCAATCAAGGATTATCTGAATGTGCCATCAAGCCAAATCTGCAGCTTTGAATGTTCAGTAAATTCGAGCCTTAGCTAGTGGAACTTTCTATGGGCTGCACTTTGACCAGATTAGGTAGCATTTTTAAAGCATCCTTATTTTCTGATACAATATTGTATATTGTGTTCATTCTCTCTATTTCATGCTTCCCCTGTTCCTCCATCAGCCCTGGTTCCTTTTAATGGGAAGTACTCTTTAGAGACAATTCAGCTGTCATGTGCACCTATTGCAATAGGATTGGTCATTGTCTCCGGTTTTTTTTTTTTTTTTTTTTTTTTAAGAAGATGGAGCCGGTTCTGTGGCGCAGGCCGGTAGGATTTGCTGAAGGAGGCAGAGGCAGGTGGATCTGGAGTTCGAGGCCAGCCTGGACTACACATTTTGCTCCAAAGCCACAGAGAAACCCTGTCTCGAAAAACCAAAAAAAAAAAAAAGAAGATGGATTGATTCAAAAAATCCAATTTTAGGTCTGAGAAATGGTTCAGAGGTTAAGAGCACTGGCTGCTCCTCCAGAGGTCCTGAGTTCAATTCCCAGCAACCACATGGTGACTCACCTGTAATGAGATCTGGCGCCCTCTTCTGGCATATGGGCATACATGGAGGCAGAATGTTGTATACATAGAAATAAATAAGTCTTTTTTAAAAATCCAATTTTAGCCGGGCGGTGGTGGCGCACGCCTTTAATCCCAGCACTCGGGAGGCAGAGGCAGGTGGATCTCTGTGAGTTCGAGACCAGCCTGGTCTACAAGAGCTAGTTCCAGGACAGGCTCCAAAACCACAGAGAAACCCTGTCCCGAAAAACCAAAAAAAACAAAACAAAAAAAAAAAAAAACAAAAAACAAAAAAAACAAAAATAAAAATCCAATTTTAGTAAGGTGTGGTGATTCACACATCTAATTCCAGCACTTGGGAGGCAGGTTGATCTTTGAGTTCAAGACCAGCCTGGTCTACAACGTGAGTTCCAGGAAATCCAGGGCTACACAGAGAAACTCTGTCTTGAAAAAAAAAAATCCAATTTTAAGAGAGAGAACACATTGTGGTTCATATTGATTTTTCTATGTCAAATTTATAATAGTAGACATTCTGATTACTTCTGTCTATATTTTTATTTCTTTGGTCATATGTACTTTTTAATATATAAATGAAAATGATAGCATGGGAATTGACATGAGAATAATCTAATATGTTTAGAATGGGAGAGAATTATGTTTGAGAAGGCATATTATCTATGAAAATAAATTGGCAGTGAATATTTTTCTGGTTTTATATTTATTTTGGTTTGTTTTATTTTTTTGTGGGTTTTGGTTTTTAAGACAGGATTTCATGTAGCCTAGACTGGTCTTGCACTTAGTATATACCTTAGAATTGCCTTGGTATCCTAATCTTCACCTCTCAAGTGCTGAGATGACAGGTTTGAGCAAGCACATTTGGGCTTATTATCATTATTAGCTGCTATGCCCAGGAGTTCACTGTCTTTCTCCATTTAGGTACGCTACCCAATCTCTTTTCCTTTCCTCTACTTTAGATCTCATTCTCTTCCTCCCCAACATCCATCTCTGTCTGCCTCTTTGTCTTTCTCTTTATTTCTTTTTTTAATTTTGTGTGTGTGACAGGATCTTGCTATGTAGTCCTATGTGGCCTAGAAGTCCCTCTGTAGCCTAGGTTAGCCTCAATTTTGGCAATTATCTGTGTCTTTGGGGTAACAGAGCTACAGGTGTGTGTTGCCATTCCTGGCCTTACGCACTTTTGTCACTCAGAAAACAGCATGGAGTTTGATCTTGTTAACTTTGTAGAATTACTTGGGAGAAATAAGCTCTCAACAGTTTTTTTGAGTTTTACTATATGAAAATATCCGCCCTTACACCTCCTACATACTATTCTTGTGTCAGCCTTGTATTTCTCTTCCTGGATTTTGTTAGATCTTTTTTGTGTTGTTCTTTCCTGGTGTGTGTGTGTTGTTAGGAATTGGGATCTTATTCTGTAGTTCCAGCTGTCACGGAGCCTACTTAGTAGTACAGGCTGGCCTTAACTTCTTCTGTTTCCCTAATGTTGAGATTATCTCTGTGTGATGGTGTACGTGTGCAGTTCTCAAACTCAAGAAGTAGAAGCAGGAGGGTCAAAGTCAATATGGCAAGTTCCAGGACAGACAAGGGCTACATAGACCCTGTCTCAAACAAATAAAAAGAACAAAAGAATTTAAAGTTAGCCCTCTGCTACATAACAAGATCCATTCTAGCGTGGGCTACATAAAGCTTGTCTCAAAATAATAACAACAGTAACAAAAACTACTAGAATTATAGACATGAAACATTATGCCCCAAACACCAGTTGATACATTAAAACTACATTTTATGACATTTAAGTAATTTCTGATGTCATTAATCAAGTTAATTGATTCCAATTGAGTTGTTCTTATGAAAGTAGTGGTTGCTTTAAATTAAAGCTTGGTATTATCTAAGATGTAGTTTTGTTCATTTACTTGTTTGTTTAACAACCCTGGCTGCCCTGGAGCTGGCTTTGGAGGACCAGGCTGGCTGCTTTGATAGCTGAATATTTGGTGCATCTCATTTGTGAGGCCTGAGCTGTGATGCCAATGACAGGGAGGCTCAGAAGGAGGCTAGGAAGTTGAAAGAATCTGAGAACTTCTGAGCATGTATGACATGCATTATTCACTAGCACACAGACTAACAAGCAGGCCGATGCTGACAGGCAAGGGGCGTAGCACACAGGTTGCACAGGCAAAGGCTATGGCAAGGATGCTTGTCTCCAAACTCAAGGTCATATGGATAGAAAAAAAAATCAGACAAAAAGATGGCATTTTGCCAGAAATAATTATATAAGAGTTACATCACTACTTACTCTGTGTTGCTCAGCAGATACCCTGTACCAGCTACCACCCGGATGTATAGTTCATATTTTAACTGACTTATGCTAGGTATCCACCATCACCTAGCTGTTTAAACTTTTGTTGGCCCTTATGGTCTTCTGTTTCCTATAAGATTTCCTAATAATAACAGTCCTTAGGATTTGTTGCGTACAAGACAGCATTCCAGAAACTTCATATGGATTTTATTTAGTCTTCATAAAACTATATGAATTATTATTAGCTTTTTTATTTAAAAAAAACTGGTGTAGGAAAACTAAGTAACTTGTGGGGAGGGGTGTTGGCTAGCAATGAGGAATGCTGATGCTGCTGTGGATATTTGTGCTAACCTTGGTTTTAATTCGACACAACTTAGAACTGCCTGGGAAGGGGACTCAATAAGGAATTGTCCAGATCTGGTTAGCTGGTAGATACAGCAATGGGGGAATGCCTTGATTTTTAGTTGATATAGGAAGATCCTGACTTTTGCTTCTGAACACTGGAAGAGAGAAGAATGCTAGCTGAGGGCAAACAAGCAAGAATGTATTTATTTTTGCTCTTGACTGTAGATGAAATGTGACTAACTGCTTGAGTTGCTGTCTTGACTTTCCCCAGAAATGATGGACTGTAACTTGAAATTGTAAGCCATATAAAAATTCCTTCCCTTGCATTGCTTTCTGTTAAGGTGTTTATCATAGTAACATAAATGGAACTAGAAGAGATATCTATATTTCATATTTTTTAAAATACTCACATTAAGGGGCTGATGATGTAGCTTTGTGGTTTGACTAGCATGCATGAAGCTCTTGCTCTGGATTCACTTCCCATCATTGCATAAACTTGGCATGGTGGTACACACTGGTAATCTCAGAAATTGTAGTTGAAGGCAAGATCAGTTCATTGTCATCCTTGGTTGCAAAGGGAGTTTGAGGTTAGCCTAGGGTACATGAGACCCCCCACCTCAGAGAAAAAAGAAAAGGAAGGAAGGAAAAGAAAAGGAAAGAAAGAAAGAAAGAAAGAAGTCAAGTCTATATGTTTTAGAATAGCAAGGGTAAATCAAAACATGATGACTTAGATATATGATTACTAACAGCATGCTTATTCTTAGGACTCGAGAGACTTGACTCAGGGGTTAAGAGCTCTTGCTACTTTTCCAGAGGGCTGGAGTTGAGATTGCAGCACCCCTGTTGAGCAGCTCACAGCCATCTTTAACTCCAGTTCTAGGTGATCAGATGTTCTCTTCTGGTTTCTGAGGGCACCCACAGTCATGTACACAAAGAGGAATACATACATATAATTCTTTGAGTTAGAAGATCATAACTTAGGCAAGAGCCTTACTATTTCAGGCACAGCATTTTATAGTATGGTAATATAGTGAATGTTTCAAGTCTTCACAATATTAGGACTGTATTTTAAAGTGATTATCCTATTCCATAGGGTCGGAATCTGGCAGATCTTCGACGTAGCCAGTCCCGGGGCACATTCACCATTAGCACTACTCTCCGGCTTGGGAAACAGATTCTGGAGTCTATTGAAAGCATCCATTCTGTGGGATTCCTTCACAGAGACATCAAACCGGTAGGGGCCTTGTCTTTTCTAAACACAGAAGGCTATTGTTTGGTACTTCTAATGTCAAAGACAGAATGTTTGATAAATGTAGGGTTCTTTGTATTTGTTGTCATTAAATACAAAAAATGTCTATATTTCTGTAATGCCTTAAGAACAAAAATATTTTACCCTTTATTTTAGTTTAGAAGTTTTTAAAGTGGTAATTGAAAACTTCTTATTTTCATTAGCTTTTTTTCATACCATAAAATATTGTTTGCCAGCTAAATAAAAATTCTATGCTTGGGGCTGGAAGATGACTCAGTCAGTAAAGTACTTGAGGACTTGAGTGTTGCGATTGGTCCCTGGAGCCTATGTTAAAAGAAAAATGAGTATGGTGGTACACGCTTGTAATCCCAGGGCTGGACAGGTGAGACAGAAGAATCTCTAGGGCTCGCTGCCAGCGAACCCCAGCCTGCTTGAGGAACAACACCTGGGGCTGTGCTCTGGTCCCCACAAGCACCTCACAGACAAGTTTGTGTCTGCCAATTTTTAGATGCTTTAGCATTGCTAATTATTCAACCCCACGTAAAAATCATTAGTTTGAATTGTGTGTCTCCTGATACCAGTTGTTCATTTTCTCAAGTCACCAAATGCATTCACTAGAATAATCAACTATGAAAGACCTTAATCTCCTAAGAACTACTTTGGAAATAAAATTTATTTTTCCTTTTTTTGTTCTGTTTTGTTTTTCATAGAAGTCATTGTTTCCATTATTGAAATGTGCTTTCTTTTTTATCTGATACTTTATTTGTCATAAGGAAAGATGACCCATTTCTGATCTCATATTTATATATTTATTGATATTGGTGCATTTGAAAGTATAGCCATCTGTTATTACATCATTTCTAAAATTAGTTTACATGAAAATGGCAACTAAATTTCTTCAAAGTGGGTTCTTGTAGAGTTAGGACCACTGTGAAGCTGGAAACTGGTTTTCCGTTATTAGTACATTTAAATAAGACAGTATGACTAAGTGATTTGTTTTAGGTCAGTTATTGCACGGAGAGATTGGATTTATAAAGGTTCACAGGTAGGCACTGTTGAGTCAGCTGAAACTGCAGAGTATGTTGTTGTTGCTGTGCGCCTTTCTCTGTCATCATTGGAGAAACCTGGCTTTCCCTTTCATCAGAAAGCCCCTAAGTAAAATAATACTTTTTAAAAAGTGAACAGTAGCTTGAATTTTACCATTGCAATTCTTTTGTTTGCATATCTAACTTTCCAAATTTCAAGTCACTTGACACAACACATTACACAGGCGTTAGGCTTGAGGCTTTTATGTTTTATTTTAAGGTAGGGTCTCACATATCAAGACAGGTCTTGCTGTGTAGTTCAGGATGGCCTTAAACTGATTGTCTTGTCTCTTTCCTGAATGCTGGAGTTAAAAGTCTATGCCATCATATCTGGCTACACTGATTTCTCTTTTTTATTTTTATTTATTTTTTTTTATTTTATTTATTTTTTTTTTGGTTTTTCGAGACAGGGTTTCTCTGTAGCTTTGGTGCCTGTCCTGGATCTAGCTCTTGTAGACCAGGCTGGCCTCGAACTCACAGAGATCCGCCTACCTCTGCCTCCCCGCCCGGCTGATTTCTCTTTTTTAAAGAGAAAAAATGTAAAGCATTTTCTCATTAGGACTGTTTTGGAATGTTTTCCCCGGATTGTATTTTTAATTTTAGTGAGATTCAGCTTTATGATATGTATAGGAAATTCTTTTATTTATTTGTTTATTAAGACAGTGTTAACTTGGAACTTGCTGAGCAGTCTGACCTTGAACTTACAGAGATCAGCCTGCCTCTGCCTTTCATACTGGATTTAAAGGTGTGCGCCACCATGACCAGCCCTTATACTTAACTAAAAGGTTGAGAAGTAATAAAAATTCTTTTATGTTATATGTATTTACCCCATCCCTAGCTTTCCTCATTTAGGAAACTAGAATTTCAAAGAATTCTAGTTCTGAATTTAATTTGGTTGTTATTATATATAACTGTACAAACATTTAAATTTATTTTTGCTTAGTGTTCCTGGTGGTAGAGACATTAACAGCTCTTTCTCAAGTCACTAATAGTATTTATAAGAACACTCCACTATGAAAAGCTTTAATTTTCCCTTGAAAGGTAGAACCAGCCACTAAATTATACTATATATTAATGCTTAGTAAAAACTATAAACTTACAGTACTGTATCTGCAATGTGCTATATAGACTAGAAGAATTCATGTAGCATAAAATGCAGGTGGGACTATTATAAGAAAATGTATTTTCCATCTTTATTTTTTTCTAGTCAAACTTCGCAATGGGACGCTTTCCCAGTACATGTAGGAAATGTTTCATGCTTGATTTTGGCTTGGCCCGACAATTTACCAATTCCTGTGGTGACGTCAGACCAGTAAGTTTTTTTATTACTGTTTAATGCTTGATAATTAAACTATTATTTCTATTATGGCTTTAAAGAAATGCTAATTAGGGATCAGAATTAATGTTAGGAGGAGGGGGATGAAGCTCAATGAATTAAAAAATGGATGATGTTTGTTTTATTGAAATCAGATCAGTAGTTGACAAGATTAAGAAACTAGTGTCTAGAGTTAGCTACATATAATCAATAGGGGTTGTTAAAGGGATTAATATTGGCTCAAGACACCCCAAGACCAAGTTCTCAACACAGAGTGACAAAGGGCAAGTGGTTAGAGGCAAAGACAGGAGATAGAGGGCAAGGGAGAAGGGAAGGAAACAAGGGAGTGGGAAGCACAAAGGACGGATGGGCATGATGACACGGGACCGACTGCCTCTGGATAAAAGGAGACAGATGTGGCACATAGGAACCATGGTATTTTATAAAAGTACAAGTAGAAACCCCATGTTAGGATGAGGTGTTTAATTTGATTAGACATGTTAATTAGGGTAGCTAAAAGGAGTTTTTGATTGCTGAACTTCAATACTTTGATAGCTGGACTTTGGTAGTCAGCCCTAGGAGGAGGATGCGGCCAACCTTGGGGGCTAGCTTTAGGAATGTAATTTAATGGTGTTTTTAGCAAGGCAGAGGGAATGAGGGAGAAAAGTAAGGCCTGCCAGAGCTATGTTTGCCATGTTTGGACTGGCTAGAGTCCCTTCAACATGAGTTCTAACTTTGTGATACATAGAAAGTTCTTCTCTGGTGAATTTGTATATGAAGGTAGTCATGCTAAGGCACACCACAGTGATGAGCTAGGGAGATATGGGTATAAGGAATTTGATCAAATGTCCAAGTAGAGGGTTTTGTTTTGTTTTGTTGGTTTTTCAAGACAGGTTTCTTGAAAAACCAGGGTTTCTCTGTAGTTTTAGAGCCCTGTCCTGGAACTAGCTCTGTAGACCAGGCTGGCCTCAAACTCACAGAGACCCGCCTGCCTCTGCCTCCCTAGTGCTGGAATTAAAGGTGTGCGCCACCACCACCCGGCATGTAAGTATAGTTCTAACCTATTTCAAATTAAGTTTGAATAAAATAGACAAAATATGGTGAGATTGGCATCTTAAATGATATAGTGGTTCTCTGTGTTCTTACATTTATTTGTAACCAAAGCATAAGCATTAATGTATGTACTATGATGCTTTGGTACTTGGCATGATTCTGGGTCAATAAAAACATTTGATTCTTCTAATTTACAGAGCTGTGTATATTTTATAAAAACATTTGGGGGGGGGTGTTCGTTCCTTGCCTTATACTTTCCAAACCCAAAGCCTTATACATAGTAGGCAATTGTGCTGCCACTGGGTTACATCTCCCAAGTCCAATGACCATATTATGCTATCATACTTTAAAACATAGATAGATGAGCCTGTGAGATGGCTCAGCAGATAAGGCACTTGTCACCAAGCTTGATGACTTGAGTTCAGTCCTCAGGACTCATGTGGTTGAAGAAAAGAATCAATTTCCAAAGTCTGTCCTCTGACATCCACTTGCACATTGTCGGGTTCATCACCCCTACCCTGACATCACACACACACACACACACACTCGGAGAGAGAGAAACAAATTAATAAGTAAATAGAAATAACAGATAGAAGAAAACAAGTCTAAGATAATTAAAACATCAGTGTTTTAAGTTGTGGTTTAGAAATATTCATTCTCTAGTTTTCTATAATCTCTTTATAAAAATTACTATAAGTAGTGTTTTATTATGATAGTAATGCACTACATTTGCTTCATGTGTTTCCTGTGTTAAATTTTTTGTTATTTATTTTCTTATGATTGTGTGGTTTATTGTAGCCTCGTGCTGTGGCAGGCTTTCGAGGGACAGTTCGTTATGCATCAATCAATGCTCATCGGAACAGGGTATGTATCTGTCTGATCCAGGGTTGTTATAACTGTGTGTTCCTAGCTTGCATCAGACTGATATCTTCATATTTTAGTTCAGAGATATGAAAAGTGCTTAGGAGCTGAGGGTCCCTTTTATAGCTGAATAGTCATTTTAATTTATTGTTTTGTGTAATGCTGATGGTTAAGGAATTCATGATACTAATTTATGGTAAGATGTATAGTGGATAACAGATATGGGCAGCTACAGAAAAAATGTAGTTGTATTTGTCAGAAAAGGCAAAAGCTAAGTATGTCTGTTGGGAATGTGTCTGTTTAATCATGTATTAGTGTTGAAAATTAAATATAGATGTTTGAAGAAATAAAATATCTGGATTCTTTTCTAAGAAATTATTTGTGGGTTGGGTCCAGCGTAATGGCTCAGCAGGTAAAGGTACTTAACCAGCTAGCCTGACAATCTGAGTGTGATCCTTGGAACCCACATAGTGGAAGAAGAGAACTAACTCTGGCAAGTTGTCTTCTGATCTCTATACATTTACCATAGCAAATGAGGACCCACACATGTACACACACATAGACATGCCAAACAAATGAAAAAAACAATATCTGAATATAGAGACTTTTTATAATATCTGACAGAATATAGAGACTTTTTATAATATCTGACAGAATATAGAGACTTTTATAATATCTGACAGAATATAGAGACTTTTATAATATCTGACAGAATATAGAGACTTTTTATAATATGTAATAACTTCTATACATCAAGCTGTTTGTTTTTGTAACAAAGAGCATGGAGATGTAGCTCAGTGGTAAAGCTCTCGACTAGCGTGGGAAGACCTGATTTAAACCCTACATTGCAACAAAAGCAATAAATAGCGTAAGCGAAAACAGCAATTTTCTTGATTGATTGATTGATTGATTGATTGATTGATTGATTGATTTGGTTTGGTTTTTCGAGACAGAGTTTTTCTGTAGCTTTGGAACCTGTCCTGGAACTAGCTCTTGTGGAGCAGGCTGCCCTCGACCTCACAGAGATACACCTGCCTCTGCCTCCTCAGTGCTGGGATTAAAGGCGTACGCCACCACCGCCCTGGCAATTTTCTTGTTTCTGACTAAAAGAAAAAAAAAACAGATTTTTAGAATTAATTACTTTTTGTTTTTCTATTTTGATTTATTTATTTTTTGAGACAGGGTTTCTCTGTGTAGCTTTGGAGCCTGACCTGGAACTCTCTCGATAGACCAGACTGACCTCGAACTCACAGAGATTGACCTGCCTTTCTGCCTCCAGAATGAGTTTCAGAATAATCATGGCTGTAACACAGAGATATCCTATATAAAAACAAACAAAAAAAAACAAAAAACAGAGTGTGTATGTATGAAAAAATTTTTTTCAGTGCTGGCAATAAAATTTAGGGTTTTTTTTTCCCTAGTAGTTAAGCAGACTACCATTGAGTTACAGTCTCATTAATTATCCTTACTTCTTTTTTTGTTTTGTTTTGTTTTTTCAAGACAGGGTTTCTCTATAGCTTTGGTGCCTGTCCTAGAACTAGCTCCTGTAGACCAGGCTGGCCTCGAACTCACAGAGATTCGCCTGCCTCTGCCTCCCGAGTGCTGCTATTAAGGGCATGCGCCACCAAGCCTGGCTATCTCTTATTCTTAAAGCGTTTCTTAGTTAGTAAATTATTAGTTGTATTTTCAACATTTGTGGATTTTAGAGGCTTATTTTATTTATTGGTTCATTTTTAGATAGGATTTCTTATGTCCCAGGCTGTCTTCACCCTCACTAAGTAGTAAGGATGGCCTTGACTTCCGATCCCTCTGTTTCTTCCTCCCAAGTCCTGGGATTACAGGCGTGCACTGCCGCACCCAGTGTTACTTGGTACTGGGTATCAGATCCAGGGTCATGTGCATGCTAGGCAATTACACTACTAACTGAGCTGTATCCTCAGCCCTGTGTTGTTTTGCTTTTTGGTGTTGGATGTTTTTTGTGGTGTTGAGAATATAACTCAGGGTCATTTTTTTTTTTTTTAAGATTTATTTATTTAGCTGGGCATTGATGGCAAGCGCCTTTAATCCCAGCACTTGGGAGGCAGTGACAGGCAGATCTCTGTGTTCAAGGCCAACCTGGTCTACAGAGTGAGTGTCAAGACAAGTTCCAAAGCTACACAGAGAAATCCGGTCTCAAAAAGGAAAAAGAAAAAGACTTATTTATTATGTATACAGTGTTCTGCCTGCAGGTCAGAAGAGGGCACCAGACCTCATTACAAATAGTTGTGAGCCACCATGTGGTTGCTGGGAATTGAACTCAGGACCAGTGCTCTTAACTGCTAAGCCATCGCTCCAGCCCATAACCCAGGGTCTTTCACACATGCAGTGAATTACTCTACTGTTGAACTACATCTCCAAATAGTGTATTATTTATATCAAAATATTTCTTGTATATATATTCTTCATATGGATTGATATGTAACTTGATATGTAGATGTTTATCAGATGATGGGAAATTAATGGGTGGACTTTAAAAAATGTAATGCTCTCAGAAGAATTGGTAATGTCACATGACCGAATTTTCTTATTTCTCAAGGAAATGGGAAGACATGACGACCTTTGGTCTCTATTCTACATGCTGGTAGAGTTTGTGGTTGGCCAGCTGCCTTGGAGAAAAATAAAGGACAAGGTAATCTGGAATTGTAATGTCTGTTTTGGTAGGGAAAAGAATAAAAATTTCTTCTCTTCAAGCTGGGCGGTGGTGACACACAGTTTAATCCCAGCACTTGGGAGGCAGAAGCAGGTGGATCTCTCTGAGTTTTAGGCCAGCCTGGTCTACAGAGTGAGTTCCAGGACAGTCAGGACTACACAAAGAAACTCAGTCTTGAAAAACAACAAAACAAACTAAAAATTCTCAGTAATCATTTTTGTTGAAAATATACTTAGTATAAGATCTTTGTGTGCTGAGTTATCATATAGAATAGATGTGCACGTCATTCAGTGGCACAGTGCATCCCGAGCACTTGTAAGTCCCTGGACTCAACTCCTAGCACTACAAACGATAGTGGAAAAAAAACAAAACGAAAAAAATCCATAATCCCTCTCATGAGTGTATAATTTTTGTATTTGAGTATCAGTTTAGTTGTAAACTCTATTTCAAATTTTTTTTAATATTTTATGGTTTATTTAACTTTATTTTTTATGTGCATTGGTACAAAGGTGTTATATCCCCTGCAACTGGATCTTCAGACAGTTGTGAGCTGCCATGTGGGTGCTGGGAATTGAACCCGGGTCCTCTGGAAGAGCAGTCAGTACTCTTAACCACTAAGCCATTTCTCCAGCCCCTCTATTTCAAATTTTTAAAGAAGAAAATTCACAGGGCAGGAGAGGTGGCTCAGAGGTTAAGAGCACTGGCTGCTCTTCCAGAGGTCCTGAGTTCAATTCCCAGCAACCACATGGTGGCTCACAACCATCTATGAGATCTGGTGCCCTCTTCTGGTAGGCAGGCATACATGCAGACAGAACATTGTATTCATAAAAATAAATTAACTTAAAAAAAAAAAGAAAATCCACTTGTATATGAAACTTAAAATCTATAAGCAGTTTTACTGCATCACAATATGTCTTTTCCTCTCTGTGGGCTGTTATTAGATAATTAATATTATTTTTTTTCTGGGTCTACTGAGAATAGATACATTCTATAAGAACAACATTTCTCTGATGTGAAGTTTACCTTTTAGTTGTCAATTATCAGATTATTTTGTTTGGAAAATAAATGCTATGCTGGTAAAGGAAAGTAACCCATTAAAGGAACCTAGTTCCCTGGTGCAGATTCCACATCACTCTGTTAGCTCTACATTATACAGTCTTCCCTTTCCACTCGAAAGCACTGTGTGTAAGCCATTAGTGAGCACTTACTCATTTTGTACTTTAAACCACTTTTATTCCACAGCCTGGTACATTCCCTTGAAATTGCTGGCTGTGTGCTTGTAATCATAGCTTTCAAGAGATGTTGACTTTGGTTCCTGTTCTCTCTCTTCCAGGAGCAAGTAGGTTCCATTAAGGAGAGGTACGACCATCGGCTCATGCTGAAGCACCTCCCTCCCGAATTCAGCACCTTTCTTGATCATATTTCCTCTTTGGATTATTTTACAAAACCGGACTACCAGGTAACCATCTTTGTGAGTTCTGTATGTTGATTTTCCTTTCTTTTAGGCTTTACATTTACTTTTATAGATTTAAGAATGTCAGAATTATCTCTGTGAGTTCAAGGCCAGCCTGGTCTACAAGAGCTAGTTCCAAGTCTATATTCCTATTAGTTTTATTTGTTTGTTTTTGTTTTTTCAAGGCAGGGTTTCTCTAACAGCCCTGGCTGTCCTAGAACTCACTCTGTAGACCAGGCTGGTCTAGAACTTAGCGATCCACCTCCCTTGAGTGCTGGGATTAAAAGCGTGCACCACCACCTATTAGTTTTTAAACCGTAGAGAAACTAGATTTTCTATCTCTCATACAGGTGTAAATGGTTGCTTTTTACCATATTGTTTGAGGCAGGGGTCCTTAGTTGAACTAACCGATAAAGCTAGTTTAGTTAGCCAGTTTGTCCCACCCCCTAGCACTGGAATCACTGAAGGGCCATTTGCATGCGGGATCTGAGCTTCCTAGTCCTCACACCTGTATGGCAAGCCCTCTAACCACTGAGCCATCTCCCTGGATGAATTTCTTTTAAGTCTTTTTTTTTTTTTTTAAATATGGAACACTTCACGAATTTACATGTCATATTTGTGCAGGGATCATGCTAATCTTCTGTTTTGTTCCAATTTTAGTACATGTGCTACCAAAGCAAGCACACATTTTTTTTTTTATTTAAAATTTTCACCTCCTCCCCTCCTCCTATTTCCCTCCCACTCTCCCCACTCCACCTCCCCCTCACTCTCCAGTCCTAAGAGAAGTTAGGGTGCCCTGCCTTGTGAGAAGTCCATCCTAGGAAGGTGAGCATCCAAACAGACTAGGCTCCCAAAAAGCCAGTACATGCAGTGGAATCAAAGTCCGGTGTCATTATCATTGGCTTCTCAGTCCGCCCTCATTGTCAGCCACATTCAGAGAGTCTGGTTTGATCACATGCTCAATCAGACCCAGTTCAGCTGGCCTTGGTGAGCTCCCATTAGATCAGTCCCACTGTCTCCATGGGTGGACGCACCCCTCGCGGTCCTGACTTCCTTGCTCATGTTCTCCCTCCTTTTGCTCTTTGTCTGGGCTTTGGGAGCTCAGTCCAGTGCTCCAATGTGGTCTCTGTCTCTATCTCCATCCCTCACCAGATGAAGGTTCTATGGTGATATGCAAGATATTCATCAGTGTGTCTATAGGAGAAGGCCAGTTCAGGCACCCTCTCCTCTGCTGCCCACGGACCTAGTTGGGGAAATCCCCTTGGACACCTGGGTACCCCTCTAGAGCCAAGACTCTAGCCAACCCTAAAATGGCTCCCTTAGTTAAGACACCCTTCCTCCATCTCAATTATTCCATTCCCCCAAACTCTCCCCAATCCTCCCCTTCTCCCTTCTCTCTCCCCATCTCCCCTTCCCCCCAACCCACCCTCACCCCCTGCTCCCAACTTTTTGCCTAGCGATCTTGTCTACTTCCAATATCCAGGAGGATAACTATATGTATTTCTTTGGGTTCACCTTCTTATTTAGCTTCTGTAGGATCACAAACTATAGGCTCAATGTCCTTTGTTTATGGCTAGAATCCACTTATAAGTGAGTACATACCATATTCCTCTTTTTGGGTCTGGGTTATCTCACTCAGTAAAGTGTTTTCTATTTCCATCCATTTGCATGCAAAATTCAAGATGTCATTGTTTTTTACCGCTGAGTAGTGTGTATATGTGCCGCACCTTCTTCATTCATTCTTCTATTGAGGGGCACCTAGGTTGTTTCCAGGTTCTGGCTATTACAAAATAGTGCTGCTATGAACATAGTTGAACAAATGCTTTTGTAGTATGATTGGGCATTTTTTGGATATATTCCCAAGAGTGGAATTGCTGGATCCTGAGGTAGGTTGACTCCTGGTTTCCTGAGAAACCGCCACACTGATTTCCAAAGTGGTTGCACAAGTTTGCATTCCCACCAACAATGGATGAGTGTACCCCTTACTCCACAACCTCTCCAGCAAAGGCTATCATTGGTGTTTTTGATTTTAGCTATTCTGACAGGTGTAAGATGGTATCTCAAAGTTGTTTTGATTTGCATTTCCCTGATCGCTAAGGAGGTTGAGCATGACCTTAAGTGTCTTTTGGCCATTTAAACTTCTTCTGTTGAGAATTCTCTGTTCAATTTAGTACCCCAATTTTAATTGGGTTAATGGGAGTTTTAATGTCTAGTTTCTTGAGTTCTTTATATATTTTAGAGATCAGACCTTTGTCTGATGCGGGGTTGGTGAAGATCTCCCATTCAGTAGGTTGCCTTTTTGTCTTAATGACAGTGTCCTTTGCATTACATAAGCTTCTCAATTTCAGGAGGTCCCGTTTATTCATTGTTGCACTTATTGTCTGTGCTACTGGGGTTATATGTAGGAAGTGGTCTCCTGTGCCCATGTGTTGCAGACTACTTCCCACTTTCTCTTCTATCAGGTTCAGTGTGGTCAGATTTATATTGAGATCTTTAATCCATTTGGACTTGAGTTTTGTGCATGGTGATAGATATGGATCTATTTTCATTCTTCTACAGGTTGATATCCAGTTATGCCAGCACCATTTGTTAAAGATGCTTTCTTTCTTCCATTGTATAATTTTAGCTCCTTTGTAGAAAATCAGGTGTTCATAGGTTTGTGGGTTAATATCCGGATTTTTGATTCGATTCCATTGGTCAACATCTCTGTTTTTATGCCAATACCAAGCTGTTTTCATTACTGTAGCTCTGTAATAGAATTTGAAGTCAGGGATGGTAATGCCTCCGGAAGTACTTTTATTGTATAGGATTGTTCTGGCTATCCTGGGTTTTTTGTTTTTCCATATAAAGTTGATTATTGTTCTCTCAAGGTCTGTGAAGAATTTTGTTGGGAATTTTTTTTTTTTTTTTTTTTTTTTTTTTGGTTTTTCAAGACAGGGTTTCTCTGTGGTTTTGGAGCCTGTCCTGGAACTAGCTCTTGTAGACCAGGCTGGTCTCGAACTCATAGAGATCCGCCTGCCTCTGCCTCCCGAGTGCTGGGATTAAAGGTGTGCGCCACCACCGCCCGGCTTTTGTTGGGATTTTGATGGGGATTGCATTGAATCTATAGATTGCTTTTGGTAGAATTGCCATTTTTACTATGTTAATCCTCCCAATCCAAGAGCATGGGAGATCCTTCCATTTTCTGGTATCCTCTTCAATTTCTTTCTTCAAAGACTTAAAGTTCTTGTCAAATAGATCTTTCACTTCCTTGGTTAGAGTTACCCCAAGATATTTTATGCTATTTGTGGCTATCGTGAAAGGTGATGCTTCTCTGATTTCCCTCTCTGCTTCTTTGTCCTTTGTGTGTAGGAGGGCAACTGATTTTTTGGAATTGATCTTGTATTCTGCCACATTACTAAAGGTGTTTATCAGCTGTAGGAGTTCTTTGGTAGAGTTTTTGGGGTCACTTATGTACACTATCATATCATTTGCAAATAACGAAAGTTTGACTTCTTTCTTTCCAATTCAAATCCCCTTGATCTCCTTATGTTGTCTTATTGCTATTGCTAGAACTTCAAGCACTATATTGAAGAAGTATGGAGAGAGTGGACAGCCTTGTCTTGTTCCTGATTTTAGTGGAATGGCTTTGAGTTTCTCTCCATTTAATTTGATGTTAGCTGTCGGCTTGCTGTATATAGCTTTTACTATATTTAGGTAAGAACCTTGTATCCCTAATCTCTCCAAGACCTTTATCATAAAGGGGTGTTGAATTTTGTCAAATGCTTTTTCAGCATCTAATGAAATGATCATATGGTTTTTTTCTTTCAGTTTATTTATATGGTGGATTACATTGATAGATTTGCGTATGTTGAGCCAGCCCTACATCTCTGGGATGAAGCCGACTTGATCATAATGTATAATTTTTTTGATGTGTTCTTGGATTCGGTTTGCGAGTATTGAGAATTTTTGTGTCGATGTTCATGAGTGGAAGGACAGTCTTCTTCGTAGCCAGGAGGATAGAGATAATGACGGCCTTGACTTGAGTGGGTAGTGGAGAGGAACGCACCATTTCTGTCTGCTCCTCTAGCCTTTCTCCTTTCCTTGTCATTGTTCTTGTAGGGTTGGGCTCTATTGGTCTTCCCGATGTGGTCAGATAGGGCTCCCAGCCGTTACCCCAGGATGTCCTCCCTGGAATGTCTGTGTGTCCTGACATTACTTATCCTGCTCATGTTCAGTTGATCACTCAGCCCAGATGTTAACTACAGTCTCTTCCATTTCCTACTATAGGAGTAATATTTTTTTTTTCAAGACAGGGTTTCTCTGTAGCTTTGGAGCCTGTCCTAGCACTAGCTCTGTGGACCAGGCTGGCTGGAAACTCACATAGATTCCCCTGCCTCTGCCTGTGCCTCTCCCAAGTGCTAGTATTGAAGGTATGTGCCATCGTGCCCAGCTTGAGCTCAACTTTGAAAGGCAGTACTTTGTTTTGTTACCTTACCAGATATGCTCCGGAGAGCCATGGGCATGTTTCTCAGTTCATGCAAGAAGTTAAAACAGTAATGATAGGAAAATACATTCTTGGTGTTGAACAAAGAAATATATGAACCAAATGGAAGTAACCCATAGTTTCTTTTTGCAAACAGGGTATGCCATGACCCAAACCAGGCTAGCAAGATGGCCTCTGTCTTTAATTCGAAACTAATATAAGGGGGTGGTTGACTACTTTTCATTGGTTGAGGTTCGGCATCACCATTTACTCCTGATTGGCTAATTTGGAAAGCAGCCCATAAGACATAGAGGAAAGGAGGAATGGGCCATTATGTTATGGGAATGCAGCAGGGTCTTTGGGTAAGCAGAAGTTTTACCAGTAGGGGAGATTAAAATATTTGAATTCTTAGCATGATGCATTAGTTCATTCCTTTAATCCCAACACTTGAGAGCAGAGGCAGGTGAATCTTTGTGGATTGAGAATCAGCCTTGCCTACATATCACGTTCTGGGCAATCCAGGACTGCGCAATGAGAAACTGTCTCAATAAACAAAAGCAAAACAACAACAAAAATTTTGAATTTCTTTTAAAGTTTTACAGGGTGGGGAAAGATTGTGGAATATTGGTCCTTGGCAGCCTAGCCTCCTTTGATAGAGGGAAAAAGTTTATTATTCCTCCTTTTTATTATAATTTTCATTTTTCCCCTTAAAACTCAGCCAGCACATGCTGACTTTGTAAAGACTCTCTAAAGTGACCAAGAGAGTGTTTGGTGAATATGGTCTCTGAGCTTCTGAAGGTGATGCTGCCTTCCTAAGGGTAGTCCCTTGGCCAGGCAGTCGACCTAGCCCAAATGGAATATTAGGTTCCACGCAGGCTAGGACTTTATTCTCTTAATCAGAAGTTTTTGCTTAACAAGCTTCTACTTCAACATTCTCTTGTTCTGAGAAGGTTTTCCTAGAATCATTTAGAAACCAGATCAAAGATCAGAGTCCCTTTTGGTGTCCTTGGTCTCTGGCAAAGATGAGGCTGCCAAGAAATGCAGGAACATTTCTGGCTTTTTATCCAAGAGAAAACCAGGTTAGTTTTTTAAAATTTTTTGCCATTAAAATTGTATCTCTTATTTTCACAACACCGCCTCCACACACACACACAGTAATCCTAGCTGCTACTGTAGTATTGGAGCAGTGTCTGATCTGGCTTCTTCCAGCTGTGTGGGAGTTTGGGTATAGCAGTCAGGGACTCCTCCACTGGATCTGTCTAAAGGACCCCAAGAGCACATCAGTAGTCCCCACTTCACACAACAGTTCCCTGTGAGGGGAAGAAAGTCCTTGACTGAGGCCTGGAGGGAGAGGTGTGGAAGTGGTTTGGCAACCAAGAAGAAGCCTGAACAGAGGATATTTTTGAACTTTCAAATCAAAGTCCATTAGAATCTCTTGATGGGCTTACAAAATGATCTTTTGATTGGTGTCTCTTGTTTTTCCTTGGGACTCCAAGGCTAGTCTGTAGAGCACTGCACCCAGGATCTGCTTTCAGCCATTTTGGTAGTTGTTGGAGTGGCTAGAATCACTGTGAAGTCCCTTCCAGACTGCTTCTAGAAAGAGAAAAGAAAAAGAAATCTAGCCATTGTCTTAATTTTCTGATTAAAATAAAAGTGGGCTTGTCTCTCTAGGCTGTAAGTAGGTGCAGCAGTGAGCCAGGGTCTGAAGTTTTCTATCTGAGCAACAATTTTTTGTCAAAGAGAAAATCACTAATGAAATATAGTTGTCAAAATAGCATCTCTTGTGGTTTGCACCTTGTGTCTGGGACTGTTGGGGAAACACAACAGTCATTTAGCCTCAGTCACACTGTCATCTGGGCTGGGAAGACCCCGCGGGGGCCTTCTCCTTTCTGCTTTCTTTCCATCTTAATCTTCATGCATAAGTCCTGCTACACTAAAAATTTGCCAGTTTCCTTCCTTCCTTCCTTCCTTCCTTCCTTCCTTCCTTCCTTCCTTCCTTCCTTTTTTTTTTTTTTGTTTATTTTTTTATTTTTTTTAAAGGCATGGCTTTTTCTTTTTCTTCTGTCTTTCTTTCATATACTGTCCAGAGCCTAATTATGCTTTTTCCTGTTGCTCTGGGCTTCCTGACCACCTCGAAAGCTTTTCTCCCAGGCATGTGTCCAACCCTCTCCTCCACCTCCTGTAGGCTGTCGCCGAGGTTTGCCGCTCGCTTGTCATGTTTTCCTCCTCTTACTCCTCCTCCTTCCTCCTTCTCCTTCCTCCTCCTTCTTCTTCTAAGACAGGGTTTCTCTGTAGCTTTTGGTTCCTGTCCTGGAACTAGCTCTTATAGACCAGGTTGACCTCGAACTCACAGAGGTCCGCCTGCCTCTGCCTCCCGAGTGTTGGGAGTAAAGGTGCGCACTGCTACTGCCTGGCATGAGTCCATTTTTTTTTCTTTTTTCTGTTTTTTTTTTTTTTTTTTTTTAGTTTTTCGAGACCAAAACTTGTTCTTAATTACAAATACAATCCTTAACTTACAAGGACTTAGCATAGGACAGAAAGGAATCCACTCTAACTGCAGACAGAGCCCTTAACCTGCTGTGCTCTCACATCCTGTTTTAGTCTCACATCAATCACTAATTAAGAAAATGCTCTCTGCCAGGTGGTGGTGGCATACACCTTTTTAAAAGACTTATGTATACAGTGTTCTTCCTGCATGTATGCCTTCAGGCCAGAAGAGAGCACCAGATCTCATTACTGATGGTTGTGAGCCACCATGTGGTTGCTAGGAATTGAACTCAGGACCTCTGGAAGAGCAGTCAGTGCTCTTAACCTCTGAGCCATCTCTCCAGCCCTGTTTGTTTGTTTGTTTTTTAAGACAGTTTCTCTGTAACTTTGGTGCCTGTCCTGGAACGCATTCTGTAGACCAGACTGGCCTCAAACTCACAGATTTGCCTGCCTCTGCCTCATGAGTGCATAGATTTAAAGGTGTACGCCACCATCACCTGGCCCATTTTTTCATTCTTCTAACATTTTCTTCTATTTACTGACTTTCTTTCTTATACCATGAATCATAAAAACTAACAAATTTCCCATCTGTTGTGAGAATTTTCTCCATGGGAAAAGACTAAGCAATGCTATTGACAAGTCAGAACTCAGTTTCCCCAGAGTTCAACCCGAGGGACCAGTGAATTTACTTTATTGGGCTTGCTTACAGCACATGAATGAGGAGTTACAGAAGTGTGGGTGGCCTGAGAGCACCTAGACTGGAAAGAAAGTGTCCAGTCCATATGGACACTGCCTCCTCTTTCTCCCTAGTTTTCCTCAGTGTATCTGTCCTAGCTCTTCCCCTCAAGACCTCATACAGCCAGGACAGATTTGCATACAACTAGCTGGGAGTTACAACAACATAACAGTAATTCTGGGATATTGTCCAGAATTATATTGGATATTCTTCTGTGAAGGATCTTCAACAGTCAACAATCCCAGCTATGAGCATTTCTAAGGAGACATTGCTAGTGTTGTTAAGATGCCAGCTCTCTGGCTTAGAGGCTAGTGCTATGGAATACGAACTTAATAAAAGAGAGCTATATCCAAGCTAGTGCTGTGCCCTATGATAAAGGCCACATCCAAGCTGCATGTTGTGCCCTCTGGTGAGGACACAGGTATTCCAGCACCTTTGTGAGTTACATCCATCTGTAACTCTAGTTTCAGGGCATCTCATGCTCTTTTCTGGCCTCCTTGGGTACCAGGCACACATGGTATACGTACATAAATGCAGGCAATTTCTAATACACATAAAATTTAAAATAAAGAAAAACTTAAAAAATTAAAAACAAAACCTTGAAAACAGCTAATGCTGTGTATCCTTTTAATTTTAATTGTTTCCTCTGTCTTGTTGGATCTGTTCACCAGAGTGCAATACAAGTTTTGGGTTTTGCTCCCATATAGCCAAAATACCCCAAATATCAAAGAAGGAAAATTGTGTGCATTTCTTTACATCTTTCACCTACTTTTGTGTCACTGAAGTGAGGCACTTTCTTTTGCTTTGAATGATCTTTGAGTCAGTCAAGTCACTATTGTATTCTCTGGGGGTAAGTGCTTTATTGAGCCACTAGTTTGCATTTATTCAATTAGAATTCAGAAATTGCCTAGTGGTGCTGGCGCATACCTTTAATCCCAGCACTTGGGAGGCAGAGGCAGGTGGATTTCTGTGAGTTCGAGGCCCGCCTAGTCTACAAGAGCTAGTTCCAGGCTAGGCTCTAAAACTACAGTGGAACCTTATCTTGAAAAACCAAAAAAAAAAAAAAAAAAAAAAAAAGAACCTCAGTAAAGGTGAAGTTCAATATATCATACTACAAATAATTCCTGTCCATTTTCTTTCAAATGCAAATTAAATTTTCGTGTGGAGATAAATGACACTGTTATTGACTGGATTTGTGCTAAAGAGAAATATTAATCCACTGAGTCTGTGTCTAGCCGTGGCTGTAGAGTAGCATCAGACATCTTTGTGGGTTAGATGTGGGTAGGTATTGAGCCAAATTCTTTAGAAAATACATTTTAGTTAAAGTCATTGTTATTAAAAAATATTAGACCGGACAGTGGTGGCACACGCCTTTAGTCCCAACACTCAGGAGGCAGAGGCAGGTGGATCTCTTTGATTTTGAGGCCAGCCTAAGCTACAGAGCGAGTTCCAGTCTCCAAAGCTACAGAGAATCCTGTCTCAAAAAAAAAAACCACCACCACCACCAACAACAACAAAATAACCCTGTCAAAAACAACAACAAAGAAAACCATATGTAAACATTTAGAAGTTACAGAGACAGATTCAGTGCAATGCCCATCAAAATCCCGGCAAAATTCTTCAAAGACCTTGAAAGAACGGTATTCAAGTTCATTTGGAAAAGCAAAAAACCCAGGATAGCCAAAACAATCCTGGGCAATAAAAGAACTTCTGGAGGCATCACAATCCCTGACTTCAAACTCTACTACAGAGCTACAGTACTGAAAACAGCCTGGTACTGGCATAAGAACAGACAGGAGGACCAGTGGAACCAAATAGAAGACCCGGATATCAATCCACACATCTTCGAAACCTAATCTTTGATAAAGAAGCAAAAAAATATCAAATGGAAAAAAGAAAGCATACTTAACAAGTGGTGCTGGCATAACTGGATATCAACATGTAGAAGAATGAAAATAGACCCATATCTTTCACCATGCACAAAACTCAAGTCCAAATGGATCAGAGACCTCAACATAAAGCCAGCCACACTGAACCTCATAGAAGAGAAAGTGGGAAGTACACTTGAATGCATTGGCACAGGGAACCACTTCCTAAATAGAACCTCAGCAGCACAGACAGTGAGAGAAGCAATAAATAAATGGGACCTCCTGAAACTGAAAAGCTTCTGTAAAGCAAAGGACATGGTCAACAAGACAAAACGACAGCCTACAGAATGGGAAAATACCTTCACTAACCCCACATCAGACAGAGGTCTGATCTCCAAAATATACAAAGAACTCAAGAAATTGGACACCAAAAGAACAAATAATCCAATAAAAAAACAATGGAGTATAGACCTAAACAGAGAACTCTCAACAGAGGAATCTAAAATGGCTGAAAGACACTTAAGGAAATGTTCAACATCCTTAGTCATCAGAGAAATGCAAATCAAAACAACTCTGAGATTCCATCTCACACCTGTAAGAATGGCCAAGATCAAAAACCCTGATGACAACTTATGCTGGAGAGGTTGTGGGGAAAAGGGAACACTTCTGCATTGCTGGTAGAAATGCAAGCTAGTATAACCCCTTTGGATGTCAGTGTGGCGATTTCTCAGAAAATTAGGAAACAACCTTCCTCAAGACCCAATAATACCACTTTTGGGTATATATCCAAAGGATGCTCAATCGTGCCACAAGGACATGTGCTCAACTATGTTTATAGCAGCTTTGTTTGTTATAGCCAGAACCTGGAAACAACCTAAATGCCCCTCAACCAAAGAATGAATAAGGAAAATGTAGTACATTTACACAATGAAGTACTACACAGCAGAAAAAAATAACGACAGCTTGAATTTTGCAGGAAAATGGATGGAGCTAGAAAACATTATTTTGAGTGATGTACTCACTAATAGGTGGTTTTTAAACATAAAGAAAAGAAAGCCAGCCTACAAACCACAATCCCAGAGAACTTAGTCAACAATGCAGACACTAAGAGAGACTTACATAGATCTGATCTCATGAGAAGTAGAAAGTAGAAAAAGACAAGATCTCCTGAGTAAATTAGGAGCATGGGGACCTTGGGGGAGGAGAGGCAGGGAGGGGAGCAGAGAAAAATGTAGAGCTCAATAAATATCAGCAAAATTAAAAGAAAAATGTCCTCTTTACAAATAAATAAATAACCAAATAAGTGGTTAACCTAAATATATATGGCTATATATAATCACATTCCATACTTCCTTTTACCAGGCTATCTGAGAGTAGGTTATAAATAAAAGACTGTATTATATATCTTCTATAAACAAAATGTTTCATACAACTATATACTGGTACCAAAATCAAAATTAGTTAATTAATGATCATTCATTTCCTTTTTTTTTTTTTTGGTTTTTCGAGACAGGGTTTCTCTGTGGTTTTGGAGCCTATCCTGGAACTAGCTCTTGTAGACCAGGCTGGTCTCGAACTCACAGATGATCATTCATTTCTTATTGTCATCCACACAGTCCCAGTTTCTTTCCTTCTTTAAACCATAAATTTTGAAGGAATCATATCATAAATCTTTTTTGTGGGTCTGGTATGCTTTCTGCTATAGAAGAATGTTAAGTATATTACTGTTGGCTCACTGTAGTTTTTTTCTTTGTGGTTTAGCTTCTTACTTCCGTGTTTGACAATAGCATCAAGACCTTTGGAGTAATTGAGAGTGACCCTTTTGACTGGGAGAAGAGTGGAACTGATGGCTCCCTAACTACCACCACCACCTCTGCCACCCCTCAGTTGCACACCCGCTTGACCCCTGCTGCAATTGGGTATGTCCTACACAGCTCAGTGAGTGGTGCCATTTCTGAATGCAGGTGTTCCCGTTAGTCCATACTGAACCCCTCACATTGTGAAGTGCTCAGACATGTGGGAAAGCCTTGAGCATTTCTTTGAGTTATCTTTTTCATACTTAGGCTTCTGGAATTGATTAATTTAGAAAATACTAATGGTTCATTTTGTTGAATGGACGCATAGAGCTAATGTGACTTGTTGATGTGGGTTTTCTCAAAGTAGAGGAAGCATTATTGGTATTCTCAACAATGTGGATGGGAACCTGAAAGAATGAGTCATAATTATTTTTTTATTAATTAATTTATTTTCTAGACAGGGTTTCTCTGTGTAGCCCTAGCTGTCCTGAAACTCACTAGCCTCAACCTCAGAGAAACACCTGTCTTTGCCTCCATAGTGCTGGGATTAAAAGCATGCACCACCACCACCCTGCTGAGTTGGGTTTTTTGTTGTTGTTGTTGTTGTTTTTTTTTTGGTTTTTCGAGACAGGGTTTCTCTGTGGCTTTGGAGCCTGTCCTGGAACTAGCTCTGTAGATCAGGCTGGTCTCAAACTCACAGAGATCCGCCTGCCTCTGCCTCCCAAGTGCTGGGATTAAAGGCGTGCACCACCATTGCCCGGCTCAGTTGTTTATTTTTTAAGGCAGGGTTTCACTGTATATTCTCTCTGGCTTTGAATTCTGGCTTTGAATTCACTGTTTAGCCTAGACTGACCTTGAACTTATGGATCCTTTGCCTTTTGAGCCTGGGATTCTAAGTGTTTGCCTCCTTGCTCTTTTTTTTTTTTTTTTTTTTTAACTTTTGGACACAGCATGTGCTAATGCTAACTCATACTGACTGGTCAGTTCACCCTTATCACCACCTTCCTTCTTTCCCTGGAACTGGAGTTACAGATGGATACGAGCCAACATGCAGGTGCTGGGAACCAAACCTGGGTCTTCAGCAAGATCAGCCAGTACTCTTAACCTTTGAGCCATCTCTCCAGGCCCTACTTTCTCTCTTTTCTTTCTTTTTTCTTTTCATCCTTCCCTCCCTCCTTCCCTTCCCTTTTTCTTTCCACAGGTGTTAGGGTGAGCCCAGGGCCTTGGTGTATGCCGGCCAAGTGCTGTGCCACTGAGCTTATCCCCACCTCCCCTTTCATCTTCATATCCCTGAGCCATAATTCTTTAGGTGAGGAATTTTCTCTCCTTTTGTCAAACTCTTGATTAGGAGAGTTCAGGAGAAGGAATCAATTTTCTAGGTTGTTTACCTACAAGACTGATAGAGAGATCACTTAAAATTGACCAACTTAGGCAGAGGTAGTAGTGAAGGGCAGAGAATCAGACCAAGCCCTTAGGAAACAATTGTTGGTCTCAGAAGGAAATGAAGTGCCAGGGCATATGTGTGACCTTTAGTTTTTTTGTTTGTTTTTCGGGACAGGGTCCCTTTCTGTAGCTCTGGCTGTCCTGGAGCTTGCTCTATAGACCAGGCTGTCCTTGAACTCCCAGAGTTCTACCTGCCTCTGCCTTCCAAGTGCAGGGTCTAAAGGTATGAGCCACCATGCCTGGGAAGGGTATTTTGCTGCTCACAGTAATGACGTATGTCAACACAGTCCATTAAGGGTTTTATTTTCCTATGTTTAGATATTGTTACTTGTTAGAAATCTCTTTGTATATTGTGCTCAACCAGAAATATTTTTTTAAAACCTTAGTATTGTGGCTGGAGAGATGGCTCAGAAGTTAAGAGCACTGGCTGTTCCAGAGGACCCAGGTTCAATCCTTAGCACCCACATGGCAGCCCACAACTGTCTGTAACTTCAGTTCCAGGAGATCTGACACCCTCACATAGATATATATTATGCAGGCAAGAAAAGAAAAGAAAAACAAAGAAAAGAAATTAAATCCAGAGAAAATAAAAATAAATTAAAAAAACAACACTAGTATTTATGGAGCACAGATGACTTTTTAAAAATTTTTATTTTATTTATTTGTTTGTTTGTTCTTTGAGACAGAGTTTCACTGTTTAGCTCTGGCTATCCTGGAACTCCTTTGTAAACCATACTGGCCTCACATTCACAGAGATTCCCCTGTGTTTGCCTCCCAAGTACTGGGATTAAAAGGCGTGCTCCACTACCACCCAGCGACATAGAGGCCTTTTGAGTTAGTGATGGATAAAAACTAAAAGCCTAGCATGGACCAATAGACTGAGTGATGACAACTATGTAAAATAGGGCCTGGAATTCATTCACAAGAAATCTATATAGCCAAGCTTGATGATGTACTCCTGTCAAGATCGTACTCAATGCCATTGTAGGATAAAAGTAAGAAAGAAACGTATAGACAAATACTTATAAATGTTTCTATTCTTCTCATGTAGATCTGTTAGTGAGCTTTGTGGTGGGCACACAGCATGCAGTGTTTGTCTCGCTTTGTTTTTCTTTTTTAGTCTTACCGCTCCTTTGCCAGTTGGTTTTGATTTTTGTTTCCATGGGGTTTTTTGGTTTGGTTTTGGGTTTTCTTTTTGTTGTTTGTTCATTTGTTTTAAAGAGTGAAAGAACACACGATTGGGTGGGTAGGAAGGAATTCCAGGAAGTGAAAAACATGATCAAAATATATTGAATGAAAAAAGGCTTATTTTAATAAAAATTAAAAGTTAAAGAAACGGTAGTGCACAGTTCATACTAAAAAATCATCTAACCCTATTTATTTCCTCTTATCCCTTCGTACTTCGCTATGTATAATTGTTTTTATTATTTACAAAAGTGTAAAGAATAGATAGTTTTATTTTATTGATGAAGGCTTCATAGAAAGTACAACAGATTTCAAAGTGATTGTCAGGTGTGGGGGGCGCATGCCTTTAATCTCAGCATTTGGGAGGCAGAGGCAGGAGGATCACTCTGAGTTCAAGGCCAACCTGGTCTACAGAGAGAGTTCCTGTACAGCCAAGGCTGCACGGTGAAACCCTGTCTTGAAAGACCAAAAAAAAAACAAAAAACAAAAAAAAACAAACAAAAAAAAAACTGGGTGGTGGTGGCACACTCCTTTCCTTCCAGCACTCAGGAGGCAGAGGCAGGCAGATCTCTTGTGAGTTCAAGGCCAGCCTGGTCTACAGAGTGAGTTCCAGGACAGACTCCAAAGCTACAGAGAAACCCTGTCTCAAAACAACAACAACAAAAAGTTTTAGCTTTTGTTTACCTCTTAATTGTGTATAAACTTAAATCCAGAGACAAAATGAAGAGTAGTCTGTCTAATATTAACTTTTATTCTGGTCTTTTAAAGTTTTCTGTTTTCCACCCTCACATTTCAGAATTGCAAATGCCACCCCCATCCCTGGAGACTTGCTCCGAGAAAATACAGATGAGGTGTTTCCAGATGAACAGCTTAGTGATGGGGAGAACGGTGTCCCTGCTGCTGGGTCCCCAGATAAACTGCCTGGGTCTCTGGGGCACACTCGCCCTCAGGAAAAGGACGTCTGGGAAGAGATGGATATCAACAAGAACAAGATAAAGCTTGGAATTTGTAAGGTGTGTATTTCTTGCATAGGAAGTGATATCTTTCTCTGTACTTTTCTTATTGCTACAGACTTTAGAGTGTGTGTGTGCATGTGCATGTACGTGTGATCAAACCATGGTCATCTCCATCTCAACATTCTGTATCTGCACCAGGAAAGAGCCCCCAGACTAGTTATCCAATACCAGGCTCTCAAACCTAAAATCATTTACATACAAGTAACATCATATGAACTGAGCGGGTTGGTTTATATACTTAGGAAGATATATACATACATATGTAATGATTATACATGTTAATTAGGGTAGCTAAAAGGGGTTTTTGATTGCTGGACTTAAGTACTTTGATAGCTGGACCCTGATAGTCAGCAAGGAAATGGGAAGAAGAGCAAGGCCTGCCAGAGCCATCTTTGCCATGCTGGATGGAGCTGGCTAGAGTCCCTTCACTATTCTGAGGAATCTGTCATATCTCTACACCTTTATTAAGTTATATGACTTTAGCAATGTAAGAGGGGAGGGTGACATAGTGGTTTTAAATGAGAACAAATCATAATGATATATATGTATGAAAATATCACAAACCGGGTTCTTTATATGCTAACCAAAAATCATCTTAAGGAAAGGCTGGGTGGGTGCCTCAGCAGTTAAGAGCATATACTGCTGTTGAAAAGGACTTGAGTTCAGTTTGTAACATCCGTGTCTGTTGACTGCAGGAGATCTGATGCCTTTGGACTCTAAGGGCATCTACATTCATTGTGCATATACCAATACACACACCCTCACACATACACATGGGCATGCAATTTGAAATAAAAGTAATCTTTTTAAAAAAATGAAATGTTATCTTTTTGAAAAAAGAAAAGATCTTTAAGAATATATGCTTAGTATGTTTGAGCTTCTATAATAAAAATTTCATAAAATAGGTCCCTTATAAACAACATAACTGTATTTTGTGTAATTCTGGGTTCTGGAAAGTCCAAGATCAAGGCAGATTTTGGGGTCACTCTAGGGCCCTCTATCAATTTTATGAGCACTCTGCCTCCATGAACACATCTCGTCCCACATAGTCCATCTTCTTAGACCATTGTTTGGAATTAGGAGTTAAGTGTATGAACTGGAGTATAATAATATAGAGAAGTTGAGATTGTAGCCTATAAGGCATATACTTTCAGTCATCTTAAAAGCATTAATACAGAAATGTGGTCCGGCTATTGACTCACAGTAATCAAGGATGAGCAGTAAAGGCTGGGTCAGTGTTACATGTGTTGCTGCAAACTCAGCTCAGTCACCCTGAGCACACTACTGTGGACTACACCTCAAGTCCTAGGAATCTGATTTTTGTAATGTCAATTGTGGTTGTCCTTATGGCACCAGAAGACTGAATTTTGATTTGGTTTTTATTCTTTTCTTCTTCAATTTTTATTTTATGCATGTAGTTTTTTTTTTTTTTGATTTTTCGAGACAGGGTTTCTCCTTAGCTTTTGGTTCCTGTCCTGGAACTAGCTCTTGTAGACCAGGCTGACCTCGAACTCACAGAGATCCTCCTGCCTCTGCCTCCCGAGTGCTGGGATTAAAGGCGTGCGCCACCACCGCCCGGCTATGTAAATATTTTGCCTGAATGAATATCTGTGTGTCTAGTGCCCACAGAGGTCAGAAGAGGGTGTCAGAGCCCCTGGAACTGGAGTTAAGAGAAGATGTGAGCCACCATGTGGGTGCTGGGAAGTGAACCCAAGTCCCTGCATGAGCAGCAAGTGCTAGTAACTGCTGAACCATCTCTCCAGCCTGAGAGATCTGGATTGTTGGCATTGGCTGGTTGATTGGTTGGTTGGAGACAGACTCTATGTAGTCTCTAGTAACTCAGCCCTTTGTGTTACTTACTCCATGCCTGGCCTTCCACTCTGCCCTGGCAGCTTCTTGTTCTAGCCCCAGGTATTGGTTTTGTTGTCTATTTGCTTTTAAGAGAGGGAATGAGAAAGGTGTATAAGAATTTTAGTAGTCTCTCCTAACTCTTGTCAAAGACAACAACATCCTTTCCAGGATTTAGTTTTAGTATAGTAGAATAGGGTTCCGTAAGCATCTAGATAGATATGATGTAAGAAGTGAAGGTCTTAAGCAGTTTTAGACTATTTTTGTACCAAAAATACTTTTGGTTTTTCATGACAGGGTTTCTCTGTCTAACTTTGGAACATATCCTTGAACTCACTCTACAGGCCAGGCTAGCTTCGAACTCACAGAGATCCACCTGTTTCTGCCTCCTGAGTGCTGGAATTAAAGGCATGCATCATCACACCCCAGCTCCAAAAATACTTTTAAAATAAGTAAATTAATACTAAAACTGAGTATAAACCTAGTATAAACTTAGTACAAAGGATAAGTAAACAAAAATTTAATTAAATAAAACTATTACTGCCTACCGGGACGTGGTGGGGCACACCTTTAATCCCAGCACTCGGGAGGCCATGGCAGGTGAATCCCTGTGAGTTCAAGGCTAGCCTGGTCTAGAAAGAAAGAAAAGAGAAAAAGAAAGCTCAGTCTTAGCTTAGGCTTGTTTCTAACTAACTTTTATAACTTAACCTTTTCTTTTTTTTTTTTTTTTTTTTGGTTTTTCAAGACAGGGTTTCTCCGTAGCTTTGGGACTTGTCCTAGAACTAGGCCGGCCTCGAACTCAGAACTCACAGAGATCCACCTGCCTCTGCCTCCCAAGTGCTGGGATTAAAGGCATGCGCCACCACCACCCAGCATTAACCTGCTTTTTATATGACTTTTTACCTTTTATTCTCCCTGTATCTCCATGGCGTCTCTCTCATGCTTTGATTTATCATCTCTTTCTATCTCTCCCCGGAAATCCTGCCTGTATCTTCTGCCTAGCTACTGGGTCATTCAGCTCTTTATGAAACCAATCAGAAAGCATCTTGGCAAAGACACATCTTTCTTTACAATGTAAACAAATATTCTACAACACATATCCATAGATATACAGTAAGTAAATAAGCAAATACATAGATGCAATTTTCAAAGTTAAAATTAAAAAAAAAATTTAGAGCCAGGCGGTGCACACCTTTAATCCCAGCACTTGGGAGGTGGAGGCAGGCGGAACTTTGTGAGTTCAAGGCCAGCCTATCTATAAAGTTCCAGGACAGATAGGGCTGTTACAGAGAGAAACCCTGTCTCAAAACAACCAAAATAAACAAATACATTAATAATAATAATAATAATTTTAATTTTCTGAAAACATATGTAATCATTTGTTGATATTATTTCAAAGGCTTCAGTGATTTCTCCCATGTATAATATCTGGACTATTTTTCATGATTCTATTTTATATTTTTTTTCTAGGCTGCTACTGAAGAAGAAAATAGCCATGGTCAAGTAAATGGTATTCTCAATGCTCCAAGCCTTGGCTCACCAGTTCGTGTCCGATCAGAGATTACGCAGCCAGATCGGGATGTTCCCTTAGTAAGAAAGTTACGTTCCATCCACAGCTTTGAGCTAGAAAAGCGTCTGACACTGGAGCCAAAGCCAGATACCGACAAGTTTCTTGAGACCTGGTATGTAATATATTTTTTATTTTCCTATTATATTTTATATCCATTGTGAAAATTCTTTCAAATAAGAAATTCTTGTGTTTTTATAAAACTCCATTAAGTTTCCATTTGTTTATATCATAGGGTTTTTTTGTTTTGTTTGTTTGGTTTTGGTTTTTCGAGACAGGGTTTCTCTGTGGTTTTGGAGCCTGTCCTGGAACTAGCTCTTGTAGACCAGACTGATCTCGAACTCACAGAGATCCACCTGCCTCTGCCTCCCCAGTGCTAGGATTAATGGTATGCGCCACCACCGCTCGGCTGTTTATATTTATAGTTATATATCATCATCATTCTTAATTTGACTTGTCTAATATCATTATAAATTTTATAGCAAAGTCTTTGTCTTTGAGAGTGCTGATGAACTTCCTAAAGCCAGATAACAGTAATAAGATGAACATACTTTCTGTGGCCTTGTTAGAAAGTGAACTCTTTGAGGCAGCAGTGTAGAGGTTGAAAGGGCACGGTGAAGACCACACTAGACAGGAATGTGGGGCACACACAGAGAAAAGAAGCGGTGGCAAAATACATAGTAGTAAGTTTGTCACTGTGCCCTATAGCACTCACACCTCCCAAGAAAGAAGAAAGGCTAAACTTTAGAGATCTATGTATAAATACCCTAACAATTGTTGTTTTTGATCAGTATAACAAATTTTGGTAACAAGATGGAAATAAAATTGTAAGATTTGAGGTATATTTACAATTAATAAAAGGCTTCAAGAGCTGGGCGGTGGTGGCGCACGCCTTTAATCCCAGCACTCGGGAGGTAGAGGCAGGCGGATCTCTGTGAGTTCGAGACCAGCCTGGTCTACAGAGCTAGTTCCAGGACAGGCTCCAAAACCACAGAGAAACCCTGTCTCGAAAAACCAAAACCAAAACAAAACAAAACAAAAACAAAAAAAAAAAAGGCTTCAAGAGGATTAAGATGTATGTGGTAGAACTGTTGGAAATGAAATGTTAGGTTAAGAGAGGCTATGGTTTAGCCTGGGGTTCTAATTCAGTTGTTAGAGTGCCTGCCTACCATATATGAAGCCCTGTGTTCAGTCCCCAGAAAGACATAACCTTTTTTGGGGGGTTGTTTTTTTTTTTTTCTTTGCTTTTTCAAGACAGGGTTTCTCTGTAGCTTTGGAGCCTGTCCTGGAACTAGCTCTTGTAGACCAGGCTGGTCTCAAACTCATGGAGATCTGCCTGCCTCTGCCTCCCGAGTGCTGGGATTAAAAGCGTGCGCCACCACCGCCCGGCAGAAAGAAATAAACTTTGTGTTGTAGTTAGTATGTGCCTGTAGCCGGGCAGTGGTGGCGCACTCCTTTAATCCCAGCACTTGGGAGGTAGAGGCAGGCGGATCTCCGTGAGTTCGAGGCCAGCCTGGTCTACAAAAGCTAGTTCCAGGACAGGCTCCAAAAGCCACAGAGAAACCCTGTCTCAAAAAAAACAAAAAATAGTTTAAGCCAGGTGGTTATGGCACACACCTTTAATCCCAGCACTTGGGAAGACAGAGGCAGGCAGATCTCTGTCGTCTTTGAGACCAGAGAGTTCCAGAACATCCAGAGCTGAATCAAAAAAAAAAGCATATGCCTGTAATCTCAGTTCTAGGGAAGTAGAGGCAGAAGGGTCAGAAATGCAAGATTATCCATTATTATATATCCAGACATGATCAAATGGATGGATCAGACTTTTTTTTTTTTTTTTTTGGTTTTTTGAGACAGGGTTTCTCTGTGGTTTTGGAGCCTGTCCTGGAACTAGCTCTTGTAGACCAGGCTGGCCTCGAACTCACGGAGATCCGCCTGCCTCTGCCTCCCGAGTGCTGGGATTAAAGGCGTGCGCCATCACCGCCCAGTGATGGATCAGACTTGAACAATGCTTTAACCATTTTGAATTACAGTTAAGATGAGAAATAGATGTCAGAGAGCAATAGGAGTAAAAACTTAGTTTGGCAAGGACTCCAACTCACAAAAGAGACTTTGAGAGTGGACAGTGTTGGGGGAAGAACAGGAGTGGCAAGTAGAGAACTTCAACCCTGTGAAATCCCCTTTGGTTTTTTTCATACGTACTCATCACACTTGTGTAAGAATGGTTGTTCCACATAGAGTTTACCAGTATCTAATGGTTGTTTCTCTAAGGACAATTGAGTAACTTTTTTCTCTTCCCTTAAGCATGGAGAAAATGCAGAAAGAATGCAGTGCAGGAAAGGAATCTGTTCTCCCTGCTCTGCCTCATAAGCCTTGCGTTCCTGCTGTGTCCCGCGCTGACCACGTCTGGCACTATGATGAAGAGTACCTTCCTGATGCCTCCAAACCTGCCTCTGCCAACACACCAGAGCAAGCAGATGGTGGTGGCAGCAATGGATTTATAGCTGTTAATTTAAGCTCTTGCAAGCAGGAAGTTGATTCCAAAGAATGGGTGATTGTGGACAAGGAGCAAGACCTTCAGGACTTTAGGACAAATGAGGTATTAGGCCATAAAACAACTGGAAGCCCTTCAGACGAGGAGCCTGAAGTGCTTCAGGTCCTTGAAGGGTCGCCTCAAGATGAAAAGATCCAAGTCGGTCCTTGGACTGACAACCATCACTTAAAGGAAAGCTCAGGTGTGGTCTTAGCACTTTCTGCAGAATGTCCTGCCACTGCTGCTTCAGAACAGTACACAGATAGGCTAGACCTCCAGGCTGGAGCTGCTAGTCAGTTCATCACAGTTACTCCCACAAGTCCAATGGAGGCACAAGCAGAAGGACCCCTGACTGCGGTAAGAAACTGCTTTTGTTGTTATCTTGTGTTGTCTGCTCAATGTACTATATTAAAAAAAAAAAAAAAAAAAAAAAAAAAGCCTGAACTGGGTATGGTTGTACACATTTTCAATCCCAGGACTCAGGAAGTAGAGGTAGGTTGATCTCTGAGTTTGAGGCCAGATTCTTTTACGTAGTGAGTTCCAGGACAGCCAGGGATACACAGTGAAACCTTTTCTCAAAATAACAACAATAAAAAGAGAAGAATGGAGCTAGGGAAATGACTCAATCAGTAAATTTTTTGTTGTGCATATATGAGGACCTGACTTCAGATACTCAGCACCTACATGAAACCCAGGCATGGCAGTACACATCTTAACTTCAGCACTAAGTTAGAGTATGTGTGGGTCTGGGGGTTGGGGACAAAGACAAACAGGACCCTGGAGCTTACTGGCCAGCCAGTCAAGCCAAATCACTGAGTTCCAGATCTAGTGAGATCTTGTCTCAAACTTTGTGGGAGCTTAGCTTGTTTAGACACTCACCTTCCTGGACGTAGATTGAAGACCTTCGTCTTCCCGCAGGGCAGGGAATTTGGACTGCTCTTCAGTATCGAGAGGGAGGGGGAATGGTGTGGGGGGAGGAGAAGAGGAGTGGGGATAGGGGGAGGGGAGTGGGGGGAGGGGGCAATATTTGGGAGGAGGGGAGGGAAATGGGAAACGGGGAGCAGGTGGAAATTTTAATTAAAAAAGAATGAAAAAAAAATAAGGTGTCCCACACATATAAGCACGTTCTTACACTACCACATGCATACATGCACAGAGAGACAGAAAGAGAGAAAATAAGCCATAATAATTTAAGTGAGCTTTTCTTTGTTACATTAAACTTAATACATGAACTAGCATTATAACTTAATTTTGCAACATTTATAATTAGACCACAAGATCTGCCTGTTTATGTGTGTATGTATACAAATTATTGTAAAAATTTTTATTGTTGGGTTCAGGGGATGAGAATACCACCAAGTCTAATAAACCAGAAGCAAACTTTATTCCAGAAACCAGATCCTAGGAAAACCACAAGCAAACTTTTTTTTTTTTTTTTTTTTTTTTTTTTTTGGTTTTTCGAGACAGGGTTTCTCTGTGGTTTTGGAGCCTGTCCTGGAACTAGCTCTTGTAGACCAGGCTGGACTCGAACTCACAGAGATCCGCCTGCCTCTACCTCCCGAGTGCTGGGATTAAAGGCGTGCGCCACCATCGCCTGGCTCAGGAGCAAACTTAAAAATAAAAAATAAAAAACACCGCGGGGCACAGAAACTTATCAGCTATCTGAGACCACAGCCAGAGATGGTGTTTGTTAGGCTGTGGCAAAAGGCCGGTTTCTGAACCCACTTTTTTTTTTTTTTTTTTTTTTTTTTTTTTTTTTTACCTTTACAGTCCAGGTCTTTTATTTCTTTTTGTACATCAGGCCATGAATTCGTAGGGAATGGGCTCCAGCAGCTCAGGCTCCTTCCCGTTAGTCCTCACAAAGTGTGCTTCTCTGGGTGGAGCAGGCTGGCGCTTCAGCTGAACCCAGGTGCCCTTCTCTTTGGCTTCCTTTTTCTTCTGGTCGTTCTCCTTCACCCGCTTCAGGAAGCTGTCTCTGCTCTTCGAGTGCTTGATGTGTTCAATCCGCACATTAATTCTCTTGGCAAGAATCTTGCCCTTAACTTGCTTGTTTACAATGATGCCCACAGCATGCTGGGTGACATTGTAGACTCTTCCGGTTTTGCCATGGTAACATTTATGGGGCATTCCTTTTTGAACAGTGCCCATTCCCTTGATGTCTACAATATCGCCCTTCTTGTAGATTCGCATGTACGTGGCCAAAGGAACAACTCCATGTTTCCTAAAGGGCCTAGAGAACATATAACGAGTGCCCCTCCTCTTTCCCTTTGTGTTTGTCATTTTGGCGAGTTACTGAAAGATGGCTACCGCGGCCGACCCACTTTTTATAGTAGGAGCCAAGCATTAGGTCTGGGCAAAGGAATTTTTACAACCTTGCCCTGACCTTTCGGTTAGTCAGCAGAGACCCTAAAGAGGGAAGTGAGTTCTAATGTCTATGGGTAACTAGGCAGCCATCACGAAATATTTTTCAGAGGAGATTACAACAAAAGTCACTAATTGCAAGAAACATGTCTTTAGCAATTAGAAAGGGGACTGCTAGTAATACTAGAAGGTTAATAAATTAGGATTAACTGGTTCTTAGGCTGAGAATTTAGAAGATAGAGGAAATTATCAGAGCTCATCAGTCAACCTGGTGTTGGTACCTTATCCACTGTCTCCAGGTACCTCCAGGCAGTGTATACTGGAGCCCCATGCCTCCCCTTTGATGGCGCCAGTTTCCCATAACAGAGACAGTGCCTAACCCAGGGGTTACATATCTCTGTCTCCTAAAGGTTAACTCAGTTCACATCTGTCGTTTATCAGGGATAGCCAGGACACTACTCTCAGTATGCAGAGAGAAGCGCTGACATTTTAAATAGAACAGCCAGTTGTAAAAGGAAATGACCTAGGCTGATGGAGAAAACAGCTCACTGTGAGTGACTGAGCCTTGATCTGCTGAGAAAGCTGCTGACAGTCTGTTCCCATTCTCCTAGACTTAGAACTCTATTTCTTTATTTCTACATTCTTATTTCTGGAATCTACATTTTTATTTTCTTATTCTTGGACTCTTCATTATCATATTGAAGAATTTCATTCTCTGTCTGCTAATATAGGCCTGCATTTAACTATTTGTAGTTTGTTCATTTATACTGTTAACAGGTCTAAGCCTTTTTTTTGAAATCTCTACCCAGAAATTTCTCATGTTTTACATTTCTCTTACCTGTGAGATGCCCATTATGTAGGATACAGAATCTCAAGTCTGGCTTTCAGAACTTCTATGTTTCTAAGTCAGGGGTAGAATAAACTTCATTTTGAAGTGTTTGAAGGCAATTGTGACCAAGTTTTCTGGGAAGAAATCTTTTGGAGGAACAGTTCTCAGCCCTGAGCATGCCATGTTAAAAACAGTTGCGTTTTTTGAAGTAAACAGCAGCGTTGTGTGCTGGAGGAATCCAGAAAAACCAGCTTCAGACGGTAAGGACTGCAACACAGCACACTTGTTCTGACATAGGTAGCCTGTGCCAGACTTCCTTAAGTTTTTTTTTTGTTTTTTTTTTTTTTTTTTTTTTTTTTGGTTTTTCGAGACAGGGTTTCTCTGTGGTTTTGGAGCCTGTCCTGGAACTAGCTCTTGTAGACCAGGCTGGTCTCGAACTCACAGAGATCCGCCTGCCTCTGCCTCCCAAGTGCTGGGATTAAAGGCGTGCGCCACCACCGCCCGGCCAGACTTCCTTAAGTTTTGTGGTCATTAGACAGCCTTCCTTTCTAACGTAATAGTCTCAGCATCATTTCCCAAATTGAATTTTTTTTTTTTTTTTTTGTTAAAACACATTTTGATGTACCAGGTTTAAAACACTTGGAAAAGATACTGATGAAATTTTGCTTTATGAACACTTCGGTAAGAATTTATCAATGCTCCAAAATAGAGAAATAAATGTCTTCTTACTTCTTTTCTTTTTTTTTTTTTTTTTTTTTTTTGGTTTTGGTTTTAGTTTTTCGAGACAGGGTTTCTCTGTGGCTTTGGAGCCTGTCCTGGAACAAGCTCTTGTAGACCAGGCTGGTCTTGAACTCACAGAGATCCACCTGCCTCTGCCTCCCAAGTGCTGGGATTAAAGGCGTGCGCCACCACCGCCCGGCTTTCTTTTCCTATCAGAGTTTAGTTAATTGATCTTCCCTCCTGTCCCCTCCAGGACTTCTCTGTACAATTTTATAGGTTGTTTGTGGCATAGAGAAGCCTAGCCCAAGAGTTATATAAGCTAGGGCTAACTTCTAGTCCAACCTGAGTTGTGTTTTGTTTAGGATTTTCCCCACCCCCTGAGTGGTTTAGGACTTTTAAGCTCATGCCTGTAATCCTCATACTCAGGAAACCAAGAAAGGAGCATTGCTGTGTGTTCCAAGCCAGCCTGAGCTATAGAGGAATTTACTAAGTAGACCAGGCTTGAACCCCCAGAGATCCACCTCTTCCCAAGTTCGGGCAGATTAAAGGCATGTGCGCTACATCCCCTGCCTTTGCCCCAGACTATACTATTTTTTGTTTTGTTTAAATTTATGTGTATGGGTGTTTTGCCTGCATATACGCCTGTGCCTTATGTGCATACATGGTACCCAGAGAGGCCAGGGTGTCTGACCCCTTGACTGGAGTTACAGACAGCTGTGAGCTGCTCTGTGGGTGCTGGGAACTGAATTCAGATTCTTTTTAAGAGCAATAAGCACTTTTAACCTTTGAGCCATTTCTTTAACCCCCAAAATGTAATTTTTTGCTTTTGTTTTTTGAGACAGGATTTCTTTGTGTAGCCTTGACTGTCTTGACTGTCCTGGAACTCGCTCTATAGACCAGGCTGGTTTCAGACACAGAGATAATGCCTGTCTCTGTGCTGGGATTAAAGGTGTGTGCCACTACCGCCCGCCAAAATGTAAATTTTTGATAGGACAGGAATTTGTAATTTAATTATTTTGGGCAATGTCACAAGTAATACATTATTCTAATACTTGTATCTTGTACTTCTAAATTGTCCTTGTCCATGGGTCAATATGAGATATAGATGTTATACCTTCCATGTTATATCAAAAAAGCAAAACAAAAAACCAGTCTATTTGGTGCAAGTATTTAATTTTCCAAGGTTTTTATTATCCTTGAGCAAGAGAAAAAAACAAAGTGTGATTCATAAGTTAAAATGGATAGGATAGTTGATTCATATGGTCTCCTGCTGTGTAGCCAACTCTTAACATGTTACTAAAAAATTAGTGCTATTCTTCCTGAACTATTAAAGTAATTCCATTTGATTTTTCTTTGATTGTAATAAAGAAATAATAAGACTTCTATACTCATTAGTATATAGGCTTTAATATTGGGCATTAATAAAACTATGGAAACATGAAGGAAGCGGAGACTATGATGGTGATTTTGTAAGTCTGCAGAGAGGCATAGGCGACACAAGTCAAGGACAAGAATAGAGCGATAGAAATAGTGTGCCTTTGCTGGGCTTGGTGGCTCATGCCTCTAGTCCCAGAGACTAACGCACAAAGATTGTTATAAACCAAAGTCAGCCTGGGCTGCATAGCAAAACCTTGTCTTAAAAGAAAAAAGTTGCCGGGCGGTGGTGGCGCACGCCTTTAATCCCAGCACTCGGGAGGCAGAGGCAGGTGGATCTCTGTGAGTTCGAGACCAGCCTGGTCTACAAGAGCTAGTTCCAGGACAGGCTCCAAAACCACAGAGAAACCCTGTCTCAAAAAAAACCAAAAAAAAAAAAAGAAAAAAAGAAAAAAGTTATCGTCTAACCGTTATGAAATACAGAAGTTCATGGTATGAAAGGTGCAAACAGTTTATAGGGAGGTTACTGTTTAGTCTATAGGTAGCATGTTTTAAGTATAGGAATTGTGTTTTGTCTTTGAACTTGAAGGTTAAGGGAAGTATTTGCAGTTACACTTTGAATCAGTTTTCTCTTGGTCCTCTTTTCTTCTCATCAGGGTTTTTACAGACTGAGAGCAGATGCTGGGTCAGTAGTAGACTGTGGTGTGCGTGGCTTTCCAGACCCTCATGTCCTGTCTGTGACTTTTTTTTGGCTTTGTTTTTCTTCATTTATGAACTCATATTAATAATGGAATTCAATTAAATTTGGGGGAAACAAAAATAGCAGTGTTATCATAGAATTTATAGAAATGAGTTTGAATATTTTATAAAATTTAAAAGGCTATGAGACTGTTACATGAGAGTAAGTCATGTACAGTTTGTTATAACTGCCTTAAATTCTGTCTAGCCATTCATACATATTTCCCTTATAAGATTGTTAGTCATGCATGCACACGCACACACAGGTCATAGATAATCAAAGGAGTTAATCTCAGATCTGTAGGAGTTATTTCTGGCTTCAGTCCCAAAAGGCCAGTGAAGCATTGCTCTTGTAAACATTGTTCCATTTGTTTTGGATCAGTATTGGAATTACATACACTACTGAGGCAACTGCTCTTGGTTTATTGTGAATGTAGATGTTTACCTCCCAATGTCATTTCACATCTAATTTTCTATTTCCACAGTAGGGTCTTAAAAAGGAACTTTAAAAAAGTGATGTACTATGAATTTTAGATTTTAATATTATTATAAAAATATACTAGAGGGCCAGCAAAGATGACTGAGGAGATGTGACCAGAGTTTAATTCCTAGGACCTACACGGTGGAAGGACCCCCAGCAAAACACACCACACACACACACACACACACACACACACACGGACTGACAGGCAAGATTGTCTAGTGAGTAAGGTGCTTGCTTCCGAGCTTAAAAACATCTTTGCTACTCTTACAAATTGTATTATATCTCAAATCATGCATCTGACTGATACCCCACATAATTAGATGTTTTACGTTTTTCCCCACTTCTCCAGATAACAATTCCTAGACCTTCTGTGGCATCAACACAGTCAACTTCAGGAAGCTTTCACTGTGGTCTACAACCAGAGAAGAAAGATCTTCAGCCCTTGGAACCCACTGTGGAACTATATTCTCCAAGGGAAAACTTCTCATGCTTGGTTGTAACAGAAGGCGAACTTCCTAGTGGAGGAAGCAGAATGGATTTGGGACTTCAGATAGATCACATTGGCCATGACTTGTTACCCAATGTGAGAGACGGCGATACATCTCAGGACTTGGGACCAAAAGACCTTCCTGACCATAACAGACTAGTTGTGAAAGAATTTGAAAATCTCCCTGGAGAAACAGAGGAAAAAAGCATTGTTCTGGGCTCAGACAATGAAGATGAGAAGTTAGTTAAAGGACAGCATTGTGTTGAAATCTCTCTCCCAGGAGATTTTGTGACTGCAGAAAGGGATCAGTCAGCTACCACAGAACCTCTTGATGTATCAAAGACACAGAATTTTAGTGTGGTGCCAAATCAGGACAAAAACCATGAGATAATGAAGCTTTTGGCAGTTGGAACTTCAGAAATTTCTCAACAAGTCATTGACCCACATGCTGAAGGGCAGATGGGTCAGGTGGCAGCAATGCAAAACAATAAGCTATTTAAGGGTGCTGACATTAGGAGTGAAGATGTGCCCGGACATCAGGGGGACCTCTCTACTTTTTTACACCAAGAGGGAAAGAGAGATAAAGTTGTCCCTAGAAATGGAGAGCTGTATCATTGTGTCTCAGAGAGTCATGGTCCTCCCACCCGCAAGGACATGCTTCGGGCATCCTTTGTAACCAGGCACAGCCGGATTCCTGTTTTAGCACAAGAAATAGACTCAGCTTTTGAATCATCCTCTGCAGTCTCTGCAAAAGAAAAGCTTCTACAGAAGAAAGCCTACCAGCCAGAACTTGTCAAACTTCTGGTGGAAAAAAGGCAGTTCAAGTCTTTCTTGGGGGACCTTTCAGGTGCCTCTGAGAAGCTGATAGAGGAGAAATTAGCTGCTGCTCCCATGCCCTTTTCTGAGGAGGAAGTCTTCACTCCCTTTTCTCGTCTGGCAGTAGATTCCCACATGAGTAGATCAGCTGAAGATGGCTTTCTGTCACCCATCCTCTCCCAGTCTAGAAAGAGCAAGATTCCAAGGCCAGTTTCCTGGGTCAGCACGGATCAAGTTAACAGCTCAGCTTCACCTCAGTTCTTGCCTCGGCCGCCACCAGGAAAGCCACCAATCAGGCCTGGAGTAGAAGCCAGGTAAGGCTTAATGCTTTCCGTGTGTGTAGCATGTATTGGTGTTTTCAAGTGTGCTTTACTATATGACATCAGCGGTAGTACTTCTTTTGAGCATGTTTTCTTCTCTCCCTTTCACAAGCCTTAGGGCACAGTATAGATTGACCCAAGACTATGCATTTTGTTTCCACTGTGGCAAAATAAAACAAACATAAAATTTACCATCTTACTCATTTTAAGTGTTCTTTTCAGTGGCATTAACTGTGTTAATTTTGCCATGCAACCATCCACTTCTCGGATTCTCTTCATCATAGAAAATTGAAACTCAGTCCCAACAACACTCATCTTTTTTGCTGTTTTTTTATGTATTTTGTTATTATAAACACTTCTGGTAAGTGTAGAATCTATAGTATTTGTTCTGTAGGTGGCCTATTTTTCTTAGCAGAAAGGCTTTAGGTCATTCATGTTAGTGTTTAGCAGAATTTCCTTTCTTATAAAGATGGTTGGGAGAAAGGGAACTTCTATCATTTTGATGGATGTTTTTTGTTTTTTGGTTTGTTTTGGTTTAGTTTTTTGAGACAAGGTTCCCTATATCTCTGACCTGGAACTCACTCTGTAGATCAGGTTAGCCTCAAACTCACAGAGATCTGCCTGCCCCTGCCTCCTTGAGTGCTGGAATTAAAGGCGTGCGTCACCACCACCCAGCAATTTTGGTGTTTGTTTTATAGTGGCTGTACAACGTTTTGTTTATTTACATTTGTGTGTGCCTGAGTGTGCCTTTGTAGACACAGAGATCAAGGACAGATTGTGGGTCTTGGTTCTTTCCTTCTACCTTGTGGGTCTCAGGATCCAACTCAGGCTGTCAGGTTGACAAGCACCTTTGCTGCTGAACCATTTGCTGGCCCTGCCTTAAAGCATTTTGTTCTTTGTTTATTGTGTCTGTTTTCTTTCCTACTGGTGTGTGTATGTGTGTGGTGAAACTTTAAACTCCTTTATTTTCCCTATTGTGTATGTTGTGCCTGTTTCATTGTGGTCAACATGGAGTACACAGACTGTCCCGAAGTTCCAGCATTCTAATTGGGTTTTTAGCAGTGTAATGCCAGGAACTGTGCTCCTTTAAGTTTCCATCCCCAGACCTTGTACTTGTTCAGATATAAGAGTATGTCTTCATTTTATACCTTCAAACATAAGCTTATAATTGTTTAGTTTTGCTTTTGCAATAAGAGCTTTTATAGCTCATACTGGCCTTGAACTCCTGATCCTCTGTAGGCTTCAAGTTACCCTCTAGTATACCCTCATTTCAAACTGCAGTAACTTCATTCAGCTTGCATTGCTAGATGCAGGTCTGATGGTAATGTCAGTGGTTATGTAGTACAGGTATTGAACCCAAGGTCTCACGCATGCTAAGGACATACTCTACCTCGGCTCTTAGCCACAGCATCATCATTTCTCCCTCATCTTTGAGGGATACTTTTTCAACACAGGATTCTTGATTGACAGTTCTTTTCTTAGAGCTTTAAAAATCTCAGCCCTCAGGGCTGGAGAGGTAGCTCAGATGTTAAGGGCTCTTGCTGTTCTTCCAGAGTTCAATTCCCAGCAACCACATGGTGGCTCAAAACCATCTCTGAGATCTGGTGCCCTCTTCTGGCCTGAAGGTATACATGCAGGCAGAACACTATATGCGTAATAAATAAATCTTAAAAAAAAGTCTCAGACCTCAGACTTGCCCTTTGACCTCAAGAAGTTCTGGTGAGAAAAGTCTTTGCAGACTCCTTATATGTAACAAGCTGTTTATGTCTTGCTGTTCCCAAGACTCTTGACAATTTGACTGTGTCTTGGTTTGATGATAAGTGATTCGGTAACTTTGGGGTTATCCTGCTCAGAGTTCATTGAGCTTCTTGGGTTCTATCTTGGGAGTCTCCTGTTCTTCAGGCAGTCTCTTCTTTCTCTCTTTTCCTTCTGCAACTCCTATGGTACCTCCATCAGTCCACTTGTTAGAGTCTTAACTCTCTTCTTTAATCTTTTATCTTTCTGCAATCCAGACTCAATATCTGTTTTCCTATCTTACCGTTTTCTTCTTCTCACTGTTCAAATGTGCTTACACACCATCGCACTTGTATGGCAGCCAGAGATCAGCTGGAGGGAGTTGGTTCTTTTCTTCCACCATGTAGGTTCTGGGGGGTTGACCTTAGGTCACCAAACTTGGAGGCAAAGCATCTTTCTGAGTCAACTCTCCAGCCTGCCCTAGTCTTTAATATTTAGTTTCTTAGAGGGAAAAGAGAGAAAAGTAGAGGTAGAGTGAGAAAATACTAGGTTTTTTTTTCTTTTTCTTTTTTTTTTCATTTTTCGAGACAGGGTTTCTCTGTGGTTTTGGAGCCTGTCCTGGAACTAGCTCTTGTAGACCAGGCTGGTCTCGAACTCACAGAGATCCGCCTGCCTCTACCTCCTGAGTGCTGGAATTAAAGGCATGCGCCACCACTGCCCGGCTAAAATACTAGTTCTTTGTGTCCCTGAAAATCACTTCAGTCACAGAAAAGGGAGCTTGCAGTGATGGACAGAGATACAAGCAGAGGTAGTGGGCGGCCGCTCTTACATATCATGAGAACAGCAACGAAAAACTAGATAGAGCACAGTAAAATAAAGTTTAATGCCATTTTTTTTTCAGACAAGCCAGCAGAATAAAAGGAATTTTCAACCAATAGGACAATTGTCTTTTTTTTTTTTTTTTTTTTTTTGGTTTTTAGAGACAGGGTTTTCCTGTGTAACAGTCTTAGCTGTCATTGAACTAGCTCTTGTAGACCAGGCTAGCCTCAAACTCACAGGGATTCACCTGCCTCTGCCTCCCGAGTGCTGGGACAATTATCTTTGAAGTTACCACCATATGATCGAACTAAAATTAAAACTAAACAAAATAAAAATATACCAGCCTCTTAAATGTCCCATCCTATCACTTTGAATAATGTAGCATAAGTCATTTGTATCATTAGGCAATTTCTTTTTTTTCTTTTTTTATTATTTATTTTTATTTTAAAAAAGAAAACAATCTCTGTTTTCATTATACATACCAATTCAAGTTCCCACTCCCTCCTCTCCTTCCATTCCCTCCACATACCCTCACACCTCACCCCCATCCATTCCTCAGAGAAGATGAGGCACATTGCTTTGGGAAAGGTCCAAGGTCCTTCCTACTATATCTAGGCTGAGCAAGGTATCCATCCAAAGAGAATGTGTTCCCAAAAAGCCAGTGCATGCAATAGGGATAAATCCTGGTGCCACTGTCAGTGGCCCCTCAGTCTGCCCCAGCCATGCAACAGTCATCCACATTCAGAGGGACTAGTTTGGCTCTATGCTGGTTCCTTCCCAGTCCAGCTGGAGTTGATGACCTCCCATTAGCTCAGGTAGACTGTTTCAGTGGGTGCGCCCATCATGGTCTTGACCCCTTTGCTCATATTCTCATTAGGCAATTTCTTGATAGTTGATCTGGTTAGTAAACACAAGGGTTAGGACCTTGTAGGATTCTCAGTGCTAGCAAGAAAATGTTTGCTGGGCATGGTGGCGCACACCTTTAATCCCAGCACTCGGGAGGCAGAGGCAGGCGGATCTCTGTGAGTTTGAGACCAGCCTGGTCTACAAGAGCTAGTTCCAGGACAGGAACCAAAAGCTACGGAGAAACCCTGTCTCGAAAATCAAAAAAAAAGAAAATGTTTGTATTATTACCAGTGGAACTTGCAGAATGAGAAAATTACGCATTAATTCATTTACTTAGAAGAAATGGGAAATTAGAGGAGTAGTACTACTGAAGCAGAATGTAAATTAATTTGTAGCTTTTGTTATTGGATCGTTTTTCTGTTCAGCATTGTATACAGGTTAGCCTATACTTATTTCTCATAAAACTATAATGAATGTTGAATACTCCCAAGGCATCTGAGAAAATTATCTTTCCTAGTTTGCATTGATATAAGTCATAACAACTTGATTATTTTTACTGAGAATTTATTATTCAAAACTTTGAAGCTCATACTGGCGCTGTGCACCGTGATCATCAACCATTGGCGGTGTCGTTGTTGTTGGCCTCATTCATAGCTGTGCTGGCATCGGGGTGGGGACAAAGAGCAACTAGAACACAGAGCCTCCAAACAGACTTTTTTTCCCCAAAGGTTTTATTTTTAACGGAGGAGAGGGTATGTGTGCATGTGGCAGGTGCCCTCAGAGGCCAGAAAAGGGTGTAGGATCCCCTGTAGCTAGAGTTAGAAGCGCTCATGAGTTGCCCAATGTGGGTGCTGATCCTTTGGAAGCATTGTGCTCTTAGCTTCTGAGCTATATCTACAGCCTAAGGATAGTTTTGTTTGTTTGCTTAGTCTGATTCCTTCAAGTTGTATGCCAACTGCTTTAGAAACTATTACATAGTTGACTGCCACAGGGCTGAAGGTGGGATGGGTAGCTACTACCTTGCTAAAATCTGAAATTGACAAAAGTTAACTGAAGTTTATGATCCAAGTTTTCTGTGTATTGCAAGCTTTTAATTCACTTCAGATTTCTAAAATAACTACATTCAACAGACTCTTCTCTGCATTTGTTTTCTAGGTGGGAGAGGTTCCTGGCATCAAAAAAAATGTCCATATATATATATATATATATATATATATATATATATATATATTCTCTACTTAAAACCTGACATACTACTCAGCTTATTGTTCTTATAATCATTTACAAGAGACAGGCTAACTTAGGAGAATGAGATTCTAAAGAAGTTCACTGGAATTCTAAATAGTGTCCCACCCCCTTAGTCACAACATATGAGTACTTGTGTATCTCTACATATGTGAGTCTTCCTTTACTCTCATGTAATCTGATCACTTCCCAAAGGCCCTACCTCTAAATGCCAGTCAGACTAACATTCCACTTTGTTATTAACAGTAGCTTAAGACCTTAAGGATTAAACTAATAAAGATGGTACAGAGACAACCCATACTTCCGTATGAATTGATTATAAAGATGGCTGTGATAGCACACATGGATGCCAACACTTGAGAGACTAAGGCAGAACAATTTCAAGGCAATACACAATGAGTTTCAGCCCAATCACTTTAGAGCCTGTCTTAGAAAACCATTATAAAAACAAAAAATTTTGATTACTGCTAGACATGCTGGCAATGATGACACTTGGGAAATTCTGAAGCAAGAGAATAGGTAGTTAACCTGACTATATAACAGAACCCTTTAAAGATTAAAGTCTTTACTTAAAATTAGTGTGAGAGTGAGTATGTGTGTGGGCATGTGCATGTGTGATAAGGGCAACCTTGTGGAATTGGTTCTCTCTTCCCACCTTTATGTTGGTTCCAGGGATCAAACTCAAGTCACCAGGCTTTTATGGCAAGAGCCTTTACCTACCAAGCCATTCCCCTGGCCCCTATTGGGATTTTAAGAACCATACAAACTAAGGTATGTTTGGTCAGGAATGATGGAAAGCTAAGAGATGGTAAATATCTAGAATCCTACTACCTGGGAAGCTGAGGCAGAAAAATGTCACGCTAAGGCCAGCTTGGCCTGGGTTACATACTGAGCTCCTGACCAATGTAGGCTACATAGGAAGACCTTGTCAAAGGATACAAACATTAATCAAAAGGAAAAGAGACATAGCAGATGTTACCTGTCTAGTGTCACATACAGTATACATGTGAAAAAGAAACTCAGTATCTGTTTAGTGTATTTCCTGGTTTTGACATACATCATAAAATTATGATTTGGGATACTGTGACTTTTAGGCACACTTATAATGAATTTTTGAGGTCCCGTATCCAAAATAATTAATTCTTCTCTATTCTTTTAAGGCTACGCAGATACAAAGTTCTAGGGAGTAGTAACTCTGACTCAGACCTTTTCTCTCGCCTGGCCCAAATTCTTCAAAATGGATCTCAGAAACCCCGGAGTACTCCTCAATCCAAGAGCCCAGGATCTCCTCACAATCCAAAAACACCACCCAAGAGTCCAGTTGTACCTCGCAGGAGTCCCAGTGCCTCTCCTCGAAGCTCATCCTTGCCTCGAACATCTAGTTCCTCACCATCTAGGGCTGGACGACCGCACCATGACCAGAGGAGTTCGTCCCCACATCTGGGGAGAAGCAAGTCACCCCCCAGCCACTCAGGATCATCATCCTCCAGGAGGTCCTGTCAACAAGAGCATTGCAAACCCAGCAAGAATGGCCCAAAGGGATCTGGCAGCCTCCACCACCACTCAGCCAGCTCTAAAACTCCCCCAGGGAAGAGTAAGCCAGCCAGTAAACTCAGCAGATAAGGAAGGAAGTGGGCTGCATCTCTGGGAAAGGTGTGAGATCTTCCTCCTAGACCTGATGCATGTGTGTCCCTGTACTGTCTGTTTCAAACAATCAGTGTTGATCTTCTCTTACAAAAGAAAGTAACATGATCAGTTATTTGATAAGAAGACATAAGTACATACTAAGGAATTACCTAGGGCAGGTAGGAAGCAGATCAGGAGTCAAATGCTTCAGTCCAGCAAAATCCAAGGGGAAGAAACTTGTTACATGAGCTCTTGTTACAGCCGCCCTTGAAACAGAAAATTGAGGATAGGAAATAGAATGGGATTTTAAGTGATTTTGCCTAATTTGTTAACCCTCTACTCAAAGAGTATAGCAAAAGTGTTTGATATTTTTCTTTACAACTTCCTAACCTTGGAAAGTCATTTTGCTGACATCCAAATATATAAGAAGCCTGTTGCCAGGAAACTAGTATTTGGGTATATTTGGTCTGTGTGCTTATTTAGTGAATCCACACTTTTCTTTCCATTCATTCCTAGTATCTTTTCCAGGTTTTACACTTTTTAAAATTAATGTTCCTTTCCTCTTATTTTAGCAGTTCACCCTAATAAAGGTTTCAGCAGCACACACTAACACTTTAAAACCCATTTGCCCTTATTTAGTCAAACCTTGCTATTTTCCTTTGAGCCACAGTTTTTAACTCATATTTTTATCTTAAAAAAAAAAAAAAAAAAGCAATGTCCAGCTAGCGCTGCTTTGGGCAGGTGTGTTTGGAGAGGGACAGAGAGTGGGACAATGTCCTTAAAGGTAGGAGCATCCCCTCGTACCTAACTACATCTCCTGTAGAAGGAGGCTGACCAGAGGAGACAGCTCCCTTTATGTCCTCCCTGTGCTCTCTCTAGTGCCAGCCTTCAAGATGGCACTAGGCAAACACAACACTTTGGAATGTGGCTTATGCTTTTAGAGATTTAGAAAGAAATTAAGTATGTTATTGAGGCTTATAATCTTTATATTTTACATTTTACACATTTAGTTATATACACTTAGCCAATAAGGAATGAATATCTGGGGAAATAAATTTAGGTTAAATAGTTTTCTTTCAATGTTTTTATAAATTGGTTCTTGTATTCTATGCTTGGGCTTCTTAGCCTGATCTCCACATAATCTCAATTTAAAGTTGTAAGGACGATCGTATTTGTTCTATTCTCACTCTCTTTCTAGCAAAATCAGGCAAATTAAAGAGAACCAGACTTTTTAAGTGGGCTATTTGATGCCCTGTGAGTGTTTAGTATGATAAAAACCTTATTGAGGTATGGGAAATTGATCTGCCTGCTGTTGAAATCTGCCTTCTAACAAACATATACTTTCTCTTTGACCTTGTGTTGCTGCCAAACCTAAAACAATTGAATTTGAGGTAAGGGTGGATGGAGATGGAAGTGTATTTCTTCACTAAGTGAGCATGTTCAATGCTGCATCCCAGCTGCCCTGATGCTGCACTTGTTTTCTGTACTGAGCATTTTCAAAATTGGGACACTACACTGAAACATAAGGTCTCCCTTGAGAAATGTGGCATAGTGTGTAATCTAGTTTCTTTCCAGATTCAAGCATTTCAGAGCAGTGCAGCAGATAAGGCACATTTACTGTTTGTCTGTTACAACTGGAGACTGACCCTTGTGTATTATATTATAGAACAGTTGCTGCAATACTATTTGCATGTCTTTCATGGTAAATTATATAAATATTATAAATATAGAGACATATGCTTATATAAATCCATTCTTTCTCATTCTGCATTTGTAATTTCAAAATCCTAGATGATGAAATTCCTTTCCTATTGTGTGCCTCGTGTACACTTTGGCATTGCCTATCTTCATTGTCTGAAAATATGTTCTGGGTATGTGACACCTAAGATTCCTCTTGCCTTCCAGGTGCATAGTGCAACAGTTGGCAGTCCTTAACAAGCCAAGGTATAAGATACTTGATTTTCATTTAGAAAGTATTTTAATAGGTGAAATTTTCAACAGGTTATGCTTGTAATACAGGCTCAAAGATTACTCCTGTTGGCCACATAATTCTGTCCATATGGTTAGAGTGGATCGATGGGCATTATAATTATGGATCTGGTGTCAGTTGATTTTTACAACATTTCTGAAAGTTGCCTCTTTCATGTCACTCTTTTGAATGGGAGTGGGGATGGGATGTAGGAGAATTAAGAAATTATCTCTCTTTTGTTACATTAGCTAAAGGATGCTAAAAGTAGTCAGCTTTAATATTGACCTCTCTAGTCAGAAATGTGCTAACAGTTACCACTGGGAAAGCTAATACTGCCCAGACTATTTTTCTGAATTTTTCTGCTGACAGTCAAAACCCAGGGTGATGGCAGCATGACAGAGGATGTTTTCTGTTTTGGTTTGTTTTCTTCAACCTTCTAATGTGTTGCTTCCTTTTCTACATGTCATTAACAAACTCAACAAAATCCAGAGAACAAATGGCCTAATTATATGAGAATATTTTATTTTGAATGTAGGGAAAACAGCCAACCAAAGATGTTTTTGCTCTGAAGAAAAGGAAATGGACTAATTATATTTTATGTATCAGTAGGTCCATTTATTAAGTGCTGTTCTGATATAGTGATTAAAAAACTGAGCCAGGTGGTGGTGGTGCACGCCTTTAATCCCAGCAATTGGGAGGCAGAGGCAGGCAAATCTTTTGAGTTTGAGACCAGCCTGGTCTACAGAGTGTGTTCCAGGAGAGCCAGAGCTACACAGAGAAACCCTTTTTCCACCCCCACAACATATACACACAGAAGAGATTAATAAGCATAGTTTGTGCTTTTAGATGTTACAGTTCTTTCAGGTTAGAAATAGAAGTTGGCAACCTTAAGCCACACTTTTGGATCAAGAGTATAATCCAGAGAATCAAGCTTTTGTTTTGGTTTGGCTTTGTCAATTCATTATTTTGAGAAATTTCAGCCACAGATCATCCAAATAAACAGTTTGGCTATTTTACTTAAGGTGAGAAATATGAGCAAAGCTATAATGAAAGCAGTGTGAGACTGAAGTTAAATTATCTTTTGGAAAACAAGTGCCTCCTGGCTTCCATCTGCACCTATCATTCACTCACACCTGCTCTTGTCGTGGTCCCTGGGATTATTTCAGTGGCGCCAAAAAAAAAAAAAAAAAAAAAAAAAAAATGGACTTAATTCCTAAAAACAGCTTAGTTCCTAATGTTGCCCCCAAATCTTACTACTGACTTTTAGGCTTTGTGAATTGCGTGAAGTATTAAAATCATACCTAGTAATTTTGTGTAGCCTAAATGCATTTGACTTCAATGGATATTGAACAGAGGAGGAAATTGGATCATGTCCAATTCAACATTAAGATACAGGTTTTAAGTCACCTTCCAGTGAAGCTGTCTGCAGCCAGGCATTTATCTCCAGCCCTGGTACACAGGTTTTTAGTTGCATGATTTGCAGTGGATGTTTTTGGTAAAAGTTGCCTTACAACGCTAAAAAACAAACAAGTAGCAAAATGGTCAAGCATTATCATCATTACCCACTTTACATTATTTGCTCTTGCATACTAAACCACTGTATGCTGACTTGGTCTTCTACATGTGCAGTATGTCTGTCTGTTTCACTCCTGGCCCATTGTGGGAACTGAGGGGCTTCAGCTGGCACCGGAGATTTCTTCCCAGCCAGATTCCTAGGCTACTGTTTCTATGATTGCATCAATTGTACAAAGTATATATTGCTGCATGTTTTATAAACCTAGACCAGATAGCTAACTAAGTCACAGTGAGATTTTCTACACCCAATAACCTTGATGACAAACAGGTGCCTTTCTTCAAGGGCAGAAAATTTTACATTTCTACTCTTAACATTAGGAATTGGTGACAGGATCCACAATTTAGTGGCTTAAGGAAAAATGCATCTTGAAAATGCTATCTTAAAATCTATTTGTAGATAATCTAGATTTAGCCTTGGAGATCAAAGTTTTTCATGTTTTAAAAACTAGTTAGCTAGGCATGGTGGCTTATGTTTCTAATCCAGTTCTTGAGGGGCTGAGGTGGGAAGATGGGACTCTAAAGCCAGCCTCAACTTTCATAGGGATTTCAAGTTCATCTGGGCTAGAGTGTGAGAACTTGTCTCAAAAACAACAAAAACACATTCTAATTTTTTTTAAAAATATATATATACATATATACACACACACACACACACACATATATATATGTATATATAGTGCATTGAGCATACTCCCGCTTATTCTTTTGTATCTGTCACATCTTAAATATTTCTTCTGTCATGTTCATGTAAGGATTAATTTGTTTGCATTCCCTTTTAAAATATGAGCCTATTTCTTGTTTTGTGTTGGGCTATTGTTTCTGGGGAGAGGGTCATTGAGCACTTCATCCACTGAGGTAATAGGTGAGTTAAACTGGATTGTTTAACTTTCTTGAATTTGGTTTTATAGACAATGTATTTGCAGAATAGCTACTTGGGATTCAGTCCAAATGTGTTATAGGATTGCAGCATGTAATCTATGCTACTGTGGTAGGGCTTACATGCCAAAATACACCCAAGCCCAGCAGTCACACTGGCGCATATTTAGACCTTTACTTACTATGGAAGGAAACTTACGCAGTCCCACAGCTTGGACAGTGTGGAAATTGTGGTGCCTGGTATTACCAAGTGCTTATCGGTACACCCCACTTCCCATCCTCAGCAAAACCTTACAAAGCTCTAGTGTGTAGAATGTTGAAGTAAAGTGGAAACTCCTCGTTGTTGAGGATTTGCCATACTTTGGCCATTTCTCCAGAAATTTAACACAGTTTTGGAGCCTTTAGAATCTTGTTACCCAACATTGCTTGCCAGAACTGCAGGAAAAGGACCCCTAAAGTTCCTAGGGAACTCCTAAGGGTGGGACAAGAACACCTATTCACTTAGAGGGGAATCTGGGTAAAATATGTAGGCTTTCAGTTAAGGTCTTCTTTTTGTGAGAGGATTTGCATCAGAATATTAGAGACAAGATTGTCTCATGGTTTCACACAATCTCAAGATGCTAAATGGCAAAGATTTACTCAGTAATGACTTCAGGATTTGCTCTCCCACTAATAACAACTAATAGCTAGGCTGCTCAAGGCATGTTTGAGGTAATGGGATTATCTTTCTATACTACACTCAAACTGTGGTTTTAAGAAACCCTGTAGCAAAAGTAAAGTGGCATTCCTTCCATTGCCCTTAAAATGTAACAAGCTTCTGCCCTCTCTAAGTGGGGTGATAGTATCCACACTTAGACAGTGATGCTGACCTCTCTGGTACCTTCAGCCAGAGTTTCTAGACCAACATCAGGATAAACGGCAGATCTGTGAGACTATAGAATTACAGAATTTGCTGATAACATAGTTTTGCACTAACAGTGGATAGATTTATACCTCTATAATTTAAAATTGTTTTGTATTGTACACATGATTGTTCAACTAAAGACATTAGTAAACCTAGGTCTTATGTAGACTATCCTTGCTTTTTTAAAACTCTCATAAAACATGATTTAAGTCCTCAAAAATTCACTTGTATCACAAGCAAACTTAAGACTCTGCCAGGTGTTTTTGCTCATCTACAGCAGTAAACAAGGCTACAGAGTTTGGCTATGATTTATTTTGGTGAAAAGAAAGCTTTGAGACTTTATTCAAAACAGTTCTTTTTGTTTTGTTTTGGTTTTTTAAGACAAGCTTTCTCTGTTTCACCTTGGGTGTCCTGAAGCTAGCTTTGTAGAGCAGGCTGGCATTGAACTCAGAGATCTGCCTGCCTCTGCCTATCAGAATGCTGGGATTAAAGGTGTGCATCACCACCACGCCTGGCTAAAATAGTTTCATTGAACTCTTCATCAATTAGTGTAATTAGTTCTCTAAGTTAAAGACTTCAGAAATTAAAATACAGGAAAATAAAGGAAACATCTTTTAAGACAAAGGAAATGTAGCACTGGGCCACTCAGGACGTTGAAATCGGATTACCTACACTTGGTCTGTGTCTATCATCCCGGCAGAGCAAAACCTTAGATGAGATTGAATTAGATGGTCGAGTACAAAGAACAGATCTGATGATCCTTGCTTGCGCCACCTTGCTCTTCTGATTTACAGTTCTCATTTTCCTTTGACACCTTTCTTAAAATAGAACCTACTTCATCAGACAATTTATTCACAAATTCATGCAAAGGAGGCATGTCTGATTTTGTGTTAGATATAAATATTAAGTTTATAAGCTACTATGGCAAATGTCATCAGATTTAGTCACAACTGGGATTCTCTTATTGGATAAGACAAATGAGTTAAATTACTTTAATCCGCTTTACTATCCTCATCTTAGATGAGAAATTGCTCTTTGAAGTTCTTTTAAATGTATTGTGCTGGATTCCTTTCCCCTCCACATGTCTTCCCTTTATGTGTTTTTGCTCAGGCAACCAAGGGCATAGAGCATTGAAAGAAAAACATGGAGTGCTTTTGTATAGGCCATCTGTACATAAAAGTGTAATTATTTATTTAATTTTCCCATTTGTACCATATTAAAGCTTTGTACAGTGTTTTAAGTTCTGTTTTAAAATTATTTTGTATTTTATTTTTATAATCTAGTAATAAAACATTCAGTACGCATGCAAACTTTAGTGTTGTTCGTGTGATGGTTTGGGTTCCAAAAAGTGGAAACATTTCCTAATCTAGAGTGTCACAGATTTAGTACAGCAAAATTGACAAGGACATTTGGGGCTAAGTGCATACAAGCTGGGTGAAACCAAGGCTTCCCTGGTATGGATGGGGATGTGTTCAAACTGGCTTTGAAACTGAGATTCTCTCCTGCCTACTGCCAAAAGCACAGAAGTAAGCCTTAAAAGCTGCCTTTCCTTCTGCCTAACAAACATCCCGGTTACCACTAGAGGGATTCCCGTTCTCTGTCACCAAGTGGTCTTCCTTTGAAGGAGAGGAACAGATGGCAATTCACTGCTGCTTTTCTCAACTAGATTCATATCTATCTATCTATCTGTCTGTCTATCTATTTATTTTGGTTTTTCGAGACAGGGTTTCCCTGTGTAACTTTGGCTGGCCTAGTACTCACTCTGTAGACCAGGCTGGCTTCAAACTTAGAGATCCGCCTGCCTCTGCCTCCCTAGTGCTGGCTTTACAGCCGTGCGCCACCACCGCCCGGCTGGAATTTTTTTTAAACCAAGGAGCAACGTCCGAAAATCATATTTTTCAGAATAAGGGACCGACAGGAGATGCAGCCCAAGGGTTAACCAGCAAGTGGGGAGATGGTTCATGGGTGTAAACACCTGCAGAAATGCCTTTCTCTTAAGCTAATCGTGAATATGCTTGACTTCTCAAATACAATAAGTTGAAATAGTCACCTAATGTAAACAATTTCATACAATGTATAAAGGAGTAAATACAAGTCTGAAGGACAATTCTGTGTAGGGTGTCGTGGGGACCTTTCATAAGGTGATCTGAAGGTTTTTATGAAGATGCCTCTCAGCAGGAATTATGTGCTGAACTGTCAGTTGATGGAGACCGCCTGAAAGCTTGGCCAGTGGTGAAAAGTCAGCCTCTTTGGGGGTGGGGGAGGTCAAAATAGGAGGTTACTCACGTAACTTTTTTTTCGTTGGGGAGGGAGTGAATCAAAAAGCTCTGTTTTCGGTGGCTGGAGGCTGTGTTTATGGCAGGTGTGTGGTCTGATGGGCCGGTGTCTTAGAGTTGTTCACTTTTTTTGCCTGTCCTCTCTTTCGGACTCGGGACCTCCGCAGAGCTGCGTCCGTCTCCTAGCAGCCCCGTCCAAGCTCACACTGCTCCCGGGCCAGGCAGTCAGGGCAGGGCCTCTCGGCGCTCCGCAGGCCTGCGCTGGCGGGGCCGGTAGACTAGCGCCGAGAGCGCCGAGAACCTTCCCGGGCGGCCAGAGCCAGGCCCCACCCCGCAAGGCCCCGCCCCGCCGCCCAACGGTCGCTCCGGGCCGCCGGCTCCGCCCCTCCCGGCCGCCCGTGATGCGTCTGCGCCTGCGCAGTAGCCTCAGAGCGCCAGGACCGGGATGGCGGCCGTTTTGGAGTCGCTACTGCGCGAAGAGGTGCCGGTCGCAGCCGCCGTGCGGTGGATCGCGCGCAGCACCCCGAGTTCGGAGGTAACAGTGCCGACGCGCCCTCAGGCCTGTCTGGAATGCGCTTCCCGCGGGGGACGCTGCCTCAGTCCCTTCTCCCAGCCGGCCCTGGTTGACGGCCCGCGCCTAGGGCGCTTCTCTGGGCGCCACTGCCGGGCCGCCCACCCTGCGGCCTGAGCGACTGGCGGCCGGGGCTGTCAGCTGACCCTTTCGCCTCGCGACCTCTGCTTCTTCCCCAGGATAACTCCGAGGTGGCCGCTCTGAGCGCGCTTCGGCCTCTGCGGAAGGAATTCGTGCCGTTCCTGCTGAACTTCCTGAGGGAGCAAAGCAGCCGCGTCCTCCCGCAGGGCCCCTCAACCCCGGCCAAGACCCCGGGCACCTCGGCCGCCTTGCCAGGGAGGTCGGGGGCCCCGCCACGGGGTGGCCGTGGGGCGCGCAGCCAGCTTTTTCCTGCGGCCGAGCCCCTCAGCACCACTGCCGAGGCGCCCCTGGCCCGCCGTGCGGGCCGCAGGCGGGGGCCGGGACCGGGGCCGTCCCGCGAACGAGGAGGTCGCGGCCCCGGGGGCCCGGACGAGGGGAGCAGCGGCGAGAGCCCGCCCTGGGTCGGGGGCCGGAAGCCTCGGGGCTCAGGCAGCCCCGGTAGCCCCAGACACTCGCTCTCTGATCCGCCAAACCTCAGCAACTTGGAGGAGTTCCCTCCCGTAGGCACCGTTCCTCCCGGCCCTGCAGGGTGAGAATCGGCCCTTATTGCAAGACATTCGCTAAGGCGGGGCTGGGCGCCCCACAGTAGAACGTGCGATGGTTAGAAGGCTGAGAGGGAAGAAGCTGAGGGGCCGCAGGTGGGGGCGGTTGAAAGGGGCCCTGCTGTTGTGAATGGGCTGATGTGAGAAAAACCTGTGATTACTCTCAGTAGGACGAAGCCTTCTCGAAGGATCAACCCAACTCCGGTGAGCGAAGAGCGGTCGCTTTCCAAGCCCAAGACCTGCTTCACCTCACCCCCAATCAGCTGTGTCCCCAGTTCCCAACCCTCAGCCCTGGACACTAGCCCTTGGGGCCTTGGCCTTCCCCCAGGGTGCAGAAGTCTGCAAGAGGAGCGGGAGATGCTCAGGAAGGCGCGGTATGGCTTTGCCGCCACCTGGGATGTCAGCTTCCCTCTTGTGCGGGACTTGCAGGGATTTTTCCTGAACTTGATTTCTCCCTTGGGGATTCTGGGTTTGCTTCCTGGGCTCTTGATATCTTCTTGGCAGAACCTGAGTATGATTGTCGCTGGAAAACCAGGCGGAGTAATCCTGCCATCCCTCTGTTCACGTAGCTCCACGCAGCTGCAGCCGTCACCTACCCTGGCCTGTCCCATCCCAGAGTTGGGGTCTCCCATCCCCAGTCGGACGGGAAGCCTCACAGCAGAACCTGCTGACCCAGCCCGAGTGTCTTCTCGACAGCGCCTGGAACTGGTAGCCCTTATCTACTCCTCGTGCATTGCTGGTGAGTGAGAGCAGAGGGAGCTGCGGTGGGTATGCTTGCCAACTACAGGGTAAGAGCCTGGTTGTCAGTGGTGCCCAATGTTATGGCTTTTTTTTTTTTTTTTAATATCTAGAGAACCTGGTACCAAACCTTTTCTTGGAGCTTTTCTTCGTCCTTCAGCTCCTTACTGCCCGGAGAATGGTGGCCACCAAGAATAGTGACCTTGACTCAAGTCAGAGCACCCTAGGTCAGTAAGCAAGTCTTATTTTGAGAACTGAGGTTTGCAGTTGGGATAGTTCTAACTAATCATTTGCTGTTGTCCTAGATCCCCTGGAAACGCCCCTGTTTCAGAGCATCCATGACTGCGTCTTCTTTGCAGTGCAGGTTTTGGAGCACCAGTTTCAGTGAGTTTTCCTAGCTGAGGCGGTGTGTTTAGTCTCATGTAGGTCTGCTTCTAGCCATTCGGGATGCATGATTGTGCTTAACACAGATCCTATGGCCCTAGACCTTTTTCACCTATTTTCTGGTTGGTTGGTTTTTTTGAGACAGAGGCTTACTATGTAGCCCTTGGCTGGCCTTGAACTCCCTTTGTAGACCAAAATAGCCTTGAACCTGCATAGATCTGCCATCCTCTGCCTCTCAAGTACTAGAACTAAAGGCACCTGTAACAAGGCTGTGAGTTTCTCCCCTAAAGAAATTAAATAGCTGAGTCTGGTGCCAAGCCTGGATTGCAAGTTAAAAGACCGGCCCAGCCGGAAGGTGGTGGCGCACGCCTTTAATCCCAGCACTCGGGAGGCAGAGGCAGGCGGATCTCTGTGAGTTCGAGACCAGCCTGGTCTACAAGAGCTAGTTCCAGCCGGGCGGTGGTGGTGCACGCCTTTAATCCCAGCACTCGGGAGGCAGAGGCAGGCGGATCTCTGTGAGTTCGAGGCCAGCCTGGTCTACAAGAGCTAGTTCCAGGACAGGCTCCAAAAGCACAGAGAAACCCTGTCTCGAAAAACCAAAAAAGAAAAAAAAACCGGCTCAGGTTGCAGAAAATGCAAAACCAGCTTTGAATCTTAGTGAGATACAGTCTCAAATAATAAATACCAAAGGGGGGGGGGGGACAAAGGGCCTAAGTCTATAAATCAGTGGAGCGCTTGCCAGCCATGTAGAGAGCCCTGTATAAGACGAAGGAAGGGGGGCTGGAGAGATGGCTCAGCGGTTAAGAGCACTGCTTGCTCTTCCAAAGGTCCTGAGTTCAATTCCCAGCAACCACATGGTGGCTCACAACCATCTGTAAGGAGGTCTGGTGCCCTCTTCTGACCTGCAGACATGCACACAGACAGAATATTGTATACATAATAAATAAATAAATATTTAAAAAAATAAAAAAATAAAAATAAAAAAATAAAAAAAAAGACGAAGAAAGAACAGTAATAATTAGACAAGGAGGCTGACTTATGTTTGTAGCTATGTCTATGTTCCTAGCTTGCTCTCTCGATCTCAGCTCCATGAGGTCTTATTCTTCCCCCTTTACCTTCATCAAATTAATCCTTAGCTTATAACCTTGCCATACTTAGGCTTAAACACTGCCTTGTGTGTCAGGTGTACTTTGTACTTGTAGCCTGTGATTCAGTCTCAGTCATATGTGCTCCTGTCTTTGCAGAGTTCTCTCCTACCTGGACAAAGGGACCTTGAAACTGCTGGCTGAGAATGAGCGGCTGATGTGCTTCTCTCCAGCTCTGCAAGGCCGCCTCCGAGCTGCTTATGAAGGCAGTGTTGCCAAGGTAGTCACTCCACTTGGGTTCCTAGTAGCCTAGACGTTTTGTAAATTCAGACAATCTTCATGGTGCTGTCAGGTGGGTTAACTCTGGACAGGAATAAGAGTAAAGTCTTCTAACATGATTACAGCAGGTCTTATTTCCTAATGTTGTTGGTATGTTTTAGGTCTCTCTGGTGATACCACCTTCTGCTCAAGCTGTCTCCTTTCAGCCAGAAACTGACAATCGTGCCAACTTCTCCAGTGATCGAGCCTTTCATACTTTTAAAAAACAGAGGTGAAAAGAAGGGACCTGTTGAGGAGGGAATAGAAAACAGTTTACTGTCATAGAAGAAGGACTTAGGCGCTAAAAGTGGTGGGTTAGTACTGTCAGGCCTTTTCTGACAGTCATCATAAAGCCTGTTGGCTTCATTCTGTTTCATGTCCACAGACCTGAATCCCTGAGCTTAGCCAACCATCTTAGGGTCAACTTTCCCTGTCCACAGATGCCTATGATGTGCTGCTGCTGGGTCTGTAACATATCATCATGTAGAGAACTATGGAGGTTAAGGATGGGCTGTGGGTAGGCCTATCTTAAACCTTCCAAGCAAGGGAAAGTGCTGTGGGAAGTGGGTGAAAGGCAACAGGGATTCAGCTGATCAAGCTTGCATATCTTTCAGGGATGTGTTCTATGAGGTGCTTCGAGAGTGGGAAGATCACCATGAGGAACCCAGCTGGGATTTTGAGAAGGGCTTGGGTAGCAGGATCAGGTGGGTGCTCTGCCCTTGCTCAGTTTGTCTCCTTGCTCTGACAGTGAGCAGCAACCCAGTGATGTTTAAGGTGATTGTTGGGAAGCTTTGCCCTGTGTCTTCCTCAGTCTCTAGTTGTTGGTAACTATCTAGTTGAAAAAGGATTTCTCTCTGTAGCTTGTCATACTCAGTGGCAAATGCTTGGGAAGGGACAAAGCTCATAGATCCAGGCTGCATAGGCAGATGACCAGGTTGTTGACCAAGTGTCCTTTGTCCTTGTCTCCCTCTCACATTGAGCACGGAGTTCACTGTCACTGAGCATGGCCTGAAGATCTGAGAGGGCACTTCTTGGTGGGTTAAGTCTGTCTAGCCTGGAGGAATCTTGGTGATGAAGGGAACACATCTTACTTTCTTCTGTGTGGGCCTCCTGGCAGTCTTCAGTAAACAGCCAGAATATGTTGTTTAATCTCCTTCCCATGTGCTGTATATCTGCCCCTTACTCCTCAGAGCCATGATGAGTCAACTGTCAGCAGCCTGCAGCCACAGCCACTTTGTCCGGCTTTTCCAAAAACAGCTTCTCCAGGTAACAACTGCAGCGGCAGCCAAAAGATGTGGGCAGCTAGATAGATCAAGGCTAGCACTAGGGACCAGGTGGACCACCTGCTAGATTCTGGCTTAATTTAAAAGTTTTCTACTTTTGGTAGTTGAAATTGCCTTCTCTGACCTCATGCCCTTACCTAACCTCTCAACTACCATCCCTTTCTTGACTTGTGCTAAGGTACCAAGAGAGCTTAATAGTCAGGATCCTTTCAAATTCTACTTCTAGTGACCTGAGGTAAATGTTGCTTTGTAGTTTCTGTCTCTTCTCCTTTCAGTTAAGAAGATAAACCCTCCATAGTGCTTGTTACTTTCTTTCTTTCATACCTAAGGTCTCACTCATGCTAGGCAAGTGTTTCCCACTGAGCTATATCCTAAGCCCATTTTTTCCTTACTTTTAGTCTTTCTTTCTCATGGGTTTGTTTTTGTTTTTTATCTCTCCTCCCTTTGTGGACATCTCAGATGTGTCAGAGCCCTGGCAGTGCTGGGGGATCCGTCCTGGGTGAAGCTCCAGATGTATTGAATATGTTAGGGGCTGACAAGTTGGGACGGTTGCGGCAGCTCCAAGAACGCCTTGTAGCCCCTCAGAGCAGCGGGGGACCCTGCCCACCCCCCACCTTCCCAGGCTGTCAAGGCTTCTTCAGGGATTTCATCATGAGTGCCAGCAGGTAAGGTTCTCCTGTGTCACACCAGGAGAAAGACTGAGACCAGGAAAGGTTTGGTTTCCCCAGAGGGCAAATCATTGGACACGTCTGGAAGTGATTTCTGTGTTTGGTCATTTATATTTGCTGGCTCTCACCTTCTGGTTCTTGCACCCACATAGGTAATACCATTGTCCTTTAGCCTCCCCATCTTCCTTGTGAGTCCTTTCTGGGGTACCTCTTCTAATCACTGTTGTTGTTGTTGTTGTTGTTGTTGTTGTTGTTGTTGTTGTTCTTCTTCTTCTTCTTCTTCTTCTTCTTCTTCTTCTTCTTCTTCTTCCTCCTCCTCCTCCTCCTTCTTCTTCTTCCTCCTTCTTCCTCCTTCTTCCTCCTTCTTCCTCCTCCTTCTTCCTCCTCCTTCTTCTTCTTCTTTTCTTCTTCTTCTTCAACATATTTCAGTGATTTTTTTTTTATTTTATCTTTTGCTCTTCCCCCACCCAAGCTTCCATTTTAATCAGCATCTTATGGATAGTTTGAGCTTGAAGATTCGGGAACTCAATGGCCTTCCCCTGCCTCAGCATGAGCCTGGTGATGAAGATGGGGAGTCAGATGTGGATTGGCAGGTTAGAAAACAGAATAAGGGAGACGATGGGATCTGATTGAGGAGGGAAAGGATATATGTTTAAGGGAAACTTAATGGATTTTAAATTGTTCTAGAAGACTTATGCAGAGGACGTTGTTTCGCTTGATTCTTTATGCAGGGTGAAAGGAGGCAATTTGCTGTAGTGCTTCTTAGTCTTAGACTTTTGGCTAAATTTCTGGGCTTTGTGGCTTTCCTACCATACCGAGGACCTGAACCACCCCCAACCCGTGAACTTCAGGACTCTATTCTGGCCCTCAGGAGCCAGGTGAGTGCATGGGAGATCTGGGTAAGGAGGACCTGGGTAGACCAGCAAAATGTGGAGGCTGACTGGTTTCCTTGGCTATTCTAGAAACCTGGCAGGTTAGAGGGTGGTCAGCCCCGTTCAAGGGCCTGCTCATTGACAAAATCCTGGCTTTCTCAGGTCCCTCCTGTCCTAGATATACGGGCTTTGCTGCAGCAGGGATTGTGGGCCCGCCGGGCAGTACTCACTGTACCCTGGCTGGTGGAGTTCCTCTCTTTTGCTGACCACATTGTCCCCTTGCTGGACTACTACCGGAGTGTCTTTACTCTCCTGCTGCACTTACATCGGTGAGTAGAACAAGACTTATTTGCATAGCCCTGTTACTTATAAAGAGGGCCTAGAAATCTATACGTCTTTGTGGTTCCACAACCGTAATGGCCTCAGGAGAGGCAGGACTGTGATAGTTATTTTCCATTCCCTTGGTCCTTTGGCCTGGCAAAGAAGGATGTGAGGTGCAAGCCTCACTGAGATCCTGTTTGTCTTCTCAGTAGTAGTGTGATTTCGGTCTGCTTTTGCGAACTCCCTTCCCAGTGATAGATTTTATTTACTCCCTTCTATCCTTGGCACGAGTCTGTTTATATCCTCTGTTTACCTTGTAGGAGTTTGGTCTTATCGAAGGAGAATGAAGGGGAGATGTGCTTCCTGAACAAGCTGCTACTGCTTGCTGTCCTAGGCTGGCTTTTCCAGGTAGATAGGATGGGCTGGATAGGGTAGTGGGTGACTGCTGTGGCAGGGCAGGAAAGCTGTAGAGTCTGAGCAAGGCAGGGACAGAAAAGGAAGGTTCTGAGAGGGATGGATATTGCTATGGCTTCAGAAGACAACTTGCTTGACCCGAGGCCCCAGTAGATGAGAAAGTATGACAAGTCTCAGAGTGACAGTGGAGCTCTAACTGCCTTCCTCTTACCAGATACCAACAGTTCCTGAGGATTTGTTCTTTCTAGAAGATGGTCAGGTAGATGCCTTTGAGGTGGACACAGCTACTTCAGAGCATGGTTTGGTGAGTGTTGGGGGTCAAACCAGGGTCATGTGAATCCCAGGAATTAATTAGAACAAAGGCCCACCAGCAGACACACTAGGAAAGACTTAAGATGTTTCTCCTGCTTGACTCCCATTTCTGTGCATTTGTGAGGAAAGGGGCACTGCCTTCCCCTTCCAAACCTGGCCTGTTCTTCCGCAGGACAGTGTGCCTGTTGTGGACCAGCAGCTGTTGTATACCTGCTGCCCCTACATTGGTGAGCATCCCTGTCTCCCCTGTGGTCAATGCATGTCTTATCATGGACACCCAAGAAGACTTGACTCCTTAGGACATTGCTCTGTTCTTAGATTCTCTGGGCACTTCATACTCTTTGCTCCATAAAGGCTATGGTGTTTGGGAGAGGGGAGTGGTAATTTTGGAATTAAGACCTTTGAATCCTCTACAGGAGAACTCCGGAAACTGCTTGCTTCCTGGGTTTCAGGCAGCAGTGGGCGGAGTGGGGGTTTTGTGAGGAAAATCACTCCCACTACCACCACCAGTCTGGGAACCCTGCCTCCCAAGACCAGCCAGGGGTTGCAGGTAAGAGCAAAGGGTAGGGAAATGGGGAGGCAGAAGGGAGCCCTCATGGTACTACTACTTCTGTCTCCACCTCCTGCCAGGCTCAGCTTGCCCAGGCCTTTTTCCACAACCAGCCACCCTCCCTGCGCAGGACTGTAGAATTTGTGGCAGAAAGAATTGGATCGAACTGTGTCAAACATATCAAGTAAGAGTGGAATGAGAGCCCTAGTCTTTTTTTTTTTTCTAAAGACTTTTTTTAATGAATTATTTAACTTTATGTGCATTGGTGTGAAGGTATCAGATCCCTTGGAACTAGATTTGCAGACAGTTGTGAGCTGTCATGTGGGTGCTGGGAATTGAACCTGGGTCCTCTGGAAGAGCAGTCAGTGCTCTTAACTGCTGAGCCATCTCTGCAGCCCCAAGAATCCTAGTCTTAATCCCTTATCATTTTCTTCCTTTAATTCTTAGCACCTAGTTGTCAAACTGAGCTAAGAGTCAAGCTAAGAGGGGGAGTCAAGAGGCTGAAATTATATCCTTTGAAGGGCATTTTGACCAAATTTCTCTGTTTGCAGCCCCTTTCCTCTTAACCCAGCTAACTGCCCCCCCAAACCTTGTTCTCTCTGATAAAGGGCAACGCTGGTGGCAGATCTGGTGCATCAAGCCGAGTCACTTCTTCAGGAGCAGCTAGTGATGCAGAGAAAGCAAGGGGGAGACCCAGCCCAGCTGTCGGAATTCTTGTGTTCTCAACTGTGCCCCCATGGGGCTCAAGCATTGACCCAGGGACGGGAGTAAGAACTGTCGATCTATTTGACCCTCCTAATCTCCTGAAGTCTCCTCTTGGTTTTTGTTAACTTTTTGTTTCTTTTGTTTTCCGAGACAGGGTTTCTCTGTAGCTTTGGAGCCTGTCCTGGAACTAGCTCTTGTAGACCAGGCTGGCTTCGAACTCACAGAGATCCACCTGCCTCTGCTGGGATTAAAGGTGTGCGCCACCACCGCCCAGCTAGCTTTTTGTTCCTGAGACAAGGTCTTACTCTAGGCTGACCTGACCCCAAAGTCCTAAGTGCTGAGATTATAGGCATGAGCTACCACACCCAGCTTTCTTTAGATTTTTTTTCCTGTCCTTTCACATTCCTCTTGTTCCATTTCTTTCCACCCCTTCTTTGCTCTGATCCCTTTTCTGAAGGGTATGTGTTTGGGTACAAAGTCCAGATATTAAATTGGAAGGGTGTGTGTAATATAGGGCTTATGGGTGGGTTTCTCCTTCCTCCAGCATCTGTTGTAGGGCAGGAGAATGGACAGCACTTCCTTCTGAGATAGCGTTTTCAGGTCACAGACCTGGTGCTCTTGGACATTTAGTTTGTAAGTTGGTCTACAATATCTAGATGTTGACCTCCTCCTGTCTTTTCTCAGGTTTTGCCAAAAGAAGAGCCCCATTGCTGTGCGAGCACTGCTGCCAGAAGAAACTCCAGCTGCTGTACGTAGGAAGGAAGCCTGCAGCTAGCAGGCCAGTAGGCATGCATGCATGTGCTCCTATGTGTACACATGCACCTGTGTGAGGCTGCTGTAGGGTAGGGTGGGTCTTGAACTGTAACACCTAATGTTGTACCCACCTTCTCAAATCCCTGACTCAGCAGTCCTTCTCTGCCACAGGTTCTAAACAGTGCAGAGAACATTGCTGTGGGGCTTGCGACAGAGAAAGCCTGCTCTTGGTTGTCAGCCAACATTACAGGTGAGGTCTAGGAAAGGAGTAACTGAAACTAGTTTTTAAAGGTAGACGGGCAGGGTATTGAGCAGTTTGTGGGAGATTAGGTGAGCCAGTTAGAACCAGTGAAAGGTGTGGGTTGTCATGGCAAGCCCATGCAAGGGGACACTCTAGTGACTCCATTCTTGTTCTCCCTCTGCCTGGCAGCGCTGATTAGAAGGGAAGTGAAAGCAGCCGTGAGTCGCATGCTACGTGCCCAGGGTCCTGAGCCAACTGCCCGGGTGGAGCGGAGGGGCTGCTCCCGAGCCTGTGAGCACCATGCTCCCCTCCCCTCCCACCTCATCTCCGAGATAAAAGTACACAGCTACCCTACTCCCTTTGGCTTTCCCACTCCCTCTCCCTGCTTCTTGTTTTTTTTTCATATTGGCTTCAGGATTTGTATAGAAGCTTTGTGTGTTGTCTGGCTGGTTTCTGTTTCTTGCCATACTGAATGGGATTACATAGAGCAAAGCTGAATTGGTTTTCCTAAGACTTTTGTTCTAGAATCACCCCAAAAGTTAGATCTAAAGGGTTGTTTTTTGAGACAGGGTACCACTATATAGCTCTGGCTGGCCTAGAACTCACTGTGCATACCAATTTAACTTCAGACGTACAGAGATCCACCTGTGTCTGCCTTCCCAGCACTGGGATTAAAGGTGTTATGTCACAACAGGCCAGATCTAAAGTTTTTAACTAAATGCATCTTACATATGTGGTAGAAATGGCTGTAAAGTATAGTAGAAAAATGGGGGAGGGGGCATTTCAGTGTCTGGATGTGGTTTCTGTACTATTCTTCCATGTGGGTGATAATGGTAGCTATTAAGCATAAACTGTCCATTCTAATGAATAATGAGACTTGGATTCTCAGCTATTCTGGAGGCTGGGGCAGGAGGATCACAGAACTAGGCCAGTCTGGTCAACTTAAATAAGACTGTCTTAAACATCTATAAAACAAGTAGATAGTGTAAGCTTTACATATTATCCCTTGGTATAAGGGTGGGGTACTGACTCTATTATAGAGGAAGAATCAGCAAAAACAAAAAACATGATCCAAAATGATTTGGTTTTGTAAATAAAAGTTTTATTGAATGCAGTCATATCCGTTTGTTTATATGACTGCCTTTTTGGTACCAAAGCAGAGATGAATGGTTGGAGCAATATTTAGGCCTTGAAACTCCCAAGGACTAAAATACTATCTAGTGGTCTGGGAATAAAGATGTAGAATAGAGAGTAGAAAGCAAAGTCCATCGGTGGGGACTGTAGGAAGGAGAGGGAAAGGTGTCAGGCTAGATAACACTTCTCGATATGCAGAAGATTTCTATTTTGAGATGTCTGAGAAGGTGTTAAGACTCTAGATAGGACAGTTTCTCTAATGTTTTAAGATGCCTTCTGGGAATTGGTTAGATAATTTTGTCTCGAGGTGAGTAACATCTTTGGAGCTCTCTGGCAGCACACAGTCTGTAGGCTTAATCACTTCATCTTCTTCCCGGGTTGTCAACATAATTGTTTATCCTAGCTGTGCTCTACTGCCTGAGCCTCAGCCCTAAGAACACCTTGACCCAGTTGCTTCACCCTATTGGGCTCTGTTTTCCTTCTGCCTCTCTCCACCGGCTGGTTTCCATCCCAAACCAAGTTTCTGTCAGCCTGGCATAAAGTCTCAACACTGCTCTCTACAGGATGTGCTCTCCCTGGCTGCGGGGCCTCGGGACCCGGAGGAGGGAGTTTCCCCAGAGCATCTGGAACAGCTCCTAAACCAGCTGGGCCAGTCACTGCGGTGCCGCCAGGTGAGATGTGGCATGAGCCACATTGGCTTAGGGCCAGTCCTTAGACTAGTAAGAATGATGTTCATGTCTCCCACTTTTCCCTTATAGTTCCTGTGCCCAACTGCTGAGCAGCATCTGGCCAAGTGCTCTGTGGAGTTAGCTTCCCTCCTGGGTATGGTTCTTTTCCATCAAACCCCTCATGCCACATTCCTCAAACCCCAGGGTTAGATACAAACAAGATTAAGAGCATGGGGCATGCTCTTCTGCCTCCATTTAAACTTTCTCTTTCTGTAGTTGCAGACCAGATCCCCATCCTAGGGCCCCCAACACAGCACAGGCTAGAGCGAGGACAGGCTCGAAGGCTTCTGCACATGCTGCTTTCCTTATGGAAGGATGACTTCCAGGGGCCAGTTCCACTACAGCTTCTACTCAGCCCAAGAAATTTGGGGCTTCTGGCAGATACTCGGCCAAGGGAGGTAAGTCAGGCACAGGTCCTCTGTCTGTAGTTTTGGTTTCTTTTGGGGTGGAAGGTTAGATATATTTTGTGTACGAAGTTTTTGCCAGCACGCGTGTATGTGTACTGTGTGCATACGTTTTGGGATCCCTTGGAACAAGGGAGGCTATGAACCACCATGTCAGTACTGAGAATTGGACTTGCCAAACAAGCGCTCTTAACCTATGACCATCTCTCTAGGCCCATGTATATGGATTTTCAAATAGGATCTCACTCTAGTCCGCAGCATTCTTCCTGCCTCTGCCTCCCAGGTGCCGATTACAGATGTGAGCTATCATGCCTACCTAGCTCCTCCACTCGTGCTGTGTGTTAAGGGGATTCTGTTATGTGTGGGGCTGTACTTGTTAGTGAGCACTGTTCATGCTAAATCTGAAGGTCATTAATTGGATAAACTAGGAGGGTACTGGGCTTCTAGAATTTCCCTATCTCTAGCTCCCCCAGCACTCAGGCTACAGATAAACACACACACAGGTTTCCAAATGCAGGCCATTATGTTTGCACATCAGGCACTTTACTGAGCTCTCTCTTCATCCCTGCAAGTCATGTTCTTAACATTGTTCAGTGTTTCATCCCAATTTTTTTTTTTTTTTTAAGACAGGGTTTCTCTATGTAGCTCTGGCTGTCCTGGAACTTGCCCTATATACCAGGGTGTTCTTGAACTCAGAAGTCTGCTTGACTCTGCCTCCTAAGTGCTGGGCTTAAAGACACATGCCACCACCATTGCCCAGGTGCAGCAAGTGCCTTAACAGCATGCCGAGCCATCTAACTCCAGCTCTTTTCTCTTGGGACTACTGTCCAGTCCTCAGTCTCTACTGTTAAGAGTACTGTGTGTGGTCTTGACAACTTTTGGCCTTCTCTGTGGTGTTTTGCAGTGGGACCTGCTACTATTCTTACTCCGGGAGCTGGTAGAAAAGAATCTCATGGGACAGCTGGAGATAGAAGCTTGTTTGGGCAGCCTTAATGAGGCCCAGTGGCCAGGGGTAAGGAATCTTAATCTCTTTGTCTTATATGAAGAGAGAAAATGTCTCATTTGTCCTAAAGATTGCCTGTGTACCTCAGGCTAGCCACAAGCTTGCATTCCTTCTGCTTGCTGAGTGCTGGGATTTCAGTTGTGGGCCCATCATAGCTGGCAGCTACATGCCAAGTGTTTCCAGTATTGGGTTTGATCTGTGTGGCTACTTTGCGAGACTCAGAAGACCAAAGGAGAAGGACGATTGGAAAGCAGCACAGCACAGTGAATATTTAGGACTTGAAAGTCAGATTGTAGCTTATGTTTAAAATGTTCTTGTGATTGAGAGCAAAACAGTATCCATAAAATAAGATTAAGACTTTGTGCCTCAGCTTCCTGTCAGAGTCCACTTTCCCTGTTAGAACTTAAGCCTTAGCTTGCTAGTCTGAGCAGTTTCTATCAATTTTTTCATAGGAGGCATTGGGTGAAATACCTGGGTTGTCAGTCTCTCCACTGTCTGTGAGAGCTTGTTTGGGACTTACCTTAGAAAGGGCAGACCATCTAGAATTCTTTTCTCTTAACCTTTCTACTTGTTTCAGGACTTCTCAGAAGAATTATCAACACTATTTCGCTTGTTCTTAGCTGAGCCCCATCTGCTAGAACCCCAGCTAAGAGCTTGTGAACTTATGCAACCAAACCGTGGAACAGTGCTGGCCCAAAGCTAGGGCTGGGAAACAGCCCTCTTGGGCATGACTCCAGAACCTGCCTCCTGTGCCTCAGAAGGAGGCTCAAGAGCCCACTGCACACCTTGCTGGGGCAAGAGTGGCCATACCTGTAATCAGGCTTACTGCTTCTAAGTGAAGGAAGTGTGTAGCTGCAGAGCATCCACAGACAAGGGCCTCAACACCTGAAGTCTAGAAGAAGGAGAATCGGATTCAGAGTCACAGTGGAAAAGCCTAGGCTCCAATCCTGGAGCAGAAGGAAGGCTGGCGTTTCTCGTTCGGATGCTAAATGAAATGCATGTGTGCTGGTCAGTGCATTTCAAGCCTCAAGTTGCTGCTATCCCAGCATTTCTTAAAACTTATTCTGAGAAATCTTGATAGGCAAAGGACTGCTTTACTTGAGAAAGTTAACAAAACATGGATTTGGAAGTCAACATTTTCTCACCTACAGAAGCTGGACTGTCACCCTACCCCCAAATACTGACAGCCTATTAATAAGGTAGGACACACCTATGTGAAACTTGGTCTTACGTGGACCTTCACCTCTTTGCAGGGACTTAGTCCTCAGACCAAGCACGGTATAGAAAATTAGGGGTTTTGGGTCTTTTATAAATAAAACTTTTAACAAGGTCTTGATGGCTATTTTCCCCTGCTTTTATCCCCTTTCTGAAAGCAGGCCTTGTGCATTGCAGTGAGTGAACTGCCTTGTCTCTTCATGATGTTTGATTCTTTGATGCTGAGACCCAGTCTTAGAGATACAGTCTGCTATGAACTACTGCCATCTACTATCGACATCTTCCCTGCTGCCTAGGCTGGCCCACGCAGCTGGCAACTTTGGTGATATCTGTATTGTTGACCCTGGAATGTCTGATTTATCTCGGAACTTAATTTTGACCAAAAGCAGTCTTCTGGGTTATAGTTGTCAAGACCTCGTTTCTACAAATGGGCAGGTGATTTTTAAGAAATTATTTTTATTGCACTTAGCATGTCTGCACATAGGCTATGGCACACTTCTAGAGGTCGGAGAACTTCTTGGAGTCAGTTCTTCGATCCCAGGGCTTAAATTCAGGTCATCAGGCTTGGCACGAAGTCATTTTGATAGCGTCTGGAACCATTGATTTAAAAAGAAGACAGTATTTTGATAATGTGCTTTATCCCTAAAAAATAGTGGCTTTTTGTTTTGGGAGTAAGACTTGGGCTTTAATGGAAGTATCAGAAGGTTCTCAGTGATAAATAAATCTTGAAGCCACATGTAAAATATTTGTATGCAGCATATCTTAGTTTGCTGCTGTCAAAAAGGCTTCTGACCTAAGGAAAGTTAAGCTTCTCTAAACTTAAACTCACTTACCCATTGGTGAATCATCACCTTCCCTTAACTCCTTTTTATTAAAAAAAAAAATTTAGCCGGGCGGTGGTGGCGCACGCCTTTAATCCCAGCACTTGGGAGGCAGAGGCAGGCGGATCTCTGTGAGTTCGAGACCAGCCTGGTCTACAAGAGCTAGTTCCAGGACAGGCTCCAAAACCACAGAGAAACCCTGTCTCGAAAAACCAAAAAAAAAAAAAAAAATTAATGTACATTGGGTTTTCCCTGCATGTATGTCTATGTGAAGATATCTGATCCTCTAGAACTGGAGTTACAGATAGTTGTGAACTGCCATGTAGATGCTGGGAATTGAACCTGGGTCCTTTGGAAGAGCAGCAAATGCTTTCAACTGCCAAACAGCCCCTGCTTAACTCCATAAAATGCTTGAGCATCAAAGTGTTTTTCCAGGTATAGGATTTGGCCCAGGGGCTTTGCCTCACACATTAACCACAAACTTAGACTGCTCAGTTCTGTCAGTACTGGTATCAAGCCTAGAGAATTACTCTACCACTGAGCTTCAAGCCCAATAGACAGTCATAAAATTTTCTTTTTCTTTTTCTGATCTTAAAGGTCAGTATTATAAGGGTGTGGTTGAACCACAGCCCTGCCCCAGAAAGCTGTGAGCCTGGTAAAGGTGAGCAGTAGGCTAACAGCCAATTCTTATATTGTTTGAGAAAGCTGCTTGTTCAAATTGCAGGACTCAGCTATGAAGCAAGCCTTAAGGTGCATGCAGAGAAACTTGCTCAAACGACTGATGATAAAGACAGGCAGCTAATGAGCTAGACAGGGGACTAGTCATTCTCCTTTCTGTACAGAAAGAGTACTTATCTCAAAACTTCCTTCTAATCATAAGCAGTCTTCTGGGTTATAGTAGATGATAATTGTATTGTGTTCTGTGGACCAGAACACTTAGGACTTTCTAGAGGTAAAAATACTCAGCTCCCAACCTGGGGTGATTCTCATGCTCTCCAAAACCTGACTTACCCTTTGTCTTTTGCAATAGGATCAGTGCAGGTCCACAAATATGGAAATACACTGTGGTCAACCATTGCTTAATACATAATGGCATAGTTTTACATCTATCTTCTTAAATAGATTCTTAGGGTTTTCCCCCCTCCTGTATCCTTTAAATTTAAGTTATCTAGAGATGGTTTAACTATGTATAAATAATTACAAGAATTTTTTGCTTGAATATCTTTTGATCTATGGTTAAATGGATGGATGTGGGACATGAAGTTACAGAGAGTTGACTCTGTGACAGATGGCTTACCATCTTATGCTAGGTAGCCAACCTATTCCAATTCCTACAGTTGCTGAACTCATAGGAAGTACCAGCACATGCATGTAAGCAGAAAATCTCAAATCTGGATCATAAGTAGATGTGGCCATCATGACCCTCAAGGATCCCCCCCTTTTTGTTTTTTCCAGATAGGGTTTTTATGTATAGCCCTGGCTGTCCTGGACCTCACTCTGTAGACCAGGCTGGCCTCGAACTCACAGGTCCACCTGCCTCGTGAGTGCTGTGATTAAAGGTGTGTACCACGACTGCCTGGATATTCTTTGTTTTGTTTTGAACAAAATTTTGACTTTTTTTGGCCAGTAGTCTCAGTAAGGCACTTATATGAAAAGAGGCAGAAGCAGAAACTAAAATGGTGGCTCATTGTCTTTAGTTTAGGACTTGGAAGTTTTACAATATTCAGTTGGTAATATAAATACTCTAAGGGATTAGAAAAATATTGCAAAGAAGTATATCCTTTAGCCATTCTTCTGTCTCCATAAGAGTACCCTTTTCCACCAAAGAGTTTGAGTGACAGAAATAGATGAGGTTTTTTGTTTTTTGAGACAGGGTTTCTTTGTATAGTCCTGGGTCTCCTGAACATAGCTCTGTAGACAGATAGATCTGCCTCTGCCTCTAGAATGCTGAGATTAGAGTGTACACCACCTTCCAGCACTAAAAGTAGTTTTTTATCCCTATCATTTCCGGAAGAACCTGGAACATCTTTAGTGTTCAGCCAGGCCAAGAGTCAAGATACAAGAAAACAATCCTTTTTCCATCCTCTCATATTAAAACAGTTAAACTCAGTACTTAAAAAGATGATTCAATAGTTATTTTTTGTTGCTTGAGACAGGATCTCTTGTAGCCCAGACTGGCACCTAAAGGTGATCTTGAACTTCTACCAGAGTGCTATAGGCATGTGCCACCATACCCTACTCAGTCAGTAGATTTATATAAAAAGTAGGTTCCAGGTGTGGTGGCTCATAATCCCAGCATTTGGGAGATTGAGGCATCGTGTTGGCACAAGGTCAAGGCCTGCTGGAAATTAATCCTCTCCAAGACAGTCTGTTTGAAATCCCTCTTACCATGTCAGCAAGCAGCACGTAGCTCTTCCTACCTGTTACTGGAGGCACAGTTGCCTCACATTGTACTGAGCTCAAGCTAGACTAACTGTACCAGTAACACAGAGTGACCCAGTAGAAGTAGGGTGTGCGTGCGTAGGTAAATACGAATAGTAAAGCATTTGTAAACACTCGGTGAGAAAAAAACAATTCTGAATCAGACTTTGGTTTGTGCAGTTGATTCTTTAAACTGGTTTGATCCTTTCTGTCATTCCATCACAAAATGGAGGTGAATGTTGGAGGCATATTCAGGGCACCCTTGGCTAGTGCTTGCCTACCAAGGAGGCACCTGGCCAAGGCACTGCAGTCCCCAGCTCTGCAGGCTATACCTTTTCCAGTCTTTGATTGGTGTGTTGTTCAGTCCCAGAGGCAGGAAATAAAGGTGAGAAATCGAGTTTCATTGGACAGCCAGGGCCAAGAAATTCAGGTTGCTTACTCTTCAGAGGTAACCAAGTACTAAATACTGATTTTGCTGGCAATGCTGGGCTGATGCCATTTGTATAGTTGGCTACCACAGGCAGCCTGGGCTCTTCTTACCTCAGGGTATAGAAGCAGCTATGGAGTCTCAGGTGTTCTGGGCCTACATCTCAGCAGCTATCTCCACAGCCCAATACTAACTACCAAGGAAGGATGCCAGCTTTGCCACAACCAGCGGCTGCTGTTTGATAAAGGAGTTCAGAAGATGAGGAGGGAAGCCTGGTGCACCCAGCTCCACCTGGAAAGAGAAGGAAGAACTGAAGGTGTACAGACAGACCTGGAACAGCCACTCTGGCAGTGGTGACTGGAGATGCACATAGGCTCCTGAGTTTGGATCTAAGTACTAACCTTCCCCTCCCCAATGTTGAAGGTGGAGTTGACCTGAGAGTTGGAGAGCTCTACAAGATGGGGATTCTGCTCTGTTGCTGCCTTCAGCGCCAACAATCCATCTATTTCCTAAGGACACTATAGTCAGCCGTAATATTAAGTTAGTCCATCTCTGGTGCTGGGGCTTCACAAAGACTATAAACTTGCTCATTCCCCCTACTTTAATTCCCCTTGCTGTGAGCCTACTCTAGCCAGATGGCCTAGCAACCAGGGATTCTAGAAACATCCCAAGGTATTCCCTGAGATGCAGTGCTGTGTCACCTGGGCAAGGAAGATGACTCTGGTTCTTTCTTTCCCCTCCATGATAACAGGCTGCAGGACCCAGGCACTGGGCAGGATCTCTCCTCGGACCATTTTTCTGCTGGGTCTTGGCATGGATGTGTCATACACAGACTGAGCTGCCATAATTGACAGGTGCCCCTAGGGACAGAGATACATGTGAGTTCTCTACCTGTGTGATAAAAAACAGGGACAGGTTTAAGTATATAGTCAGGATGATGACTTAAGCCACCTTACCCTAGCACCTGTTATTGCACCTCAGCCCAAGTTCATCCCAAAACATTTTACCACCAGCAATATAGGCACCTCTTTCGCTTCCACGCAGACACAGCAGAAATCACGCAGCTGCTTCAGCGCACACAGTGTGGTGTCACACACCAAGTACACTAGAAGGACAAAAAGATTATTCCATGCTCAGAAGTCCCACTTTATTCCATTACTAGATCTCTAGCACAATCTTTTTTTTTTTTTTTTTTTTTTTTTGGTTTTTCGAGACAGGGTTTCTCCGTGGTTTTGGAGTCTATCCTGGAACTAGCTCTTGCAGACCAGGCTGGTCTCGAACTCACAGAGATCCGCCTGCCTCTGCCTCCCGAGTGCTGGGATTAAAGGCGTGCGCCACCACCGCCCGGCTCTCTAGCACAATCTTGCTGAGCAGTCTGGAGCTCCCAACAGTGCTGCTCCAACCCTCTACCTCTGACCCCTGGCCAGGCTTTCGGAAGCCTTCAAGCTTGGACTCACCCAGGCTGATACTGTTGGACACTCGCTGATGTAGCCTTGCTGTCTGGATGGGCTTGTGGTACAGAGGCCACAGAGTGGGATCACTCACAGCTGCCCACACATGAGAGAGTGGCTGTGACACCACACCTGCACCCAAGAAGCCGTGTCGAGTAGAAGAGAATTCCTTGTAGTAAAACTGCACCTCTTGTTCCTCACCCTGGTAGCTGGGAAGCACAGGAGGCAAAATAGAAAGGAGGCTATCAGCATGAGGTGTGCCAGGAAAGCCAGGGCAGAGAAAGAGAATCCTAGCAGAAGGACCAAAGCACTACAAAAGAACTTACTTCCAGCCAGCTGTTGCCTGGCGGCTGAAGAGATTGTGGAGATTATCTGAACAAGCAGCCATTACCTGGGGACAGAGGGTAGAAGCCAGGTCTCTAGGTTCAACAGTTCTGCTAACGTTTACTAAATGCCCATTTATCAAGACGAAGAGTTGTTGAAGCTCCCATGCCTTGGTGGCCCTAATCTGCCTGGCTTCTTTCCCTCCCCATCGAGCATAAGTCTGGCTATAGCAACAGGAGGGGGAAACAAGTAGGCGCAGAGACTCACATCAGCCATTGAGGTGTTGACAATGTGTTTAGCCAAATCCTGGTAGGGAGAGGAGAAGCAGGTCCCTAAACTGGATAGGCTGGAGGGAGAGTAGCAGCCACTGCCCAGGGAGGCTCTGCGACCTACAACAAAGAGATGAAGGTTCTGTAATGACCTGAACACCAGCATGGTGGGACAGTGGTATGGGACCAAGAGTCTTGGGCCAGTTAATCTCAACAGCTATCATTCCCCAAGCTTCCTACTCACTGTGGGCTAAGCTTTTCCAGGTAGATCCGGTCAGATACAGCTGACTGTTCCTCACTGTGGACCGACCCTGCCAACCACCTATCCAAGTGTCTCGGAAGTCTGGTACCTGAGAGTCCTCCTGCAGAATAGAGGATACTTAGAACAGGACATCCAGAAACATCTACTAGCAGTTGCAATGGGACTTCAGAAGGTTGGATGCTGTGGTGGTTTGAATAAGTATAGCCCCCAAAGGCTTATATTTGCTTTGGAAGCCTTTAAGTTCTTGGCCTCAACAAGGCTGACACTGTTGGTTACTAGAAAATGGCACTATTTGGAAGAATTAAGGAGGAAGTATGTCATTGGGGATGGATAGGTTTTGAGGTTTCAAAAGCCCATGCCAGGACCAGTGTCACTAATGAATCAGAATATAGTGTTCAGCTACTTCTCAGCACTATGCCTGCCTGCTGCCATGATGATAATGGGCTAAGCCCCGAAACTGTAAGCAAGTCCCCAGTGAAATGCTTTGAGTTGCCTTAGTCATGGTGTCTCTTCACAGTAATAGATACCAGCCAACAAGGCTTCATTATCCAGGCCACAGGCTTAAAGGGTTGCTTGCAGATCAGCTGCCATGGCAATCTGGATAACCAGTACATGGGCATGCAGCCCTCTGCCGAATGGCCACAACCCAGGGTCATAGAAGAAGCCACCTGTATCATGGTGGCAGCAGGAAATAGGCCATCATGGGGGGGAGGGGGACCTAGTGTAGGTAATAAAGTCAAAGTGAAGGGGAGATGAGGAAGCAATGAGCTGTGGACAGCAGACCTTGGCCCTGACCAACTACAGCATGGAGCCAGAAGTCCTACTATAGGACCAGAGCCTGTAGATCTCTCCTGTCTTTAGTTAGTAAACTATCCCTAAGCCAGCTGTTCCTCAGTGGAACAAAACATGGGCCACTAAAGAGGAAAAGGCACCTGTCACCAAGCCTGAGGATGAGAGTCTGTGGGACACAACTGACACTGAAAGCTGTCTTGTGACTTCTACATGTGTGATACGGTATGTGTCTCATATGTACACACTAGATAAATGTAAAAAAATTTTAAATGAGAAACAGTTCTACCTTCTTCCTTACTCTCCTGCTGTAACAGTCTCAAGTCAGTTTTAGATCTGTAACTGTCAGGATCCATTTCACCTAATCACCGTCTTTCTCCACCTGCTTCCATCTCTCCCTTTTGACTAGATATGAGCATTTAAACATACAGAGATGTCTTTCCCAGCATTGAGCTTCCTGAAGCCAATGTTCTGTCATCTCCTAACCCTCACCTGTACAGCATCCGCCAGAACTAGAACCATTTGCACTCACGACTCCTCCAAAAAACCACCATAGGCCACAATACTGTGGGACCACAAGATGCTTTCTGCCCCATCTTCCTGCATCTTTCAGCAGGCTGTCACATGCCCATCAAAATCTGTTCCTCTAGTACCCAGGCTCTCTGCTCCCACCCGTGCTCTGTCTCAGGTTCTTACTGGCTGTCCTTAACCACAAACTGACATCTTGGAATTCTTTTGCACTTGGGCCAATGCCCTAGGCGACCTCACCCAGTGACAATGCTAGACTGGTGATTTCTAGCTATAATCATGAATTAATATTGCTAGGACAACTGAATTGGCACTGGGGGCAGGGATTACATCAGAGACCCATTTTATAAAGCAGGTCAAAATTCTTTATGCTTTGTGGGTCAAATATCAGAGCAAGAAAAATGTAGCATTATTAAGAAAAATTTAAAAGGCCAAAAAGCAGGAAAAGACTAGTTAGTGTGTAAGGTAAATAACACCAAAAATCAAAATATAAAAACTATAGAAAAAAGACACAAAAACCCACAAAAAAAAACTAAACTGCAACAGCACATTAAAAGAATATTCCTAGTATATAAAATGAGTTCCAGGATATCCAGAGTTACACAAAGAAATCTTTGTCTTGAAAAACACAAATTTTAAAAAAGGACTAGAAAGATGGCTCAGTGCTTAAAGAGCACTGGCTGCTTTTCCAGGGGACCTGGGTTCAATTCTCAGCACCTACATGGCAATTTTCAACTGTCTGCATTCCAGTTCCAGGGTATCTGACACCCTCACCCAGACATAAATGTAGGCAAAATACCAATGAACATAAACTATAAAAAAAAGAATAATACATCATGCATGCAAGTATTTGGTGTGTATTTAGAAAATTCAAGAAAGCAAGGATAGTTTCATTTAGCCAATATGAACAAATACACAAGATAGCAATGTCCAAAAAACTGAAAAATAATGCTCTGGAAAAATCATACATGCTCCCTTACAGTAAAAAATATATATCAGTTTAAACTGGTATGAAATAATAGAAGCATTCCGCTAATGTCTGGAAAAAGATGAGGACACTGGTTCTCACCTATTCAGGATCTAGCTAATGCAGCTACAGGGCAGAAGCACAAAGTAACACAGTAAGGACATGGTGAGAGGTCTAGGATTTGACATGACATGCCTACAGTCCTAAAGAGATGAAGAGAAGCTATCCAATATGATAGCCTGTTTGCTGAGTGTGCCCAATGTGGCACATGTGACCTTAGAACATTTTGGATGTGGTGTCAGTCACCTATTCCTCCACAAATACAAAGCAGATTATAACCTAACATTTCCAAAAGCAGCTACCAAAAAGCACTGGGATTCCACAGAATGGCAAATGGAAACCTATAGCTTCCAATGAACTGAGAAAGGAACATAGCAGAAGAAACAAAATATCCCAGGACTTGCCCTTGCTCCATTGCCCGGAAAGATGGCTCCCTTCTGCAGGGGTGAAGGGAAACAGAGTCCAGGACAACTCATCAGTGCAAATGGGACAGGCCTGGCTACTGGGAGGACCCAGACCCCTACCAGGTTTACAGCCTAGCTAAATAAAGAACTTGGAATTTGGAATCTCCCCCACCTGGCTTTAGAAAAAGGATTCACTTTTAACTCAGTGCAGCGTCCTGTCCCCTTCCCCGCCACCCACTGGGGTGCTGTAGGCAGAAGACATTTGGTTTTTTTGGTTTTTTTTTTTTTGTTGTTGTTTTTTGTTTTTTTGTTTTTTCGAGACAGGGTTTCTCTGTAGCTTTGGAGCCTGTCCTGGAACTAGCTCTTGTAGCTCAGGCTGGCCTCGAACTCACAGAGATCCGCCTGTCTCTGCCTCCCGAGTGCTGGGATTAAAGGCGTGCGCCACCACCGCCTGGCCGGCAGAAGACATTTTGATAATGGACCTGTTTGAATTTGTACTGCTCTGGGCATCCAAAATCCCTGCCCCCATCTCTGGAGTCCCATAGAAATTTCACTCTACTAGCAGCAAGGGGAGCCACCTCACGAGCGAGACCTGGCCTAGAAGTAGTGACTGACTCAAACCTGACGAGAGCATGTGGGGAACAGCATTGACACAGAAGGGAAAGAGAGGATAGAAGCTGAGAGGATTGTCCAAAATTACTAAAATGACAGGTACCAGTGAAATCCAGAGGATCATAACTTGACAACCTAGATTCCTAAAAGCTGGAAAATCTAATCTAATCTTGGTAAATACTGATGGCCAACTTAAAAATCAAGTGGACATTTAAAAAAAAAACAAAACAAAACAGATCTATTACAAGCAACAATACTGAAACCCCAATAATCTCCCAACAAAGAAAAGTCCAACGCTGGGTGACTGCAAATTCTACCAAACCTTATAAGTTAATGTCAGCTGGGCAGTGGTGGTACAAACCTTTAATCCCAGCACTCGGGAGGAAGAGGCAGGCGGATCTCTGTGAATTCAAGGCCAGCCTGGTCTACAAGAGCTAGTTCCAGGATAGGCCCCAAAGCTACAGAGAAACCCTGTCTCGAAAAACCAAAAAAAAAAAAAAAAAAAAGTTAATATCAATGCTTCATAAAATAGAAAGGAAAGGAACACAACCAAACACATTCTAAGAAGCCAGTACTATCCTGTTACCAAAGCCAGATAAACACACAACAGCAACAAAACTATAGGCTAAATTCTCTCATGAATTAAGATGGAAAAATTCTCAACAAAATATTTGGAAACAGAATTCAAGAATACCCTGAGGAGCTGGAAAGATGGTGCAGTGGTTAAGAGCACATGCTGCAGCCAGATATAGTGGCACAGCCCTTAATGTAGCGCTCAGGAGGCAGAGGCAGGCAGATCTCCGAGCTTGAGGTCAGCCTGGTCTACACAGCCAGAGATACATAATTGAGACCCTGTCTCAAGAAAACAAACAAAAAAGAGCATGTGCTGCTTTTCCATAGGACCCCAGTTCAATTTTTAGTGCCCACGTGACAGTTCATAGTTCTAACTCCATTTCCAGCAGCTGATGCCCTCTTGTGGCATCTATGGACACTAGGCACACATGTTACACATATAAAAATTCAAGCACACATGCATGCACATAAAATTAAATTATTATTATTTTTTTTTTTTTGGTTTTTCGAGACAGGGTTTCTCTGTGGTTTTGGAGCCTGTCCTGGAACTAGCTCTTGTAGACCAGGCTGGTCTCGAACTCACAGAGATCCGCTTGCCTCTACCTCCCAAGTGCTGGGATTAAAGGCGTGCGCCACCACCGCCCGGCTATAAAATTAAATTTTTAAGAAATTCAACATACCATTAAAAAAAAAATCATAAAAGCAATCCCACCCATAAGTGTTTCATTTAGTTATTTTGTGGCTAAGAATAAACTAAGAAAGTCAAAGACTTACACAATGAAAATTGCAAAACACTGAAGAAATTGAAGACAGACACTAAGAGGCTCAGCAGTTAAGAGCACTTCCTGATCTCCCAAAGTCCCCCCTCCAGTTTCCAGCACCCACATCTGCTTGTAACTCTACTCCAGGTGATCTGGTGTACACATTTACACAAACACACATACAAATGTAAGTAAAAAGTGGTTTAAAATCTTTCAATTCAAATATGGAATAACTCCCCAAAGTTGATTATTTGGAAGAATTATACAATTACATCCCCATAATACTCAAAGCAATTGACAGATTCAGCATAATCCTAATCAAAATGTCAATGCTATTCTTCGTGGAAACAGAAAAAACTAATCTCTAATTCATATGGAAATGTACTCCCGAACAGAAATCCTAAGTGAAAAGAGCAAAGCTGAAGGTTTACAATACTTGATTACGAGGAATGCTAAAGAACCATGGTAATAAAACCAATGTGATATTGGCATAAACAGACCATAGAAAATCTAGAAATAAATCTTGCATCCACAGCCAACTGATCTTTCCTTCACAAAGATCCCCAAACAAACATTGGAGAATGGACAGACCACTGGAATGAGTAGAAACATATATGCAGAAGACTGGATCTGGACCCTCATCTCTCACCACCACAAAATTAACTCAGAATGGATAGAAAGATGTTGTTTCCTGAGTGTCTTGCTACACACCACAAGTGACCCTTCTTCCTCAACATACCAACCCCTGGGATTACAGGTGCATACCACCATGCCAGGCCTTAGTGTAAAACATAAAACTTAGAAATTACTACAGGAAAACAGAGAAAATAATTCAAAAGTGCACAATCAATGATTTTCTGAACATGGCTACAGAACTTTTAAGTTGACAGTTGAACTGGGCAGTGGTGGTACACACCTTTAATCCCAGCTCTTAGGAGGCCTCAGAGTCAGGCAGATCTCTGAGGTCTAGGCCAGACTGATCTACAGACTGAGTTCCAGTACAGCCAGGACTTATAAATAAATAAATAAATAAATAAATAAATAAATAAATAAATAAATAAATAAATAAAATTGACAGTTGAGATTATATCACATGCAAAAGTTTCTGTACAGCAAAGAAAATGGCCAGCAAAGAGACAGCTAGAGAATTAAGAATGAATTGGTGGTGGTGGCACACACCTTTAATCCCAGCACTCGGGAGGCAGAGGCAGGCAGAACTCTGTGAGTTTGAGGCCAGCCTGGTCAACAAGAGCTAGTTCCAGGACAGGCACCAAAGCTACAGAGAAACCCTGTCTCGAAAAACAAAAATAAATAAAATAATAGTGCATCTATGCATTTGCTGTGGGCGGTGGTGGCACACGCCTCTGAGTTCCAGGACAACCATACTACACAGAGAAATCCTGTCTGGTTTGGACATGGTGGGGAATGAGGGAGTCAGGCAAAGATCATGAACCCTAATAGCTCCACTAAGAACTAGACTTCAGTTCACAAACAAAGGGCAAAAACCAATGGCCCTGACCCTGGATGAGGTAGGACACATATGCTGGGCCAACACCCCTTTACCCTCCTTGAGTGATGACCAAATAAGGACAAAGCCTGGGACTTGTTCAGACTTGCCCAAGAATGGAGAAGCTATAGCCTTGGCCTACCCTCACTAGCCCAAACCAATTAGAAATGTACTAATATGATTGCCATTTACATAAGCCAATCCTAAATAGAATGGCCACATTGCTTTTCACATTCCTGTTGCTGTCCTTAAAAAGAGCTTACAAGTCCCTCTCAGGTGTGTGCGACCCCATATACATGTGGTATAATAAAAACGCTCTTGCTGATTGCATCATGACTAGTGGTTTTTTGGGGGACCTCTCATGGAAGAGTTGGGTGTATACACTATCCACTGCTGTGGGATAATCCTTCTGTATGCCGTGAATATGTTTTACTCTCATTGGCTAATTATAAAGCTGTTTGGCCTATAGCAAGCCAGGATTAAGTCAGGCAGGAAAGTCAAACTGAGGACTGGAATGAAGAGGGTAGAGTCGGAGGAGACACCAGTGAGCTGCCCAAGAAGCAAGATGCTAGAGGACAGGTAAAGCCATGAGCCATGTGGTAATACAAAGATTAATAGAAATTGGTTAATTTAAAAGTAAGAGCTTAAAAGTTAGTAATAAGCCTGAGCTACTTGCTGAGCATTTTATAATTAATATAAGCTTCTGTGTGTTTACTTGGGACTGGGATGTGAGGACAGAAAAGCTATGCCTCTGTTAACAATCCATGTGCATATTCATATGGATATACACACTATCCATGTGACTAAGATGAATACTTTTGGGTAGGGAAAATGTACCTTCATGTCACATGGCATATGCCACTGTTTAGATGTTATTTTTTACTATGTGCATTTTAATTTATAATGTGAACTTTAAACATTTATCTCCAGCCAGACCTTATTTGGAGCACTTCATGTTTCCAGCTGCTTTCTTGGTTGTAACTAGCTTCTTCTTCATTCTAAGCTGAATTCTTCAGAAGTGCCTTTAACCCAGTAAGTAAATATCAAACTTGCAACCTTCCCCACAAAACCTGGTCCTTCTCTAGCATCCTTCATTGTTGTTGTTATGGACACCACCTCAGGTCAAACATGAGTTCAGAGCTGAGCAGGTAAAGGCACTTGCCATATAAGCTGGGCAACTTGAGTTCAATCCCCAAGATCTACATAAAGATGGAAGGAGAAGGTAGGCCTTTAATCCCAGCACTCAGGAGGCAGAGGCAGGCAGATCTCTGTGAGTTCAATGCCAGCCTGGTCTACAGAGCAAGTGCCAGGACAGGCTCCAAAGCTACAGAGAAACCCTGTCTTAAAAAAAAAAAAAAAAAACCAAAACAACAAACAAAGATGGAAGGAGAGAACCAACTCCATAAAGATATTCTTTACTGACACACACACCCTGTGGCATCTATCCCCAAACACATATAGCATACACAATAGCAATAAATAAATGAGTGCATGGTGTTTTCAACTCTGTCTCTTGTCTCCTACATCCTACCGGTCACCAAGCAACTACTCTTCTTGCACCCATATCTGGTGATCTTCACTGGAAACGCTAAATCCAAGCACTCCCCATCTTTCTCAATTCTGCCATGGTCATCAACAGGTCTTCTCTGGGCTGCTCGTCTCTTTCCCTTGCAATCCAATGTTCTAATATATATATATATATTATGCGCATGTGTGTGGTGTGTGTGTGCGCATGCATTCAGGCAAGTGTATGCATGTGTGTGTGTGTTTTCTGTGACTGCAGCAGCTTTAAAAACATCTTTTCTGTGGAGTGACACCATCAGACTAGAAGGGGACAGCACTCTTTTCTGTGGAGTCAGCCACTGTACTCTGTATTCCATCCACAAGGGCCCTGCTTAGCTCTTCACACTGAGGCCTCTCTTCCCAACAACATCAGCTCTTCCTAATCTCATTACCACTCTAGTCTCAGTGCAAACAGTCTCTTCAGGATGTCTTCACTGACTCTATAGACCTAGACAAACCACCTGTTATGCTGGCTTGACATTCCTTCAGTTAGCTCAGTGTAATAACAATGAACATAAAACAAGCAGCTTAACATATCTATCTCTGGGCTGGAGAGATGGCTCAGAGGTTAAGAGCATTGCCTGCTCTTCCAGAGGTCCTGAGTTCAATTCCCAGCAACCACATGGTGACTCACAACCATCTGTAATGAGATCTGGTGCCTTCTTCTGGCCTGCAAGCATACACACAGACAGAGTATTGTATACATAATAAATAAATATTTTTTAAAAAATAGAGAAAACATATCTATCTCTAACAGTATAAAGACAACGCCATTTTACTTACTACCTTATCCTAAAATAGTGTCTACTATTTAGGATAACATAAAAGCTTAAATTGGGGCTGGAGAGATGACTCAGTATTAAGAACACTGGCTGTTCTTCCAGAGACCTAGGTTTGGTTCCCAGTATCTACACAGTGGCTCACAACTGTCTGTAATTCTAGTCCTGGGGGATCTGATACCCTCCTCTCATCTCCATGGGCATCATGCCCTCACAAGGTACACAGGCATACCTGCAGCCAAAACCCACACACAAAATAAAAATAAATCTTGCTGGGCATCATGGTAGATGCCTTTAATCCCAGCACTCAGGAGGCAAAAGTAGAGACAGGTGGATCTCTGTGAATTCAAAGCCAACCTGGACTACACAGTAAGTTCCAGGCCAGCTAGTGCTTCATAGTGAGCCCCTGTCTCAAAATAAATATATTTTTAAAGATTTATTTATTTATTATATATACAGTGTTCTGCCCACATGTCAGAAGAGGGCACCAGATCTCTTTATAGATGGTTGTGGGCCACCATGTGGTTGCTGGGAATTGAACTCAGGACTTCTGAAAGAGTAGCCAGAGCTCTTAACCTCTGAGCCATTTCTCCATCCCAATAATAAAAATCTTTTTAAAAGGAAAGAACAACAAAAGTAAATAAAACTGAACATGTACTGTTTTGTTTGCTGACTTTTTTGTTTTTGCTTTTGTTTTGAGACAGGGTCTCAGTATATAGTTCTGTCTGTCCTGGATCTTACAATGTAGATCCATTTGGCCTTAAACTTGAAGAGATTCACCTGCCTCTACCTCCTGAGTGCTAAGATTAAAGCCTGCACCACCATGCCTAGCTATATACTACCCAGGTTCCATTTCCGGCACCCACATTACAGTTCACAACTACCTGTAGCTCCAGCCCCAGGGGGATCTGATGCCTTTGGCTGCTGTGAGCACCAGTACTCACATGCATACACAGAACTATAAATAAAGCAAACACACACAGAAATGCAAGATTAAAGGAGAGGAAGGCATATGGGAAGGGCTCAGTGGAGACCTGCAGAAAACACAGGTCCTACACATACTTACATCTCAGAAACTTCCTGATGTCTGTCCACTCACCTTAACCTCTAGGGACTGGGGGTGGCCTGAGAAGGCTGGACTGCTGTTGTAACCAGATGTGATGCCAGAAGACAGGCTGCCACTGGAGCTGGTGCACAGGGAGCTAGAGTTGGCTAGAGTTTGTAGTTTTTCCTCTTCCTGGGAAGAAGACAGATAAAACTAGCTTCTGATGATACACTCTCGCTACCGTACTCCCTCCTCTGACCTTCCCTCTCACCTCCACAGCTAACCACCACTCTTTCCAGAACCTCCTGCCTACTTCCCAGAAGCCACCACTCTCCTGCTTCCCCACATTCCTGACTCCACAGGAAAGCCCCTTCCTCCCACATTCTGGCCTGTGACAAATGTGGTCTGATGAGTGTGTAAAGGGAATAGGAGCCTAGCTTTGGGCTGGAAGCCCACCCTCCAAGTGGATCTCCATCACAGCTGCCAGAGTATAAGATCTGTCCCAGGTTTCAGGCCTCTCTTAAGGCAGAAGATCACTTCATTCCTCACCTTCAACAGCTGGGAGATGATCTGCTGGCGGATTCTCTGCTTTTCTTGTTCAGTCCGCTCCCTGAGCCGATTTCGAGCCTGGGCAATCTCCACCTTGGCCTCCTCACGGGCTTGATGATAGTCTCGAAGCATCAGCTCAATGTCAGAGGGTAGGTTGGCTGATCTTGACGCTGGTTCTGGGATCCTAGGGAAGTATACAGAGGGGGAAAGTCATCTTCTAACATGATGAGTGCATAAAGTATGGTCCTGCCCACCCTAGCAGGCTCAGCAAACCTCCTGCTGTCTACAAAGTCATCATTTTACATTCTCAGGGAGGTTTCTAGAAAGAGAGGAACGAGCCATTCTAAGACCCAGACACATAGACTTGCATAACATATGAGTCCCTTTTGTCTAATGCATTCTCATGATCTCTCTGTCCATCTTCTGCACAGCTATACCCCATTCCCTTTTCTACATCCTATTTCCATTTGCCCTAGACTTCCACATCTACCTCAGTTTATCCAGAAACCTGGAAAAGCCTCTGAGATGTTCAAATTCTAGTCCCTTTTCCCACAGAGCCTGCAGGAAGTGGGCTCTAGATTCATCCTTACCTAGTGGTCTCCACGACATCCTTCCTCAGCTGCTGCAGGTATTCTCGGCGTCTGCTGGGCAAGTCAAATTCCCAGGTGTGGAGATCCTTATTGGGCAGGAAGCTGAGGTGTTTCTGGGGACTGAGGCTTCGTGTTCGACGAAAGTTATGAAGTCGCTCAGCCCTCTCTCTCCTGAGGGTCTCTATGGTCTTTTTCTGCCTGAGGCAAAATGTGATTGATTCATTGAAGCTAGTCCTACATGGCCTTCACCCTGAAGATCCCTGAGGGGAGCAAGGGCAGAACTAACATCTTACTGTTAAGTTTCCTAAGGCCATGCCTTACCTTGCCCACCCTCACCCTCCAGGTCCAGGACCCTTACCTGGTGTAGGGCTTCTCCCAAGAAGACAGAGCAGGTTTTTGAGGAGTAAGCACCTCCCCTGTCCCACTCTGCAGCATCTTCAGCAGGGCATCTGTCTCCCCAAAGCCACGGTGCAGCTTTGCTTCTGTGAGGTCCACACTGAGTGAGGGTTTCTGGACTCCAACTTGCAAAGGGATGTGCTCCAATCGGAGCCACTCAGGATCCTGGCTGTAGTTGTCAGGAGGTTGCAGGGGCCTTTGTGTTTGGTCTGCAGAACTGGAATCACATCTAACCCCTAGATTCTCACTCACATGCAGCCCTCCACAAGATTTATCCTGAACTCTATACCAGTTATCAAACTTGTTATGAACTGGGAGGTCCCTCAGGCTGTGATGCTGGAGATCAGAGGCCACACACACATGTGAACCAGGGCAGAGCAGCCCCACAGGTTGGCAGGCCTGAAGTGACTCTACAGTAGGCCTTTGAAGCCCTGTAGCATCAGGGATGGGACAAGGGCTCAGGGGCTGAAGACCTCTCCATGAAGATAGATCCAGGCTGGGCTGTGGCCCCACTATAGACAATGAGCTCTCATCCCCATTTGCTATCCTGCCCTGCCACTGACTTGGCCTCCTGCTGTCCTGTGGACCATCCTCCATGGAAGCCACCTTCTCAGGCACAAAGCTGTCTTCTAATTTCAGGCTCCTGTGTCTTGGAGGAGGAGATGGCAGTCTGCTTGGGTCTCCAGTGCTGCTCATGGGCTGAAGCTGCTGAAGGGCCTGCCCTAAGAAACTAACTTGGAGACTAGAGTTCTGCTGTGGGCTGCATGGGGGGTTAGAATCAAGAACTAATTTCTCAGGACACTTTTCTAAGGGGCTCTTGCCTTCTCCATCCAGAGACCTAACTCTCTGAGAGACAACAGACTCATTAGTGGCTTGAGAATTATCCATTGAACGTCTTGGGTTACCAACAGCAAGGTCAGGGCTGACGTTAATCTCCTGGAAGTCTTCAAGAGGATGAGCTGAGGGAGCTGACAGAGTCACGCAGGCTAAGGGGTTGCTCAACTCCTGGGTGCTGGCACTAAATGTAAGGATTGGAGAGGAAGCCCTGTCCACCAGCACGGCACTCGAGGGGCTCATGTTCTTCTGGGTACTAGGCTCCTGGGTGAACTCTGAAGTACCAACTAAGAACCCTGAGTGATGAGAGATGCTGGAACTGTTGACCACCATGGAAGATTCCTCTGGCTGCAGGCTGGGAGGTGAGGAAACATCAGTAGAAGCTGGGGGGCTCACAAAAGGAAGGTTCTGCCCAAGATGGGCTTTCTGAAACTTCAAGTGTGATGAGGGCACAGGAGGGCTCTGTGGCTTATAGTGGGTACTTCCTTCACGGGGATCTGGGGTTTCTGTTTCCTCTGCCCTTTTCTTCTCAAACACTTCTGGGACATCTCCCTTTTCTTGAACCATGGTGCTGATACCTGAGTCCATCACTTCAAGGATCACACTGACTTCCTGAGGCTTGACATCTCGGGCCTGGAAGGGCAGAGGAGGTAAGGCCAGGTCCGTCTGGATACCCTCATCAACAGTGGTCTGAGTAGAACCGTCCATCATGAGGGCCTGTGGGGCCTCATCTGGGGAGTCACTCTTGATGTTCTGCTCCTTTGGGACTACATTTGGCTGAGAGAGACTCCCAAGCAGCTCGGAAGTGCTGTGCAGAAGCTGTGAGAGGTGGAGAGAAAGGTTGTGCATGCTGGTCCAGGAGGCCAGTTCAGAGCCTGACATTGTCCTGGCATCAGACTGAGCAGAGATATCGGTGCAACTCCAGTGGAGCCTGCTGCCCAGGGTCTGTGTTCCCTGCTCAAAGGTATTCATCCTGGCCTGCCCCACAGCACAGTCTGTCTCAGATGGGCAAAGCAGTACGATCTTATCTACTGCAGCTGTGGCACTCCCTCCAGCCAGAGGCCACTCACTCTTCAGACAGCCTCTCCTCTCAGAAGAGCCCTCGAATGGAGGTCTTGTGTCAGGATCCCAAGCTGAGGCAACTCCTTCAGATCTAGTCAAGATATGGGGCTTCTCCATGGCAAATGAGGAACTCCCTATTTCCCAGTCTTCCTTTGAACTTTGGTCATTCTCAATATTGTTGTGCATGTTTGACTGATCCCCAGTTTTGGCGTCAGTCCTTATATGGGAATGAAATGGGGATCTCTTGTCATCCAGGGCACTATCCATGCTGGAACACTGAGCCATATTTGATGGTATGAGGCATTGGGGTTTCTGGCTACAAGAGTCATCAACTGCACTTCCAAACACATACTGCTTCCAGCCAATATGCACAGGTCCCTGTGGACACCAGGGCAGGACATAGGAATTTACGTCACTAGAACCAAAGTGCAGTACTTCTTTGTCCACCTGAGAGTGCCAGTTCTCTGGCATACTCTGGACACTCAGTTTATCTGTCTTTCCTTGATGGGCCTGTTCCAAAGTACCAGGTATCCAGTTAGTCATGAAATCAGGGGTTGGCATACATGACACAGTAGATGTTGGATAAGGAGGAATGACAGGTTTCAGGGGCTCGTGTTCAGTGGGGCTATTGTTCAAGTTACAAGAAGCTTTCTGATTGCAATCCTGAGTCTTTGGAGATGTTGGCAATGGATTTTCTAAGGAATGGCCCCTGAGAAGGGGGCTCCACAATCTCTTTGGCCCCTGTGCATCTTTATCTGTCAAGGAAAGAGACTCCACACTCAAATTTAATTCTTGAAGAGATCGAGATGAGCTGATCACAGAGAATTGAGGTCTAGGGGAGTACCTGGAATGCTTAGTGCCAGAGAAGACTGCAATCACAGGGAGTGCGTGCCTGGGGCGGAGAGCCAGCTGTTCCCTTCCAGAGTAGAGTTGACCAGGAGTCAGGGCAGCAGGCTGTGATGTTTCAGTTTGCCCCAAGGGCAGAGAAGCTGAGCCTGCAAGGTCTGAAAACAAAGTCTGGGACACAGGAGACTTGGTTACAACTATCTCCTCTCTTTCACTATCTCTAGTATGAGAGCCATCAAAGCCACCTTCATTTGAAGATGTTAGATTTCTGACCTGGGCATGGTCTTTGCCACCTCCTGAAGCTTGCTCTCTTTGTTGCTCTTCTTCCTCCCACGAAGTCTCAATTTGAGAATGACAGGTGTGTTTTAACCTGCCTATAAAATTGGCTTGAGGACCCAAGCAGCTGTGACCCCTAACCTCAGTGGAAGGTTGTGTCTTTCCTGAGCAGTGTCTGGTAGTATTTTCTAAATGTCCATACTGAGCTGCTATTACCAGTGTACCATCAACAGATCCATCGTTTAAATTTAGGGTATGTGGTCCCTGAGTCACTACAGGAGGTTCTGGCTTGGTTTGAGAGACCTGTGCATTCTCCCCTACAGAGTTATCCTTCCAAGTCCTCAGTGGCTCAGAGTGTGTTCTTGCAGGATTGGTTGTATAAACATCCTTAGGGGCAATGCTGGTCTTCCCTGAAATGTTTTCCTCAGAACCTTCAACTGACCTTCCACCAGCAGGTACATGGGTGAGGCCATTTGCCTTCACTTCTGAGGTGGACAGGGAATAGTGGCGTTGAGCTGGAGAGGAGACAGCAGCTGCAGTGGATGGGTTGGGGACGCTGTTGTCTACAGACCCAGGTTCTACATTAACATGCTTATGCTTGGGAAAGCTCTCTACTGTTCTGTCCACTTCACAGTCCCTATATGGAACTACGGAAGGTGAGTGGACAGGATGTGGAGCGGCCTGAGGAGTTCCTTTCCTAAGAACTCTACAACACGGCAGAGTGGAGGCATGGGAGCAGCAGGCGTGAACAGCAGTAGGTTGAGAACCACTTAGTTGAGAAATCATTCTGTTTTCTTCCTCCTCGTAAGATGAGTCAAGTGGCCTGCTGCCTCTAGTTCTCCCCTCTAAGACAAGGCACTCTTTGGGGCACAGACATGGCGCCTCTTTTCTAACCCCACTAAGATGCAGGCTAGGAATCTGACCTACAAGTGGAGTTGGCCTTGGATTCTTGTTGTCAGCTCCGTGGGCTTCTGCCAGGTTAGAGTCAACATTTCTCCGCTGGACAGGATGATACATGTGAGCTTCTGCTTCAGCCTTTTTAGGAGCCCCTGGTTGAACAGCACATGGCGTTAGACTTGCCTTAATTTCTTCTAAGCCAGTAGAAGCATCTGAGCACTGGACATGGTCTTTCTTGGGCCCTAAAAGGCCTACAGAATTATCAACATGACAGATCACAGACTGACATTCATAATGGACTGCTTTTCCTTCCTGTGTGGTCACTAAGATTTTAACTGAGCCTCCTCCACATGTACAATCTAGACGTCTAGGCTCCTGATACTCTGGGATGCTATCCTGACTACCAAAGGATATGCCCTCTGCAGTTTTCCATGCAACTAACTGACTTTGCCCATGCAGAATCCTGCCAGGATCATCACAAGAAGTTTGAAAAGGTAAGACAGACACTTTCTCTGATCCCACCCTCCCATCCTGCTCTACAGCTGGTATAGAAAGAAGCCTGTCTGAGGCCAAAGGATCAACAAAGGACAGTGTCCTGGATGTTTCTTTCTTTGTCTCTATGACTTCAGAAGACTCAGACCATCCACTTGCTCCACAAAACTGTCTTGACTCTCTAGTAAAATGTCTTTTTTCTAGACCTGGGACTATGTGAGAGGAAGCCAGCAAATGATGCCCTGGTCCTCTGTCAGTTTCAGGGCTGGGCAGATGCTGAAAGTTCCCTGCACTGGGAAGCATGGCTTGCACTTCCTTCTCAGCATCCAAGAGGTCTGCAGACACAGCAGCTGGAGATGCCATATGCAGTCCTCGGGCTTCATTTCCATTCCTGGTGCTTCCCCACCCTAACTTAACCATTTGCTCCCGAGGCCTACCAGCAGCCTCAGAAAAGAGCCCTTCTTGTGAAGTCTCATGAGGAAGGACTGTCTCCTCAGTCACAAAGTCATTAAGCTGCTTCCTCTGTGCTTTTGCCTGTCTGATCTCTGCCAAGATAGCCAGGCATATGGATGCATGTATAGAGGAGTCAGGTAGCAGTGGAGGCTCTGGATCCGGCACCCTCGGTAGAGACAAAGATGTTGAGCTGACAGACTGCTGATCGGACTTCTCTTCTGTCTGCCTTTCCTCCTCACCCTGGTCACTGTCTTCTTGTAGGAGGAAACTGACCCTCTTTTCAGCCTGCCTTGAGACCCTGTCCAAGGAACTGTTTGTTTCTTTCTGTACAGTCGCCTCAGATTCAGAACCCAAATCTTCTTGGATAGTCAAGCCTGTTGAAGTGACTCTGAAGTCCCCTCTCTGGTCTTCTTGGGAGCTAGTGCTTCCTGTTATCCAGTCCTCTGTCTCTAGTAGAATGCTCTCTGGTATAAATGACTGATCATTAGCTCTCATGACTGTGGGCGTCAGAGATTCACACCAGGCAGTGCGGGCAGCTGAAGCATCCCCTATACCACTTCCCTGTGGGCTACTGCTTCTGGCTCCTCCACTGTAATCCTGATGCCCTACTCCAGTTGCCAAGGAACTTCTATTAATTTTCAACATTGTAGGCTCTAACATGTACTCAACTGAAGAGATGCCTTTAGTATCAGAGGCATGCAAACAGCTTCTTGATAAGCTTGGAAAATCCAAGGGTTGGGTACCACTCAGTTCTCTATCAGGAAGAGTTGCAGAGAAGCCTGTCTGATTATGGAACGGGGAGACAGGTTCCTTGCTGAAAAATGTACCCTTACAATCCTGGCTTGGAGTTGGAAGTTTTTGAGTCAGTGAGACCAAAGTCTCTTGCAGGTTCCCTCCCTTTTCCATGGCCAGTTCTTCAACTCTCCTGTGAGCTTTTGCATCCTCCAACTCTGAATCACTTGGGAGTTCAACAGTTTGGCTTTCCTGAACACTTCCCATAGTCTCTGGTTCTTTGAAACTTTCCAAGGTCCAAGCCCGGTCTTGGAAGTCTGATGATGCTTTTAGCAGCTCGTCATCCTTCTCAGGAGAGCTCTCTACAATGGGCTGCAATGGCAGAGCACTGGCTAACACGTTCATTCTCTTTGAAATGTTGCTAGGCTCTCTGAGAGCTATGTCCTTCTCCAAAGAATCACACATGTCCCTTGCATGCCCATCTACTCCAGGTGGTGGGTGTGAGTGTTCACTCTCAGACTTCCCCTCTTGTGCATGTCCCCTTGACCTAAAGGGGCTTCCTATGCTTTTCTGGACCTGGGCATTATTACTGACAGCATCGTTACCCTCCATTTCCCTAGCTTCACTGTCTCCAAAGATACCATCCTCAGTCTGCATTGGAAAAGATGGCTGATTCTCAAAGAATAAATGTTTTCCAGAACTTCCTGGCATCAGACCATGGTCAGCCCTCTCCTGGTCCTGGAGGTCCTGGAGCATCAACTCTGTACTTGGCATTTGAGAAACATGAAGCTGCTGCTTCTGCTTGGATTCAATTTCTAAGATGTCAGTTTCCAGCTGCATTACACTCCTGATCAGCCTAGCCATTTCGTCGGCACTGTTAACTCTCTTATTCTGCCTCTCTCCCAAAGGTTCTTCTTTGGACTTTATTTCTTGGGATTGCCCATGAGCCTTGCATTCTCTAGGTTTTCTTTCCTGAGAGCACATGGCTAGATGGCACCTTTCACAGGTGTACTGGGTTCCTGGAAGACTAAACTCTTCTTGGATGTCTTTGGAAATCACCTCCCTGGGAAGCACTGTTTCATTCCTCCCTTCCCACCTGTGAGGTGGGCTCCCACCTCCTGTCATGATCTCCGGGCTGCTTACTCGACTGTGCAGCGGTCTGGACGTCAGAGGAAGAGCAGTTTCCTCAGGTAGGACCTTCTCCAGGTCTAAGTTGGTGATCTTACCAATGAAGTCAGACCTGGCTCCAGATGAAGACTGGCTGTGAACAGCACAGGCCTGGATCTGTGGTGGGAGTGGGCTCTGTTCTTCCCCACTTGCCTTGGAGTCACAGATGAAGAGCAAAGTCTTTGACTCAGAGCCGTCAAAGGCGACACTGCAGTGATGCCAGGCAGAGGCCCCTCCTCCTTCCTCGTGGACTGAGAGGCTGTACTTTTTATTTAAAATTCCAAGTTGATTTCCACATTCACAAACTTTGAGGCTGGTAGAAGGGAGATGTCTGTTCTGAGCAAAAAAACAGTAAGCAGAATCGTGGTTTCCTTCCTTTCTCGTATTTCTAGAGCATTGCTCCAGTTCTTCAGTAACTTCTGTGTTCCCATGAGTTGGCCTCCTTGTTGTCATCTGCTGGGACGCGTCAATCTTAGAATTCTGGCCTTGTGACAACTTGGGTAAGTTATTCCTCCAGTTAGCTTTCTGGAGGACTCGATAGCTATGACCAAAGCCCCAGGCTTCCCTGGGGGGTGGGGATGGCACCCAGGCTTCCCTGCAGGCTGGAATCTCTAAGGCAGTTTCTGTCAGGGCATCCCTGCTTTTGGTTACATAAAATGTTTCCAAGGAAGGTGGCTGCAGAGAAGATGGAAAAGGACTCCAGGGAGCAGAGTGCAGGAAGAGCTCTGGACCTGACGGGAAAGTACAAGAAGCATCTGTATGTGTTCCATCTGCTTCCTTGGCATGCTGCTGAGAATCTGCCTTCTCCAGCAGTGGCTGCTGACAGCTGTTGTGACTTAGTCTTGGCTGAACAACAGTGCCTTTTTCGAGAAGAGTCCCATCTTGGGGCCAATGGTCTGCTTTGGTAGGTAAGATATCACGATTGTGAAAAGCCTTCTTCTGGAAGAAATACTGCCCAGAGGAAGTTATCAGCCTAGGGTTCCTGCTACCCTGAAGGCACCCTTCCAAGCTGGTCTGTTTGACTTCCCATGCTTCTGTCATATAATTTGGTGTCTTATTTCCTGCTATACAGGTCTGTGCATTTATAGATCCAGAAGTCAGTGATTCTAGGTCTGCCGAGTATGCCCCATTATAACTCCCTTTCTCAATGGTACTGAAGAGATCAGAAGTACTTTCTAAGTTGCCACTCAAACTGTCATGCTCTTTCTCTGCTCTTAAGTGCCTGATTTTTGATATGTGGACTGGAAAGTAGCTGAAATCTAAATTTTTAGAAACCCCAGGGTCAACTGGCAACTGAGTATCTACTTTATCAGAAGCTTCAGCTAGGGAGCTAGACTCTTCCTCCAGGCAGGAGAAAGCTGGCCTGGGCTCTCCCACAGCTTCCAAAACAGAATTAGAGAGTTCAAGGAGATACTTCTGCTGAAGGGAAGCCCAGTCCTTCTCATGAATACTACCTTCATGAGCCAGTGAGGTGGCAGAGGGAGCCAGCACACTTGACATGTCAGAATTGTGCGACTCTTCAGAGATGTTGTGGTAGGTCATGTCAGGAATTTCTTTGTCCCGGAAGACACCATCAGCTCCTGGCTGAAGGAACCTTTGACTTCCACAAACTGAGGGCTTGGATATATCTGAAGCAGAGGTTATGTACAAACCTGAACTACTGAGTGGCTTAGTACTGTCTTGGGGCAGTTTGTAGCTAGGTGACAGGACTGTACCTGGTGGCTTTACTTCTTCGATATTTAGCCTGTGTCTAGGCATCTCATCATGGGGCTGAATTTCATGTACATCAGGACTTGGACATAAAGAATGTACAGTCGCTGAGGGGCTGCTGGGATTGACCTTAGAGTCACAAGAAAACCATGAATCCACAGATACCAGGGGGCTCTCTCTTGTAAGCTGCATGCCTTGGAGAGAGTTGGCTTGTTCAGAATAGCTTGCCTCCATTTCTGACTCAGGCTGCTCACGGTGGGGCTGGAACTCAGGATCAAGGTAAAATGAATTGCTCTTTTTCAGGAAGGCATTAGGCCTGACTCCTGTTCTGTGGTTGATAGGGCTAGGCGTGCATGTTGCCTCCTGGTTTACTGCAGGTAGGGCAGCCTTGTGCAGGTGCCAAAAAGTCTCTGTAGGCATCTCATCAGAAGAACCAAGGAAAGGTTCCTCTTGCCTATCTTCTCTCACTTCTTCAGCATCAGTCAGGCTGTCCAGTGAAAAGCTCCTTTGTGCTTGACCACATAAGGTACTGTCTGAGGGCTTCAGGAGGTGTCTCACAGAGACTGAAATTCTGGCCCTTGAATGCCCATGGTTCATGGTGGAATGTTCATCCCCTGAGTCTTCTGAGGGGCTGTGGTACCCTTTCTCAACAAGTGAATCCTCAGATATTTGACTAATGTCACTTTCAGAGTTCTCTCGAGCTGGAAGATGCCATGTTCCCTGAAGGTCCTCTGGCTTCAGCTGCTCCTTTGGGACTTTGGCATAGACATAAGAGAGAGAATCCACTGAGTAACTGCTATCATTGTCAGATAAATCATTGTCCTTCTCTCTTACACAATCCCTTATAGGTCTGGAATCTGTGCAGAAGGCCAGCGTGTCTGGATCCCCTGTGTTAGGTTGTCTTTTTAAAGAACTGCCATGAGGCGAACGAGAGAACTTTTTGGCAATATCTCTGGCCCTAGCTGCCAGCACCCTCTGATGTTTTTTTGATGCCCGGCTTGGAGGTGTTGGTTTGGATTCTGTCTGAAAAGTTGTGATTACTTTCCCATATCCAGCTGCTTGCTCGGCTCCACTGAGATAAGTAGAGTGGGCAGTGGGTTCCTTGGGAGCCTTGTAGGTTCCACAGCTCCCCTCTTTTTGCCATCCAGTTTGTGTGTTGCCAGAGGCTTCTAGTCCCTTAGCCCTTCTGGTCTGTGCAGCAGGGGTGTGGGTCCTTGAACCATCTCTTGACTTTAGCTTTTTAGTTGCTAGGCCCTGGGAAGACATCTGACAGGACTGCTTACTCAATAACTCAATTTCCTGGCTACTGACAGACTCATGGCTCACAGTGAGACAGGTGCCTTGGGTAGAGACTCCCTTCCTGGTTGAGGCTCCCCTGGCAGGATAGCGCCTCCAGCCTGGTGGATGGAGGCTGTTCCTGCCCAGGCAACCTGTTCTTGGAGGGTAAGCAGTAGCCTGGGGAATGCAATCTGCTGATAGGGTTTTTTCTGGTATTTGGTGAATTGGGTCAGGAACAGGTGGTGACATGGTGGAAGGATCCCAGTTCATGAAAGCACTGTGGAAATAAGGAAAGCCATCTCAGAAAAGTAATGTCCCCTACGTACTATCAACAGAAGGAATATGGCTCTGAAAGAGGGTGGAAAGTAGGCCAATGCCACTCACCGTGTCCTACAGTCCTCTGCTCAATACACACAAAAGCAGACTGTTGACAACAGAACCCTGGCGTTCAGAATTCTCAGATGCATACTGTCACTCAACCCCCGCCCTCAACTGCTTTATCTTAGGAAAAGGTTTAAATGAATTCTATTTCAAGCAGTTGTCCATGTGAGGAAAGCAGGAACAATTGTAATCCTATAAAGACTCAAGCAGATAGATCTAAGAGGTGGTACCATCTACAGAACTCACCCACTCTGACACTAATAAGAAACAGGAAAGAATGACTATAGGAACTTCAAAAACTTAACAGTAGGTGGCAGTATATAAATCCAATTAGATCTTGATTTGAAAATCCAATTCACATTTGAAGCATCGTGCGAAAATGGAGTGTGACTCGGGTTTAGATTCTATCAAGCTATGAACCTTGATCTTGGTAGGTATGATTTGGCAGGTATAACAGAATATATTTTTAGAGGTACATACTTACAGAAATGGTGTTAAAATTACATGATGTTGCTTTAAATACTTTGGAAGATAGGATGGTAGGACTAGAAATGAATGTAGTACACATCTTTATAATTGCTGGAAATAGGTGCTGCATAAGTCTCACAACTTTGTCCATGTTTAAAGTTTTCCCATAATAAAAAATTGGTTTTTTTGCCCAGTTATTTAAAGAACAAAAAGGTGAGCAAGCATAACAGCAACAGACATCGTGTAATCTTCTGAGCAAGGCCTAGGATACACAGAGCAAGACACCAGCCTCTACTCCAAGAAATCTGGGAGATAATATGCTTCCCACTCTGTGACAGCAGACAGGGAGTGAGGAGCAGAGGAGGCAGATCCAGACAGGAGCCTGGGAGTCATGTGTCAGTTCAGGGAGGAGGCAGCCTGTGAGATCAAGGAGGCCTGTGGAGGTAGGACATAGAGGAAGCCGCGTCTGGACAGGCTAGGTCTAAAACATACATGAAAATGAGGCAAGCTCCTTTTTTTTTTTTTTTTTTTCGAGACAGGGTTTCTCTGTAGCTTTTGGGGCCTGTCCTGGAACTAGCTCTTGTAGACCAGGCTGGCCTCGAACTCCCAGAGATCCGCCTGCCTCTGCCTCCCAAGTGCTGGGATTAAAGGCATGCGCCACCACCGCCCGGCTAGGCAAGCTCCTTTAAAAGAAGAAATGAGCTGGGAGCAAGAGTGGCTCTGCAAGGACAAGACAGCCTGACTGTGAAAAGATGCAGACAGAGGAGAGAAGCCTGAAGGACCAGAGGAATAAACACCTCTCCACCTCACACATGAAGAAGCCCTGGGGAGTAAAGACACTGCCTGGACAGCTAGGTTAACTCCAGCTCCTGGTGCACATCACTGGTACCTGTGTAGCCGGGACAGGCGTTGGCTGTAGAGCCTTCGGAGACTTAGAGAGCTGCAAGTTGTCCATCTGCTTCTACGCCGAGAACCTGAGCGTGAGGTGTTAGAGCTGGAGACCCAACTTGGGGCCTTGGAAGCACCATCATCTGGGAGCCAAAAGAGTGCCCTGAGCTGCTCCAGTCTTCTCTGGGTCTCTAGCAGCCTCCGCTTCTTAATAATTCTCTCTAGCTGGAATGAAACTTTTTTCTGCCTGATGTTCCACACTGCAGCCCGAGAAGTGCGTGTCCGCAAGTGCTGCAGCTGCAGCACCCTCTTTTGGCTTTGAACCAGAGGGGATGGTAGAGTCTGAGGATCTGTTGGAAGCCAAGCATCAGGTGCCACAAAGGCCTCAAGTTCTTTCTCTTCTCTACTGTTGTCTTCTTGCTGTGCCTCCTGTAAGCTGGCTAGCCAGGTCTCTTCTCTGAGTAGCCACTGCTGGTCTGGGAACCAAAAACACCCAGAGAGAAGGTCAGCACTTTCTGCCTATGGCTGCCTCGACTCAGACTCTCCAGCCATGGCAGGAGCTGTGAGTAGTGGAATGGATTTGATAGAGTGGTGTGGCAAGTGAGAGCTATAGGGCCTCCCTACTGAAGGGGAAGGAAGGAAGATGTGTAGGGCTCAGTGTACCAGTGGACAAGTGGGGCGGGTGGAAATGCACAGACAAGCGTGCCACTGGAGGGACTCAGCAGAAGGTGCATCATTCTGAGGGGCCATAGAGCAGTCCATTTGCTTATTTCCAACCCCCTTGCGTGAGCTTCTGGTCTCTAAAAGAAGGGACAGAACACCTAGTACAAAAGATTCCATTTTATCACAAAGACAACAAAAGCCAGAATACAGAAGTTTGGCAGCATGGAACTGAAGAAGGCAGGCGAAGCAGACACCTTAGACAAAGGCACCTACTGTCTTTTATCTGCTGACTGTTATGTATCTGGTCCAATTCTGGGTCCTTCTGAACGCTACTCTGCCCTTCTACAGCCTGTTGTCTCAGATCCTCCACATAACATTGCTGTTGCTCAGTCTGGGCTTTGTGGGAGAGCTCGCCATTTCTTGATGTCTGCTGGTCCTTGTCACACTCCTCTTCCAGCACTTTCCTGTGACAAAAGGTCCAGGGTCACCCAAGCAAATCAAACTCAGAACAAATGGGTGGGAGACTTAAGTCCCTCTGAGCATACTCCTGAATTCAACAAGGTAGAAAGAGCTTCAGACATCTGGCAACTTGGAACAAACAGGTGTGTTGTCATAGGCAGCTCATGAAGTCATAGAATAGGAACAGAGAAGAGTCATCAGACTATCATGTTCTTAGAATTGTGGGTTTAGCAGAAACCCAAATTCACTTTCATAAGGAAATTATGAGAGTAAAGCATGTTTTCGTTGTTTATATTTTGTTTGTTTTGTTTTGAGACAGTAACCCTGTGTAGCCCTAACTGTCTGGGAACTCACTATATAGAGCAAGCTAGGCTTGAACTCACAGTTCCACCTGCCTCTGCCTCCTGAATGCTGGGATTAAAGCAAGTTCAACCGCATAGTTCATAAGGAAATCATGAGAGTTAAAGGCACAAAAAGCCAAGTGTGGTGGCACATGCCTTTAACCCTAATATTCTGGTTGCATAGGCAGGAGAATTATGAGTTTGAAGTTAGTTTTCCTGTCTCAAAAATAAATAAGTAAAAGACAGCTAAATTAAGAAGCTTTGTCTAGACTGGGAAGATGGCTTAGTGGATAAAACATTTGTCATGTGAATATGAGGATCAGGGTTTGGATCCCAGAATACATATAAAAGCCAAGCAAGCATGGTAGCTACCTGGAATCCCAGCCCTCGGAAGGCAGAGGATTCCCCAGTACAAGTTGGGTAGTCTAGAATTGGCAAGCTTTGGTGTCAGTGAGAGACCCTGCCTTAATAAAGAGAATGGAACCATTGAGAGACGCTGATGTCAACTTTAGGCCTACACACATACTCCAAACGTGTACATTCATATACACACACAGAGAGAAGCACTTTGTCCTTTAAAAATGAAAGAACTGAAAGAATTAAGGGTTTCTACTAAAATTTCCCCCAGGAAATACAGAAAAAAAAACCTTCAGAAATACTGGAAAGAAAAACTGTTAACCCAAAACATTCTGTACATATATTTACATATATGTAATATGTGTGCTTGTATTACGACTCCAAATCTGAGCCACAGTAATGGCTGAATTATAAACACAAACCCATCAGTGAGGCCTAGATAAACCCAGCTAAAACCCATAGAACATCAGCTCCAAGAAGCAGAGTAGGGATCCATATATTCTGAATTCCCTGGGTTACTCAGTTTTCTTCCCTGGGTGTTTCCCCAGTTCTCAGATTTACAACTTGCTTGTTTGTAGGAGAGCGCTTATTCCTTCTGGGGAAGCAGCAGCTGCAGCAATTCTGCATGGGGCTGCAAGGAAGACTGCAGGATGACAGTGTAATTACCCAAGCTGCCACACAGCCTCAGCCAGAAGGATGCCTCTGCTAAGCACATTTTTCAAGTTCCTTGGGTAGGTAAAAAAAGAAAATAACTACGCTACATGTCTAGATGTGGTACCAAAACCAAGTTCTCATTACTGGGCAGTCAAGGACCTATATCTAGCAATGGTTGCCTTTCATCTTAGGTAACTCCAGCATCCCCTAGGTACTGCCTGGTCACCACCTATTGCCAGGACTCTACTGTACCCTCTGCTCTCTCTGGCAGTTGTCCTCTGCTATCTCAGGGCCTCACAGTCTGCAGCAGGATTTAGCAGTGGTTACTATTACTGTAGCAGCACTGAGAGCTTCTTCTGGGATCTAGACATTTAAAGGTAAGTGCCACACCCCCTAACTCCAAATGAGAAATGCAAAGAGCACGTCTTGGAGGACAAAATTCCTTCCTGGTCCAGATCACTACTACAGGAGAAAATGGCCAATTCCCTCCAGTATAGAAACAGCTCTGGCCCTCTGAAATGCTCCTCCAGGAATAAACGAGGAACAGCAGCCTAGGATGAGGGCAGCCCTGGAGCCAAGCCCAGGTAAGAGTAGAAGGAAAGACTGCCCACAAATCCAGACTGGGTCATGCATTTTCCTCTGCCAGTTCCACCCTCTAGCCCCTTTGCCCAATCACTAGCTTAGGAGCCATACCACCTAACAAGGGCTGGCACCAGATACTGGCTACAGTAGATAGTATAGTATAGGCCCAGCACAACCTATAGGCCCTCAAGCTGGTGCTGAAAGGTAGGGGCAGTCCATGTGAGAGGCTTTGATTCTGAAGCCCTTCACTCTCCTCGGATAAAGAGCATCTTCCTTCTTAGTGTTGATGAAAGATCATGTCAGTGCCCATGGAGCTGAGGATCCTGAAGATTTAAAAGGTAGGAGGAGACTACAGAGCACTCTGGGGAGGACAGCGAGCTGCCTGAGACAAGAGGACAAGGAAGAAAGGAAAGCAGCTTTCCTGAAGCCTCAGTCACTGGGGTCATGGGAATGAGGGTGTGCCCACTCAACTCCTTTGGTCCTTTTCACAGGACCCCTGGAAGGAGGTAGCCACACTCTTAATTTAGAGGTAAGGAAACAGGGTCAGAGAGTAAGTGACTGGCCTGAGATCACACAGCCTTTATGTGGCAGGGCCAGGTGTCAGTCTGTTTGCCCAATTCCAATGCACCTTCTGTATCCAGAGCTCTTTACGTTGCAGTGTTGTTCCCAATAAACTCTGCACTTTGAGAAAAACCAGGTCTTCACTCTGTCTTCCTAACAGAAACCTTACCCAAAACAAAGTCTCTTTCATAGCTTCCCCACAAAACAGGAAATCCTCTCTGAGAAAACAAGAACTTTGGCCTTAGATCCTAATTCTTCTTGGCCTGGATATCTTAGTCAGCTTTTCCAACTTGCCCTTCACTCCACAGGACCCCAAGACCTAGGATCACACTCCCTTAAACCTCTGCTGTAGCAAAGTTCAACCTGTGAGCACTCTGTGAGGGTGCATTGCTCACCCCCACCCCAGTCCGACAGCTCCCACTATCGTGTCAGACCCAAGACTGTCTTCATCTGCCACTGACTGTTCCTGACCAGAAGAACATGCTGTGAATCCTGACTCGGAGGCGCTTGGTGTTCTTGCTAGTGATCTCACTGGTATCAAGTCCTCTGCTGAACTTTCCTACAGTTAGATATGATGGTGACGGTACAGGTCAGTCTAGCTAAAAGGAACAACAGAGCTTCCAGGGGCAAACCCAAGAAGGAGATTCTGTATAAGAAGGATAATGAACTAGAAAACCAGCTGCTGTCAATTGCATATAAAACTAACTCAGGAGTTCAAAGTTTATCACAAAGCAGGTGAAGCAGGAGTAAGAACAAAATCTCAAGATGCTTTCATATTGTCCTCGTAGGCACAGCTATGCATTGTTGGTTATGAGAGAATAAAGGAGAGATGAATTTTCTAGAATCCAGAGGAAGCTATATAATCTGGAAGCTAACAGAAATATGTAGTATGAGCTCACACACCGGGATTTAAAGGAACTGTGGGGAAGTGAGGTTTAGAGCAGTACCAAAGATGTCTGCTAACACTTCCCAGTTATATCTTGTCGGCAGGGAGATGCATGTCTTTCAGAGAGGAGAGATGAAATACCAAGCAGGAAGCAAATGAAGGCCATGGCTACCTGAGTTACAAACTCGGCATTCAGTTCAGCATTTTCAGACTACTCATGGTCAGTTTTTCATTGCTGTAGCAAGCACTTGAGAGAAGACGCTTGAGAAAAGGATTCATCTTAGCCCACTAGTTCAGAGGCCCCACACCTCCACCGCTTGGGCATGAGCATCACTGTGGGGGATGCTGCAGAGCGGCTCACCTCATGGTAAATGGAAGGTTAGAGAGGGGAATGGGGGAGAACGATGCACCCCCAAGAATGCACCTCCAGTAACCTACTTCCTCCAGCTTTACTCGACCTCACGAAGGTTCCAGAACCTCAAAGGGTATGCCACAAGATGGAGCCTGCGGGGAACCTTTCATTTTCAAGCCATAATACTTGCTCATGTCAATCTGGACCAGATGTGATCAGACCTTCGTTGTTAACAAGCCCTTCCCGGTTCCATTCCATTATGGACTAAGAAGCAAAGCCAGGAGACTCCACTGGTACAGATTCTCACCTCTCCTTCCAAAGGACAGGACAGAGACCCAGTCTTGAGGCAGTGACATCTCCGTCCAAGTCCAACCATTCCAAAGAGCAACTGCTGCCAAGAGCCTCTCCAACCTGGGATAAGGAAAAAACAATGAGCCCAATGGAGCATGCAGAAGCTTCCCTAACAGCCACTCAGAAATCGCAGCCAGGCTTACCTTAAGCCTGTTGTGCCGCAGCAAAGCAGCCTCAGCTGGGTGATTAAATCGGAACTTCTGTGCTTTCCCCAGGGTGATGACAGCTCCTTTGACACACAGACAAGAGTTCAGTCCATGATTGTGCTCTGAGTACATACTGTTAGATAAACTAATGCCTACAACAAGGTGATAATTTTGCTAAGTTGATATGTATTAATTATACATCTTGCAATTACAATCAGATAAACAGCAGGGCAAGTTTCAGGTAGCATAGTCAGAGAAACTTCATGAAGAGGCAGACTGAGTTCAGTTTCAGAGAATAGGATTTGAATGGATTAATACTAGAGGCATACTGACACCAAGTCTTTACAGCACACTAAGAACTTCAAAAAACAAACAAACAGACTTCATCCAATCCTGCCTTATGCTCCCATTATCTCAGATGGAGAAACTAAGGCTCAGATAAACAAGCACAAATTTCCACGAGTCATTCTCTACTCTTCGGTCCTAGAAGGAGGATTGTATTAAGAAGTCTTCGGGTCTCGGTGCAGAGGTTGATTAACACATGATTGAAGCTTGCTTTATTGAGCTCTGTGGGGTCCTGAGGTTGAGGATGTTCATCATTCATCCAGATATACACAGGGAGGTAGACAGTCCTACCTTGAGTCAGACGGCAGGAAGCAGTGACCTCTCGGCCATTAACTGTACAGCGTGCCCCTTGGGTAGGCCGGAGAATGACCACCCCACAAGTGCTAGTGATTGTGCAGTGGTCCCTCTCAATCCACTGGCCCTGAAGGACTAAAGAGGTGTGGGGGAGGGGTAACCTGAGTGGGGAAGCCATTCAGGAGAATGACTCTTCCAGTTTTTACAAGATCCAACCCAACAGCTGACAAGGAAAGAATACCCACCACCTGAAACCACCCAGAGCTCAAAGTCTCCCCCTAGATAAGCCTCCTCCTTCCAACTTCCAGACCCAAAAGCTAGCAGCAGAAAGAGAAGCAGACCCTTAATGCTTCAAAGACTCCTTTTCTCTCCAAATCCAGTAGTAAACTTTTTAGGCACAAATGCTGCCTATGTGTCAGACTACCCACCTATGTCCTGTTCCTGGTCTGAATCAATCCTTCCTATTTTTGTTGTCCCCTCCTGTGGGGGGAAAGAGAGAAGACATTTCACAAAGAATACACAGAGACGTAGCCCTGCCCGCAGAGCACAGTCCACACTCGTGTGTGATTGGGGTCTTCCCATACCCATCTCAGCATTGTCAGAACCATTCCTAATTTAAGTCTGGGCTGTCCTGCCTTCCATCCACTTGCTCTGCAGTCCAGGAGGACAGAGGGAAACAGTAACACTATAGGAGTACACAGCACTGACTATGTGCAAAGCCCAGCAAGTGCTGACAAACTCTGAAGTCAAGGAATAGATACAGCTGTTGGTCAGAAATTCTCCAGTAAGGCTGGGCAGTGGTGGCGCATGCCTTTAATCCCAGCACTCGGGAGGCAGAGGCAGGCGGATCTCTGTGAGTTCGAGGCCAGCCTGGTCTACAAGAGCTAGTTCCAGGACAGGAACCAAAAGCTACGGAGAAACCCTGTCTCAAAAAATCCAAAAAAAAAAAAAAAAAAAAAAAGAAAGAAATTCTCCAGTAAAAGGGACAGACATATACTTCATTCTCATAGCAGCTAAGGTTAGTGTGGCCTATGTTTGATTCAAGAGACTCAGAGACTTTCTATGAGACTTATGAATTGTTACCTTCTTGCTTTGCAGAGGAAGCATAACAGATGCCAAATTCTATGAAGGGTAAAGCACAAATAGGGGGAGATGCCTCTAGAGTCAAAAGGAACTGGAAGAGAGTAGAAGAAAGCATAGGCAACCAATGTTAATATAAGCAAACCACTGAATTAGTAGAAGACTAGGGCCTTTGGGCCCCAGGATTATGGCAAATCTACTATAGACCATACACTCTATTAGGCAGAGATGCTAACTTGAAGGCCCATCGTCACCATTTCTTAAGTAGACATTTGCTATGTCCCAGGTATTATGCTGAACATTTTGTAGACATCTTCTTGTTTGCTTGCTAGTTTTTTAAAAAAATGTTGTTTTTGTTGGTTTTTTTGAGACAGGATCTCTCTGTGTGGTCCTGGCTGTCCCGGAACTCGCTCTGTAGACCAGGCTGACCTCAAACTCACAAAGATCCACTTGCCTCTGCCTCCCAAGTGCTGGAATTAAAGGCATGCACCACTACCACCCAGTTTTTGCTTGCTTTTTGAGCCAGTAACCACTGTGTATCTTGGGCTGGACTTGAACTCTCACCTTCCCGCCTCAAATCTCCCAAGGGCTGGGATCACTAGCATTTACAATTATGCTTGGCTTTATTTAATACTTTAACACTCCAAATGCTGGTATTACTATTTTCATTTGCCTGTCTGTTTTGTTTTGTATTCCAAGACAGGTTTCTCTGTGTGTAGCCCAGGCTGGCTCTCATGGACTTCACTCTGTAGACCAGGCTGGCCTTGAACTCACAGAGATCTGCCTACCTCTGCCTCCCTAGTGTTGGGATTAAAGGCGTGCACCACCACTGCCCAGTTTACTGTATCCGTATTATAGGCCAGAAATCTGAAGCTCATAAGGGAGTAAATTGCCTAGAAAACCCATTTGCTAAGTAGGAAAGCTGTGGCTAGAGCTCAGGTCTCTGAACCCCCAGCCCATGTTTTTTTAGCCTCACCATAACACTGCCCTAAGTGGGAGGTTTTCTAAGTGCCCGAAATCACCACTAGGCCACACTTTCAGGAACAAGAACAGGGAGACCTCGTAGGTTTCCCAAGACAGCATGTGAGAAGAATCCTGGGAGCAAAGAAGTTCTGGTTTGCCCTGTGCCCCTCTACCTCTCCTCCCTGAATACAAGTCAATAGTTGCCAGCCTCTACCAACACGGACCAGGGAGGAGTATCATGGCTGATCTTGGTTGTCGACTATATCTGGAAACCACCAAAACCCCAGCAGCTGGGCATAGGGTTTTAGGATCCAGCCAAGGAAATTCTTCTTTGAGGTGAGAAGACCCACCCTGTGGTGGTTTGAATGAGAATGTTGAATACTGAGCCCCCAGTTAGTGGAACTGTTAGGGAAGGATTAAGAAGTATGGACTTGTCAGAGGAGGTATATCACTGGGTTTTGAAGTTTTAAAAGCTCACACCAGGCCTAGTCTTTAACTTTTTTAACTTTGCAACTTTTAGATCAGATGTGAGCTCTCGGCTACTGCCCCAGTGCCATGCCTATCTGCCTGCCTGCTGCCTGAGGGTCATGAACTAACCCTCTAAAAACACAAGAAGTCCCCAATTAAATGATTTTTTAAAATAAGTTGCCTTGGTCATGGTGTCTCTTCAGAGCAACAGAATAATAACTAAGACACACTCTAAATCTGGGCCACACCTTCTGTGTGGCATGGAAAGAAGCTCCTTGGCTTTTTGCTCTCTTGTCCTCACTCCTGCTGGCAAGCCCATCTGTTCTGCTGCTAAGGCATTCCTTCCCTGGTGTCACAACCTACTTCTTCAGGATTCCAAGTGAGACTTAAGATCAGATGGGTCCCTGTGGACTGAACAACTACTGGATTCTTCTGGGAGGCTGCCACTGTTTGACCAGCTGTAAGCCACTCTAATAAATTCCCCCTCCACACTCTCATTTTATCAGTTTTATTTCTCTGAAGAACCCTAACTAATACAATAGGTTAAAACTCTTCATGTTAATTTAGGGACTCTTGACGGTAAAGTACATTCCCCCCAAAAGGATAAGGGCCACATAATATCGTGAAACTATGACAATAAGGTGATGAGCTCTCAGATAACAAGCACTTCGGTGGCCCTTTCTTTGCTGTTCTTACTTTTGCCTCTTTCCACAGGCAGTTGGTGACCCTTATCACAAGGTACCAGCCCTCTCTGCTCCATCCACTCTTCCTGTCCCACCGAGGAGCTTTCCAATGTGGCCCAAGAGAAAACTGCTGGCAGTGTATTACCAAGGGACTAGTTTCAGGTCTGTGACCAAGCAAGCAACTAAATAAAAATGTAAAGACTCTTGGATCACTATTATTGTATAGTTATTTAAGCCACAATCAAAACAAATCATAAAAATAATATGGGGATGGGGCTGAAGAGATGGCTCAGCGATTAAGAGCACTGGCTGCTGTTTTTTTCAGAGGACCTCAGTTCAACTCTCAGTACCCACATAGCTCACAACTGTCTGTTTACTCCCGTACCAGGTGATCCAATGTCCCCACATCGCCTCTGTGAGCATCGGGCACGCATAGGCTACACAGACATATATACAAGAAAAACACCCATAAAATAAAAAACACAAAACAAGAACAAAAAAGGATATGGGTCCATAAAGTACAGAAATGCCAGAATTAGAAATTAACTAGAATGTTGCTTCAGTGGTCTACCAAGGAGCAGGGAGGCTCTGAACTCACTAAATGAGAATTAGCAACCCTGCCTCCAGGTCTAAGATTCAAACATAGCCATGGCTCTTAACCCTCTGCTGCTACCACAAGCTTTCCCACCTCACATCTCACTTCCTCTCCTCACTCCAGATTCCATCAGTGATTCGGAAAAGTTCCACCCAGATGGTGACGTTTTAACAGATCTGGTCTCTTCTGATCCCTAAGCTCTCCCTATGGTTCTGAATGATGGAAAGATCTAATTAGTTCTGGTATTTAGATGTGTTAAGGTAAATTAGGCAAGCACTTCTGCCTGAAGCGTTTCACTGAGACAATGTATGTAAAATGCAAAGCACACCAGAAAGTAAATTACTTGAGCTTTCCACCTGAGTGCTCAAAGGACTTACTTATCCCATGCACACCGAGGAGCTTGGCTAACATCTTTCCAAATATCCCAAACAGCCTGATTTCTCCAGAGATGGCAGCAATGCACATATCTCCTACTTTGATTTGTTCTTTTATAATGTCTTCTATAGACATTAATGAGAACAGAATTGAAGCTTCTGTAAGTACAGGAATATTGGCCATGTGAAATATGTTTTGCCATCCACAGGACTGTCCTCAAACAAAAGATCATTTTTGAAGGGGATAGGCAGGTTGTCAACTCTTCAAATTGTCCATTTGGAAATGATGGCTGGCCAGGGCTCTTATTTGGAGAGCCTAGACTTTTACTTGACTTTTACTTTTTCTAGATGAATGCTTATCATCACCCCCTTACCACCAGTTCCTTAGACCCTCCCTCATGCGTTCTGCTTCCTCTTTATCCCCTCTTCTTCTCTAGGAAGTGCTGTGATGGAGATGGGGATGGGATGGAGGGGAGGCATTTGTCCTTGTTGATTCCCAGGTTGAATGAAAGACAGTGTGGGAAGAAAACTTTCTAGTCTCTTGAATTTGCTCATGTTTAAGCAACCTGTATTTGTAGTTTAGAAGTTCTCACATTGTCTTCTTCAGAAATAAACTGGCCTCAGACTCAAAGGAGCTTCCTGGGTCACCTTCCTGAGCAGCAGGGACTGCAGGCACATGGCACTCTTCTCAGCTTATACTAATTATATTTCTGAGGTTAGGATTGTGCTCTCCTTATTGCACTCCTGTGCTCCAGGAAGCCAGAAAAGCAGTGTAAGAGGTTCCATTCTTACCTTAACATGAAGAAATTCAGGAACAGAAATAAACGAGTTACAGGAAAGCATCAGTTGAAAACAAATAATCATTCTGATCGCTGGCTTCCTCTAGCCATTGGCACAAACCCAAACAAACCCCACCCTGTGGCTGGATCAGACTCCTGAGCACAAGTCCCAAGGCAGCTCTGAGCCCTTGGTCTGATCCCTAAGAACATGGCTATGACGTCAGGTTTCCTCCCTTCACCTTTGGGCCAGTGCTCAGGAAAGGGGGAGCTGCACCAGCCTCCTCACCTTGAGGTGATAAAGCACGACACCTGTGCTGAGCACGTCATCTTCCAAAGCCATCAGGTGTGGCAGGCTGGAGTCGATGACCACCCGAGCCCTCCTCCTGTTGATGTCCACACCGTAATGCTCCATGATTGCCTGCCAGTCATTCCATTTCTGTGCCCACTCTCGAGCCAGCTGATCCATCTGCAGAGGGACAAGAGATGACAGACTCCCTGTGTAGGGAGCAGACTGGAATCCACTCTCACCGTTGCCCAGTCTTTCATTCCTCATGCTCCCTAGAGAGGCCCCTGTACCTTCTCATCTGTGAGTGCTTCCTGTGTTTTAACCTTTCTTCAATAAGCAAGTATTACTTTCATAAACGGAAGCTCCTCCAATAAATGCTTACATTTTTCTTCAATGAGCATACATTGTTCTTTCAACTAGAAAAAAATGAATGTGCCATGATTTGGACATGAAATGCCTCACAGGCTCCTGTTGTAAAGACTTGGTCCCCAGCTGCTGTCATTGTTTTGGGAGGTGATGGAAACTTAGTAGGTGGGACCTAATTGGAGGAAGTAGGTCACAGGAAGTATGCCTTAGAAAGATGTAGCATGTCCCTGGCTCCTTCCTGCCTCCTTTCCCATGTCCCAACTGCCATGAAGTAATTACTTTGTTGCATTATGTTCCCTTATCACAGGCCTGCAGCAATGGGCCAGCAACTATGGATCATGAAAACTTAAAATCTGTGGAAACTCAAAGCCTGTATGTGATTGGATGTGTGCACTTCTTCCACTCCCATTGTTCAGTCATGTGTTCTGTGTGTGCAAGTGTACGCACAGGTGTGACTACATGCAGAAGCCAGAGAGGTCACTGGGTAATCCTATTCTACCTGGCTTTTTACATGGGTTCTGTGGAACTGAACTCAGGTCCTCATGTTTGTACAGCAGGATTTCTTACCCACTGAGCAATGCCCTCGCCCCAAACTAATCTTTCTTCCTCTCAGGTAGCTCTAACCCACAGCAACAGAAACTTAACGCAAAATGTTATTTCAATTAATTGATGCTTCTCAGACATCAATACTTACTTACAGTTACCCTTTCTGCATTGTTTTTTCTTTTGTTTGATTTTTTGAGACAGTGTTCTCTGTGTTGCCCTGGCTGTCCTGGAACTCATTCTGTAGACCAGGCTGGACTTGAACCCAGAGATCCACTTGCCTCTGCCTCAAGTGTTGGGATCAAAGGTGGGTGACACTGCCCATCTCTGCTTCTTATTCTTATGTGCTCCGTTTTCAGGATTCCTCTTCTGACCTAACATTTCTTCCCATGTATGTATCACCTTGAGTTTCATTAAGTCTGCATCTGGCTCAAAGGTACACAAAGCACTGAGAGGAATCCGACCAGGCTGTACGGAACTTGACTAAAGACATGTAATAATAAAATTGCAGGAATAAATGATAAAGTACTGAATAATTACTAAATGCCAGGAACACAGGGTTTCATTTCTTTTTTCTGCTCATATTCAGTCTCATTCACCCTGTCCTGTCCCTCTCCACTCTTGTGGGTCCCTCAGAGTTTTAAAAGTAAATGTATCAAAGCTTAGAGTCCTTAGGTTAAGGACTGAAGGCCAAGAGGGAACCATGTTAAATTCAAGATCTTTGCTTCCTTTTGCTAGAAACTGAAATGTATGCAGAAGACTTATCCTGGGAATAGAAGAACTAAGAACACTCAGAAAAAAATAGATTTAGGAAAGCAATTTTTTCATAAGGGAAATACTTAGGAAAATACACAAAATTCAGATACAAGTATTTAAAATATTCTAGCAAAATTATTTAAATTTTTCATTAATGGTTTTCACTTTCTGTTCACAACTCTTCTTGATGAACACTGTCTTCCCTGTAGCACATGTGTGCACACTGTCACTGTCCCACATCACTCTCCCATTCCACAGCTTTGCTTATGTCATCTACCTCTCTACCAGTCTTTCAAAGTCTAGCTCAAACCTGTTCTCTGCTTTTCAGCATAGGACAGCTCCTCCAGAAATGACAGGTATAATGATTTCTTCCTTATCAGACACCTCATGAAGCACAGCAGCCTGTGGCCACCTGAGTAAAGACTCTTGTATCCCTTGAACCTTCACTCGAAGTGCTCAATCTGTGAATACATGCTAGTTTTCTGACTAGAAAATTTACTAGATTTGCTGACTAGAAAATCATTTTTTCAGCCATGCCATGGTGGTACATGCCTTTAATCCCAGCACTCGGGAGGCAGAGGCAGGTGGATCTCTGTGAGTTTGAGGTCAGCCTGGTCTACAGAGCTAGTTCCAGGATGGGCTCCAAAGCTACAGAGAACCCTGTATCAAAAAAAGAAAAAAATGAATTTTTCTAAGCCACTCACACTATCCAAAAGAAGCTGTCATAAACCCGAGAAGATAAATACAAAGAAAGCCATTTACCATCAACTAACTCAAGCCTCAATGGGAAGAAAAATGATCTCTGAACTAGACAGATCCTCTCTGCCCCACCTACATGAGGAATACCTGGAGTGATCAAACTTATCTCCAGGATACTGGAAAGTTCAACTGGGTCCACTCAACAAACACACCCACCTTCAGGTCATTCCGGAGGACCACCTCCTTCAGGCTTTCATCCAGTTCATCGTTTAATGAGCGGATGTTCCTCTGCACAGAGAAGGGGGGGTCAGTTCTGATGTTTTCTCTGAATCAACTACAAATAAGTTCCATCATATACACTTGAGAAGGATAAAGTATAGATAAAAGTATAGACTTCACCACCAAAATTAGAAATAAGTCAGGAGCATTTAGTATTTGGGTTCATATGAATACAAAGAAAGAGAATTAAAATAAAATTTTCTCTAGGACCCAATTCCCCATATCTGTCTCCACAGAGAGCAAGGCCAGTAAGGCCAATGTTATCTAGACATGAGATGATACAAGAAGGCATCCAGCTCATCTGAAGTTGCACAGAAAAATCAGGACATCCTTCTGCCTTTGTTCCATCCCTGCCAACTGAAAACATGAAGAGAGAGGGCTCAGCCAGTGGAAGCACTTGCTCTGCGAGCCCAGCTACCTGAGTAAGAACCCAGAGCCCGACGTGGATGGAGAGAACCAATCTGGAAAGTTGTCCTCTGACCTCTACATGAATCTGCGCACCCCTGGTCACACAAACACACAATAACATAAAACTTGAACACACGGAGTATGACAAGCCCCAGGTGTTCAAAGGACAAGACCATCCGTCATTAGAACATGGAAGAGTTTTGGCTGCCACATACCAGTTCAAAGCTCAGCAGCATGGCTTTCAGCCTATCAATCTCCTCCCTGAGTTCTCGGATGAGCTTCACACTCGCATCCTGAAAAAAAAAAGAACTCAGTCACCACTGGCTCACACTAGGTCCCAAACTGCTGTGAAGTGTTAGTTGGAGAAGTGTTATTCTTTGGGAATGATCCCAGGACCCACAGTATCAGCTTCATCCAAGAACTTGTAATAAATGCAAACTCTGGCCCCACCCCGGAAAGCAATTCTTTTTTTTCTTTTTATTCTTTTTTAATTAAAATTTCCACCTGCTCCCCGTTTCCCATTTCCCTCCCCTCCTCCCAAATATTGCCCCCTCCCCCCACTCCCCTCCCCCTATCCCCACTCCTCTTCTCCACCCCCCAATTCTTGAGGGTTAGGGCTCAACCATGTCTCACAAACTAGTCAGGTGTTTCTTTTGCATATGAGCTTTGAAAATCATCACCTTAGAGCAGGCCAAGGAAGCTCATAAATGCTAATCCTCCTATATGATGACTAAATCTGATATATGAGACAAATAACTACATCCATATTCCCAAATATTGCTTATAAATGTTCTTTTACATTTAAAGGGGGATATGATATAGATATGAATAATTTGCATTGGTATGGATTTTAAGGTCAATTTTGTTATATGTATATGTATTTCTGCTCTTGATTAAGGTATTGTGATTGTGTAGTTCACTTAAAACTGTAATGTATAATTAGGAAATATAGGTTGTTAATGGATAATCATTAATAATAGTCAAGCTTGTAGTCATATTAGATTTTCTAGATATATAGAGATATATTTCAGATAGGTATTCTTCATATCTTTTAAAGACTATAGAATATGGCATTTAATGTTTTAATAACTTAGGGCTTTTCATGACAATGAGACACATCTGCTCCTGACAGCACCAATCTACTTCAAGAGGAAGGTGGGCACCGAAGAGGCTCCTTAAGGAGTTTGATAGCCATTTGGGCAAGAAACTGCTCTTGCATGGACTGATGCATAAACTGGATACAAAGAACCCGCAGAGAGAGGACTGCTGAACTTGCCTAAAGGTGAGATGATCTTTCGGGGTTCTTGAATCATGAAAGAGTATGTGAAACATTCTACAGGACACAGCAGAAAATGACTGAACTGTCTTTAAAATTTCCTGCTTCATGGAAGAGTCTTCTGGATACTATGGGCCTGAAGGCCAAAGATTGATGCCCCAGTGATACAGAGGAACTTTGGGTAACTTGCCAGGCAGCGAGATGTCTCTGTCATTTCTAGAGTTTGGAAGTTGCTTATTTCTTGTTTACTTAGGTAATATTATATCCTTCTAGAGTCTTTGATGGAGTTGAAGAATGGTTAGTTAGTTTTAGTTTTCCTTAGTTATGATAAAAGATAAAATAGATCTAAATATTGTGACTGTAATTCTTGCTTTATAACTGTTTTGCTATATGTAATTTTACTATGGTAAAGTTAAATTTTTTTTTTTGTTTTGTTTTGTTTTTTGTTTTTTCAAGACAGGGTTTCTCTGTGGTTTTGGAGCCTGTCCTGGAACTAGCTCTTGTAGACCAGGCTGGCCTCGAATTCCCAGAGATCCGCCTGCCTCTGCCTCCCGAGTGCTGGGATTAAAGGCGTGCGCCACCACCACCCGGCTCTTTCTTTTTTGTTTAAACAGAAAAAGGGGAAATGATATAGGTGGGTCCTCTGTCTATGTGTTATTTTCATTGGTTAATAAAGAAACTGCCTTGGCCTTTGATAAAACAGCAGCTTAGATAGGCGGAGTAGACAGAACAGAATGCTGGGAAGAAGGGAAGTGAGGCAGACACTATAGCTCTCCTCTCCAAGATGGACACAGGTTAAGATCCTTCCTGGTAAGCTACCACCTCGTGGTGCTACAAAGATTACTAAATATGGGTTAAAGCAAGATGTGAGAATTAGCCAATAAGAGGCTAGAACTAATGGGCCAGACAGTGTTTAAAAGAATACAGTTTCCATGTAATTATTTTGGGTAAAGCCAGCTGGTGGCCAGGAGCCGGGCAAGCGGCCCGCAGCTCCCACTACAATACTGCCTTCCAAAACAGCCCTTAGGTGCTTTAGGTCTGTCTGTTCCCCAGCTGTGTCCCCTGCCCTGAAACTTTTCACTGAATCTCCAAGAGGTAAGAAACATTTGCAATGTTCCTATCATTACTCAGTTTTCGAAACAACAATTTCTTCCTACTCCTGGTTTAATCCAAAAGAGAAGTCAATTGCAATTTATATAATAAAACTCAGGCACAATTATCACTATCAATTAAAAATAAAAACATCAAACTGAAGCTTTCCAAATGACAATCATACACTAGGGCTCTTAAGAGGAATGGCTGTAAAGAAATGACTAAAGGAAGTTATTCATAAAATTATTTGTTGATAACAGTAGAGAGATCAGTGAAAGGCTAGTATCATTTGCAGAATACAAGTCTGGATGAAAACGCTGTTCATTAGTGTTTTGTCAACTTGACACAAGCTAGTCACCTGGTAAACTGGAACTATCAGCCTGGCCTATAGGTAATCCTGTGAAGTGTTTTCTTACTTAATGATTGATGGGGAGGGTCAAGCTGACTGTAGACAGTGCCACTTCTAGGTAGTTGGTCCTAGGCTGTATAAAAAAAATCAAGGTGAATGAGCCATGGAGGAAAAGCCAGCAAGCAGAGTTGCTCCAAGTTCCTATCTCAGCTTCCCGAGATGATGGACTGTAATCTGTATGCTGTGGATAACCCTTTGGTGGAGTTCTGAAAAAGACATGCCCCATAAGTCATAGACATTTGGATATTTGGTCCCTAGTTGGTGGCTGTTTGGGGAGGACTAGGAGGTGTGGCCTTGCTAGAGAAAGTATGTCACTGTGAGTGGGTTTTGAGGCTTCATTGCCATTTCTAGCAAGCTCTCTCTGCCTCCTACATGAGATTGAGATGTAAGCTCCACATCTACTCCACCATCATGAGCGCTAACCCTCTAGGATCAGAAGCCCCAAATAAACCCTTCCTTCTGTAAGTTGCCTTGCTCATGGTGTTGACCACAGCGACAGAAGAATGACAGATGCACCTTTTCTCCCAGGTTGCTCTTCTTCCATGTTTTACCACAACAGAGAAGAAGCTAATATGACAAATGAGAAAGAAACAGAGAAAACAATAAGGAGAACTTCAAACTGTGTCAGACAAGGACGTCCCATGAAGGCCTTACCTCGTTCACCTGTGGCCTGTTGATGATGTTTTTGGCGTTGGATGCATATCTCAGCGTACTCATGGTCTCGCTGTAGCTGGTGTGTGCAGGGGACACAGCTGAGGTAGAAGGACAGAGCTGAGGTATATATTGACGGGCCTTTTCATCCCAGCTCTTAGTTCTTCTTTTTCTTCTTTTTATTTGGTTTTCAGAGACAGGGTTTCTCTGTGTAACAGACCTGGTTGTCCTGGAACTAGCTCTTGTAAACCAGGCTGGTCTCTAACTCACAGAGATCTATCTGCCTCTGCCTCCTGAGTGCTGGGATTAAAGATGTGCACCATCACTGCCTGGCTTAGTTCTTACTTCTTGTCATACTGCTAATGTCTTCACTGCATGAGACACTCTTGAGAGACTGAGGAACATTAGGAATCAGTATATTTTCTAGGCCCAATACTAGCTCCAAACAGAAGCAGATCCAGGATCCCACTTACTGGCAACCATGATGGTTCTGGAGTTGCCTCCAAGACTTTCCTTCAGCAGCCACGTCAGTACAGAGTCCCGGTATGGGATGTAAGACTGCCTCCTCACAGATGCCCCTCCACTGCTGGTCCCAGACGTAGTGCTAGGAATCCCACTGTCACCTCCACTGCTGGCTGCACTGCTGAGGCTCTGGCAGCTGCTGAACACTTGGGAGTTCTGGGCTTGATAGATTAAAAAACAAAAAAAACAAAAAAAACAAAAAAAAAACAGAAGTAGAATACAGAAGGAATTATGGAGCAAATACACAAACAAAATGACTGCAGAACTTAAGAGCAAATATCATACTTTTCTGCACTTGACAGGAGGCTTTAACTTTGAATTTACATCAGACTTTGGACTCAGGATATGGACTGTTTCAAGATGATTCTAAAATGATGGTCACTTGTATTCTAAAACCACCAGGTTTTCATGCTCAAGCAAAAAAGTGACCTTATCAAAAAATAATCTTGTGTTACCTTATTATAACAAGATGGAAATACTATGAGTTATCCCAAAGTCTCCCTCCCCACTCCAATTACCCCGAGTCCATCAGTAAAATACCTAAAGTGGAGATGACAATTCCCAGAGTCACAAGGGACTTGTTGATATTGGCACCTTCAGTAATCCGGTCCTTGCAGTAACTGGGATCTGCTCTCTCACTAAAACAGACCAATAAAAGTAAAAAATATAGCAAACAGGACACTATCCTACAATGTTTTGGGTGCATCATTTTGTAATAGACCCATAGAATCAGTTTCCCTTATGTAACTCTTTCCTGTGTCATTATCCTCAAAAACTTTTCTTCTTTCTGGATGCAAGCAGAAGCAGATCCAGCATCCCACTTCCTGGCAACTACGATGGTCTGTAGTTGCCTCCAAGGCTCTCCTTCAGAAGTCAGGTCAGCAGAGTCCCGGTAGGGGATATAAGACCATTAGACTACCTGCCTCCACACAGGCCCCCTCTGGAAATCTTTCTAGTCATTTTTTTAGGGGGAACTGCCAGAGCACCTGAGGCCAAACAATGCCCATCTACAGTACTGATGATAGCAGTCTCTCACAGGTAAAGACTTGGTTTAAATTCACATTTTGACGGTTTAATGATAGTATCTGTGCATAAACAGTCTCAAAATTCTAGCCCTCTTTTTAGTTTGTTTTTTAAAACAGGGTCTCATTATTTAATGCAAACTAGCCAGGAACTTATAGAGATCAACCTGACTCTGCTTCCTGGGTGCTGGGATTAAAGATATGTAACCATCATGCCCACCTCAAAAGTCCATTCTTAGAGTAATGAAAAGTAGTAAAAATTTCCACGCCTGATTAGCTGATAAGCTTTCAGACAGACCTTAGCTTCCTCAGTCCCTCACCCCACTGCTGTGCTAGGGCTAAACCCTGGCCTTAGTGAATACAGGTAAGTGCACTCTACCACTGAAAGCCCCCAGCTCCCACCACACCTTCATGCTTGCTTCTTAACAGAGTGCTGTTAGTTACTGTTTCTTTTGAAATTTTAAATTGAGAAAATTTGCCTTATGTTATCATATACTTTCTTATGACATTATTCTCAAATTTTTCTTCATCCTGAATACATATTTAGCTACAATATAAATACAGCATGAATATTTACTTCTAATAACTTAAAGCACAGTAGCTTTTAAAAAGATTTGCCACGTGGTGGTGGCACACACCTTTAATCCCAGCACTCGTGAAGGCAGATGCAGGTGGATCCCTGTGAGTTTGAGGTCAGCCTGGTCTACAGAGTGAGTTCTAGGACAGCCAGGGCTGTTTCACAGAGAAACCTTGTCTTGAGAGAAAAAAAAAGGCAGAAAAAAATAAAGTAGTATATATAGTTACATATAATTAATATTAAATCAATGGAAAAAGTGTATTAATTCAGTTTACTTCACAGGACAGTTGTTTCTAATTCAGCTGCACACTGAGATCAGTGTGAACACAGTCTTTTCCTCACCCACACCATCACCTCATTATTCTGATCTGAGATGCGGATGTCAGGAGGGGTTTTTTGTCAAAGACAGGGCTTCTCTGTGCAGGCCTGACTGTCCTGGTACTCACTCTGTAGACCAGGCTAGCTTCTAGCTCAGAGATCCACCTGCCTCTGCCTCTCAAGTGCTGGGATTAAAGACGTTTGCCACCACCACCTGGTGTGCTTGGGGAGTTTTAAAAGGTCCCAACAGGCAGTTCAGACTAAGAACCCGGGATATGGAGGAACTTCCCAGTTCCTGACTCACTGTAACTTTCAAGCTAGCATTCAAGAATTCTTTCTTGGCCGGGCGGTGGTGGCGCACGCCTTTAATCCCAGCACTCGGGAGGCAGAGGCAGGCGGATCTCTGTGAGTTCGAGACCAGCCTGGTCTACAAGAGCTAGTTCCAGGACAGGCTCCAAAACCACAGAGAAACCCTGACTCGAAAAACCAAAAAAAAAAAAAAAAAAAAAAAAAAAAAGAATTCTTTCTTTTATAATCTCAGGATGATTAAAACATTCAAACAAGGCAAACCCAGGATCATGCCTATCTCACGTAAGGTGGTCAAGGAGCAGGTCACTGTCAAGGGAGCAATAATTCTCCCTGGCTTTGAAATCCCAATTACCTGCCTGCTAGGTCCACAAGGTTGATCTTGCTGGAAGTCTCTGCGGGGAGGTTGTTCTGTAGCGTTGCCTAAAAACAAAGACTGTTTAAAGTTGTCATTCAGAATGATCTGCATTCCTCCCAGGATACTGTCCTAACCATGTACCAAGTTCCACATCAGACGAGCATGCACTGTCTGATAAGCATCACCTCACTGAAATCACCAGACCCATAACTGAACTAATAAGTGTGGACATATTCTGAACCGTTATGAGCAAAAGAGGAAGACACTGAAGAAGTCAGTTGTATCAGAGAACATGTAAGCATAAAGGTAGGAGGAAACAAAGGAATACAAGAAAGTAATCACGAGGCATAAGAAAGAAATCAGTAAGAAGGAACAACCCACCTGTGCGTAGTGGATAGTGAAAATGGCATGAGATCTGCTGCTGGCCTCATGAACATGGGTGGCTGCTGTGATCCTGTGTATACAAGGCAAGACAGTTAGTCCAAGGACTGTTTAAGCATGGTGGACCTAAGGGACCCATGTGAACGTACGAAATGTTAGGACTGAGGTTAGTGAGATGGCTTAATGAGTGAAAGCACCTGCTGCCATTTCAATTCCTAGAACCTACATGGCAGCTCACAACCATCTGTAACTGCAGGCCTAGGGATCAGACGCCCTCTTCTGGCCTCTCTGGGCACAGCACACATGTAGGGCACATACATTCCAGCAAAACAATCATACATATGAAAGTGAATACATTTAAAAAAGAAATTCAAGTAGTCCAAAGAAGGCAGAAGCAGCACTCTAGGTGCTGTTACTGACAAAAGGGAGAGTGATGTCACACTAGCTAACATTAAAACAGTTTTGAAATTATAAAAGCAAAAATCCAGAGTGTGGTGGTTTGAAAGAAAATGGCCTCTAAAGAGAATGGCATTATTAGAGGCCTTGTTGGAGGAAGTGTGTCACTGTGGGGGCAGGTTTTGAGGTCTCTTTTGCTCAAGTTTCCCTCACTGTGATTTTCAGGTAACTTCCTGTTGTCTGCAAGATGTAGCTCTCAGCTACTCCAGCACCACGTGTCTGCATGCCATCATGCTCCCCATCATGATAATGGACTGAACCTCTGAAACTGTAAGCAAGCCACCCCAATTAATTTTTTTTAATAAGAGTGTCGTAGTCGTGATATCTTTTCTCTACCTCCCAATGCTGGGAGGGAGAGACAGGAAGATCCCAGACTGCTTGCTAGGCAACAGGTCTAGCCAATCAGTGAGTTCCAGATTTGGTGAGGGACCCTGACTTAAAACCAAGGTGGAAGGCAGTAGAGAAAGACATCTAACATTTACTTCTATATATACACATACATGAATACATAAATTAATAAACAAATACATATTTAAAAACCCAACAACCACACACATAGAAAAAAAAGTGTGGTGTAAATGTGCTTCAAGAAGCCTCACAAAGAGCTAATAAAGCAGAATATTCATCCAGCAGCGTAAAAAAGCCTTTGGAGCTGAGATCTTGAATTATACTGATGCCATGTTTAAATGAGCTCACAGCCACTCTTGGAAATCCATCCCAGTGTTAATCCCCAAAATCGTTGAGTCTCCCCTTTATCTAAATCTAGGTCAACGGTCCTTCCGTCTCTGAGTGTTGGGATTACAGCTGCGCATCACCACACGATTCTTACAGTGCTAGGGGTCATACCCAGGCATCATCACATGGCTTTTACAATGCTAGGGGTCATACCCAGGCATCATCACACGACTCTTACAGTGCTAGGGGTCATACCCAGGCATCATCACATGGCTTTTACAATGCTAGGGGTCATACCCAGGCATCACACACGGCTTTTACAGTGCTAGAGGTCATACCCAGGCATCATCACACGGCTTTTACAGTGCTAGGGGTCATACCCAGGCAAATGCTATAACAACAGAACTACATCCCCAGCTCCTTGAACCCCTTTTTATTAATTTTTTCAAAAAATTTTTAGATTTACTTATTTATTTATTTATTGTATGTGTATGAGTGTTTTACCAGTATGCATGTATGTATTCCACATATATACTGGTGTTTGAAAAGGTCAGAAGAGGCTTCAGATGCCCTGGAAGGGGCTGCAGAGATGGCTCAGTGGTTAAGAGCACTGACTGCTCTTCCAGAGGACTCAGGTTCAATTCCCAGCATCCACATGGCAGCTCACAACTGTTTGTAATTCTGGTTCCAGGGGACCAGACACCCACGGTAAAACACAAATTCACATTTAAGAAACAAAAAAAGATGTTCTGGAAATGGAGGTACAGACTGCTGCAAGCCTTCATGTGGGTGCTGGAAATTGAATTTGGATCTTTAAATTCACTGCATAGCCAAGGCAGGTCTCAAACTTACAATCCTGCCTCACCCTCTCCAATGCTTGGATCATTTTTTATTTTGTTTCGTTTTGAGACAAAGTCAGTCTCTCTCTTTTCCTTTTCTTCCCTGGAGCTGATGACCGAACCCAGGGGTCTTGTGTTTCCTATGCAAGTGCTCTACCACTGAGAGATGATGGTACTGCCCTATAGTATTATGTCCAGAACAGACGCTGACAACAAACCTGGTTTACCTGTTTGCTATCCCCTCCTCCAGGAGCTGTATAACTTGCTGGTAGTTGGTAACAACATGCTGAGATAGACCTGTCAGTTATGAGAGGAGAAGAGAAATCAAATGGAACTTCTGGTAAACTAACCATTTCTGGTAGGCTTTTGTCATTCTTTTTATTTACCTTCTCCCCCATGTGAGCTGGAATCAGGCCCAGCACAGTGCACATGCGCAGTCAAAGGACGATTCACAGGAGCCACTTCTCTCCTTCCGCCACGTAGGCCCAGGAATGACAAGGACCCTAGACCCAGTCAGTCATCTCTAAAGTTTTATTATGTCTCTGTTTTTTGATTTTTGAGAAAGGGTTTCCAAAAACAGCCCTAGTTGTACAACAGCTTCAGCTGTCCTAGAACGTGCTTTGTGGACCCGCCTGCCCCTGCCTCCTAGTGCTGGACTAAAGCTGTGCCCAAGCACACTTTCATTTATCATCCTTATATCACTTCATAAGCGAGAATCAAACAAACTAATAAATCTGTATTGAAACCTCTCATCAGGTGGTGTGATGGGTTCTAGAAAGGCCAGCTTATTTCCACAAAGATTAGCTTAGAATTCACGAAGTGGCCATGCAAACCACAAAAAAATTCCTCACAGCTTTACTATGGAAGTTATAAGAAATCTCCTCCTCTACAATTATTGTTGGCCCTCACAAAATTCCCGACAGAAAGGTGGTATTTTATCCACAAGGTGGCAGACTCAGTTTGGCATACAAAACGTCTCTCTCCTTTTACAGTTTACAATATGAAAGTACACTGTACACTATACAATACATTACAACCAAATGCCACAGAAGTCGAGGCCAAACAAAAATGCTGAGCAAATTGGAGCAGCAGTGAGGATGGGCTCTGTGAATGCAGCAAGGATAGGATGCGCCATTACAGAACAGGAAGGCGTGAGACAAGTGGAAGGGTCCTAAGGACATGAAGAAAACCTTTATGGGAACTTTGAGCTAGAGAGCCTCTGCAGACTATCAGAGACTTGGGAACAAGACAATGGCATGGGTCTATTGCCTACTGCTAAATAAATGTCTAAAAGACTGACAAAGTCATCTGAATAGTGACTGGATTGCAGCAGGGTGGCTGCAATTGATTTTCTTAGCAACTTTCCAGGAGTGAAGACAAGAGTTGTAGCCTACAACAAACCCAAATTGCCCTCCTCCAATTTTTGTTTCTTACTTTTTCAAACAGGATCTTGCTCTACCCAGGTTGTTCTTTAACTCAGGACGATCCTCTTGCCTCAGTATCCTGAGTGCAGGGATTATAGACATAATGGCTGCTTAGACATTCACTTACAGGAAGAAACCCAAAGGTCCACAAAGTAAGTAGAGTTGGAAGTAAATAAGCCTTTGCGAAGACTGCAGCTGAGCTTCAGTCTCACTACTTCTACTGGAACTTAACTTCTTAATCCCTCATGTTCATAGGAACTTAGTATAAAAAAGAGAGATACCAGTTCCTAAGAACAGGTTTACGAATACTGTCTTAGCAAACCAAGCATACATGTAGACCTGGGAATATAAATGAAAGATATCCAGGAAATATGGAGACACTAGAATTACCAGGCATATTTTAAAGCAACTCTGCCTGGTATTTTCAAGGACTTAACAGACAAGATAGTACAATTCCAGAGGAAACTGGGAAAGAATCAAGTGGAGGTGTGCTGAGCTTTCCTTCCTATTTCTGGAGAGGAAGGAGGGGGGAAAGGGGAGAGAGAAAAACAGGAAGAAAAAGAGGGAGAGGGGCAAGGAACCGTTTGAAATGTGGAATATGTAACACTGATATATCCATTTGACAGTACTGCTTTATATGGAAAAGGAAATCAAGAGGGACATTTTTATTACTATTTCCAGGCTGCCATGGGGAAGAAACACTTGGTAGCAGTATTAGTGAATGCCATTGGTCATCTATGAGCCATGCCTGTTCAGAACAGCTCTCATGTTTATCTCCTTACCAGGATTTAAACCAGCACTTACAGCTTATGAGTGTTTTCAAAGTGTGACAGGCCCCCAGACCTTAGCACAACTGATGCCATGTTAGAGGCATTCAGGTACCTTGAGAACAAAGGCCAGTCATTCCAAGTCTATAATTCCAGTAAAGTCACTAAACAACTATGCTTGCTTGTTGGCTTTGTAGTTCCTCTTCAGGCTGTTCTTGCTCAGGTGTGTCAACCCAAGATGTATTTGTGTATTTGTGTGTGTGTGTGTGTGTGTGTGTTTAAAAGCTCACCCTGAGAAAGGTTCAGGATTGCACTCGGGTCCTGAATATCTAGTGTAGTTGCCTCCTGGCTAATCAAGACTTTCTATTGGCTTGAACCTATGTCCAAGTGGTCTTTTCTAGTAGCTACCTCACAACAAAAGGGAACAATCTTCCTCCTTGAAAGAGCATACTGACCAGGGGGTGGGGTGAATGGGTGGATTGGAGGGAGATGGTGGTGCATACTTGTAATCCCAACACTTAGGGAGCAGAGGCGGGTGGATCTCTGAGTTCAAGGGCAGCCTGGTCTCCAGAGCAAGTTTCAGGTCAGCCAAGACAGCCAGGGCTACACAGAGGAACCCTGGCTGGGAGAGGGGAAGAAAGAAAAGACCCCTGGAAGATGGGAGATGTAGGCAACCAAACCTCTGTGTGTGTCAAGGGAAGCTTTTCTGACGGGTGCCAATTGACACTAAGCCTGAAGGGCTCACAGGACCCAGTCCTGGGACGATGAGCAGAGTGAGGATAGGTATGTCTTATAGGGAGAACAACAAACTAAAGCCCCCAAAGTCCCTTGGTATTTCTGTGTAGCCCTGGCTTCTTGGCTGTCCTGGAAGTCACTCTGTAGACCAGGCTGGCCCCAAACTTCAGAGGCCTGCCTCTGCCTCCCAAATGTTGGAATTAAAAATGGGTAGCAGGGCTGGAGAGATGGCTCAGTGGTTAAGAGCTTTGCCTGCTCTTCCAAAGATCCTAGTTCAATTCCCAGCAACTACATGTGCTCACAGCCATCTGTAATGAGACTTGGTGCCCTCTTCTGGCCTGCAGGGATATATGTAGGCAGAACACTGAATACATAATAAATAAATCTTTTTTTTTTTTTTAAAGTGTGTAGCATAACTGCCCAGCCCGAGGAGTCTTTTCTTTCTTTTTTCTTTTTCTTTGTTGTTTTTGTTGTTGTTTTTGCTTTGTTTTTGTTCTTCAAGACAGAGTTTCTCTGGATATCAGCTCTGGCTCTCTTTGAACTCATTCTGTAGATCAGGTTGGTCTCAAACTCATAGAGAGATCTGCCTGCCTCTGCCACCTGGCTCCAGGATCTTTCAATCACTGTATCTAGGTACTTCTTTATAATCCTTTATTACAATGTTTAATTGCCTTATGACACTTCCACCAGATTTTAAGGTTGGCTATGAAGGCAGAGCCATGTCACGTCAGCTTATCAGCATACATCCAATGTCCAGTACAGTAAGCAGCACACAGAATCCAATCATTGCACAGGATGAGTGAGTGACGAACATTAGGAAAACTTCTACACCTCAGTTGGCTCTCCAATTTCCAGGGAAGAGGAGCTTACCTTGGACATAAGGCCCCATCTCTGGATGCTCTCTGACCCTCAAGCTATAGGACTTATTTTGACTGGATTGCTTCAAAAGATCTCTCACCCGTTCATTGTAGATCTCCAGGAAGCTAGAGACACAGAGAAAAAGGGAAGACAGACTGTGAAGGAAGAACAATGAGTTGAGAATCAAAAGGTTCTGGATTCCTGTTCTGGCTCTGATAAACTTAAGACCTCAATCAAGCCAAGGTCTCCCATATGTGTCTTTCTACAAGTGCAAAGCAAGGTTCTGACCTCTGGCTACCACTGTTTCTCCATTTCTAACATCAGTGCCAATTTGAGATTCACTTTCAACAGGCTATTTTAACGTAGTCTGAATGGCTTTCAAATGTGATCCTTTGTTGTTCTGGGTTTTGTTTGTTTTATAGTATTTGTATGGGGGATGCATATGTGAGTGCTGGTGCTCTCAGAGGCCAGAATAAGTCCATCCCCTAGACTAGATTATGAACCACCAGATACGAATGCTGGAAATCAAGCTTGGCTTCTCTGCAGAAGCAGTATGCACTTGTGATTTGAATGAGAAATTTCCCCCATAGAATCAGGCATTTAAATACTTGGTCTCTAGTTGGTGGCACTATTTGAGGGAGGTATAGATGGTGGTTGTGGTTTGAATGAGAATGGCCCCCATACACCATGGGCTCAAATATTTGAATGCTTCGTCCTTAGTTGGTTGAACTGTTTCTGAGGCATTATGAGGTGGAAGTGTCAGTTGGGGGAGGCTGTGAGGTTTCAAAAGCGCACACTAGCCATTCCCGGTTAGCCTTCTCTGCCTAATGCTTGTGGATCAACATGTAAGCTCTCCAGTATTCCTCTCACCAAGTTCCCTGCCATGGTGGTTATGGCCTCGAACCCCCTGGCACCATGATGTCACATTAAATGCTTCCTTTTGTAGTCACCTCGGTCATAGTGTCCTCTTGCAGCAATTGAAAAGTAACTAAGACAGGGAGCAGAACAGCCTTACTGGAAGAAGTGTGTCACTGGGGGCAGGCTTCGAGATTAAAATCCTCCTGACAGTCCCCACTAGTTCTCTCAGCTTCATGATTATGGTTTAAGATATGAGCTCTCAGCTTCCTGTTCTTGCTTTTTGTCACCTTGCTGTACCCACCATTATATATCCTAACCTTGTGGAACCGTAAGTCCAAATAAACTCTTCTCTCAGTCGCTTTGGTCTTGGTGTTTTATCACAGCAGCAGAAAAGGAACTAAGATAGCACTCTTTTTTGAGTTAATTTTTTAAAATGTAATTAACAATTTTTCTATTCCTTTACACAGCAATTACAGTTTTTCCTCTCTCCTCTCCTTCTGTCCTGTATGTCCCCTCCCCCACCTCCTCCCATCCCTTTTCCCATCCACTCCTCCTCTGTCTCCATTCAGAAAGGTGCAGGCCCCCATGGACTTGAACAAAGCAGGGCACACCAAGTTGAGGCAGCACTGAGCTCCTCCCCCTCCATTAAGGCTGGGTGAAGAAATCCAGCATGGGGAACAGATCCCCCAAAAGCCACCTAAGCATTAAGGACAGGTCCTGATCTCACTGCTAGGAGCTTTACAAAGAGACCAATCTACATAATTGTCCCACACGTGCAGAGGGCCTAGGTTGGTCCCATGCAGGTTCCCTAACTATTGGTCCAGAAGCCATGAGCTCCCTTAAGCTCAGGTCAGTTTTAAGATAGCACTCTTAACCACTGAGCTATTTCTCTAGACCTTGTTTATTTTTTAAGATGGGGTCTCGTATAGCCTAGCTTGCCTCAAACTCACTAGGTGCCCAAGGCTTCAAACCCTGATGCGCCTACCTTCATCTCCCATGTACTAGCATTTTTTTCTACTGTTCCATGAGGCATCTCAAGGGCCACTGCTCAGCAACAGGGGAAATCAATGTGAAGGTCTTGCCCCTGCTGTAAGTTGGACAACTCTGATCTGATCTGTTTTACTTACTGAGACTGTGAAACAAGACGTCGTACTTTATAGAGATCTATTTCATTCTTTTTAAAAGTTACAATTCTTAGCTGACACCTGTAATGATTATATATAACAGAAAGGGAAGGAGATGAGGTGAGAAAGGAGAATATAAGGTTTAAAGAAAAACTAGTAAAGCCGGGTTGGTGGCGGCACACACCTTCCATCCTAGCACTGTGAAGGCAGAAGCAGGGGCCAGCCTGGTCTACAAAGCAAGTTCCAGGGTAGCCAAGATTACACAGAGAGACCCTGTCTCAAAAAAAAAAAAAAAAAAAAAAAAAAAAAAGCAGGAAGAAAAGAAAACCCAGTAATCATATATCAATGTTTTTCACTGCAGTTTGGTTAAAACTTATTTTGTCAGGCCATGGAGGATCATGCCTACAATCATAACCACTTGGGAGGGTAAAACAGGATGGAGATTCTGAGGCTAGCCTGGGTTACGTAGCATGATCCTGTCCAACAAAACAAAACAAATCTTGGATGTAGCAGTACTCTGAGAAGTAGGTTTGAAATCTACCGTCCTACAAAGCAAACCAATGAGGGTTAGGAGGGAAAATCCCAAAAGCAAGAATGAAACCACAGGAAGTAAAGGAGGGAAAGCAGTGGACTGAAGAAGAACCTGCTGGTCTAGTCCAAGGGAAGGGAATTACTTTCCACAACCAAAAGGCTTAACTATGTTTCCCGTTTCCCCGACTGCAGGATGTATCCTCTGTGGATGTTCTCCATCCCTCTGATGACTCTAGAAGTGAAAATAGTTAAAAAATATCAACTGTGGAGCGGAACTAGGACACTTAGGGGTCTGGTGCTTGAGTTCTTACCTTACTTTTATGCTGCGGGAAGAAGGCAGTGAGACACAGTCATCTTCCCTGATGAAGAGACCCTGCACAAAATCAGAGGGTCAGATCTCCCTGAAGGGAGCTGACATAGGAAACTTACTCTGGAAGTACATGATCAAAAGAGAGTCTATACCTCACATATCCGTGGGGTCAGCCCAACAGAGGCCTGGATGACAGAAAAAGAAAAACATTACTGCTCACTCTGGGCAATGCCCTCCTCTTACCCCCAAACACCTGGAATCCTGGACCCCCCAAACACAGAGGAGGAGTATGTGGGCTCTTAGTGCTAGCTAGCCGCTATAGAAGGATGTATAAAACTAGAGGCTGGCACTATCAAGAGACACAGATGAGAGGCAGATTATCACCATAAGATAGATAGGAGAAGCTGGCAAACTTAGACATGTGCTTTCCTGCAACGAACTTTATCATTTTCCACTACTAATGTGGTCTCTTCTAGATCCCTACTGTGTCTAGATCCCTAGACACAGCAACACACACAAACACCCTCTGCAAAACTGCAAAAATCCAAAGAAGTAGGTATTTCCTCTATCTCATAACCAGAGGCTTAAGGTTTTATCCCCTTTGATCTACTAGGATTTTTTTTTTTAATTTCAAATGTCTGAAACCACACTAACCATAGACAAAGGGAACAGTGAGCTGTACCCAGAGAAGTGAGCTGTACCCAGAGAAGTGGGCTATTTTTTCAGATTGTTTCTATACAATGTTATTTGTCAACCACTGCCCAGGTCATCTCACTAGCATACTTCTATATCTAAAAGAAAGGGTATTCTTGTTTGTTTGTTTTGTTTTGTTTTTTCGAGACAGAGTTTCTGGAGCCTGTCCTGGAACTAGCTCTTGTAGACCAGGCTGGCCTTAAACTCACAGAGATCCACCTGTCTCCACCTCCAGAGTGCTGGGATTAAAGGCTTGCACCACCACTGCCTGGCTAGAAAGGGTATTCTTAAGGAATGCTATCCCCTTAATTTTATTTTTATTGCTGTTGTCTGTTTTGAGACAGAATCTCAGTGTGTATCCCTGAATGGCCTGGAACTCATAAAGATTTACCTGCCTCTATTTCCTTCAAAGATTAAAGGGATTAAAGGCATGTGCCACCATACCTGGCATTATCCCCTCAATTTTCTGTGATTGAAAACAACTTGCATTATACTCTACATTTTTAAAAGCCCCCAGCAAAGCTACATCTCTTGCTTTCTTCTAATACACATAGCTTTGAAAGCATTCTTATCCCTGTATAGCACTAAAATGCAGTCCAGGTTTAACCCCAGTCAAATTGTGAAGCTTTATGTGATGAACCTGGAAATAATACATATATCCAGTGGGACCAACAAGGACTCATTGTCAAAGGGAATCATAAAAGTCTAGTTTTTCAAAGTTTCACAAAGAGAGACTAATTATACAAACTTTACTGTTCAGGTAAACTAGTGAAATGCCATTGTTAAGTATAGGAGAGGGTCACATGCATGCCTTTAATCCCTTTAATATTGATTATGGAGGTCATGCTCCATATCACAGTGGTAAGGACAATGTAAGATACATGTTTGCTGTGACATTAGGAAGATAGTTCACTCCAGTGCTAACACTTACTGGAGTCCCCAGCATGGTATATGTCTTCCCAGAGCCTGTCTGCCCATAGGCAAAGAGGCATATGTTGTAGCCTTGGGCAGCTCCAGACAGTACTTCAGTACCCAAGTCCTGGAACACCTGTAACAACAAAAGTAGAGAGCTTGTCACTGGTCCATTCTCCCACAGCACATTTAAAAAATACATTAAATCTAAAAATAAAATAAAATATTGGGGCTAGAGAGATAGTTCAGCAGTTAAAAGCACTGGACCTCGGGTTCAACTTCCAGTACCCACATGGCAGCTCACACCTGAACTAGTCATTCATAAGAATCACTTCAGCCGGGCCATGGTGACACACGCCTTTAATCCCAGCACTCGGGAGGCAGAGGCAGGCGGATCTCTGTGAGTTTGAGGCCAGCCTGGTCTACAAGAGCTAGTTCCAGGACAGGAACCAAAAAGCTATGGAGAAACCCTGTCTCGAAAATCCAAAAAAAAAAAAAAAAAAAAAATCACTTCAGCTTCACAAGAAAAGATTTTAAGGGAAAATTCTAATTGCTCAAATATTCTTAGGTACCTACTGAGTACTAGCCTCATTTTTTGTTTGTTTTAAAATACGTTTCCTAGTCCTTTTTGTTTTCTTTTTTTCCCCAAGACAGGGTTTCACTGTGTAGCTCTGGCTGTCTTGGAACTTGATTTGTAGACCGCTGCCCAGTGCTAGTCCTTTTAAAAAGGATTTATTTTCATTATCTGCATGTAGGTGCATGTAGTATGTGGAGTGTGTGCACACATGTGAGTGCCTGGTGATGCCAGAAGAGAGCATCAGAGTCCATGGAACATAAGCTACAGGCAGTTATTACTACTTGGTACGGGCACTAGAAACCAAACTTAGGTCATCTAAAAGAGCAGTGTAGTCTTAAATGGCTGAGCAGTATCTCAGCCCCAGTGTTCTGTAGTCTAACACAAAAGAGCCTAAGGCAGGACAAAGATAAAAAGGCAAAAACCTGCTCTTCCTGATACACAGAGAAATGCTCACTAAGGCTAATGAGGGTTACAGTGAAACACTGCTCAAGAAGGTGACTCATGGTCTGAAGACCCCACAGGACCAGCTAGAAGTTAGAGAAAGCTGTCCCTGATGGTCGCTCCTCTGACTGCTCCTGATGGCGGCAGGTTCTGCTGGACAATCGCTTCATCTGTGGTCAGGTTTTGTGACTAATTCAGAAACCACCAGTAATCCTCATGTGGAAACTGCACTTTAAGTTTCTAGGTTTCCTGAAATTTCGACTGAACTCTGCCAGGCAGCATCCAAACACTCTTGACCACTGATGCTGGTCTTGGTGGGAAGCAGAACCCAGTTTTCCACCTCAGAGCCTTCTTCACTTGCTGGCAGCTGGAACAATGATACACACAAGGAGACCGCCAAGCAGGTAGACAGTCCCATTTGACTTCCCGAAGAAAGACACAAAAGCAGAACAAGAGCAGCAGATGACAAGTTCTCCAGGAGGCCCAGCACAACGACGGAAGTGTCAACTACGGCGCTCGTGCCAGTCTACTCCGCGTGGCACTGCCTGCGATTCCTGCTGCCGAGGGGGCCCCAGTGCTTTCCCGATTATTTTATCAACTTCCCTTTCAATTCTGTGAATCATCTAGTATGGTTCCAAATTGTAGTGCGCATCTAGTCTTCTACTTCAAAGTTGGTGATCCTAGGCAAGTTACTTGCATTTTGTAAACTCCAGTTTCTCCAGCTGTAAGATGTCTATCACACAGACTGCTGTAGAGACTGCTGTCACACGCGAAACTAGGGGCAACCAGGTAAAGACAGGAGCTAAGTCAAGACTACATCGTTCCGTATTCCAGCAGCTGCACTTAGGCTTCTTGGCAGCAATTGCTTCTGTTTGCTTTTTAATGCTTCCATGGTCTAGGCAAAAGGCCAAAAGAACCCAGGGCGCAGTGAAAAACTTGAGCTCTGTTCAAGAAAGATCCTTCCCATGATCTCTCTTGTAGCTCTCTCTAGTCACACTATGTTAACAAAGTTAAAACTTGGGAGCAGTCTTGCTTGCCTCCTAAAGTCTGGCCAGGTGACATTCCTTGAGTCTGAAGAAGCAATATATTTTGCTGCATTAGACTAGAGGAGTTGACTGCCATTCATTCACTATTAGAAATATCCTCCACACACTCCAGCTTCCCGGGGCAGGTGAGAACTGAGGTGGAGACAGCAAAGGGCCGCATCTAAATCTAAACTTTATTTCTGCCCTGTTGCAGAATTGTTCATACTACCACTCTGCTGTGGCAATAAGGTTTACCTTGTATTGGAGGCCAGAGCTAGCTAATAGCTGACCAAAATTAGCCATAGAGGTTTTAGAGGACTGAGGATATATAGAGAGACATGGGAAGTAGTAGAGAGATGCTTAGAAAGACGTGTGCTCTTTGGATTAAGGAAGGAGACAGAAAGGAGGTCACTAATTACTTCTCTGCCTCTTCTCTGATCAATCTGGTTCTAACCCCATATCTGACTCGGGAGTTTTTATTAATAATAGAATAATTAAGGTAATCGTTACTACCCACAGTTTATGCTCAGCTGAGCAGAGTAAAGAGAGAGAAAAACCAAAGATTGTTACTTTGTTCATGTCTTTATCCAAATGCGAATAACTGCCTATGTGTTCTCTGAAAGTACCACTGAAGAAAGCACTATAGCTGATGATAGAAGATTATCAACAGGATCAGGGCTCCAGTCAAGAATGGTGGAGACTAAGACACAGTACCACAGCTGGGCGGTGTTGGTGCACACCTTTAATCCCAGCACTTGGGAGACAGAGGTAGGCAGATCTCTGTGAGTTCAAAGCCAGCCTGGTCTACAAGCGCTAGTTCCAGGACAGGCTCCAAAGCTACAGAGAAGCCCTATCTCGAAAAACCAACAAAAAGATACAATGCCCACTCCTCAAGAGTTGGTAGGCTTAGCTCATCAGAAGATCCTGGAAAACCCACAACCTTAGAAAGAGGAAAACAGGGAGATAACACATGTTCCACTCCACCCATGTTAACACAATGAGACAGACAAGATGGCTCACTACTGCCGGTGGCCATGTCAGGGGAGCAGCAGGTGACAATTGGGGTTCGAGGTGTCAGCCCATCAGTAGGAGACTCTCTGGTGGGTGAGTTCAGTTAGACAAGGCCCTGAGACCACAGACTCTAGGATGTCTTTTGTTTCTGCTGTGCCTTTACATGTTGTTGTTGCTATCTTTCTCTGGTATCTGGCATGGTGTAACTCGGGTGCCCTATTGCCTGAAATGTAATGCGTTTATCTCATGGAAACATCGTGCTCACTGGACATTTTTACCTGCAGACTATTATAAAAAAAATGACTTCTAACAGGTACTGTTTAATTGATAATAATAATAATGTTATGTTCTACAATATGTTATATAATAATATTAAAAATACGGAGTTTTGATAATAAAAGTAACTACAAGGAAATGTTACACAGCAGGCATCTATGTAAGGGGTCACTTAAGGAGCTGCCTAGATCATAGCTCAAGTTAATGATTAAGAGAAACAGTTGAGTCCCAGGAACCAGGCTGGCTCAAATTCCTTTAATCTTAGTGCTGAAAGACTCTAATGCCAAAAGACATAGTCACAGCTCTCGGTGCGCATCATTAGCTGAAACAAAGCGTTTTTACCTGTACTCTGTAAGAAATTTAGCACAGTCACTGTATGGGGTAGATATATTGGATTGAACAGCTGTATTTCAGAAGTACCTTCATCTGGAAGAATCCTTGTAGAAAACAGTGACTGTTTTGCCAAGGGGTTCTGTGGCCATTCCATGGCTTTGGTCACAAGACACTCAGGCACACTCGAGGCTCTTGTATTATTGTGTATTGCACACAATGCATAGTGAATGACTAGAATCATGGAGGCAGGGGATGGTCACCCTCAGTAAGACGTGCAAATTAAGGTTAGGGACCTGGGTATGAGGAAATATTCTGTGTAACAATAAATACGCCTTTGTATGGCTGTTTGGGGTCCAGTCCAAGCCCAGTCCATTCCAGTTCAGTCTATCAGAAAAGGCTGAACCTTCCTGCTGCTACATGAGCCTTAAAAAAATACAGAAGAATAAAGAAGAAAATCATCAAGAGAGTGTGTGAGTGTCTTTTTCCTTAACACCCTCAGACAGAAAAGTCTAATGCTGTGAATTGCCTTTGAACCCTGTGCTGCTTGGAGGCTGGTCCCCCAGGCAACAATACTATCGTGGCATTTCATTTGTATTTTAATAAATAAAGGTTTGCCAGAAGATTAGAGTAAAACAACCTCACTGATCAGCCTTACACACACCTTTAATCTCAGTAGCCACACTAGTTGCAATAGAAACTGGGTAGTGCATGCCTTTAATCCCAGTGGTGCATGCCCTTAATCCCAGTCCTAGGGAGGATTATAAAGTGGGAGGAGACAGCTCTCAGACACAGAGTCATTCTGGGATTCCTGGAGGCAGGATCGCCATTTTCAGACTGAGGTCAAGGTAAGAGCCAGTAGCTGGCTGTTTTGCTTTTCGGGTCTTCAGGTTGAACCCCAATTTCTCTGAGTTTTTATTAATTGTGCCTCACAATATGACATCAGACACAGTCTAAAGGTTAAGATAAATCACTGAACTGCAGTCTGCCGTAGACACCAATTCAGGAAAGATAGGTGACTTCCTTTATTTTTAAAGAGTTCAAGTAATAGAAGATATATAATGCACAGCAACTCTAGACCTTTTTCTTTCTTCCTTTTCCTTCCTTCCTTTTTGTTTTGTTTTGTTTTTTCTAAACAGGGTTTCTCTGTGTAACAGTCCTGGCTGTCCTGGAACTCACTCTGTAGATCAGGCTGGTCTCAAACTCAGAGATCCTGCCTGCCTTTGCCTCCAGAGTGCTGGAACTAAAGGTGTGTGCCACCATGCCCAGCTCAGACATCCCTTTCTCAAATCCAACTAGAATCAACAACACTGCTGACAATTTCCTAACAATGGTTCAAGATCCAAGTGTAGGGGCGGCCTACATATTCCTAGAGGGATTTGTCACTGATAAGTTGCTTTGGTTTAGATGGGTTTTATTCTGTTAGGTATTATGTTCTCTAAACAAGTGGACTCATAGCAAAATTAATTGTAAAAAGTGCATATGGACCCAGCAGTGTTGGTGCATGTCTTTAATCCCAGCACTCAGGCAGATCTCGGCGAGGTTGAGGCCAGTCTGGTCTATAGAGTAAGTTCCAGGACAGCAAAGGCTGTTATATAGAGAAATCCTATCCTAAAAACAAAACAAAAACAACAACAAAAAAACCATATGGTTCCTGGATAGCTTTATGTCATTTTTTTTTTTTTTTTTTGGTTTTTCAAGACAGGGTTTCTCTGTGGCTTTGGAGCCTGTCCTGGAACTAGCTCTGTAGACCAGGCTGGTCTCGAACTCACAGAGATCCGCCTGCCTCTGCCTCCCGAGTGCTGGGATTAAAGGTGTGCGCCACCATCACCCGGCGCTTTACGTCATTTTAACACAAGCTGGAGTTGTTTGAAAAGAGGGACCCTCAACTGAAAACAGTGCCTCCATAAGAGCTGCCTGCAGGCAAGTCTATAGAGTATTTTCTTAACTATTAATTGGCATGGGTGGTGCTGTCCTTGGGCTGGTGATCTTGGGTGCTATAAGAAAGCAAACTGGGCAAGCCATGAGGAGAAAGCCAGCAAGCAGCCAGCACTCCTCCATGACCTGCATCAGCTCCTGACTCCAGGTTTCTGCCTTGCTTGAGTTCCTGCCCTGACTTCTCTCAGTGATGAACTGTTACCTGAATGTGTAAGATGAAATATGTCCTTTCCTCCCCAAATTGTTTTTGTCAATGGTGTTTTATCAAAGCAATAGAAACTCTGACACAATTCCAATTCAGGATGAGAAAGTATTCAAAATAAGTACTAAATATTAAATTCAAATGTTGCTACCAGAACCTTTCTAGAAAAGAACTAGGAGGGGTGATGTCTCAAGTCTGAAAAGAGTTAGGTTTTAGAGGGAGTAGCAAGACCCTTTAAACCAGAACGTGGTTCTAGACAGTTGCTGGCATTTATGATGCCATTAGTTACTCAGAGAGATTTTCGGGCTCCAGAACTGTGCTTGGCTTGCCGGTCACGGGGGTGGTGAGATGAAGACAAGAGAACACATGCACTCACTGACCAACATTCCCTTCAGGAAGATCTGTAACTCAGTGGGGCCAATTAAACTCTTCCTCCAGACAGATGCACTGAGAGTTAATAGGCAAAAGCACACACTTTGAGATTTCTGTGTTGAAAAGCTGGCTCTCTGGCCAAATAACCTGAACTCAGTTTCCTTGTTTCTGAAATGAAGATAATACTCCCAGCTCAGGGGCTGGAGACAGGTTAGTGGTAGAGTGCCTTGCCTATCAAATTCCAGAACTACAATCATCATCATCATCATCATCCTTAACATAGGGTTAACAGACATCATTTCTGCCCTGGCCCAAGTACAGATCAAATGTCTCTGTTCCTCTGGAGCAGATCACGCCACAGGAAACAGGCGTCAGCCTGCATATGACATTGGCAGATGAATAAAGACTTCCTGTTTGTCTGGTGTTCAGATCAGGCTATGTCCTACGTTAAGTTACTCCATGTTGTACAAAACAATGGATTTTCTGGCTGAGCACTTCCCGAGGAGACTCTACAAGCAGGTTTTGACTCCGTTTCAAAGGATGGCAGCCCTGACTGACCCAAAAGCTGTACCCTCTGTCAGAACACACTGACAAATGACGTATCCCCAGGACTACACAGGGAGCCACCCAACACATTTCTTGGAGAGAACTGAAACTGTGAGAACACAAGGGCATTTTAAAATCATATAAGGGAACTGAGTATAAGCATGCCTTTAATCCAGCACTCAGGAGGCAGAGGCAGGGAGAACTCTAAGTTCAAGGCCATCCTGGTCTATAGAGTGAGTTCCAAGACAGTCAAGGCTACACAGAGAAACTATCTCAAAAAAATGAAAATCAACAGCAACAAAATTATATAAGGGAAACTGAACCCATGAACTTACTAGATATACCAGACCAACAAAAGAGTGTGATTTCCTTACCTATGCCCCCAAAAGTAACGGACACCTAACACTATGATGGCATGGTCCCATACCAACCTATCTTCCGATATCTAGTATGTGTGTCATGGATTGAGAATCCCCAACTCGACTTGGTGCCCTGCTGTAGACACAGCCTACTCAATTGCCTGCTCATCTACCTGTTTGCCTGTGTTTGCCTCTCTAGACCTGCCACCCCCTTTTCTGCTTTGGGTTTGTTTCCTTTCATCTCTAAGCTATAGCATTACTGGGACTATCTAAATGTGGTCTGAAGATCACAGGGCACTAATACAGTCATTTCATTTCTCAATTTTGAAGGCTGCATTGTGGCTATATCACAGAATGCCCTCTTGCAGGAAGTGCATACTAGAGCATTAGGGGCAACTTTGAAATGGTTCAGGTGTGGGGTAAAATCTTTAAATGTACTGTCTTCTTTTTAAGTTTGTAAATGTCCCCAAAATTCTATTTTAATAAAAGGGCTGAGAATATAGCTCAAAGGTAGGGTGCTGGCCTAGCATACACAAGACACTGGATCCAATTTCCTAAAAGATATGAAGAAAGTAACCAGAAAGCACACCATATTTGGGTTAAGTCTGGGTCACAAAGCTATCAATGATGCTACCACTTTCTATGTGACTTTCTAGTGTTAACCACATGCTGTGTTTCTTTTTTCATCATTGGTAAAATAAGAATAATGAGAATGAAAAACTCAAAGTTTACTTTCATAATCAAATTAAACTAAATATGAGGAAATAATGTATGAAACTGCTCATCAAGCACATTTCACAATCTTATTGAGACAGAGGAATAGGACAATGAGAAAATAAACATGTTACTGGCATAAGAAGTGTGCTGTATGTGCTGGGTGGTGGTGGTGGTACACGCCTTTAATCTCAGTACTTGGCAGTCAGAGGCAGGTGAATCTCTGAGTTTGAGATCAGCCTCATCTACAGAGAGTTCCAGGAGAGCCATGGGTACACAGAGAAGCCCTGTCTCAAGGAAAAAAAAAAAAAAAAAAAAAAAAAAAAAACAAGAAGAAGAAAAAAAGAAATGTGCAGTGTGCTATGCACTGCATCACCAGGGCATAAATTAGACCAGGTGATGTTCAAAATAGAATTATCCACCAGAACTTCAGTACAAACACTACTCAGAAAAGGAAATGAAAACCACAAGTGGACCAGCAGCAGTGGAAGCTGACCACCCTGAGCTCACTGGAACAGGAGAGAAGAGATCACCAAACCTGAGATGAGAGAGGCAGGTATTATGCCAGGTCAAGGAAAGTCTGACTTAATGATCGCCAGCCTGGGCCAATTCCATAGCAGGAAACTGCTCCCTCATCTCCTGCTCCAGATCTCACTCACTGGACCCCAACCTCAAGACAGAGGGGAAAGGAACCCACTGATCAATCTGATAGGCTGGGCCAACCCCTGGTGCACAGAGTGAGATGGGAAAGGGTCAAGAGCTGACAAGGAGTAAAATGAGGTCACTCAACGTAACAGAGGAGGTGAATATGGCTGCCTCAAGAACCACATGAAGAGGACATGGAAAACGTATATACACAGATTGGATTGGAAATGTCCCAAGGGCCCATATTTGATTGGCTTGGTCCATTGGGGGCAGCAGAGGTTTTGAAAACCTTGAGAGGCAGACTAGTGGGAGGTCTTAGGATCACTACAGGAGTGCCATGAGACTGGGGGATTCTGGCCCCTCCTTCATTCTTTCTTCACCTGACCTTAGCAACAAACACCTCTTTCTGCTCTGCCTCATCTTCCCACCATGACAGGCCTTACCACAGGCCTTCAAGCAATAGTGCTAAGTGGGTGTGAACTGCAACTTCTGCCCCCCCCAAAAAAATCTTTTCTTGTCATAAGCTCATCATCTTAGGTATTCACTAAAGCAGTGGGAAAACTGTAATGATATTTCATTTGTATTTTAATAAATAAGGCTTGCCCGAAAGTCAGTGAAAAGCAGCCATACTAGTCAGCCATATAGACCAGGCGGTGGTGGCACACACCTTTAATCCAGCAGTTACACTAGTTAGCCATAGAGGCTGGACAGTGGTGGTGCACGTCTTTAATCCCAGCACTAGAGAGGAATATAAGGCAGACAAGGACTGGCTCTCTTTCAGTCTGAAGATTTCAAAGAGGTAAGAGCTCTCTAGTGGCTTGGCTGCTTTTGCTTTTCTAGTCTTCAGGTTGAACCCCAATATCTGTCTCTGGGTATTTATTATTCATGCTGCAGAAAATGACTCAGGAAAAAGCAGAATGGAACCTTGAAAATCAAGTAGGTTGTGTAACAGAAAAGATGTCTAAACTGTATAAACAACTGTGTTACACTGTGAGGGATTAACTGAATGGAATTTGGAAAATCAAATACACCAAGAAATAGGACTCAAATGTTAGTGCAAGGTAAACATGCTTATTTTCTTCCACTAAGCGCGCTGCATTCTTTAGATGACAAGGCAATCACGTTCAGCCAGAAAACTATCAATAACATAAGACAATTAGACAGTACAGAAATGAAGAAATCACCGATAACCCTTCAATCACAGAAAAATAAAAACAGAAATTGTGGATGACCCAAAATGCAATAAAGATAATAACCTATTGGTAAAATACAGCAAACACTGACCACAGTAAATTATGGCTTCATCTAATTACAGAGAAAAACCTAAATGTATTTTAACCTACAGTCTTCCTACAAATTAGGGGAAATGGGGTGGGAGGTGAGTGGGAACTTAATTAATAGACAAACTATTGACTCCACACAAGGAAATTTTTTTTCACACAAGGAAACTTTTTAGAAACAAAGAAAATTTTGTTATGTGTAACAACATGGATGAAAAAAGAAAAAAGGTATTTTTCTCCATTTACTATTCAAGGTTCATCTATGTTGTTGCACAGATCATGAACTGGCTTTGTGGGAGCCTAGCCTGTTTGGATGCTCACCTTCCTAGACCTGGATGGAGGGGGGAGGACCTTGAACTTCCCACAGGGCAGGGAACCCTGACTGCTCTTCAGACTGGAGAGGGAGGGGGAGGGAAGTGGGTGAGTGGGGGATGGGGAGTGGGAGGAGGGGGAGGAAAAAGGGAGGTGGGGAGGAGGCAGAAATTTTTAATAAAAAAAAATTTATAAAACACCATTTCTCAGCACGTATCTCAACCACCCAGACAATATTAAAAGTATGTTGGTAACAGAGGAAGAGGGAGAAAGGAGAGATAGGTAATGCTAAGAATGTCTAAAAAGGCCACATATTATTTTGCGAGTGTATCTTAAAATACTAAAGTAACATGTGTACGTGTGTGTGTGTGCACATATATATATTTTAAATGGAGTTACAGCACACCAGGTGATAATGTTCCTTTTGACCACAGTTATCTTCTGAAGAAACATGTTCATAATATTGAGTTGAGCCAGATGAGAGTTATGAGCAAAGGCCAGGGCGACAGAGAGAGTCTGGGTCATAGTCTTAGTGCTTCCAAAACTTTCCCCAACACAGTATTTATTTAGCTATAATAACATCACAGCTGGGGAGAAAGGAAAAACAAAACCAAGCCAAATAAGCATTGCCTTCCTAGCCTTTAGACTTTGTCCCTTCTTTCCCTTGTTCTCAAATGTAACTGTCCCTCCACCACTGCTCTCATGAGGATAGCATGTAGAACAGTGGTCCTGGGAGTTGGATCCCTGGCTATAGAGATTCCCTGGGTTAGCCATCACAAGAAAACCTAGGCAAGCCCCTTAAGTACTAGACAGAAGATGCTCATTTAAGGCTGAGGCTCCAACATGGCATCCACAAGCAACACAGTGCACATAAATGAATGTATAACAATGGACTGAATCCGGTATGCTCACAAAAAAAATATGCAGAATAAAATTACATTATGGTTGTTCTGTAGTTTTCCTTTAAATCCTGAATTACTTTCCACATGTTTGATGCTCGTTAGAGTCTTGCATACAGCACTGTTTCCAGTGTACTCAAAAGAGCTCCTCAGCATTGTTTTCAATGGGTTTGGTCCAGCAGCACCAAGACGTAGTCAAGTAGGACCAAGCTGTTTCACATTGTTTGAGCTGCAAATACTTGTATAGAAGGAAGCTGGAGATATGGCTGAGTGATATTCACCAGACAAGGCCAATGTGAAAACTAGAGATTGGGTTCTCAGAGCAAAAAAGCTGGGTGGGTGTGGTAGACCACCTGTAATGCTAGCATGTAGAAGGGGAAGACAGGGAATCCCCAGCTAGACTAGGCAAAAAGGTGAATCCAAGTTCAGTGGGAGAGACTGCCTCAGTATGTAGGGCAGAGAGTGACTAAGGAAAACACTGGAAATCACCCTGGGCCAGTGCGCACACACACACAGAGACACCACAACCACACACACATGACTGTGAACCTCCATACATGTCTGCACAACACACATACACCGGGGAAGGAAAACAAGCCTAGATGATTGCATCTATGTGGAAAAAGTTTTCCGCCAATTATGCTGCTAGGAGCATATTTCCTGTTTTTAATCTTGTTTAGTCTAAAGGGTCTCACGAGGCCAATGTTAGCACTGGAGACACAAGAGAACTGGTTTTATACTTTAGCAAAGCCAGTTGAAGCCCATCTCATTTTTAGGTTTGGTTTAAGAGACTAATTTTTGTGATGATCTGTGGGGCATCTGCCTCAGATATCCCACTGGCAGTACAACTTCCTGTCTAAAGCCATAGTCCCCTCCTCCAGCCTTAAAGCCTTTGCAGAAGGAGCAGCTGCACGCTAGTCACAATTCCTCAACACACTGGCCTCAAGTCACTTCTTCCGCTTCGACTCTCAGACTTCAAGTCAATCCCAAACTATATAAAACTAACTCTAGTTTAACACCTATTTCTGGAACAAATGGAGGCTGAGGTGGGGAGATCTCAGTAAGAGGCCAGCCTAGACCAACCAGGAGGATTCTGTCTCCAAACAAAAACAAAAGCATCATATATATTAAAAGTCTTCTGGATTCGTTCTAGAGAAATTGCATTCGTTCCCCTCTGATTTGAAACTGGACACCCTAGGGTACAAGACAGATGAAAGAGAACCTACTTGGAAAGACAAGAGCCAGGAGTGCTGGGTTATACTGGGAAGAAAGCACAATGAGCTAGTGCAGGCCTGGGATCTCAGCACCTGGGAGGCTGAGACAGGAAGATAGCAAACTGAAGGTTTATCAGGGTTATATGAGTTCCAGACCAGCCTTGGCCACACACTCAGACCCTGTCGCAAAACTCAAAGAAAGAAAAGAAAGTAGCACAATGACTACAGGGTTGCGGCCCAGATTCCAGTCACCTGTGGGAGCATTCCAGCTACACTTCAACACCTAGCCCCTGGGCCACAAAGGAGTAAGTAGCATTCTCATTCACTGTTAGAAAGTACGAACTATTGTCTGTATATCGCAGAATACTCAAGTCCACTGAAGTACTCAGGTAATTTAGGATAAAATATTCTGATTGCATCTGTTGACAAACACTTGCTCTGGTTACAGAACTAAAATCATGTGGTGTTCTCCATTTCTCAGAAAAAGAGGAGTCACTAAGAAGGCCTGAAAATAACATGTCCTTCATTCATGACCGTTGGTTCTTTCTACACTACTGTAAGACTTAACAGTCCAGTATCTTCTAATTGTCAGATAATTCATTTCACACTTCAAATATCAGAGGGCATCATAGAGTCAGGTGATGGGGCAAGTTCATACAGCACTTAGTAGGATTTAGTATAAAAGTCAAGACTTTGAGGCAGCAGACCTGGGTTTAAATCTAGGTTCCACACTTTCCAGGACTGCCATGAAGAAGAAATGATATAACAGAACTCAAAATACCCAGTCTACCTAGAACAGGGTGGCCCTCAATAGGCCACATGGGGTAGCACATACTTGTAATCCTAGCATGAGGGTGGCAGGGGCAGGAACAAGTTTGAGGCCAGCCTGGTCTACACAGTGAGAGTCTATCTCAAAACAACAACAGCATTTTAAGAACCCAGGCAAGATGGCACAAGCCTATAATCCTAGCACTTGAAAGGTAGGGGCAGAAGGCTTGTCCAGACAGCAAGTTTAAGGTCATTGTGGGCTACATGGGACTCCGTCTCTACAAAACAAAAGTCCTATTTTCTCCCTATGGAAGAAAGTTGGTTATGAAAACATTTCCAGAATTAACTCTGACTTTTCCAAACCCTGAAACCGAATCACTAAACTTCATGGAATGTTTCCAGATCCTTGAGGAGAAGGAAGAAGTTATTTACTTTCTTAAAATGGATGTGGACAGAAGGAAAAACCATACCAGCCTGAAACCATGACATCTGTGTTTAACATCACCACAAACAAGATGACCAATTTAACATGAGAGGAATAATATAGAGTAATTAAGGGTTTCTATTCTTGTCGAATTTCATCTCAACAGAGTTGCTGCTTCTCCCAGCTACACGGAAGCTGTATTAATCTTCCTCCTGCGTAAACTCAGTGAGTATCCCTAGGAAGCACCTGTCTTATACCTAAATGCTGAGCTTCAGAAATAAGAGCTGAACAATGAAATGAGAGACAAAGGAATAATCTACTACTTCTAAGAAATGTGTAAGGCAAATGAGCACATTCTTCTGCTTGCTTCTTCCATCCCTGAAGGACAGTTACTTAGGAGACCATGTATAAACTAAGATAATTTTAGGGCTCAATTCCACATCTGCCTGGATCAACTCCCCAGTGTAGCCTGAGGCATCTTGTTCATTTCCCGGTCACCCAGACCCAAAATGATCACACAGAAACTGTATTAATTACAACACTGCTTGGCCAATAGCTTAAGCGTATTTCTAGCAAGCTCTTACATCTTAAATTAACCTATTTTTATTAATCCATGCATTATCACGAGGTCATGGCCTAGTGGCAAGGTTCTGGCGGGTTCCCACAGGCATCTTTCTCCTTGGGTGGCTACATGGCATCTTCCTGACTTTGTCTGCTCTCCTCCACTATCTGCTTAGAATTCCCACCTTGCCCTATTCTGCACTGCAATAGACCTAAAGAAACTTCTTTATTAACCAATGATATTCACAATATATAGAGGGGAATCCCAGGGTTCTGCCTTTTACAGCTTGAAAATCCATGGGTGCAGTGGCCCATGTCTTTAATCCCAGCTCTGGGGAAACAGAGGCAAGTGTATATCAGTGAGTTCAAGAGCAGGCTAGTCTACATATCCAGAGTTCCAGACTAGCAAGGGCTATATAGTGAGACCCTGCTCAAAAATGAAATAAAATAAATAAAAATAAAATAAAAATCCAGACTATGAGTGATACCTGGACAAACTGTCACTATTGGAATTCAGGCTTTAATTGCATTCAGTCTTGAGGGAGAGGGAATATAAATACCCCGTACTCCCTGCTTCATAGTTGAAAAATACTGTCTGTCTTCTATGTCTTTCTGCAGAAACAAGAGAGATTTCTATTGACATTTAGACAACTAAACCAAGGGTCCCCCATGAATCCCGTACATGATATACTGAGGCCACCTTGGACTAGATGGAATACATTGAATACTTCTTGACATTGTTGGCACAATACTGACATCTACAAAGTTTACATACTAAACTGTGCAATTGAGTTACAAAAAAAAAAAAAAAAAAAAAAAAAAACCAGTCAAACAGTCTCTCTCTCACACACACACACCTCACACATTTGAATTAAGTTGACAAGTTTGCATCGGGCTGCACTCATAGCTATCATTGGCCCCCACGTGGCCTACAGGCTCCTGGCTGAAGGACAGAATGAAACCCAAGAGGGAACTCCCAAGTTAAATTAGTGACTCACATGATGCTCTGAGAAATTAGATCCTCTCAAAATCCAAGGAGCTGAGGTTAAATGTATGTGTGTGTGTGTGTGTGTGTGTGTGTGTGTTACTTTCAAGTCTTAGGCAAGAATGTCTCATTTTTGGAAGGAAGAGAATCTACAGACTTAGGTTCTATCTTATTACAAACTGAGCAATCATATTGCTAATCAGATTTTAAAATGTTTTCATTAGCATATATTACCTATACATAATGTGTTTCATTATGAAATTTTCATATGGGTACATAATATATTTCAATTACATTCTCCCCTGTTTATCTTTCTTGCCTTTTCCCCCTCACCCTAACCCCCTTATACTCCCTCTTCCTAACTACCTCCCCTTCTAATTTCATGTGTCTGTCTCTTTTTTGCTTATTTTTCAAGGATTTACTGGACCGTGCACTTTATCAGTGGCGACACCACTGAAGACAATGTTTCTCCCTCACTGACCACTGATAACTGCTTATAAATTCTCAAGTAAGCATGGGGCCCCATGAGTCCCTCCCACAACACAATTCTGGCAGGCTCAATGTAGTCCAGGTCGTGTGCAAGTAATCACAGCTGCTATGAGATTAAGAGCACACCGGCCCTGTCATGCCTGGATGCCAGTGTCCCACACTTCAGCTCCTTTCTCCAGCTCTTACACTCCTTCTGCCCCATCTCCTATAATATGAACAAAATTTTTTTATATTTTCTTCCCATCATTGAGAATAACAATTTACCCACCCCTCTCTTTGTTTTTTGTTTTATTTTGTTTTGAGATAGGCTCTAGCTGTCCTGAAAACGACTATGTCGACCAGGCTGACTTTAAACTCACAAGAGATCCATCCACCTCTGCCTTCCAAATGCTGGGATTAAAGGCATTCACTACCACACCTGGTATATTTCTCCCTTGAAATTTCATGAAATGCTTGGGTAAAATGTGTGTTATTTTCCACATTGTTGGACTGAGGAAAACTGCTCAATGGGCAGAGTGACGGCCATGCAAGTGTGTGGGAGCCAGTGGTGGTAATGCACACCTTTAATTTCAGCACTTAGGAGACAGAAGCAGGTAAATCTCTGAGTTTGAGGCCAGCCTGGTCTACAGAGCAAGTACCAATACGGCCATGGCTACAAAGAGAAACCCTGTCTCAAAAAAACCACACATACACACACTCAAAAAAGAAAGAAAAAGAAGAGGAAGGGGAGGAGGAGGAAGAGGAGAAGGAAGAAGATGAAAAAGAGGAAGGAAGAGAGAAGAAGGGAGAAGAAAGAAGGAGGAGGCGGAAAAAGAAGGAAGAAGAAGAGAGAGAAGAAAGGCTGGGAGAGTGTAGTTACCCCTTGTAATCCCTGCATCTGGGAAGCAGAAGTGGGAGAGTCCCTACAATAAACTAGGTAGGTAAATTAGCTAGACTTGGTGAATCCTGGATTCAGAAGAGACCTTACCTCAGAACAGGTGAGGAAGGTCAACTTCAGGTCTACATATACTTTCAACACACAGACACACACATGCCAGCACATAAGCATACCTTCCTGTGCACACAAACATGCACACATATATGCATACAGACATGTATATCACACACAATGCACAAGTAAAAAAGTATAGTACTTACCACACTGATTATCTGTCTCCTCTAAAAGAGACAAATCAAATGTGATGCTGATTTAAGGGGAAATCTTTGAGAAAGGAGGACCAATCAAGCAAGAGCAAACAAAACAAAGATGAAAACAAATTATTTCTCCTGTCATCTCTGTAGCTATGCTTGCAATTCTAAAAAGGCAATTTTTACTAGAAGTTGAGAACATTTAAATGTATATAAACTGAAAAACAGACCACTGCATTGTAAGTACCGTTCCTGACTTCAAATTCCAGTCCCAAAATAATGTAGCACTCAAAGAGCAGCAAGTAGGAGGAAGCACCTAAGACACACAGTTTAAAACTCACTAAAAGCTTCAGAATAAACAATTTCTGACTTTGGGTCTGACTTTGCAAGGCAAGGCTCCACCCCTAAGCTATAGCCCTAACACCACCTGGCTTCAAAGTTACCCTGTTAGTATCTTCTCCAGTTGCTGTGACGGAATACCTTGACAAAAAACAAGTTAGGCTGGGTATGGTGACAAACACCTTTAATCCTAGCACTTAGGATGCAGAGACAAGTGAATCTTTGTTGAGTTCAAAGCAAACGGGTCTATTCAGTGAGTTAAAGGCACAGGCACGTAGGGCTACATTCTGAGACCCTTTCTCAAAACAAAACAAGATGGCAACTTAGGAGAGAAAGGGTTTATTTTAGTTTACAAGTCTACAAACAGTCCATTAACACAGGGGGTCAAGAGATAGGAGCTGAGGCAGCTGGCCACATCTACAGATAAAAGTAGAAAAAGGCTGGGCAGCAGCGGCACATACCTTTAATTCCAGCATTTGGGAGGCAGAGACAGGAGGATCTCTGTGAGTTCAAGGCCAGCCTGGTTGGTCTTCAGAGCAATTCCAGACAAGCTCCAAAACCAGAGAGAAATCCTGTCTCAACACACACACACACAAGAGAGACTGAGAGACAGAAAGAGACGGGGGGGAGAAAGAGAGAGAGAGAGAGAGAGAGAGAGAGAGAGAGAGAGAGAGAGCATGTAGTCTCAGAGCTCAGCTTGCTCTCTCCTTTTCATTTAGTCCAGGGACCAGGCCATGAAATATTGCCATCCACATTCAAGAAGGGTCTTCTCAATTCAATTAAACCTAACTCACAGGCATGTCCATAGGCTAACCTAGACAAATTTTCATTAAGAACTCCCTTCCCAGGTGATTCTGGATTGTGTCAGGTCGACAATCAAAACTACCCACCATACCCAGCCATGGTACGGACACCACAGCATATATCACTACACTGATAAAGATTCTGATACCCTTGGTAGGGAACAAACACTATGTTAAGATTGATATTGAAAAGAAAACACTGAACATTTTTTGCTGACGCAAACTTTTTTGAGACAGGGTTTCTCTTTGTAACAGGGCTTTGACAGTCCTCTAACTCTCTCTGTAGACCAGGCTGGCCTAGAACTCACTAAGATGCCCCTGCCTCTGCCTCCTGAGTGCTGGAATTAAAGGTGTGAGCCACCATGCCTGGCAACTGACATAAACTTAATGCTATAGGTTTGTGGGCTACAACTCAATCATATTTCTCATCTTTCCAAAATCATATTAAAACATAGCAATCAAAATAAAGTTAAAGAATATAACAGCACAGTCAACAATAAGATAAAACTGAATAATCTAAAATACTCAAACTGGAAAAATTACACATATATATATGCACAATTTTATATATATAAATAAAATATATATATAAAATATATATATATATATGAGGGTTAGGGAGATGGTGTGCCACATGCTGGGCCATTCTGAGTATCTGTGGGCACTGTACCCAGAACAGTAATGCGACTCTCCTATGTCTTCCATGGTGGAGTGGGCTTTCAGATGACGCACCTGCCTTTGGATCATCTACATTCCTGTAAGTGCCCCCAATAAATATACTGGCTCACTAAGCTAGACTGTGGTAGAATCATTTCTTTTTATACTTTCTTTTTTGTTTGATTTAGTAATACTTTTTATATACTGACAATTTCATATGCATTGTATTTTGATAATATCCACCACACCCAAATCCCTCCTATTGTGCTCAATGTCCTTGAACATGTGCCTTTTCCACCTTCATGGTTTTTATGCTGTTTTGATTTTTGTTGATCACAGAGGAGAGAAAAGTCAGCACCATTGCTTCCTTCATACCATCTCTGAACACTGCATTTAAAAGGAGCCTTGCGTGATAGGTGAGCTGGTACGTGCCTATAATCCCAGTACCAAGACAACTGCTAGTTCAAGGCCAGCCTATGCTATATAATGACACCGTCTACACCAACTCCACTCCCCCAGAAAGAAGGGGCCTTTTGTTCATCAGCTGCACTGGCTCTCTAAACAGAAGACTATTGGAATGGTGCTGACTGGGTACTTGGACCAGACTTGCTCCACAAATGTGAAGAGAGATTTAGTACCTGGGAAGGCTGAGCAAGAGGCTTCTTCAGGGGAAGTCAGTTGTCATCAGTCAGGCAGAACACAACTGTCTACTGTGATAGATATAAAGACACTTTGTTTAAAAGGCTACCTTTGGGGCCAGCAAGATAGTTCAGTGCATAAGGGCTCTTTCCACACAACCTAGCCACCTGAGTTCAATGCCCAGGACCCATAAAAGGGTAGAAGGGGAAAACTGACTGCAAAGTTGTCCTCTGACCTCCACACAAAGTCAGTGGCATGCACATATAATAAAAGTTTTTTTAAGGGTTACTTTCTACTCCTGTTTAGACGATTTTCCAAATCACTTTTCTACAAAGACTCTCAAAGCAGTCATCACCATCATCGGGTGTTTCTTCTTCAATAAAATGGCAATCCCTGTGGACCTCAGAACAAGCCTAAGTGTGAAGAGTGGCATGGGAACCTAAGACGGATTCTCAGCAGTGCAGATCAAGTGAGACCCGCTGGACAACATCAAGGTCAACTGTCTCAAAAACTGTCCATCAAGTATTCCTCCCTCACAGATAACCTCTTTTCAGCCTAGATCTCCAGGGCTCCAGAGAGTACCAGGAATTCCTATTCCTCTTGACTCACTCAAGGAAAAACAAACAAAAACCTCAAACTTCTTTTTGCATTTAAAATGATTTCTCCAGGCTCCCCTGCCTATTTTTATATAGGAACTTGGCACCTGCGGCAACCTCTAGTATCAGGGACTCTGTCCTCCAGATGTTTCTATGAATCTAAAGGCTAATCTTCTAAGAGTTAAGTGCAGAGAAAGGGGGAAAACAAGTTAGACAAAGCCAAAAGAATGACCTTATCCCTTCCAAATCCAGCTTCGGGAGCTGAGCAGCTGTGCTGCTGGCAGAAGGAGCAAGCTGCAATGATACTCATGCTTATCTCCCTCCCCCTCCCAGGCCTGCAAAGCCCCGTCCAACTGCTACACAAAAAGGCTTTTTCTTATAAACGTCTCTCCCTTCCACTGCTGTCTCCATCTTGAATGGAAAGAAACAATACTAGAAATGGAATGTACATAGCTCTGCAAATATTCATGAGAAAATGCTCTGCCGCCCACACGTGGCTGAGCTCCCCCGGCACATGCAAGAGCCAGAACAAGGGGATGCCAATAAACTCTGACATCTGTGTTTCTATAACCAAAGCAACTGGGATAATGTCTCATAATATGCAACAAGATTCAAGAAGTTAAGACTGGGGATGTAGCTCTGTGCAGAAGTGCCTGACACATAAGAAAAGTACCAGGATCAACTCTAAATGCAAAACAAACAAAAAAGTCAGGGTCTGGGGGTTGGAGGAGTTAAGAGTGCTTGATTTTCATTTTGTTTTGTTTTTTATGATTCAAAAATTTCATTATTATTTTTATGCGTATGAGTGTTTTTGCCTGGATGTATGTGCCTATAATGCCCGCCCCCATCCCCTCTCACATACTCCTGTGCAGAGACAAGCAGATCCCTGAAGCTTACTGGCTAGTCAGCCTGGCCAAATCAGTGAGCTTCAGGTTCAGGGAGAGAATAAAGTTAGAGGACTAGTGAGATGGCTCAATGGGTAAAAAACGCTTGCCTTGCAAGACTGATGACCTCAGTTCAACCCCTAGAACCCATCCAAGTTAAGGTGGAAGGAAAGACTGGACCCACAAAGTTGTCCTTTGACCTCTATATTTATATGTACCTACTCATGATAATGACTAAAATGAAAAAATTAAAATAGTAAAAAAAATAAATTGGAAAATAATAATGGAAAAAAGATCTAAAGTCAACTTTGGGCACATTCACTTGGGCACACAAACAAAGTATCTCGAATGGTATCTAGTACTTTTTCCAGCATTAATACACTGGTCTTTTAATAATTTATTTACTTACTTTTTTTTGAGACAGGTGTCTGTGTTGCCAAGCTAACCTGAGACTTCTGGCATTACTGGGATGCACAACGGCACCAAGCACCCAACTCAATACTCTGAAACTCTACTTAGCCACCACATATCAGAATTTAAAAATTCTCCACAAGTTAATCTTTACATCTTAGACATACATAATTCTCTGCAAATTACCTGAAATCTGTTCTATTCTAATAGAAACGGAGACCAGCTAGTTTTCATGCTCCACAGACTGTAAACTTACCATGTCCTGTACTTGGCATTATCACCAGTCTTTGCACAGTTGGGTCAACAACTACTGCAATAATGGCAGTTTTCCTCTTGGTTTGCTGTTAGGTCTGACAGTGCATATGTTTAGAAATGACAGTCTTGGCTTAGTACGAGCTGGGCTATAGGAGAATTTCTGATGGCTAGATAAAAGCCTGTATTCCTCAGGAACTTGTGAGACAGTTCCAGTTTAGTTCCATCTACAAAAGGAGCTATTTCCCTTGCCTCAAGCAGAAGAGACATATGGCTCTCCATTGACCTATACCCATAATTGCACATCAAAACCCATGCTGGCCTCTAGGCTCCTTCAGTCCCTACTCACATGCACATCTCAAAGCCCCCAGTGGTAGCCTCCTTGCTCTCTACCTCCACAGTTCCTCCCGCACTGTGCTGGCCCTCACACAAACTCCCTGTCCCACCTCAGTTGGCCCCCTTCTCTTCAAGATAGTCCTGGCTACATTAAATCTGTTTCTTTTTCCTCTGCTCTGGACTCTTCCAGATGTCTCTGGATGTTCTCTCTTTCTTATCCACAATAAAATCTTCCCCTTAACCACAGAGCAGCCATTTGGGTGGTTTCTTCACCATGTTCCTTGTTCTGGAGAATGTGTGGGTCCCCTCCCTACACTCTCCAGGTTTCTGACATTCTCCAAGTAAAGTGGTAGAAAGCTTTTGTCCCTTTTCTTCTCCCTCTCTCACAGCCTCGCTCCTACTTCTCCCTTTCCTCAGTTCTCTTTCTACCTTCTCCTCTTGGAAGGCTTGCAGTGACATACTCTGTGTGGTGTGGTGCTTGGTATTCAGTGTACTATGAAGACCAGAAAATATAAACACAATCTCACTACTGCAATTTTAGTTTTAAATTCAGTGGCTGTAGAGAGAAAAATCTCCTCACCCACACAATTTTTAATCTGGAAAAGTCACAAATGTTTCCGTCATGTGTTTTAGCCAAATAACTATTTTAAAATGACGATTCCCAGGAGAGTAGAGGCAATTGCTTTGCAAAGGGCAGGGCCGCTTTTTGTTCCTGAACATGCCTTTTGTTGACTCAGGCTGGTTTGTTGCAAACAGCCACTGCTGTTCTTGGTGGGTAAAGCTGAGCTAAAGTTCCTCATGGAAAGTTTTACAGACAGACAATAGGGCGAATAAAATGTGTGTGAGCAGAGAACTCCTGCCCCAGCAGCTGCTCATCGCCAGGAGGAAGTTAGGCCGAGTTTTCCAAGCAGAACATGCTGGTCCCAGGAGAAATACACAGCTTCAAAGAAGGGTTAGAAAACACCATATTGAGTGAGGTAACCCAGATCCAGAAAGACAAATATAGCATGTACTCACTCATAAGTGGCTTTTAGACATAAAGCAAAGAAAAACCAACCTACAGGACACAGCCCCAGAGAAACTAGACAACAAAGAGAACCCTAAATAGATTCATACATGAATCTACTACATAAGAAGGTGAAAAAGACAAGATCTCCTGAGTAAACTGGGAGTTTGGGGCTCACAGGAGAGAGTAGAAAGGGAGAGGAAAGGAAGAGAGGGGAGAAAAATGTATAGCTCAATAAAAATTTAAAAAAGGAAAAAGAAAAAGTGTGCACTTCCTTCTCGTGTGCTGTAAGAGAATGGTTGCTCACTGTGCCAGGATCTGAGCAACAGCACATAAAAACTCACATATCGACTTACTAGGTGGGCAATGAACATAAGTACTTTAACAATTCCTTCATCGTATGATAATTCTGATATATTCACCACCACAAAAATGGAAATAATACACACACACATAACTAATAAAAATAGGCCATAGAGATTTTAAGTAGCTTGTTCAAAGTAAGACAGTAAATTAGTATCTGTGCCTTATTTCAAATGTGGGTCTAATTTTAGAGCATAAACAGATTAGCATTAGTATAGATTCACACCAGGGAAAAACAGATCAATTTTGATGAAAAGTTTTGGCTGAACATCCAAATATTTTTAAAAGGGTATAAATACAATTTTAATCAATGAAGATCTTCCTTAAGAATGGAAAGTTAGGGGCTGGAGAGATGGCTCAGAGGTTAAGAGCATTGCCTGCTCTTCCAAAGGTTCTGAGTTCAATTCCCAGCAACCACATGGTGGCTCACAACCATCTGTAATGGGGTCTGGTGCCCTCTTCTGGCCTGCAGACATACACACAGACAGAATATTGTATACATAATATGTGTGTGTGTGTGTGTGTGTGTGTGTGTGTGTGTGTGTGTGTGTGTATAAGAATGGAAAGTTAGGGCTGTGGAGTTGGCTCAGTAGGAAATGTCTTTTGCCACCAAGCCTAAAGACCTGAGTTTGAACCCTGGGGCCACATGGTGAAAGGAGAGTAAAGACTCTTAAAAATTGCTCTCTGGCTTCCTTATATGTGCGTGGCATGCACAAACACACCTTCAACAAGTGTGTGTGTGTGTGTGTGTAATTTATTTATTTAGTTTTTAGAGATAGGGTTTCTCTGTAGCCTTGGAGCCTGTCCTGGAGCTGGCTTTGTAGACTAGGCTGGTCTCAAACTCAAAGAGATTCTCCTGTCTCTGTCTCCTGAGTACTGGGATTAAAGGTGTACTCCACCACTGCCTGGCAAATAAGTGTAATTAAAAAAAAATTACAAATAATAGGAAGCTAGTAACACCAGGGTTATAGGATAAAAGATCATGAAGTAAAGACAGGTGTGTTCTCTCTTCTTTGAGACAGGGTCGCTTATAGCCCTCGCTGGCCTGGAACTCACCATGTAGACCTCAAATTCATAGATCCTTGACTTTGTCTCCTGAATGCTGGGATTAAAGGTGTGCACTACCATCCCCAGATCCCACTCTTGTTAACATCTGGGTGACTTTTCTAGTTGCTATGATTAAATACCTTGATAAAAACAACAGAATAGGGAAAGTTTATTTGGCTCACAGTTCAGGGTACAATCTATTATCGCAGGGAATGAAAGATGGCAGATGTTGAAAGTGGCTGGTCACACATCATCCAGTCTAGAGGTGGGACACTATGAACACTGGTGCTCAGCTTACCTTTGCTCCTATAGAGTCCAGGATTCCTGCCCACAGAGTGGTACCATTCTCAGAGACAGGCTCTTCCTACCTGACCGTTATCCAAGATAATTCCTACAGGCCTGCCAACGCCAGTCTGCCAGGTGATTCTAGAGCTCATCAAACTGACAACTGAAATTAGTCATCATCACACATCTACCTGTGAATTACTAACATTAACATCTGTTTTGTTTGTTTTTTGAGACAGGGTCTCAACTATGTAACTGGCCTGGAACTTGCTATATAAACCATACTGTGCTCCAATTCAGAGATCTGACTACCTCTGCCTCCCAAGTGCCAGCACTTGGGATTAAAAGTGTACGCCAACACTGCCCAGCTCCTAGGTGATATTCTTTACATCCACCAATACACAGTGACATCTTGTTAACATCTATCTATGAATGGTGACACCTTGTTCACGGGTATCTCTGGATGTTAACATCTTATTAACCATTATCTATTAATAGTGATACCTTACAGGCTGTGGATGGTGACATCTTGCTAACAGCTATCTATGAATGGTAGCACTTTGTTAACATCTAAGTCATATATACACAGACACAAGTATGCCATGTTTGAGGTGAGCCTTACTGACTGTGGTGATTTGAAAGAATATGGCCCCAAAAGGCAGTAGCACTATTAGAAGATGTGGCCTTGTTGGGAGAAGTGTGTCACTATGTGGGGGGCTTTGAGAGCTTTTCCTCAAGCTTCACTCAGTGTGACAGTCAGTCAACTTCCTGTTGCCTCTGAGTCTAGATGTAGAACTCTCAGCTCCAGCATCACATCTATCTGCCTGCATGCCACCATGCTCTCCATCCTGGTGATGAACTGAACCTCTGAAACTGTAAGCAAGCCACCTCAATTACATGTTTTTATTTTAGGAGTTGTCACGGTCATGGTATCTCTTTACAGCAATAAAAACCCCTAAGACACTGACCTATTACAATAATAGAAGACTACCTGCACTAAGCCCCACTCCTAGTCACTCCGAGGCCCAGATTCGAAATGGACACTAGTCAAGCTCCCACACCTTCACCAAGCAGTCTTTTTCCACCTTCTTGCCACATTAAAAAAGAAGAAGAAGAAAAAAAAAAGAAAGAAGAAACTGATGCCACTTATTACCATTTCTCAGATTAAAACATTAGTTTCTAACCAGCATATCATAAAATACACTCATCACCCAGATTCCATGCTAATTTACCTAAGTATCCAGTTATAAAAACTAATGCTATCATTAAAATAACTTTAAACATTCCACAATGTATTTGAGGGTTTTCCTCTCAAAAACCAGTTTTCATTGAGAGTTTTCAAAGTTAAAAGTAGCAATTAGAGTACTTTAAGTTTGCAACTGCCACAATGATCTTGAAAAGCAAATTTACAGCAAACATTTGTAAAAAGGAGAATGGAGGGAAAATGACATTACCACTTCCTGAGATGCATATTGAGGGTCCTCCGGGTTGACTGACCAATAGCAGTAATCAAAACCAAACGCTACAACCTTCTCCCGGGTGTCTCCAAACCTCTCTGATCGACTGTTCACCTAAAATTAAACACAGCATCCAGTGTCTTTCCTGTCTTATCATTGGAATATGGACAGTTGCTCTTAATTATGCTCTCTGATAATTACAGAGACCTGGACTATCACTATGTTTACGACAGCCACAAAAGAAGAGAGGTAACATCTATCTCCATCTGACTAGGAACAAATAAAGACCCAGGACACTAGCCTGTGTCTACGCACAAACACATAAACTACAGGACAAAAGGCTATATAAAAACTATAGGAGAAAAAGGCTCTTTTAAAGGACATCTTCATCACTCATTTCTTCTCTAGATATTTCTATAGAGAGACTGGCAGCATGAGTAGCACAGCCTCTGGGTGCAGCAGATTTCATCACCTTGGAGCTTTCATTGGGATCCTTTAGGAATCTACCTTCAGTGACTTGGAAAGAGTATTAAATGGAATAACCAGGAATAATATAGCTGCTGAACTTAGGGTAGGGCCAAAACTTGGAACTATGCTGAGCTCTGGGTACTGGGTAGAATGGCTGGCATTCTTCACAGACATGCCTAGTCTTGGTATTTAAACTGTGGCACTCAGGAGTTAATTATCTTCCTATGATAAAATGCCGTTTGAATTTTCATTCTCTCCAGAGAGAAGAAACTGAAGAATGGACACCTGGTGCACACCCTGAGTTCCTAGTTCACTGGTATAAAATGGCCAGGATGCTACAAAATCACCAGTCAGTAAGCACGCACAGCTTTGCGTGCTGGCTGCTCCACTGTCTTCTGTCAGCCTGCAAGTGGGAAAGCATGGCTACAGTGGGTGCTCCTTCAGGAGGAAGCAGCACTAAGAGTGCCCATATCAAGGTTAAGGGGAAAATATACCCAAAACACATTTTAGACAAGAAGAAAGTTAGAAAAGGGGAAGGTAGCTCTGACATTAGCCATTCAAAATCTACAGAACAACATGGATGTCATAATGAATAAGAGCTTGTTCATAAACAACTGACCTTAGGGAAGCCAACAGCTAAGGAAGTGTGTAGAAGGCAAACTGGAATCTGTCCTTGGGTGCTTGAGAGGTGGCTCGGAGGTTAAGAGCACTGGCAGCCCATCCAGAGGACCTGGGCTTGATTCCCAGCACCCACATACATGGGTGGGTCTTAACCATCTGTATCTCCAGGCCTGGGGGATCTGATGCCCTCTTCTGGCCCCCTAGGCCACTAGGTACCTATGTGGTACATAGACATATATGCAGGCACAACACCCATACACATAAATATTTTTTAAATTTGCTTTTAAATTTTCCTTTTGGACATACTTTATTCTCTAGACCCAAGAGTATGAGATCTTACAACAAACAGCTGAAGTGACTAGCAAGGGCGGTAAGAGAGAAGGCATGGGATGGAAGGCCCTTTGTTCTCCAGGAGCCGCTGCTTAAACTTTCACAGGACCCCTCCTTTAAGAGGAGCTAATGACAAGAGGAAACAAGTCACAGCAGGGAAGTAACCAGTGGGAGAGCAGAGCTCTGAGGCCTGGGATTTAGAGGACCTTCATTCTGCCTCAGCTTCCTCAGCTCTTGGAAAGGCTGGCATTGCATCACAAGCTAACTACAGCATCGATCACATGATCCCCTCCCTGGCTTCTTTCCACTGCTCAAGGTCCACAAAAGAAGAACCAGCTCATCTTCTGCATCAGGAAGGATGGAGGAAGTTGACTCTGGAGGGCAGGGTGAGGAGCAGGGAAGGAAGTTCCCCGTGTCTGCCCAGTTGTGCTCCAAATTTAAGCAGGGTTGTGGAAAAAGAAATCTGAACAAGACTCAGGCTAGTGACCAACTCCCTTCTGGGATCTGCAGGCTGATGTCTGACATCTGGACCGTATTATGGCCAAAACAAACCCTGCATTATCAGACAAATACTAATATTCCTAATAATGACCTGGATAAAGTATTATCAGTTGAGGGGCTCAAGATAAAGTTTAACTGGTGGCCAGGTGAGTTACATAGGCATACAAATTGCCCCCAGCATGAGTTAGACTAATTACATAGTCTGGATTTGGTTTCAAAGCAGCTCCTATCAGTTTCCAAAACAGCTGCACTATTCTATTTAACAGCATGGACTACAACGCCACATTTTCTGGACTCTAAGCATAATTCTTTTGTTGTTTATTTATGATTGGTCTAAGCTTTTCCCACAATCCTTACATCTCCTGCTCTCTAATATATTAAACATATTCACCCTAGAGCCCCTTTTAATTATAAAGATTCGTACCTAAGAAAACAAACACAATTTCAGGCTTACCTTTAAATTCCTGATTTTTGTCACTTTGTCCTCAACTTCCACAATAATTCTTCCCCCTTCTTTGGTCTCGCTAAGAAATGAGAACAGAATTCCAATGAGAAGAAATACTTTTTGTTTTCTTTTCTGAGACAGAATCTTGGGTAGCCCAGGCTGCTTAAATCTACTCTCTAGCCAAAAATGACTGAGCTTCTGATACTCCTGTCTCTTCTTCCTAAATGCTAGAATTACAGACATGTGCCACCACATCTGGTGCCCACTTAACACTAACACACACACACACACACACACACACACACACCCCAGAAACAAAAACAGAAAAGACAAAAAGAAATTAGTTTTCTCACTCCTGTCCCTGTTCCAGGAAGTGCAATGCCTGTCTCCATAAATAGCCAAAAGCATGTGAAGACTCCCTTGAGGGCACACTTTCCTAATCAGACACTTTGACTCCGGAAGCACTGTCACCACCATTTATTTTGGTGATAATGTACAAAGCACCATATTGTGTATGGATACTGTAATTTCTCTACCCACCCTACTCTCCTGATACCACTTCATAGCATGTCTCCATTCTGACAGAATTTTAAAGCCTAGAGAAATTGCGTAACTCATCCAGGCCACTCAGCCAACACCAGTAACTGAGATTTAAATCCAGATCTGTCTGATCCTTAACTATACCTTTAAAATAAGGCTTGGAAAATATCTTTGGTCCAGTGCAAGACACAATTTCTCACTGTCTCTGGACCACTGAACAAAATACTGATGAGAACACTGAGTCCTCTCTGCTGAAATGTCAGGCATACTTCTGAAGTCGGAGAAAGTCAAAGTACTTAGAAATCCTCCTATACTGTCCGTACGTGGTAACACTGCTAGCAACTAGCCCACCTTTACATTCACTATAAACTTCTTGTAGTGCTGGGGACTTAATGACATTCATTTTAATAGGCTTATTTAATAGGCTTATTCAGGTGATCCATGCATCTGAAGCCCACTCTTTTCATAACAAAAACCTATGGCTAGGACAAGATGGCTCATCAACTGAAGGCACTTGCTGTATCTGGAATAAAGTCCTAGATAAAAACTTCGCTCTAGCTGGGCAGTGATGACACATGCTTTAATCCCAGCACTTCAGAGGCAGAAGCAGGTGGATCTCTGTGAGTTGAGGGCCAGCCTGGGCTACAGAGGCAGTTCCAGGACGACCAGGGCAATACAGAGAAACCCTGTCTTGAAAAAATAAAAAAGCAAAAAAAAAAAAAAAGACAAAACAAACAAAAATAACTAGCTAAGTAGCATCTTTGTTAGTTAAACTTAAGTTTCTGTTGTTTCTTTCCCCTTAAGGCCTTACTGTACTTTCTTGCCCACTATACAGAAGACAGTATATGAGAGAGAGGTATTCTTTTATGGTGGAGGGGATCAAACCCATTGCCTTATACATCTAGGCAAGTGCTTTATCACCCAGTCACACACCCCCAAGTACAGAGATATTCCCAACTCCCAGGATCATCAGTTCACAAGGTAAAACTGTCCTACCTCCTCTGCTCACCTACAAAAATGTTGGCATTAAAATTTAAGAGGGCAGAAAGTACATCAATCTCAAGGAAGAAGCTGGCTTCAGCTGGGTGGCACATACCTTTAATCCCAGCATTCAGGAGGCAGAGGCAGGTAGATTTCTGAGTTCAAGACCAGCCTGGTCTACAGAGAGCGGTCCAGGACAGCCAGGGCTACACAGAGAAACCCTGTCTCAGAAAACAAACAAAAACCAAAACAACAACAACAACAACAAAAAGAAGCTGGTTTCATACGGTTCAAACCAGTTCTAAGGAAAAGCCCTAAGCAAGGCAAAGCAGCCACCACTATTACTAGCTGCCAAAGCCCATCAGCAGAATCCATCTTTAGCGTCAAAGTCTACAGGCTGCCTACATCAGAATTAAGAAGAATACAAGAAGGCTGAGTTAATTCAAATGTTTGGAGGAGTAGAGCAGATGATAACCAGCTTCTGGGGGACAGCGATTTTATGTGTGCTGTAATTTGAAAACCACTGTTCTAGAGGGGAATTTAACCAAGCTATACATTTGTACTTATTCCTTTTTTTAAAACTCAAAAAAGAAACAGAAAAGAGGCCAGAAGAACAAAATCACTAAAAATTATATGACTAACACCTGATTAGACATGAAATGGTAACAGGTGATATGATCAAAGTTCATTATCTACATATGTGAAAATGTCATAATAAAGCCCATTATTTTGTACATCTAAGACATGCTAATAAAATGTTTTATAAAAAGATTGATATGGAGACAGGTGGTGTGGGATACACTTTTAACCCCAGCACTCAGGAGGAAGAGGTAGGCAGATCTTTGTGAGTTTGCCACCAGCCTGGTCTACAAAGGGAGTTCCAGGACAGCCAGGGCTACCCAGAAAAACCCAGACTCAGAAAAAAAGAAAAGAAGATTGAAGTGATTATCATTTCAGTCTATTTTATAGATCAAAAACAAAAACCAAAAAGTGGAACAAATTAAGGTACCAGGTGAAAGTAAAGGGCAGTGGGGCAGAGCTCAGTGGGACAGGTGTTTTCTCCAGTGGCGAATGACTCTGGACAGGCAAGGGCAGCATCTCTAACCGACAAACAGAATTTCTGATTATGGGAAACATCTGAGGTCAAGGGGAGGACTCCAAAATCACTTCTGTGTTATTTCATCCAGCGTTTTCTCCAGTCCTATAGAACACAGGAACAATTTTGAGCATCTTGGGAAGGAGCAGTGTGGTGTAGTGAATCAAATCCTGCTTCTAGAACTTAAGCAAGACCATGTTCTCATTTGGAGAAAAATAATGTAAGCTTGGGCTAGATGACTTTAATGGTTCCTTCTCAAGCACAGAGCCAGTGCTGATAACTTATCTGTAAATTGGGACAGACGACATAATCAGCAGATTCTCCATATGCAAAACAGCGTCAATGAGCAGTGGGTACCACCACCATCTCTGCAGAATTCTGTGGGAACTGGAGAATGGTCTAGTCTAAACGTCTTAGCTGAGATCACACTGAGTTTTTACATAACTACTCTTGAATCAGTGAGTGTGGATCTGCAGCCTGCTAACAATCAGCTCACACCTGGAGACCAGGAGGCTTGATGATCTCATCTACCACTTACTCTCAAGCCTCTTCACTGGAGCTGAAAATAAATAAGTTTCCTGATTGTTTTTCATTTTTGTTGGATGAGATATGTTATTCTCGGCAATGACTGCAAGTAACAAAGGGGTTTCAACATCCTTTTCTTAATCTAATCCATGCTATTTGAAACTCCTGATTTCCGAGGAACTAAAAAGTTAAGAGTTGTCAATACTGCTATCCTAAGAACCCTAAAAATTAGTTTAGAAAGAATGAAATCTACCAGCAGTTACCTCCTCCTGGATTGCTGCTCCCAGGAAGCCTCCAACCCTGAGTCACCGTGTGTAGTCATGCTAACCCAGATGTTTAAAAACCAATTGCCCTGGCTGTCCTGGAACTTACACTGTAGACCGGGCTGGCCTTGAACACGGAGAGGTTCACCTGCCTCTGCCTCCTGAGTGCTGGAATTAAAGTTATTTGCCAACAACGCTGGCATGGGTATATCTTCTTATGTCTTCCTCCTATCTCATGGTTCTCATTCTGTCAAAACTTTTCAAAGCGAATGGCCTCTACAAGGACAAAGCTAACCCCATGGTACTATTTCTGTCATAGGAGACAAAGTCTTTCTTGACCTCTGTGTACTGGACATTGAAGATTTTTTTTCTACAATAAATCCCAAGACATGTCATCTGGTATAGAACCACACTCTGCCAATTTCCTCACCCATCACTCCCTGCTTCTATCCACGCACATGTCCAAGGCTCCCATCTACACCCTAACAGCCTAAATTTACTTTCTCTTCCTGCTCTTACTTTAGAGAGCTCTGCACTTTCCCCTACCTGTCAGAAAACTCAAAGATCTTTCAGAACAGTTCAGACATCAACCCTTGTGCAAAGCCTTCTCTGACTTCCCGAGTGGGAGAGGATGAAATATTCAGTTCCACACTGGTTGCCTCAAGGGCTGAGAGGTGCGGAATGAGGCGCAGGCACAAGGAACTGGCACTGAGGAACAACTTCCCCTTCCCAAGTCACAGTTCTGTTCTTAAATCACGTCAGCTGTTGAGCACAGATTGAAATCACAGTCTCTCTGGGCCTCAATTTCCCTCCTATATCCCGACAACCCTTTTTCCTAAGTCCCCACAGAGGAATCCCATGTATATATGTATATATGAACACACTCTCCAGTCCTCTCGGGTCCTCCCGGGTCACCATGAGGAGACTGCCCACCTCTTTGCACATCCTCACGTCATGATGCACGAGCAAGGCCCTACTAAGTGCACCAAGACCCGAGCCAGGGTCCCTAGAAACTCTTGTTGGCAAGATGCCAGGGACTTGTAGACGGGGCAGCGACCTCTGGAAGCACACAGGAACCGCTATCCCCTAGGACGTGACGGGAAACCTCGACTTGAAGCCCTGTCCCTCCGGGCCTTCATGGCTTCTGGACCCTAAGCCCTCAGGGCACTGTGAGTCTGGGTTTTTCTCCGGGCCAGTCCACCGAGAGAAAAGCGGGTATCTCGCTTTCCTCTCAGTTCACTTGACGCCTCAGGCACCCCCTCCTGCCAGACTCACCGCTTGCTGAGAGGCCGGACCCTCACGGCCACCTGCACATTCGCCATCCCTCCGCCACAGCCCAAGACCCGCACAGCGGTCTGGCGGAAGCATCCCTGGCCGGCGTCCAGCGAACAGACCCAGCCACAGGCACAGCAACCACAGACTGCCGGCCCGCCCCACGCGCCTCCAGGCTGCAGCCCCAGCTCCGCCCTGGGGGGCGGGGCCCACTGAGCCTTGACCAATCCTGACGAGCGTGGGCGGGAGAACGCGCGGGCCGCTCCGCCTCTCTCCCGCCCAAGTGCGAGCCAGCGCCCGACATGGGCGGGGCTCTCCCAGCCTTGGCCAATCCTGAGACGGAGGGGTGAGCTTCCTCGCCTCGCTCCACCCTCTCCACCGCCCCGGACAGCCCCGCCCAGAGTGAGCCACCGCCTGACGGGGGCGGAGCCTGCGCAGCCTTCCGCCAATTCTGAGAGAGGTGGGCCGGGCCACTATGTCTCGTGCCTCCTTAGACGCCCCTCGCGTGCTGCGGCACCTACTTTGTTCTAAGATTTGTTGGCAAAGTTTTTGGTTAACACTCGAAAGTTCATGAAGTAAATTGCTAAATATGCTAAATATTATTTTTACCCTATTGGTCTGAGATGTCAAAACTGCTGCTAAATTTTAGGAGCAAAAATGAGGTGCCGCCTCATTTGTGAAGGCTGAGGCAGGAATATTATTATTGAGCTCAAGGTCAACCTGGGCAGCACAGGTGATTGGAGGTCAGCATGGAGTGCAGGTGAAATCCTGTCTCCAAACAACGAAATGGGCAAAACAAATGATTTTGCAGTTACAAGCAGGGTTTAATGAGGAATTTTGTTGTTGTTTTGCTTTGTTGTTTTTCTAACTTCCTAGCAAGTGTCTCTTTACTGCACTGGAACGTCGCCGCCACCCTAGCAGTATTTATAACACGGAATAAATGCTGTCTATACCTGTAAAACCTCAAGCCTAGCTTGATGGAGAAGGGGCCAAAACCCCTTCCTGACCAGTGGCGCTGATGTGGAGTTGGAAGCCAGCCACATAGGAAGCTCCTGTATCACATAACAATAAAATAAACAAGGGTCTGTTTCTGATGGTGACAAATTTGTATCCACTGAAGACTTTTGAGTCTTCATACATAATGATTAGAGAGGAGTGGGTGCAGGGTTAGCCATTACTTAGAGTTTAAAGTACTTTAAAGTTTAAAGTTGACTAGGAATCACATTTTTGGAAGCAGCTTTAATTGAAATTTTTTTTTTTTTTGGTTTTTCGAGACAGGGTTTCTCTGTGGTTTTGGAGCCTGTCCTGGAACTAGCTCTTGTAGACCAGGCTGGTCTCGAACTCACAAGAGATCCGCCTGCCTCTGCCTCCCAAGTGCTGGGATTAAAGGCGTGCGCCACCACCGCCCGGCTTTAATTGAAATTTTTATCAATTAATCAGATTTGATAAAGCTAAAATCAGGGACAGCTTTTTAAAATGAGAATATATGAAGGTAGCATGCCATTTTATTTAAAGTTGCAAATCAGTCACTTTTTAAAAATGGACGAGAGAAGACATCCTGCAACCATCTGCATTCTGAAGAAATGGAGAGGGAAAAACTCTAATCCACGCAGCTAGATGCTTCAGCATTGAAGCCTGCTGGTTCCTGAGGTCTGAGGCTCCTGTGAGACCTGGTTGATGGTTTTCACCTGGTGTTGAAAAGTTTAGCGGCACTGCAGGAGCAGCCTGCCCATTCCTGCGTGTTGTCATGTCTACTTCCCTCAGGAGGGTGGCCAGTGAAGTCTCTACTTTCAGCTTCACAGAAAAGAAGATACCGACTGTGTAGAATACAGGACAAACGCATCTCAGTTCTGTTAGTAGAGTTTTTTGGGGTATACGTAAGTTGTGTCTGAAGCAGAGTGACATCATAAAGAACTTTATTGACAATGCCGCAGGAGTAAGTACGGTAGGTAAAGTCATAGACATCATTTGGCCAGACGGTGCTCACAGGGCAGCCAGATCCTAAAAACACTTCATCAGGTTCCATCAATACATTGTGGAATGGCGTGGCCTTAATCCTGAGATAGAACCAAGGATTGGTGCATGGCAGACGAAAGGCTGACCAATCATCAGCACCAGTCGTCAGAACAAAGAAGCAGGAGTCCCCTCAGGCTCAGGAAAGACTTCACGGCTCAGACTGGAGATCAAACCCACAGAGGAAATGAATTACTAGGAATCAATTTTACCAATCACTTTGCTCTCCCACCCACAACCTTTGCTACAGGGCTACCATCCCAAGAAACTGTACAATTTTATATCTTGTCTGCCTAATTGGCAAAGGAAAGGGAAGTAGCGTGCTTTTTATAGGTTGTGTAATGAAGTCGACTTTGCAGGGTGTTTGGAAAAGCTAAAAATGTCTGAAGCAGCTCACCTCAGCTCAAACTTAAGCCCTGTTACAGTTGAAAAAAGTGTTTCTTTCTTTGTAGTATTATGTTGATTTAAAAATAACCAAAAAGAATTCTCCACCCAGAAAAATACTTTTTTTGCTTTAAGTATTTTCAAGGCTACCAGGAGGAGAGACGAAGAAGAAAGAGCTAGAGAAAGATAGGAGATGGGCAGGAGAGCCTGCCCATGAGCTTGCTCACGTGAGGATGGCAATATAAACACTGATGCTTGGGAGCAGCTCTCGTGGCAACCCTTTTATACAACAGAGGGACTGGAGTATGAGATTCATATGGCTATTACATATAACATACTCTTAAAATAGGAATGAAAATCATTTCAAGCCAAAATATAAAGAAATCGCATAAGAGAAAAACTTGAAAAAAAAATCTGAAACCCAGTGGCCCTGTACCACTTGGTCCATAGTGATTCTTCAGGATAATACAGGAAGCAACCACTAAATTCATATCCCACCCCACAAAGGGTTTGAAAAGAACTGAATTTGCACTTTCTTTTCCCAAAGATGGTCTTTTGGAATGTTTCTCTAGCAGCTTGCATCTTCTGCTAATTTGATTCTCGCACACAGAGCCATGTAGTTGTTCATCATCCACCACTGCTATCACTGTGCCAACTTCAGAGCTGAGGGGCCAGAGGGACCACATCACTCCTTACTTGGTTTTTCTGTGGCATATGAGTCCACTGACATATTTCTGCCAGTACTTGACGGCTTAGGTGCTTGCTTGGTTCCTAGGAGCACAGACAATCAATAGGAATAACTGTATAGTAAAAATTTGCTAAACGTTATTTGTCAAGGGCACTGGGTGGAGCTGTCAGAGCAATGTGCACTTCTTACATAAACACCAGTGCATTTGTGCCCATTTTAGTTGTCTTCTACTACCCAGACATAAAAATACTAAAAATCCAACATTCGTTGGTTATATTTTTCTCTCTAGAACTGGCACTGGACTGTGGATTTTGGTTTTGTCATAATTTTCCATGGCATTCATCCTACACTGGCTGCCTGGGAGGTATTGCTTCACCAGACAGATTTTACCAGGGGCGAATTGTCACCTCCTGCCAGTTTTCATGGGTACATTTTGTGGTTAAAAAGACAATTTCCCAACTCACCAATGCTCATAAAGAAACCTCAGAATCAAATGTGGTTGGGTTTATACTTATAGAACTGACTTAAAAAATACTCCTGTGCCAGCCTTGCCTGTGAGACTGAAGAAGGAACTGAGAGTTCTTGCATCTTGATCCCGTAAGCAACAGGAAGAGCTCTGTCTCACTGGGCATGGCTTGAGCATATATAAGACTTGAAAGCCTGCCTCCACAGTGACCTACTTCCTCCAACAAGACCACACCTACTTTAACAAGGCCACACCTCCTAATAGTGCCACTCCGTTGGTGGGCCATTTTCTTTCAAACCACCACAGACAGCATTTAGTTTTGATGCAACAAAAGAGAAACGCACCTGTGATTATTACCTGTTCCCACTCCGTTTCCGTGGGGTATCACTTTGGGTTTGGCTTTACCAGGTCTTGTGGTTGTTTTGTTCAGAACTATAACAAAGTAAGGATTAGACATTTCCTTACTAAATGTCTGCAGTCAAAGAAAACAAAACTTCTCAGAAAACTGAAAATCATTTAACTAGGCAATAAAGTAAGGACAACTCACACACACACACACACGCACATACACACACAAATATGGTCCAGAATATAGAAACTATGTTCTCTTATGAAAGTCCTAAACTTTCATAGGCGAAGATGAAAATCTGAGTCTGTACTGAGGTGCTCACTGAGCTCTGATATTTGTTCTTGAAAAGAGTAAGTAGCAAGGGAATTTCTAATTCTGAGTGGGAGATATTTTCCCTTGCTTCCTGTATGTGACAGTAGACACAGTCCAAAATAGAACTGAAGGAAGATCAGGATTACATTACGTCTAGCGAAAAATTGAGACCTGAAATGTATTTAACATCAAGGCCACCATTCATAACTCATGAATTGGTGGTCTCTTTGTAGAAGTCTCTAGGTACTGTCTAGTTTCAACAGTCCTTGCATACATCCGCTGTTAAACACTGAGCCATGATACCGCCATGCCAACCTCTTTCCAGATTGCCTGTCTTTTCATTCTCTTCTGGTTCCCCTCAGCACCTCACTTTCCACAAACATAACTCACGGGGGCTGGAGAGATGGCTCAGCAGTTAAGAGCACCGACTCTTCTTCCAGAGGTCCTGAGTTCAATTCCCAGCAACCACATGGTGGCTCACAACCATCTATAATGAGATCTGGTGCCTTCTTCTGGGGTGCAGGTACACATACAGGCAGAATACTGAAGACGTAATAAATAAATAAATCTTACAAAAAAAAAAAAACCATAACTCACGGGTCACACGGTAAGCACTCAGCCATTGATAACCATTACTATTTATTTTACAGAAATGTTTAATCAGTCACATATTAAGCACTCTTCGATGTTTGTAGCACAAATACACATGAAAATCCCTTTTTTTAAAATAGAATTTTCTACCTAATCCTGATTTGTACATTCACAGATACTAGTGACTGAGGTGCCAGTCTGATCAGGGTACCAAGAGCATTCACTGTGCTGGGGATCCTCATTCAACTTAGCAAAGTCACGTCAGACATACTCTGATGTGCCTGTCCAGCCCTGCCCAAGTGCACAGAGTTCTCTGAATGGTACTTTAAGAAATATATTTGCCATGCATAAAGAATATTCATGTCTCTAGACATTGACAGGAAGAGGAAGAGAACTTTCTGTCTACAAGGCAGCCTCATAACTCAGACACTATTATTGTGTTTCCAAAAACCTCAAATTGAAATTTGAATTTAGAGAGATGATAGGTTGGTAGTGTCGGCAGTAGCAGGGAGACACCAAAAGATTAAGTCTGGGTCCCCCTTAGGGATTTCCCTTATTATAAACCCAGGTCCTTTACTACGGCTCAGAAAAAATTTCAAGAGAAGCTAGAATGAAGCAAAGTTAGTATCTTTGTTACTTTTTCTATTGCTGTGATAAAACACCACAAACAAGGCAATTTATGAGAGAAAGTGCTGCTGGACGGTTGTGGTGCACACCTTTAATCCCAGCACTTGGGAGACAGAGGCAGGTGGATCTCTGTGAGTTCGAAGTCAGCCTGGTCTATGAAGCAAGTTTCAGGACAGTCAGAGCTGTTATACAGAGAGACCCTGTCCTGAAAATCTTAGATAGATAGATAGATAGATGATAGATAGATAGATAGATAGATAGATAGATAGATGATAGATAGATAGATAGATAGATAGATAGATAGATAGATAGATAGATGAAAGTATATAATTTGGGGCTTCCATTTTCAGAGGATAAGACCCTGACCGTATGACAGAGAGCATGGCAGCAGGCAGGCATGGCCCTGGAGCAGTAGCTGAGAGCTCACATACTGAGACACAACCTTGAGACAGAGGAAATTAACTGGAAATGCTGTGAGCTTCTGAAACCTCAAAATACTCCCTCAGTCCCTACCACCTACCCCACCCCACCACCACCCACTGGCAGACACATCTCCTCCAACAAGGCCACACTTCCTAATCCTTCCCAAGCAGTTCCACCAGCTGGAACCAAGTGTTTAAACATATGAGCCTATGGTGGCTATTCTTATTCAAACCAATGAGAGAGTTTATTAAGAATTTAGACATAGAAACATGCAGGCAAAGGACTGTACACAACCCCAAGTCAGGGAGTGGGCTTCTGGAGACAGTCACACTTAAGTGCCTTACAATAGCTGGGATATCCTGTGGCTTTCCCGGTTACATTCCTCAGTGCATGTAAATTACAAGTTTTTGTTTTTGTGTTTTTTATTTGTTTGTTTGTTTTCATTTTTGAGACAGGGTCTCTGTAGCTTTGGAGCTAGCTGTCCTGGAACTAGCTCTTGTAGACCAGGTTGGCCTCAAACTCACAAAGATCTGCCTGCCTCTGCCTCCTGAGTGCTGGGATTAAAGGCATGTGCCACCACTTCCCGGTTTGTTGTTGTTCTTTAAAAAAAAAAAAAATGCGTAGCTCAGGCTGGCCTCGAACTCCTGATTCACCTGCCTCTGCCTCCTTCAACAAATCCTACTGGTGTGCACCACCACAACTGGCAATAAATTGCAAGTTTTAAAGATTACGCAAAGCTTAAAATTTAAGAAAGGTTTAAAGGATATATAAAAATGTGAGCTGGTTCATTTATTGTTCTTTTTTGAATTTCTTTTTACTCTCTGAAATATTCATAGAAGTATACAGTGTATTTAATCCTAGCCCCCCACTGCCTCCTCCACCTCTCTCTGACCTCCCCAATATCTGTTTCTCCTTAAGCCCTCTTTTTAAAAAATAAAAAATAAAATAATTATCCACTGTATCCAATTAGTGCTGTCCTTATGTGCTTGACTTTGGGTTATCCATTGGTGTGTGAGGAATCTGTCAATGGCCACCCCTCAAAGAAAAGTGAGTTTGCCGGGCTGGTGGTGCGCACGCCTTTAATCCCAGCACTTGGGAGGCAGAGGCAGGCGGATCTCTGTGAGTTCGAGACCAGCCTGGTCTACAGAGCTAGTTCCAGGACAGGCTCCAAAACCACAGAGAAACCCTGTCTCGAAAAACCAAAAAAAAAAAAAAAAAAAAAAGTGAGTTTTCCTCCTGTGTCAGCCATCAACTACCAGTAGGTCCTTGGGCGGGGTGAGGCCCTTAAGAGCCCCTCCCTACTCCATTCTGAAAATTTTGACTGAACTGATCTTGTCAGGTCCTGCACATTCCTCCCCATCCCCTGGCTTTGACATTCTTTCTTCCCCCTTTCCACCTTATTCCCCGGGCCTTGGGGTGAAGAATGACCCAGATAGCCCATCTACAGCTGAGTGCTCATAGTCACTGTCAGAACTTGCAAACAGTTAAGAGTCTACATTAACTGCCTACTACAATGAAAGACTTCTCTGCCCAAGGTTGAGAGAAGTACAAGCTGGGTTTAAAGGCCATGTGGGGCAACTGGAGGGTCCCTATTGCGGACAGCACTGAAATCTGTGGAGTCCTAAAGGTAAGGAAGATCTCTGTTCCAGCAGAGGATTCTGGTTTGTGAGTCTACCCCTAAATGAATAACCGTCTGTTTCTTAGTTCTGAGCTAGTGTGGGATTTCTTTTAAGCGTCCTTCCACATAACTGAGACCTTTTTCACATAAATTTTTTGGGGGTTTTTTGTTTTTTTTTTTGTTTTTTTTTTTGGTTTTTCAAGACAGGGTTTCTCTGTAGCTTTGGAGCCTGTCCTGGAACTCCCATTGTAGACCAGGCTGGCCTCGAACTCACAGAGATCCACCTGCCTCTGCCTCCCGAGTGAGTGCTGGGATTAAAGGCGTGCACCACCACCACCTGGCTTTCACGTAAATTTTTAATCTTTTACTCAGTTTATGTGGTAAAAGATTCATTATAAGATAATATCTTCTCTCTACATTAAAATTCCTGTAGTGGAATGTTAGGAGGGTAACATGACCAAAATGTAGTTAAGACTCAGATCTACATGATCCACATGTGCCTTCTGTAATTTCTCTTCGATCAAAGCCAATTCTCTGTTCCAACTGATAATCCCCTGGGTCTGTTTAAGTCCTTGTCACCAGCTAAGGTTTTGTTTAAATTAATCAGGTCATCAGGTTTTATCCCAATAGTGTGCCACAGAAGGGAAATGTCCCCTAGCAATCTTTGGAAGTCATTACGAGTCTGCCATCAGTCTCTCCTAATTTGCACCTTTGGGGGTCTAATTTTTGTATGTTAGTTTTTTTTTTTTTTCGAGACAGGGTTTCTCTGTGGTTTTGGAGCCTGTCCTGGAACTAGCTCTTGTAGACCAGGCTGGTCTCGAACTCAGAGAGATCCGCCTGCCTCTGCCTCCCAAGTGCTGGGATTAAAGGCGTGCGCCACCACCGCCCGGCGGGATCTAATTTTTGTAAACCTACTTTATAACCTAAATAATTAATATAATCTTCTCTTTGTATTTTTTCAAGAGCTATTTGTAATCCCCAACAAGGCAAAATTTTCTTTAATTCTTTAAACATTCATTCTAAAGTATCTACATTTGAATTGGATAATAAATATCATCCATTTTATTCTTAAAATGTTCGTGGAGCAGCTGCCAGCCCGGCAGAGATGGTTGTGGGTCCCTGCAAGATCCCTGGGCGGTTTACGAGCGGTGGCCCATCCCGGGTGGGTGGGCGGGCGGGCAGCCAGGGCCAGGCCACTGTGGGTCCCAGAGAGCCAAGTGGGCGAGTGTAAACCAGCGGCAGGTAAAAGGCACATAGACACAGAAAATAGGCATAAACATTTATTAAAGGAGAGAGGGAGAGAGAGGGAGAGAGAGAGAGAGAGAGAGAGAGAGAGAGAGAGAGAGAGAGGGAGGGAGGGAGGGAGGGAGGGAGGGAGGAGGAGGAGGAGGAGGAGGAGGAAGGAGGAGGAGGAGGAGGAGGAAGGAGGAGGAGGAGGAGGAGGAGAAGGAGGAGAAGGAGGAGAAGGAGGAGGAGGAGGAGGAGGAGGAGGAGGAGGAGGAGGAGGAGGAGGAGGAGGAGGAGAAGGAGAAGGAGAAGGAGAAGGAGAAGGAGAAGGAGAAGGAGAAGGAGAAGGAGAAGAAGAAGAAGAAGAAGAAGAAGAAGAAGAAGAAGAAGAAGAAGAAGAAGAAGAAGAAGAAGAAGAAGAAGAAGAAGAAGAAGAAGAAGAAGAAAAGGGAGACAGGGACAGCCATGTGTGCACACACGAGAGGGGGACAGGAAGAGAGAGAGAGTTTTCAGATGTGATGAGTAGTCAGAGGTCGCTGGGAGTGGGCGTAGAAAGGGGCGGGGATCAAAAGAATAACAATCCATGTAATGGTAAACTATAAATTCAGGAAATTACTTACATATCATTTCCAATGACTGACTTACAGAATATTGGGACAGGGTAGGGCTACTTAACATTCCCTGTGAGTGAATCTTCCATTGATATCGCTTAGCAGGCTAAGAATTATAAGTAGGCATTGTGAAGGCATTTTTTTTCTGTTTTTTTTTTTTTTTTTTTTTTTTTGTAAAGGTATAGTAAGGAAACAATCTTTTAAATCAAGAACTATAAGAGTTCTCTATTACCATCGTTTAGGTCATAGAGAAGGCAAAGGAATGCCAGACTGCAGAAAGCCTATTGGCTGAATCACCTTATTAACAGATCTTAGATCTGTTACCAATCTCCATTTTCCAAACTTTTTTTTAAATTACAAGTTCAGGAGAATTCCAAGGGCTGGTTGATTCTTCAATATGCTAAGCGTGTAGTTGTTCCTGTACCAGCTGTTCTAAAGCCTGCAGTTCCTCTGTTGTTAAAGGCCATTGTGCAAACCATACAGGTTTGTCTGTCAACCATTTTAAAGGTAGGGCTATTGGTGCCTTTGGAAGACCAGCAGCTATTATGCCCTGTTCTTGTACAATCTGAATTATCAGTGACTATTCTCTTTAATACCTCTAATATTTTTCCCAGAAACATACATTAATTTTTGTTTTGTTTCTAAGATTGGAGAATATTAATCTGAGTATGCCACTGCTGTAACAAATCACATCCCCACAAATCATTGCTATGTTAGCCACATGTGGTTTTAATGTTCCTCTCTGTCCTTCTGGTCCCATTCAACCCATCTCATGCTCTACTTTACTTGAGATAAAGTTCTGATCCCTAAGCACTGAGCATTTACGTCCTGAAGAGGCCAACTGGGATGCCAAGATTCTGATGAAATTATTGTCTTTATCCCAGCCCTTAGAAAATCTGACATCATCACAGTTTTCAATGATATGGATTCTGTAGTTTCTGTTTGTGCTTGTTTATCAACTCAGATATTTTAACTCCAGCAAAATTACTAATCTCAAAGATGTTATTTCCTACTAGCCACATTCTGTGCTGTAGTCCCCAAAGCCTTCTTTTGATTTTTCCATATTTTATGGTTTTTTTTTTTGTTTTGTTTTGTTTTGTTTGTTTGTTTTTTTTTTTTTTGGTTTTTCGAGACAGGGTTTCTCTGTGGCTTTGGAGCCTGTCCTGGAACTAGCTCTGTAGACCAGGCTGGTCTCGAACTCACAGAGATCCGCCTGCCTCTGCCTCCCGAGTGCTGGGATTAAAGGCGTGCGCCACCACCGCCCGGCTTGATTTTTCCATATTTTAGAAGAAGACAATGACAGTAGCTACGGTGCAGCGCACTTATAGGATATTTATAACTTTTAATAACATGTCTTTACCAAAGTTTCCATCTCTAGCTAATAAAATTTATTCTTTTATTCTTTTGTATTAAGGCTGGAAGTTGCCAAGGTATATATGTGATATACTTACAAGCAACTTATATATTTCACAAATATTTGAATAAGTTTTCAGTTGAAGATACATCTGGAAATACATCTGGATGACAAACAAGGCCATAGGAAAGTTTGGGGATGTCTGTATTTGGCACAGAAGATGATGAAGGAGGGCTTTGAGAAAATAACTGTCAAGGGGAAAGAGAACTGAATAAGAGTAACTCAGAAAAGTGAGACCGTCTTTTCAAAACTTTTTATTCTTTCATTCCTACAGTACGCAATGCATTGTGATCAGGAACACCCTCACCTTTTATCCCCCTCCACGGCCCCCTAAAAACTCTCCTGCAACCCACTGCTGTCTTTAAAAAACAAGCAACCCTAATTGAACTCAGTGGTTTCATTGTTTGTTTTTTACTAATGGTGACATCCCTGAAAAATACGGACTCCCTTCCCCAACAGGCATTAACTGCAAGCAGCTATTTAGCTAGGAGAGTGGGTATACTCACATATACAAGGCAATGTGGAAACATGTCCATTCAGCAAAACAATAGAAGTCCCTTCCTAGTGTCTATACCTTCCCAGCTAAGGACTTTTGGACAAGATTTACAATACCAGACATGAATTCCCCTTTGTAGAGCATGCCTGATATCCAGCCAGATAGGGGTTGATAACTCCCAAAACACTCATGCCGTTGTTGCCCCAGTGAGCACTTTATGTGGCAGGCCAGTATTGTTGCATGCAGCGTCCACTGTAGGCTGAGACCAATGATAACTTTTCTCTCCCAGTAGCTGTAGGCAGACTTTAGCCACTTTCCAGGTCAGACCCAGATTGATTTCTCTGTCCTGTGATGAAAGTGTGTATGTTCTACAAAACAGTTTCACCATCCAGTTCTGGTGGACAACCCAGCACAAGTGCAGTAGCTTGGATTTTCTGGGTTTCTGAGCCCTCCTTGGCTAATAACTCAGAGGGAGCTATCCCAGACCTAGCACTGAGATTTGCTGAAGAACCAATGGGTATGAGAACAGCATAGTCCACCACACAAAGTATCTCTGTTCAAACTCCACTTTAGAAAACCAACATATTTAAAAATCAGCTTACAAAGTAGTGGTTTCTTTTTTTATATTTATTTATTATGTATACAATATTCTGTTTGTGTGTATGCCTGCAGGCCAGAAGAGGGCACCAGACCCCTTTACAGATGGTTGTGAGCCATCATGTGGTTTCTGGGAATTGAACTCAGGACCTTTGGAAGAGCAGACAATGCTCTTAACCTCTGAGCCATCTCTCCAGCCCTGAAGTAGTGGTTTCTATCAGGCTTCACATGTATCTTAGTGTGGTTAGCTGTCTCCTGACCACTTTCTAACATCTCCAAGCCCATACCCCTTTCCACATAGTTTTTCTGCCTTCATTATTTCTCCTCCAGACAATCTCCATCCCTGCACTTTAATCCCCTCCCTCCTCAGCCTTCCTTCTCCGATATTACATGTGTGCTGCAGAATAGGACGTTTTTCCCCTCAGCTTTTCCTCATTATACTTGGAATAAGGGAAATGGTCATTCTTTTTAAAAATAAAGATTCTCATTGTGTATGATGTGTGCATATGACTTCCATAGCACATGTGGAGGTCAGAGGACAACTTTCGTTTTTCTTTCCTTTTTCTTTCATATAGATTCCAGCAAGAGCCTTTCCTAGAAAACCATCTCATGGACCCAAAGTGATCGCTCTCCAAGAGACAGCTGAGTGATACAAACCTCTTTGGTTTCAGAATAATATTCAAATGTCTTTGCATAAACTGACACACCATATTATATAGGCAACATGTTCCTTGCCTATCGGTTCATATCACCTTTGTCAAATATCTCAGTCAATCCACACATGGTGCTGAAACCCCACTGGTCTTCACTCCCATTTGGTGCCAATTCCTAATCATTTGCTTTGAGGGAGACAATGGAGACACAGCCTGACTCACTCAGCAGACTGGCCTGGAATTCTATTCATAAACCAAACAGATTTCAAACTCAGAGATCTGCCTGCCTGTTTCCCACGTGTTGGGATTAAAGTCAGGTGCCACACAGCTGGATAATTCCTAAATTACTGTTTGCCATCCCAGTCAATCTCTCAGAGTCAGGGTGCTGCAGCTGGGTTGCATCTGAAACCATTCCCATCCTTCAGATGTTGAAGGAGCTCAGCTCAGCTCCACCCTCTCCACATTTCCCCATTCCACTCCCTTTGTATTCACTGCAGTTCTCTGGGAATGACCAGTCTGGACCCACGCAAGAGAAGGTGGGGCCATGCCTACTAGATAATTTTATAACTTTTGTGAGGAGAATCTTAAAACTGAAAGATCTAAAGCTAAATGCAGGTATGTATACAAAGAGATAAAATTCACCTCTTATCCTGGCTCTGTCCCTCCCCAAAACACCTTGTATAAACCAGTGTTATGAAGTTTATTATATTGCATTTAAATTAAAGATAGTCACACATAATATTGCTTCAAGGGACATTTAGTGCCCCCTGTATACTATTCTGGGACCTGGAGATACAACTGAGATCAAAAGAGACAAAACTCCCAGGACTTTTTTTTTTTAATTTATTTATTTATTATGTGTACAATATTCTGTCTGTGTGTATGTCTGCTGGCCAGAAGAGGGCACCAGACCCCATTACAGACGGTTGTGAGCCACCTTGTGGTTGCTGGGAACTGAACTCAGGACCTTTGGAAGAGCAGGCAATGCTCTTAACCGCTAAGCCATCTCTCCAGCCCCAGGACTTCTTATAATTTTTTTTTTGATTTTTTGAGACAGGGTTTCTCCGTAGCTTTTGGTTCCTGTCCTGGAACTAGCTCTTGTAGACCAGGCTGGCCTCGGACTCACAGAGATCCGCCTGCCTCTGCCTCCCAAGTGCTGGGATTAAAGGCGTGCGCCACCACTGCCCGGCAGGACTTCTTATAATAAACTGTGATAAGACAATAAGATAGTTATGTTAGGTGGTAAAATAGATATAGTAAATATACAACTTTAAATAAGCTGCTGAGAGATGCCTTTCTGAGCTACTATTTTAGCCTCGGGATTGTGTGGTCATTAGGATGAGTTTGCAAATACAGTGGGCTAGCTGAGTGCTTGGTGTATGATGAGATTCCATAAATTCATAGTAACATTCTTACGAAGAATGTCTAAAATCATTAGGAGTTGGCTAGGTTTCTGCACCCCCTGCCGCCGGTCGGCCTTTTAGGGTGAAGGAGCACTTGATGAGTGCTGTCTCTTGTTGGAGCTCCTCACTGACTCTTCCCAGAGCCTGAGCCCTTAGATCTCTGTCTGCTTACCCCAGCTGAAGCGCGACTTTCCAACTCGTCACTGTCTCTTACACTCACATCCTGAGCGATCCCAACAAAGGATGCCTTGTGACGTCAGGTTGTAGTCCGACCTTTTGCTAAATTGCTGTTGTCTTTGACTAGCCCTGTCTCTAGTTCTCATTTTTTCATCACAAAGTTAAAAAGCCATACTAAACCAAGTTTCAAGCTCTACTCCGGGTTGGTACTCATAGTAGCAGATGGTGCCCCTAGTCCAAATCTCCTCAAAAGCCTGGCCCATAGTCTCTAGCACAAACAGCAGTAGGTAAGAAATTAGGGTAAACCGGAACTCCCAAACTATGCACCAAACACCTGATGTTTGCAGAATACCCACCCTCTCGCCATCGCCCGGCCTTCTTGGATCTTCTCCCGGGTCACACCCCAACACATAATCATCCTCCTTGCCTCTCCTCCTTAGAACCCCTTTGTTTGTGGAAGTGGAAGGTTTTAAGGCATCGATTGTTGTCTGTCATTTTGACGCGATAAGTTACAAACAAGGCGTTTCTGGTCGCCAGGGTAAGGGCCTGTTCGCAGAAGCCTCAGTCCAGTCTTCCGTCCCACGAGAGTGGTCGTGTTTCGGGGGCGCGGCGGCAGAGGCGCTGAGTTTGGGATTCCCGAGCTGACGGGGCTTAGGTCGAGCGGGGGGTGGGGGGCAGCGTTGCAGGCGAATGTGGTGAATGTGGTCGGCAGACTTCGCGGGGAGCCCCGCATCGGCCCCGCCGTGCATCGCTGGCCGGGGACACCTGCTCTCAGCCTGCCGCCCCCCCCCCCCTCGGGGCTCCGCTGCTGTCACCTGCCCAGCCTAGGTGGCTACCGTTCGCGGCCCGGGAGCATAGACACCCGGGCGGCCGGCAGGGTCGTTTCTCTCCGGGGGAGCCCCGGAGGCGGGCGAGCCGGCCAGTCCTGCGTGCACGGCCCTGTGTCCGAGCGGCTGGTGGCAGCGAGCCTGGGCACGCAGTCGAGGACGCGTGGAGGGAGCCTGCTCCAGCCCTGAGCTCGGGCCCTGGACAAACTTTGTGCCCCACGGGGGCGGCGGGACTCAGACTAGGCAAAGGGCGACGCTATTGCCGCAGTCGGAGGCCCACGCGTGATCCTGCTGGTGCTAATGGGCTGGGAAGATGAGGAGGGAGAGTTGATCCAGGAGTCAGAGGTGTTCGCAGGAAAGAAATCTGGAAGGGAGTTCTGGAGGGAAAAAACTGGGGTTGGCTGTGTGGGGGTGTGTTGTTTGTCGCTGGGTCCAGGTTTATTCAAAGTGCTGCAGTTGCTCTGTGGAGAGAGGACCGTTTTGAGGGTGGGATAGATATTTAGAATCATGGATAATAAAGACGTTCACTTTTGGAGATAGTTGGAAGTTCTCCAGGCACACAAATGACGACTTTCCAGATTTGAGCTCGGTGACAGCGGAAGAGTTTCTAACGGTGTAGACTCCTTCCCAGAACATGAGTTAACAGGGTTTGGATAGTCGGAATGGCTGTAAAGGGTCACATTCCGGAAATGTTCTGTTAGAAAAAGTGAGACGGTTTGGAATAGGTAGGGGGAAAAATGGAAAATACTTCAAAAGTTTCAGGGGCTGAAAGTATACCCAAATGGTAGAACTCTTGCCTCCAAGAGGCCCCGGCTTGAAGCAATGTGTATTCATAACACTGCTTTTACTTCCTTGATCCTGGAAAGACCGTTTGATGCTTCCTTCTTAACTCCAGTTACACTTTGACTACGCTGTTCCTGAAAGATTTTAATTGCATATGCTATAGGTAAAACACTTTGAGCCTATTTCTCCTAAGTATATTTATGTTTATTGAGTATATCTTATGTTTATTTTAGATAGTGTGAATACCTCTGTAAATATGCCACATATGTTTATAAAAATATAAAATGCAAATTAAGAGAATTAAAAAATATGGCTCAACTCAATAGAATTTGAAGATCACATAGAAGAGGCTTCCTTGCCGGGCGGTGGTGGCGCACGCCTTTAATCCCAGCACTTGGGAGGCAGAGGCAGGCGGATCTCTGTGAGTTCGAGACCAGCCTGGTCTACAGAGCTAGTTCCAGGACAGGCTCCAAAACCACAGAGAAACCCTGTCTCGAAAAACAAAACAAAAACAAAAAAACCAAAAAAAACAAAAAAAAAAAACCAAAAAAAAGAGGCTTCCTTGGTTTCTCAAGATGATTGTCCGCATTTCTGAGGATTCCCACGCTTTTGGGGTGTGGACTTTTCATTCTACTGTAATATGGCCAGACCTTCCTAAATGTCGAGTGTGATGGAGCATGCCTGTAATCCCAGCCCTGGGAAGTAGAGCCAGGAGAATCGTAAGTTCAAACCCTGGGCTGCATAGTAAGCCCCTTGCTCAAAAACAAAGAAAAAACCAGGGTGGGGTGGAGACGGAAGAGGAGAGAGAAATGAGTGAGTTTCTGAATGAAATGCAGTGTGGAGGGGAAGAACATGAGGCACAAAGACAAACGGGCATTGGGGTCTAGTTCCGTTGATGGTTAGTCGTGCTTCCATGGGTAAGACACTAACCAGCTTCCAGCAGGAAGCACCCAAGCCAGCATCCTAAATAAGCAGTTCCTTTACTACTGTGTGGGCCTGGCCTATGGAAGAAATCTCTGCTGCCAGTCCCCTAGGCCACCTTCCTAGGCTGACTGGGAAGATTCTCGTGCAGGGGACATGTGCTGTATCTTTTCTCAACACAGGCTGGGGCAGAGTGAATGGGATCCGGCCCGGACTCCCACCGTTGGTGCCGGTGGCTCTCAGGAGTCGTCAGTGTGGATAGACATCCCGGGCAGCAGCTGCCAAACGGTAAGAGGGAAGGACCCAGGGAGACCTCGGCTGTGGGACCGGGCTGAGGTACGGAGATGGGCAGTGGTATTGGTGTTCAGCCACTGAGGAAACTTTCTCCCGGGATGCCCCTCTGCTGTGAGGATGGGATCAGTTGGCTGAGAGGCAGAATTACTGGTAAAGAGAAAGAGCCTTCAGGTGCAGCTGACTTCCTCATTTTGTTGTTGTTGTTGTTTTGTTTGTTTCAGACCCAGAGTGGCGCTGGATGGAAGCGGGTTCTGCGTTCACTCTGCCATTCCCGGTCCCGAGTGCCACTACTTGCAAACATCTATTTCTTGATGGTTCACGTCCTCCTCATCCTGTGTTTCACAGGTCATATATAAACTTCTCACTCAACCACAGTTCTCAGAACTTGTAATTCCGTCATCTCTAACGTCAGAATTGTAGTTTTTAGAACAGCCTTCCCACTTCCAACCCTTCCGTATCTCCTTGGAAAGTTCCCATAACAACAGAGGTGGCTATGAGGACAGGTTAGAACGCAAGGCCTGGTACGTCCTGTTTTCTGGATGTCCCTCCATTGGGGCAGGGGAGGGGTCCTGAAGCCACTCAGTTGCCGGAGCATCACAACTTCTAGCCTCAAGAACCCCTGAGCTACGGCTCGTGGGTGTGAGTTATTCTGTCTTCAATGCCATTGTCACCCGGCTCTGCGAACAGGGCTGAGGCAATGGGAAGAGAAGTCGAAACTCCTGATCCAGACCTGAGAGTAGTGGTCACGAGTGACACCACTGTGCCTGTGTCCCCCTTGCTAGCCACCGACTTTCTCATTGCTGACATCATATCTTCCCTTTTGTGCTCATCACCTGAAGAGAGAGGACTGATGGGCTCGCCGATCAGCTCTATGTTCTATGGTGATTCCATTTTAGTCACAACCTCCCAAGGATTTTCCTGAACTATTGTAAAATAATGTGTTATTTTCAGAATGAGGGTTTGTGTGAGGCTGTCTGTCGGCACAGTTGTTACGTACCTGTGTCTGCACTCTGGAGAGTGGAGGAGGGATGGTTCCCGGAGTACTTAACTAACATTCTTGTTATTAATAAAAACATTACCTTTTGAAGTGTTTAAACCAGGCCTACATCTCCTGTGTAGATCGGTGCCACGCCCAGTTGTCATCAGAGAGATGTCATCCAGCAACCGATGGAAACACATGCAGATCCACAGCTAAACATTACATGGAGTTTGGGGAATTCTGTAGAAGAGGGGGAGAAAGACAGAAGCCGGAGGGGTCAAGGACACCACAGGAAAACTCACAGAATCAACTAATCTGGCCTCACAGAGACTGAACTTTGCATATATGTTACAGCCGTGTAGCTTGGTCCCGTTGGGGGACTCCTAACAGTGGAAAGAGTCTGTCTCCAGCTCTTTCACAGGCCTTTGGGACCCTACTCCTCATGCTGGGTTGCTTTGCTCAGCTTTAATGCATGGGGAGGTGCTTAGTCTTACTGCAACTTGATAGGCCATGTTTTGTTGATACTTATGGGAGCCCTGCCCTTTCCTAAACAGAAACAGAGCAGGAGTAGATTGGGGGGATGTAGAGAGAAGGGGGATAGGAGGGAGAGACTGAGAAGAGAGGAGAGGAAAATGAAGCCAGGATGTAAAATAAGCAAACAAACAAATAAAGTGAGCCTAAATTGAATCTTGAAGCAAAAAAAAAAAAAAAAAAAAAATGGAAAAGCTTTTTGGCTGCTGAATTCATGTTGGAGAACTCTGGGCCTTGATGACACAAGAATACAAGCTACATGCAAAGGAGACAAGGCCTGACCTCGCTGAAGGCTTCCTCTGCGCAAGCGCATAGGAGACAAGGCCTGACCTCGCTGAAGGCTTCCTCTGCGCCAGTGCCTGCATCTCCTCTCATGACAAGAAATCAGTGGGGTTTCGGCAACTTCATTTGACTTTTACCTTTTAAACCAACTGTCCTTATGTTTTTTTTTTTTTTAAATCTTAACCGAGGCATCTGACTTTTTTTTTTTTAAATATTTATTTATTTATTTATTTATTATGTATACAATATTCTGTCTGTGTGTATGCCTGCAGGCCAGAAAAGGGCCCCAGACCCCATTACAGATGGTTGTGAGCCACCATGTGGTTGCTGGGAATTGAACTCAGGACCTTTGGAAGAGCAGGCAATGCTCTTAACCTCTGAGCCATCTCTCCAGCCCCCTGTCCTTATGTTTAAAGAAAGACGCTTATGGGTAGCAACTCTCTAAGGGACAGAGGTATAGATTAAAAACTGATGTGATTCTTTCCTATTATAAGTTGATTAAAAATATAAGTAAAAAGAATAAAACCAAAATGTTGACACTATAAATTTCCGGGAAAAGTCTAGAACTAGAATCTTCATATTTTTTCTACTTAAAAACTGTACATCCATTTGGGAAAGGTTTGGCACTTCTTTTAAGATTGAACATTTACTTAATATATTACAAAAACACTCTCTACCATTGTTATTTACCAAAGAAAAATGAAAATATTTCTTGGCACACATACCTACAAGCAAATATTTACAAACCTTTTATTCATTTTTGCTTGAAGCAAGAAACACTGCAAATATCCATCATCGCTGGAGAGGTAAGCACATTGTGCTACAGGCATGGAATGGCATTCCACTCAACTGAAAAAGTACTGATACCTATGCCTACATGAGCATATTAAAAGCTCTATTAAGAAGAAAACATAGACTACATACTTCTATAAGGGCGGAAGTCAGAGCAGTGTTTCCGAGGGGGCTTGGTGTGGACAATTACTGACCGCAAAGCACAATGAAAAGCTCTGGGGACACACAAGTGCCTGGCATCTTGATTAACTGTGACAAGCTGAGAATGGATTAGACACCTTTAACCATTTCTTTCAATTTTGGAGGCTGAAGAAAGTCATGTTTTTCATTTATTTTCCCAATAATGAGCAATCTTAGTATTCACTATTTCCCCGAGAGAAATGCAAAGTGAGCACTGTTTAGCTGCAGGGTGCAGCATGAGAGGACAGCCCTAGTCTGGACTGCCAAGATACTGTTGGAAGGCTTAGCTTGCCAGGACACCACAGGTAAGTCATTTAGATACAGGCTAGGCAAAGGCGCTCGCCAGTTATGCAAGATGTTAGTCATTTTTAATCTGCTAGTATGAAGATTGCTTAATAATTCCATGTATTAGTATCACTATGTAGAATTTCTTTTAAGACGTTGTTATACTTACCTTGTCTTGGAAAAAACTAAGGATATTGAAAAATACAAGTCTTCCATCATTTGAAGACCTTTCCTATTTTGTTATAGGAAATTCAACTTTAGATAACAGAATCAGAGCTTAAGTTCCAAGATTAGGTTTGGTGGCCAGTGTGTGCCTTTACTGAGCCTCTGATTTAAAGGATTATTCTGGCTGGTTTGGGGACTAGTCTGAGAAGTGAGGAGAAGCCCAGAGAGACCAGTCAGGAGGTTACTTTAGTACTCCAGTGGCAGAACAGGGCAATGAGTCTTGTTCATTTGAAAGTACCAATAAAGCAATGTCCTAGACAACCGGTTTACAGTTTGGACTCTCTCGCATCCCCAGTCTCCTGGATAGGTTCTCTACTCATGCTGATTTGCAATGAAAACTACTGCTATATTAAGATAGGATTAGCCCTATCTTCAAGCTGTAGAGCATGACATAACTGGAACATTATAGTTTTTAAAGTCACTTCACTCCAGGCTGGGGATGTAGTTCAGATGGTCAGTGTATGTCTAATATTCGCAAAGCTGTAGCTACCTAGGTTCAAGCCCCAGGACGGCAGGAATCAGGTGAGGCGGTACACACTTGTTATAGCAGTATTAGTAAGGATCGGCAAATTCTCAGAAACAAAAAACCAAAACAAAAGCCCTCCAAACAAAAAAGCCTACTTCTTAGTTATTTTAGTGTGTATTTTTGACATAATCACAATACCATTATAGCAACCAAAATTACCGATTCCTTAGTGGCATCAAGTAGTCAGAGTTCAGGTTTCTATCCCTCTTCACAACCATGCTTTAATCTATGTTAAAACCTTCTCTGATAAATCCTAATTTTGCTTCATTAAAAAATATATAAAGGAGTCGGGCAATGGTGGTGCACGCCTTTAATCCCAGCACTCGGGAGGCAGAGGTAGGTGGATCCCTGTGAGTTCAAAGCCAGCCTGGTCTACAGAACAAGTTCCAGGACAGGCCCCAAAGCTACAGAGAAACCCTATCTCCAATAAATAAATAAATAAGTAAGTAAGTAAGTAAATAAGTAAATAAATAAATAAGCTTAAGTTTTTGTGAGTTGCATAGTTTGAATGTCTATACTACATGAAGTTAAGACTATTTCCTGCCGGGCGATGGTGGCACACGCCTTTAATCCCAGCACTCAGGAGGCAGAGGCAGGCGGATCTCTGTGAGTTCGAGACCAGCCTGGTCTACAAGAGCTAGTTCCAGGACAGGCTCCAAAGCCACAGAGAAACCCTGTCTCGAAAAGCCAAAAAAAGAGGTCGTGCAGGAGTCGCCATCATGGGTGTTGACATCCGCCACAACAAGGACCGAAAGGTTCGGCGCAAGGAGCCCAAGAGCCAGGACATCTACCTGCGGCTGCTGGTCAAGCTGTACAGGTTTCTGGCCAGGCGAACCAACTCCACCTTCAATCAGGTTGTGCTGAAAAGGTTATTCATGAGTTGCACCAACCGGCCACCTCTGTCCCTGTCCCGGATGATCCGAAAGATGAAGCTTCCTGGCCGAGAAAACAAGACGGCTGTGGTTGTGGGGACGGTCACAGATGACGTGAGGATTCTCGATGTGCCCAAACTGAAGGTGTGTGCACTGTGGGTGAGCAGCGGGGCCCGAAGTCGCATCCTCAAGGCTGGGGGTAAGATCCTCACCTTTGACCAGCTGGCCTTGGAGTCTCCCACGGGCCGTGGCACTGTGCTCCTCTCTGGACCTCGGAAGGGCCGAGAGGTGTACCGGCATTTTGGCAAGGCCCCAGGAACCCCACACAGCCATACCAAACCCTATGTCCGCTCCAAGGGCCGGAAGTTTGAACGTGCCAGAAGGCAGAAGGGCCAGCCGTGGCTACAAAAACTAACCCTGGATCTTACTGTTATTAAAAAGCTTTGGATGTTGGAAAAAAAAAAATTTCCCCTCTGTTACTTGGTATTCATATGAATCCACATTTAGTTGAAATTAGTTTATTTTTACACCTTGAGGCATTAATAGAAAATATAGATACAAAACCAACAGGGTAACAATAGTGGTAACATGATAATGAATATATCTACACATAATATACAAGGAAAATGAATAGGTATTTAAAAAGATTTGAGATAAAATACAAATAAGGATTTTGATCAGTTATCTGGGTGATGGTCAAAATCTCAACACCACTTTTGCACGGTACATTTGTAAAAGCTGTAGACTCTCAAAATAATGATCTGCTGTTTTTAATAGTTTTTTTTTTTTTTTCAGGGTATAGGGTTAAGGATCCTGTTTGGGACATCTATTTTACTATCTAACAGGTGAAGCCTTATATTGAACATGTGATGAACAGAAGGTTCGCTGAACTCCATGACACAGAATGCAACAGGATGGACACACTGGTGCACACATTTCAAAGGAAAACAGAACCCAGTTTAAACATAAGCCAGAGTACTTACTACTGTAAGTAGCGAGCGAGAACAGCTTGAGGTAGTTGTTACTATTCTACTTTAAGTAGACTAGTCTCTAATTTTATGACTAGCCCTAGGTAGGTAAAATATATCATATATTCCATTACAAACTTTAGCTGGATGTGATGGCACATGTCTGTGATTCCAGCACTCGGAAGGCCTGGGCTACATAGTAAGTTCAAGTTCTACCTTGGCTACATATAAGAAGTATCAAAACAAAAACTTCTAAATTTGATTGCAATATGCCTTTTCTTCCCCCCTCATCGTTCTTCATGCTCAGCATTTGTCTCCCAGGCACTCCTGAGAAGACAAGCAGGTCCAGTGATCTGCTAAGAGGATATGTGAGACCTCGTGTCACCACGCTCCAGCCGTGAACTAGTACAGCAATCGAACTGTGACTCTGTGAAATGCTGTCTACACCAAAATTGTTATGGATGTGGTACTCCAGGATTTTTTCAGGGACCAGTAGCAAAGATACTTTCTGCTTGGTATATACCAGCATCCTAGACTCTCAGAAGGAAAGCAAGTGTCCCACAGAAGCCTCCCTGCACAGCCTGGTCACACGGCCTGTCTCATCGGTGTGCCAGCCATGGAACTAAGACTTCAGGGGCTCCAAAGCCACAGAGAAACCCTGTCTCGAAAAACCAAAAAAAAAAAAAAAAAAAAAAAAAAAGACTTCAGGGGCAACAGGCCCGCTGTGTGACCATTCCGCAATCTCAACAATCTCAACAGGGATAGTCACCACAAAAATCTTCAGACTCAGGATATTCCAATTCAGAAATGTTTTTAAAAGACACGACACAGAATCATAATACAGATTCTGTCTGATGAGTGTCTAATTCACTGATAATAGGTTAACACACATATATTTGATTTTTTGTAGCTTTATCAAAGAGAGGAACATATGAAAAAGTGGTATGTGGATCCCAGGGATTGAAGCAGGAGCTTTTCCTGCTGACATCTCCCTGGCCCCGGCATTCCATAGAAGAGGGCTTTTTCAGAGTGGCTAACAACAAAGTCTACCAAATCTCCCTGTCACATATCACCTGGAAACGGACTTCTTTGACTTCACGTAATTAAGCAAAAGTAAATATGGCAATCACTTGGCATTAACAGTTTGGGCATGGGCTTTAGAAACAAAAGGTGAAGGAGGTACTCTATCAAGTTTGTGAAGATAATTTTCCTCAGCAAGGATTTTGGGGACACACAAAGAAATTTCCTTCTGTTGTTCTCGCCACCTGAGTATATTCTCTGTCAGTTCTTCTGTCTCGTTCACCAAATTGTCCATCTTGGATAAAGCCTTTCTCTGTTACATTTGAAATAAAGAAAAATAGAAAAAAAATCAGTTACCGATTACCATTATGTCAGAAATAGATACATCAAAAATTAACATCTGATCTTTTCTAGTCCCTTACTGCAAAAATTCCTTAAAAACTGTGTCTCTACCCCCAACCCAACCACACACTATCTATCTGTGAGGTCACACTATCTGTCTATCTGTGAGCTCACTTCTCCTTTAACATCAACTTCAAACTCGACACAAATAACCTCAAGCTTTCTCACTATATCTGGCTGGTCTGGAATTCACGGGCATTCCTAGCGCTGTGATTACAGGCATATGTGTGTCACCAAAGTTGTCTTAAATGCTTCTAAGGTGTAGGGTGATTAAAGTCTGAGATTCTGCAATTTTCTTTTCTTCTGGTGCTTAGAATGCAGCAAAGATCTTTCACACCAGGAAAGCACTATAGCAATTCCTAATAATTGTATTTTATATTTAGACAAATTCAGTCCTATAAAGTAAAAAGTATGTATTTTGCGAGGTGTGGCAGTATATGCCTAAAATCCTAGCACTTGGAAGGCAGAGGCAAAAAGACAGTGAGTTTGAAGCCAGCCTGGGCTACACAACAAGATCATGGGAGTGGAGGAGGAGGAGGGAAGCAGATGGAAAGGGAATAGAAAAATGAAAATGATGTTACAGTAATCTTTTTAAAAAATGTTTCTTTTTGTTTTGAGACATTATCTCACTTTGTAGCTTAAGGTAGTCTGGCACTTACTACATTGTGCAGGCCAGTCCCAAACTCCACAGCAATCTTCTTCAGGCACCCAAATAACTAGAAGGTGTAGGGCACCATGCTTGGTTAAGAAAAAGTATCTGTTTTATGATTTTAATAACGACTAACTCAATGTGAAATTAGTTGAGCTCAGAAAGACACCATAAGTCTTGTCTCATATATGTAGCCTATATCTTAACTGTATGTCTGTGTTATGAATATAAAAGAGAAACAGTGAAAGGAGAGACACAGCAGGATGTGAGAGAGGGTAAAAAGAGAATACATGTGACATGCAAATAAAAGGAGACACTATCCAGAGGAAGCAAGAGGGACATGAAGAACTGGATGGAGAAGGGAGAGGACAGCAGCAGACGAGAAGACAGCAGAACAAAGGGAATCACACATCCACGAGAATGTCATGATGAAATACATAGCACGAATAATAAAAACCCAGAGACAGATATTGGGGTTCAAGCTGGAAGATGAGAAAAGCAAAGCAGCCAAGCTCTTACCTCGATCAAGGCCGGGCGACTGCAGACTGAGCCCTGAGCCTCTGTCTCCTTTCACTTTACAGTCCCCTGTACTGCTGGGATAAAAGGCGTGTAACGCCCTAGTGCTGGGATTAAAGGTGTGAGCCACCACCAGCTGGAACTATTTCTGCATAGATTTTATGTAGCCCAGGGGGGCCTTGAACTCACAGGGATCCATGTGCCTCTGCCTTCCAAATCCAGGGATTAAAGGTGTGTGACACCACTACCTGGTTTCTAGGCAAGCGTTATTGACTAAAACATAAATAATAAAATATCACTATAGGTATACATTGCTTTGTTTGTTAATTTAGGAGTCTAAGACCAGCCTTAACTACATGAGACTATGGGGAAAAAATAAAACATAAACCAAAAAGGGGCTAGAGAGATGGCTCAGAGGTTAAGAGCACTGGCTGTTCTTCCAAAGGTCCTGAGTTCAATTCCCAGCAACCACATGGTGGCTCACAACCATTTGTAATGAGATCTGGTGCCCTCTTCTGGTCTGCAGGCATACATGCAGACAGAATATTGTATACATAATGAATAAATAAATATTTTTTTAAAAAAAAACATAAACCAAAAAAATTAACTAGGAAAGTGACACAGTTGAGATTCTAGTGTAAGAATTAAGAGCAGCTATATTAGTAATACTCACCATTTCCGCTAGGTTTGCATTTAAATGAGGGATATTTCTAATTGTTTCAAGATGGGCTTCTAATTTCTCAATGAAAGTCACAGCCAATTCCAACAAATGTACCATATGTCTGAAAGAGAGTGCAGAGGTGAATGTAAATTTACCCCCCAGGCTCCCATGTTTGGACACTTGGTCCCTATTGGGTGGTGCTGTTTGGGGATTCATTGGAGCTTTGGGACACAGGGACTAGCTGGTAGATGTAGATCACTGGGGGCAGTCCTTGAAGCTGCTCTCCAATTCCTGATCTGTTAAGATGTCAACAAGCCATGCCACAATCCTGCCACTGCAGATGGAGTTGCCCTAGTTGTGTGTGTTACAGTTCTGCGGATGAAGGCTTCCTCACTGCAAGCATTACAGCTCTGCTAGGGGCTGGGCTGAGGTGTTTTCACAGTGTGTTACAGCACTGTTCCCGGAGGGGTGGGGGTGGGGGGTATTTCCCCAACGAAGCTGTTACAGGGAAAGGTATCCTGGCAATCAGGAGTCATGATATACCACTACGTTGCATCCCACAAGAAACCTCACATAAGAGATTTCTAGGGAAAATCCAGGAGGATGGCTGCCTCTACTAGGGTGAGGAGTAAGAAGCGGCAGAGAACTGAGCAGAAGACAGGGTTTATAGAGCATTTCTTGGGGGTGATGCTTTCTAGGGTTAGGGATTGGTGGGTTTTCAAGTCCAGGGCATTACAGTGCTCTGTGAGTGGAACCTGGTGGTTGGAAGACCTCAGAGACAGGGACCCCTCCTTGAACACCTCGAGGGGTTTACACCAGTCACAATGTCTTCCCTACAGTGCGGGATTGTACTGCCTCTAAACTGTGAGCCCAAAGAAGTCTCTTCCCAACCAAGTTCTTCTGTTAGGTATTCTGTGACAGTGGCTAGAAAAGAAAAGCAGTACAAGGAGAAAAACGAACTGTTCTTCCTCCTCCTCCTCTTAAATGTTCATTTTGTGTGTGGGTGTTTTGCTTGCATTTCTGTGCACCACATGCATGCAGTGCCCACGGAGGCCAGAAGAGGGCACTGGATCCTCTGGAACTGGAGTTATAAGACTGTGAACTGCCATGTGGGTGCTGGAAAAGTAGTCTGTGATCTTAACCCCTGAGCCATCTCTCCAGACCTTTAACTTTTCTTCTTTAGCTGTTTTGTTTCTTTCCCTTTAATCAGGACTTAATTTTTATTTTATTTTATTTTTTTATTTTTTATTTTTTTTTGGTTTTTCGAGACAGGGTTTCTCTGTGGTTTTGGAGCCTGTCCTGGAACTAGCTCTTGTAGACCAGGCTGGTCTCGAACTCACAGAGATCCGCCTGCCTCTGCCTCCCGAGTGCTGGGATTAAAGGCGTGCGCCACCACCGCCCGGCAGGACTTAATTTTTATAAGCAAATCTAAGGAGCATCATTAACACTTTAATGGAATTATTAATGGTAAGAAGGTTCTCTTTCACTGAAGGCAAAATTTAGAATTGTCATCAAACAGAAAAATAGAATGAGCCAGGCTTCATGGTGCCAGCCTTAACTCTAGTGCCCAGTGCTCAGGAAGCAGAGGCAGAGGATCTGTGAGTTCTAGGCCAGCCTAGTATACATATGAAATTCTAGAACAGCCAGGGCTACATAGAAAAATCCTGTTTCAAAAGACTCCCCCCCCCCCCAAAAAAAATTAAAATGGAAAGACACATTATTCATGATAACTAAATTCTAACGGCTAGAAAACACTCAGTGGAAATGGGTGTGGTGATATGTGTCTTTATTCCCAGCACTTGGGAGGCAGAGGCAGGAGGATCTCTGTGAGTTTGAGGCCAGCCTGGTCTACAAGAGCTAGTTCCAGGACAGTTCCAAAGCTACAGAGAAACCCTGTCTCAAAAAACAAAAACAAACAAACAAAAAAAGAAACACTCAGCTGTTGGTAACAACCATCTCATATGAAGACACTTCCCTAGACAAAGCCTCATATTAGTTCAGAGAACAGAGAAGACAACAAGGAAAAATACTACACTGCAAAATACCACACATTTTTTGAATCTGCATTATAAAATCTTCAAAATCATTGCTCAATTCATTTTTTTGTTGTTGCTGGCTTTTGTTTTGTTTTTAAATCACTTGCCTGACACTCTGAGACACATGGTCAGTAGAGGTAAGAACAAAGTCCATTTTTTCATCCTCGACTACACAGTAAGATTGAGGTCAGCCTATATAAGACCCTGTCTCAAAAAAAATCACATCGTTTCCGGTTTTTGTTCACTCACCTGATCTGTCTTTTTGAGACAGGGTCTCCTTATGTAGGCCTGATACTGAAACTCACCATGTAGACCAGGCTGGCTTCAAACCCAGAGATCCACCTGCCTCTGCCTCCTCAGTGCTAACATTAAAGACATGCATCACCATGCCTAGCTTCAGTTTTTGCGTCTTTTAATATTTTATCTTTGTTAAATATCAACAGAATTTTATATATAGGCAATAATCAATGTATTTCATAAGAAACAGTCTATACATAATAAAGCAGATTTTAATCATTGTACTGCATGTTAGGAATCTAATATTTTTCATCAAAGCCATAATTTATAAGTCCTAAGATACAAGTGGCAAAACAAAGTCCTTTCTTTTTTTCCAGTTATAATTATTTAAAAACAAAGGATACTTTCCAGTTTAATGTATCAACAGTAGTACTGTTAATAAATACAATCAATAAAATATTATTTTGTGAATTATGTTACAACATAACTGCCAGTCTAAACAAAAGCTACCTTAAAAGGCATGCATAATTCTCCATTTCTGCCTCGTGATCTAACCTGTGATAAACAGCTTCCATTGGCAAGTTCTCCTGGCAGATGGGTCTCAGCAGTCTTTGCCTGATGGCCCGCTTCTCTTTTAGCACGGCTTCCAGATGACTATTCATGCTTTGCAGGGTATCACACTTCTCAACTACATAAACCAAAGATGGCAGCCACAGTTAGCAACAGCACAAGCATGCTTTAGAATTTTTAAGAATTTCTTTCTTGGGGGACTGCAGAGATGACTCAATGGGTAAGGTCACTTGCTGGTCTTTTAGAGGACCCACATTGGCAGCTCACAACCATCTGTAATTCCAGTTCCAGGGGAGCCTATGTCTACTTCTGGCCTCTGTGGGCACTGCACACATGTAGTGCCCAGGCACACACCCACACACATATAGTAAAAATACCGAAGCCAGCATTAATCTAAGGCTGCGTATAGTGGCTCAGACTGTAGTCTTGGCATTCCTCAGGCTGAGGCAAGAGCATCACTTGTTAGGAGTTTAGACCTAGTCTAAGCAAGAGATCCCGATCTCAAAAGCAGACAACAAACAAATAAATAAATCAACTTCACAATCTCTGTAAACATCTTAGTTATTTTGTTTTCTTTAGTAACATCAACTTTATCTTATTTTTGCCTATTTTCTCTTAGGTTTCCTACTAACAACAAACTCTAGTACTAAATGCTTTCCTGTATTTTCCAAATCTAGTTTTTATTCTGCGTTAAATCCAGGGCCTATTCTCATATAATAATCATAAATTTTAAAATTAAATTTCCTCCCTCCCCATCCACACACCCCTTTTGTTTTCAAAAGGACATATTAGAGAGTAGATTATAAACTGCATGACCTTTTATTCCTTTTTTAAAAATAACTTAATTTTATGTGCATTGGTATAATGGTATCAGATTTTCTGGAACTGGAGTTACAGACGGTTGTGAGCTACCATGTGGGTGCTGGGAATTGAACCTGGGGCCTCTAGAAGAGCAGTCAGTGCTCTTAACCACTCACCAGCCCAACTTTTTATTCTTTAAAACAAACAAAACAAAACAAAACAAAAAACCAAACAGCTGGGCAGTGGTGGTGCACGGCTTTAATCCCAGCACTCAGGAGGCAGAGGCAGGCAAATCTCTGTGAGTTCAAGGTCAGCCTGGTCACGCAGAGTAAGTTCCAGGGCAGGCTCCAAAGTTACAGAGAAACCTTGTCTTGAAAAACAAAATTAAACAAAAAAATTACATTTAGTGTACGTGTGTGTGTGTGTGTATACGTGTGTGTGTGTGTGCGCGCGCGCAGGAGAGCCTACATGTGTGCCAAGGCACTATGTGTGAAGGCCAGAAGATAATTTTCAATTTTCACGAGTAGGTTCTCTACTTCATGTGAGTCTTAGGGATTAAACTAAGGCATCAGGCTCGATGGCAAATGCCTTTACCTGCTGAGTCATTCAGAATACCATGATCTTTTATTCTTTTTTTTGTTTTGTTTTTGAGACAAGGTTTTTCTGTGTAGCCCTGGCTATCCTGGAACTAGTTCTGTAGAAAAGGATAGTCTCAAACCCAGAGATCTACCTGCCTCTGGCTACCAAGTGCTGGGATCAAAGGTGTGCACCAGCACCACCCAGCAATCTTTTATTATTAAAACTTTATTCCAAGAACATACTCTTTTGTTATTGTTGTTTTGTTTTTTGAGACAGGGTTTCTCTGTGGCTTTGGAGCCTGTCCTGGAACCAGCTCTTTTTTTTTTTTTTTTTTTTATTAAAGCTTTCTTTTTTTTTTTATTATTTATTTATTATGTCTACAACATTCTGCCTCGATGTATGCCCGCATGCCAGAGGAGGGCACCAGATCTCAGTACAGATGGTTGTGAGCCACCATGTGGTTGCTGGGAATTGAACTCAGGACTTCTGGAAGAGCAGCCAGTGCTCTTAACCTCTGAGCCATCTCTCCAGCCCCTGGAACCAGCTCTTGTAGACCAGGCTGGCCTCAAACTAACCAACTCAAGAGCATACTCTTACGTAACTACAGAACATTCCCAAATTTAGAATTTTTTTCCTCAGGAAATTTCTTTTTCTTTTCTTTTCTTTTTTTTTTTTCACTTTTTAAAACTTTTATTATAGTATTGGAGACTGAACCTAGGGCCTCACACATGCTAAACAAGGACTCTATCACTGAACTACATTCCCAGCCTTTCGTCCCAGTATTTGTTTAAAAGCTTTGAAGGCTTGTTAAGTTATTTAATTTTGTGCATTTGTATGTATATATGTGTAAAAATGTCTCACAGGGTTTAATGTGGAAGTCAGAGAACAACTTTTTGATCAGTTCTCTCCTTTCAGCCTGTGATTCCCAGGATCAGAACTCAGGTCATCAGACTTAGCAGAAAGTCGTTTTACCCACAAGGGTTTCACCCATGAAAACCATCTAACTAGCTCTGCTTGTTTTGCTGCATTTATTATTTGTATGTGGCAGTTGGTGCACACATGAATACCACAGCACCAGCATCAGAGATCAGAGGATAGCTTTTGGGAGGTGATTCTCTTCTACCACGTGAAACCTGGGGACTAAACTCAAGTTCTTAGGGTTGGTGGAAAGGGCCCTTTATCTGTTGAGAGATCTTGACAGCACTGTTTGGTTGGTTTTTCTGCAACAGAGTTTCTTTGTGTAGCCCTGGCTGTCCTGGAACCCGCTCTGTAGACAAGGTCAGCCTCAGACACACAGAGATCCACCTGCTTCTGCCTCCCAAGTGCTGAGATTAAAGGTGTGCGCATCTGTTAGGGTTAAAGATTTGTGCCACCACTGTCCAGCTCTGTTTGGTTTGTGTTTTGAGACAGAGTTTCCTGTATTCTAATCTGGCATCAAACTGATTATGTAGTCAAGGATGAACTTAAACTTCTCCCTGCCTGCCTCTACCTCCATAGTGCTGGGATTAAAGGTATGTGCCACCATGCTAAATAAGGAGTGCTAGGTATCAAATCCATAGCCTCATGAACACTAAACAAGCACTCTACCAATTCACCTGTATACATAGCCCTTTCGGAAAATTTAACTCCAGGCAGTGGAGACGCACACCTTTAATCCCAGCACGTGGGAGGCAGAGGCAGGTGGATCTCTGTGAGTTTGAGGCCAGCCTGGGCTACAGAGTGAGTTTGGGACAGGCTACAAAGATACACAAAGAAACCCTGTCTCAAAAACAAAAAACAAATAAACGAACAAAAGAACTCAAAAAATGTAAAATTGATCTTTTATTTATTTTTTATATATTTTTTATATTTTTATTTATTTATTATACAATATTCTGTCTGCTTGTTTGCCTGAAGGCCAGAAGAGGGCACCAGACCTCATTACAGATGGTTGTGAGCCACCATGTGGTTGCTGGGAATTGAACTCAGGACCTTTGGAAGAGCAGGCAATGCTCTTAACCACTGAGCCATCTCTCCAGCCCTAAAATTGATCTTTTGTCTTTGAGAAGCTACTACGGTTTAGGAAATGTGTCCCACAAACATTTAGGTATTGGGAGCTTAGTATTAAGTGTGGTGGTTCTGGGAGGTGGTGTAGGGCTTCAGGAGGAATGGGGAGCAATTAAGTCAATGAGGGCAACATGCCCTTGGTAAAGAACTTAGTTCATTTTTAAGACCCCTCCCTGCTGGACATGGCGGCACATGACTTTAATCCCAGGATTTGGTGGTACAGGCAGGTGAATCTGAGAGGCTTAAGGCTAGCCTGGTCTACACAGTGAGTTCCAGGCCAGCCAGCACTTCATAGTGAGACCCTGTCTCAAAACTACACAAAATATAACAAAACCAAAAACCCTTCCTGCTTCAGAATGCTATTATTTTACTACTTTTTAAAAAAAAATTATTTTTATGTGTATGAGTTTTGGCCTGCATGTATGTGTATACATTATGTGTGTGCCTAGTGCCCATAGACATGGATTCCTCAAGGTTAGAGTTACAAACAGTTGTGAGCTACCATGTTGGTGCTGGCAACTGAACCGGGTCTCCTGGAGGAGCAGCCAGTGCTCTTAACCAATGAGCTATCTCTAGTTCTTAAACTTTGCTTGCTTACCCTTTAAAAAAAATAAACAAAATCTTAGTTATGCCTGGTTTCTGATTACTGATAATTTTTCTTGGGATGGGTTTTATAAAAGAGTGAGACTGAGTCCTACACCTAAGTCACTCTGGATTCTTGTCTTCGGTGTGATGTCTGTCCACCAAGAGCTCCAGAACTGGAATGGCATCTACCATGTGGCCTTACTCTAGCTGCGCTGTGTGCCTTGAAACCTCCAAAACTGTAAGCAAGCTAAACCTTTTTCCTTGTATACTACCCAGCCTTGGATATTTTGTTGTGGCATCAGAAAGGGAGATTAACAGAGGAGCCAACCTGGTCACTTTCTTTTTTTTTTTTTTAAAGATTTTATTTATTACATATACAATACAGTGTTCTGCCTCCATGTATGCCTGCATGCCAGAAGAGGGCACCGGATCTCATTTTTAGATGGTTGTGAGCCACCATGTGGTTGCTGGGAATTGAACTCAGGACCTCTGGAAGAGCAGTCAGTGTCCTTAACCTCTGAGCCATCTCTCCAGCCCCCTGGTCACTTTCTATACGCTATTTTCACTTCTCAAGTAAAGTGGACTTGTTCCAAGCTAGCCAAGGCTATATAGTAAGAAAACAAAACAAACAAAAAACCCTGAAAACATGTTAGTTTTGGGACAATACCTAGGAAAGGTTATGACATTAGAATTCTGCCACCTGGTGTTTATATACAGTAATCCAAGATCAAGCTGAAATCCTAATGGTTACTCTTAAGCAAGCAACTTTACCCAAACAGGAAGGATGAATAAGATCTGCTGTATCCTTTTCCAATTCCAGAAGTTCAATCTCCAGGTTGTTCTACATGAGGAACAAAAGGAAAGTTTAGCTTACTCAGAAAGTGTCCTAAAGTTTTTAAAGGCTTAAAAGACTGATAAAATAGACATGCTACAGAAGCACAGTATAAGACATATATATACCCATTCCTTAAGTGGGATGGAAGGATGGTTTATATAAAAGCCAAAGTAAATCACTGGAGCCTTTCATTTTGGTATCTTGCCTTCCTGTTATTACAATTAACTACTACAAAAAGCGATGCACTAGGCACTGTTTTGTTTTTTTTTAAGATTTATTTATTTATTATGTATACAGTGTTCTGTCTGCATGCATGCCTGCAGGCCAGAAGAGGGCTCCAGATCTCATTACAGATGGTTGTGAGCCAATATGTGGTTGCTGGGAATTGAACTCAGGACCTCTGGAAGAGCAGTCAATGCTCTTAACCTCTGAGCCACCTCTCCAGCCCCCCAGGCACTGTTTTAATTGCAAAAGAATGCTATTCCAACAATTAAGAGGTTTTTTTTAAGAGTTTGTTTTAGAATTAGGTATCAAACCCAGGACATCTTGTATGTTAAGTACCCACATTTCCTCTGAACTACACCCCAGCATACTACACTCTTTTTTAAATGGAGAAGTAGAAGTGAAAAGCTCACAATTTACCTGGTGGATTTTAGCTTTCATGTCTGAGATCTGCTGTGATCTGGAGAAGTTCTCAAAGCAAGGAACCATTTTCTTAGATGTACCTAACATTTCCTATTGGTAAATGAACAAGGAAAGCACAGTAAGCTACAAAAAGCATGCACACTAGAATATAATACACAAGAGACTAAAAATAACATTATGTCACCAGCGCTCCAGAGGCAGGAGGATCTCTGTTAAAGGCCAGCCTGTGTTGCAGGAGGAGGGCCGCTTGTTCGTCCCAGCCACCCGGCTAGCTTAGCCCCAAAATAACCATATAGACACTGTATTAATTAAATCACTGCTTGACCCATTAGCTCTAACTTCTTATTGGCTAACTCTTACATTAATTTAACCCATTTCTATTAATCTGTGTATCGCCACAAGGCTGAGGCATCTGTAAAATTCCAAGCATCTGTATCGGGGGATCCATGGCTTCTCACTGACTCTGTCTCCTTTCTCCCAGCATGCCATTTAGTGTCCGTCCGTCCCCTCACCTACCTAAGTTCTGCCCTAGCAACAGGCCAAGGCAGTTTCTGTATTCATTAACCAATAAAAGCAACACATAGCTAGAAGGACCTCCTAAACCAAGCCTGGTCTACAGAGAGAGTTCCAGGACAGTCAGGGCCACACAAAGAAAACCTGCCTCAAAATAAATAAAAAAATAAAACAAAATAGAATAAAATAAAAGTTACATGTCCAAAACTGCACCTAACACAAAGAACATATCAAAACTATAGCAATGCATATTTTCTGCTTCTATTTTATTTTGATAAGGACGAATATAACCCAAATTAGCCTTGAGCTTGCTATAGCCAAAGGATGACCTTGAACTTCTGACATTCCTGATTCCACTTCTCAAGTGTACAGCATAACACCAGGCTTTTGTGTACACGTGCACACACGGAACCACATGTTTTGTGTATGCATGCTCATGTACATTTGTATATGTGTGCATTTATGTGGTGGCCAGAAGTCAACCTCTGGTGTCTTCCTCTGTTATTTCCCCGTCATTTAGAGGCAGGTAAATTAGGAGATAGTTAGCCTAGGACTCTACTTGGCTTTAGTTATGAACAATTTCCACTTGTAACAACATACTTGGCACACTAGGTCTTTTCCTTGCGCATACTGAGTACATGTACTTTCTCTTCAAACAATGCACATAGCAACCTTAGAATCCTCTAAAACCCCTCAGTTGCATTGCTCTACATGTACCCCCATGACTGAATAATATAATTTCTCTGCCTATAGCAACAAGCAAATTTAGACCATTTCTATACAAGTATATTCCTAAAGGGTAGGAAGAACATTTTGGCCTGAACTGCATGTACAGAAAGGCAGACAACTGAGTCCTCTGGTAAACTTTTAGAGGAGAGCTTGTTTACTATCATAGGCCTATGCATAAGTGGGTATATGTCTTAGGAACTTTTCTCTTGCTGTGATGAAATACATAATCAAAGCAACTTACAAAATAAAGCGTTTAATTTGTGTTTTCATTTTCAGAGAGTTAGAGTCCATAACTGTCAGGGTTCTCTAGGGGAACAGAGCTGATAGAATGAATCTATCTATCTATGGAAAGGGGATTTATGAGTGGCCTACAGGATGTGGTCCAGCTAAGTCCAACAATGACTCTCTACCAACAGAAAGTCCGAGAATCCAGTAGCTACTCAGTCCACAAAGCTGAATGTCTCAGCTGATCTTCAGTATATGCCAGGACATGAATAAGTAGGCTCTCATGCCAGTGAGGAATGAAGTTGCTAGCAATAACAGGGGCAAGCAGGCAAAGAGCAAGCACTTCCTTCTTCCCCGTCCTTAAATAACCCACCATCAGCAGGTGTGGCCCACATTAAAGGTAGATCTTCCCACCTCAAGAGATCCAGATTAAAGGTGGATCTTTCTACTTCAAACAATTTATTCAGAAAAACCCTCCAGGCAGTGGTGGCGCAAGCCTTTAATCCCAGAGGCAAAGGCAAGCAGATCTCTGAGTACAAGGCCAGTCTGGTCTACAGAGTGAGTTCCAGGACAGCCAGGGCAATCCAGAGAAAAACTGTTTTGAAAAATCAACCAACCAACCAACCAGTAAAACAAAACAAAACAAAACCCAAACCTTTTCCAGGTGGATTTCTGTGAATTAGAGGCCAGGCTGGTCTACAAAGAGTTCTAGGACAGCAAGAACTGTCATAAAGAGAAACAAAAACAAACAAACAAACCAAAAAAAAAAAAAACAGGGGGCGGAGAGATGGCTCAGAGGTTAAGAGCTCTTCCAGAGGTCCTGTGTTCAATTCCCAGCAAACACATGATGGTTCACAACCATCTACAATGAGATTATTGCCCTCTTCTGGCATTGCATAATGTAAATAAATAAATCTTTTTTAAAAAAAGAAAACCAAAAAGAGATATAAAGAAAAATCCCTCAAGGGTGTCAAGCCTCTTGTTTTAGTTAATTCCACAATGTAGTCAAGTTGACAACCAAGAGTAGCCATGCCCAGTCTACCCCTTGTCAACCTGACACACTATGGTGCTTCTGTCATGCTTGATTTCCAGATGAAAACAATACCCAGATCATAATTATACCTAACATAACTATCACATGTACAACTGCAAATGCACTATAAATTTTAGAACAGGTGGTAATGTCCCTGGAGGGACATTCTTTTAGTATCTCAAAACATAGATATGATAACCACTGATATTCTCTTAATTGACATTACATGATAAAGAAACCAAGGAAAGAAAACACAAATGTTTGCACAAACACTTTCTTAACAAAATATAACAGAAACAATTATAATCCTTGTTTCTGTAACTGATCACATGGCCGTCTGTATCTCCACCACCCTCAGCAGGCCCTGGTTCTTTTCCTGGAGGGGTGGTGACCCATACATTCAGCCCTGATGGGTCTGTGCCTCCCTGGGTTCGGCCACTGTAGTTTCCCATTGCCTTCAATCAGAACTTGGTAGAACCAAGAGACGCCCTGAAGAATCTCCTGCACTCCAGACATAATCCTTTAACCTCCATCATGGAGAAGCAATCTAATTTCTCCTTGGTAATTTTGAGCGGTCACCCCTCCTAACATTGTTATTCCCTTCTTAGCCTGTTGGCCTAAGGGCATCAGAAGCCTAAAGTGACCAGAGGGAAGTCTGAGCTTCCTGTCAATGGAATGTTTGTTGTGTTTCCTGGCAGGAACACTTCCTGCTCTGGAACCAAAACTTCTAGACCAGCAGAACTTAAGGTTACTGGAATAGGTAACAAAAATTTTCCTAGTGGTTCACTAGGGGTGATAGTGAAAAGAATCATTCCCTTTCCAACCCCTTGATTCCTGGACCCATGGACCCTGGCTATGGGAGAAACCGTATTACACACTGGATGCTGATTCAAAGTCTACACAACCCTCTGGAGAACCTATCCAAGTCCTCGGGCTGCTGCCACCGAACTGGAGCTGTAACCGTGTCTTCAAAAGGCCATTTCATTGTCCTATCAGGCAGCTGGTGGGGAACATGTTCAGACCACGGATTCCTTGATTGTGAGCCCACTGCTGTCCTTCTCTGGCTATGAAATGAGTTCCTTGGTCAGCAGTAATAATGTGCAGAATACTAAGACAGTGGAAAAGTCATTCTGTAAGTACACAGATGGGAAGCTTTTGGCAGAAGCATTACATGCTGGAAAGGCAAATCTATAATCAGAATAAGTATCTACTCCACTAAGGACATAATGACAGAAGACACTGAATGCTATTCTAATCAGTCATCAGGCAAAGATGGGAGGAATGAAACATTTTCTGGTGAAGCAGTCACATGACATACACAATACATATTTTAGAGGTTCGCTATTTAGATAGGTGATTGCTACAGTATTCCAGGCAAAATGATGAGGATGTGTACCAGGTTAATAACAGTTAAAAAGGCCGGGCGGTGGTGGCGCACGCCTTTAATCCCAGCACTCAGGAGGCAGAGGCAGGCGGATCTCTGTGAGTTCGAGGTCAGCCTGGTCTACAAGAGCTAGTTCCAGGACAGGCTCCAAAACCACAGAGAAACCCTGTCTCGAAAAACAAAAACAAAACAAAACAAAAAAAAAAAAACAGTTAAAAAGGAAAGTGAAGAGCTGGAGAGATTGCTCAGTGGTTAGGAGTACTTGTTGTTAGTCCAGAGGATCCAGGTTTAATTCCCAGCACCCACACGGCAGCTCACAACTGCCTGTGACTCCAGTTCCAGGTACCCCACCTTCATACAGACACACACATTAGAAAGGAAGGAAGGAAGGGAAGAAATAAGGGAGAGAAGCAGGTGCAAGAGGCTGAAGCAAGATCACTAGTTTGTGGCCAGCCTGGGCTATATAGCCAGACACAGTCTCAAACAACAAGACTGGAGCTAGGGTGTAATTCAGTAAGAGAATAAAAGGTGCTTGGCATGTATAAGGCCCTTGGTTCAATCCCAATAAATGCTATCTACTTTCCATTTATATAAATAGACTTGCAGTCTGTAATATTTTCCTCGTGTTTAATTCTAGCTAAGGGGCAGTCAAAGAGAGACAATATAGCAAAGAAGTTAAAAGCTGAGGCTCTCACGGGAGAGTACATGGAGACTGCAGAAGAGGACAGACATTGAGAAAAATGTAACAGAAGATTCTGAGGTCAGTCTCCTCCCCGACACCTTCCTCATTTATACATGGCCCATAACACCCTATGGCTCACGCAGTCTTGCCAGAAACATACCGAAGATGTAAGGCCACTAAAGCAATTCTAGGAGCATAACCAAATGAAAATATGTCACTATCTTTCAAATAGTTAAACCTACCTTTCTTTCACCACCTAGTCATCCTCCAAGAGAGAGATAAGACAGAACAAAGGTCACAGAAGCTGTTTTCTAGAGGAGTGGCAGGGAATCACAATGTTAGATATCACTTTTAAAATATTGTGGGGCTGCTGGAGATCGACCAAAGCTAGGGTCTCACAAATGCTAGGCAATCACTCTAATGCTAAGATACATCCCCTACTCATCGTCTTTAACTTTTAAAAAATTATTTACTTTTAATTTATGTGCAAGTGTGTGTGTGTCTATGCTACCTGTGTGTGTCACCCACGGAAGTCAGCAGAGGGTGTTTGATGCCCAGGAGTCAGAGTTACAGGCGCTTATGAGCTGTCTGAGGTGGGTGCTGGGAACCAAACTCAGGTGCTCTAGAACAGCAAGTGCTTTTAACCTGACACATGTCTCCAGAGCCCACTTCTAACTGTTAATGCACACAAAGGATGTGCACTACAGGGATGGGGTGTTTAGATCATATGACGAATCATGCTGAGAGTGTGTTTTAGTAGTACAGCACTTGCTTAGCATGGGAAACGTACTAGGTTGTGTCCCCAATGCAGGAAAAAAATTTTCATATGTAAAGTCTGCTTAGAGTCAAATCAATCTAGAAGTCTCTAAGTAGTTTCTTCTTGAGAGAAACTGTCCAGTAAGACTTAAAAAGGATGTTTATCAAGTAACCGTGGAGTGGCAGATTTTAAAACAAGAAACTGGCTAATGTGTGTTACCTAGCAATAGGAAGATGACCATAAAACCACTACCACCCAAACAGGTACCTAAAAGCCACCGTTCCACCAATGTCTGAGATCATCTATGGGTACCTTTCTTCTGTGGTTAAGGAATCGTGTCCTCGGTCAGCACTTTGTTGAGGGACACTGAGTCTCAAATGTGTTAAGCTAGGAAATAATCCAAAGTTTTACGGCATGAGAACTGCACAATGCAAAGTGGGAAAAGTAGGCAATGTGGTTCAAAGGAAACACAGGGAGAGTGAGGAAGGGCTAGGCTGGAGTATTGGCCCAGGCCTGTGAAAGCCCAACACTCACAGCAACGCTGGGTCTTCAGGGAAGGTCCGAACTCTTGCCCACCAGTCTCAGCACAGCTGGCCCTTACTATTTTATCACTGCATCTCTCGAGACAGAGTCTTCCTATGGCCACCATGCCTGACTGTTCAGGAAAGAAGAGGGTTCTGGGATCTAATGTGGTCACCTTGTTGCGTCTTTTGGGGTAATTCTTTTTTGCTTGAAACAAAGTTTCTTCACTCTGTACCTTAGGCTAGCCTTGAACTCTGAGCAATCTTCTTGCTTTCACAGCTCCCAAGTGCTTAGATTACAAGTCTTGTATTGACACATCTGGTTGTCTGTTTCTTAAACACTTTAGGATATCAGCAGTCTCTAATACCTCTACTATGAATTTAAAAAAAAAGTCTTCTATCAAGTCTGCATCACTAATTTCTACAGATGAATTACTAACTTTCCTCAACTTCCTTTTTGTTTTTGTTTTTTGGAGACAGGGTTTTTCTGTCTGTCCTGGAACTCACTTTGTAGACCAGGCTGTCCTCCAACTCAGAGATCCACCTGCCTCTGCCCTGGAGTGCTGGGCTTAAAGGAGAGTGCCATCACATCAGGCTTCAATTACTACTTCTTCCTTCCCTTCAATCTTAAAGTCCTTAGTGTCTCCCTATTCCTTTCTATCATTTTCTATTATTCCTTCACATATTCAATTTCTCCCTTTTCTGTCTCCCTCCTTGACGTGTGTACATGTCTAAAACAACCACTTCTTGGGCTGATCTTTATTATTCTCCTCTCAAAATCAAATGCTTCCCCTATTCACACTCCAACACACACACACACACCTTTACAAGATGCTCCCACAAAAAAATCTCCACTGGAGTTCTTCTGTACTCAAGACCTCCTGTCCCAAATAAACTTTAATAATTTCCACAAGTAGACGTTGTCGGAAATGCTCGTTTTAAGTACCGGCCAATATTTCTTTCTCACTGCCCCCACTCTACAGTCCTGTGTAACGGTTCTCAGCCTGTGGCTTGCAACCCCTCTGAGGGTTGAACGACCCTTTACAGGGGTCGCCTAAGACCGTCGAACACACGGCTGTTTCCAGTACAACTCATAACAGTAGCAAAATTACAGTAATGAAGTAGCAACGAAAATAACTTTATGGTCGGGGTCACCGCAACATGAGGGACTGTATTAAAGGGTTGCAGCTTTAGGGAGGTTGAGAATCGCTGGTCTAGTGGAAGCAGTATCAGTGAAATTTTTAAAAAAAGAAAAATGCAGAGCGCTGTTCCATCTCCGACAAGTAGCCCGGGATAACCTGCAAGCACTCAAAACCACAGAGTACTGGGAACGCCATCTGCTCGGTCCCTCACACTTAAAGAACCCACGGGAGAATGGTCACGGCCACAGTCTCCAAGGGACAATACCAGCCGGGTATTCAACACAGCCCTCAACTGGAGGACGACTCCCGCCCCGCGCAGCCACGACCACCACCTCACATCACAGCGGAATTCTGTCGCCCCCTTGATGACGCCGTCGCGGGCCCCCCGCGTACCTCAGTGACCATCCCCGAAGTCACCCAGCGGTTCAGCAGTAGCCCAGCCGCACTCGGCGAGGACGCCGGGTCCCACGGGTTCGCGGCAGCCATGGCTCCTCCACACTTCTGGAACTGGCGCGGGGAGTGAGAGGCACACAACGAACGATCGCGCGGCTTGATGATGTCACAGGGCGTTCCCGCCCGGGCGGAAGCCCTGGGAGCGCGTCTCAGGCGAGCGCGGGTCCCGGGTGTTCCCTGGCGGAGCCTTCTCTGCACGGAGCCGTAGGAGGCGAGTCTCGAGCCCCCTGATCCGGCAGCGGCTGCCGGAGGCTCCCCTGCCTTAGCTCGGCTTTCAAAGCAGCAGGACCTTGTGGTAGCACTGTCTACCAGCCTGCTTTCTCCTTGCCACACTCTCTGGCTGCCCCCTAGGAAGTAGGGATAGGCAGAAGGTGACAACTGGGACAGGAGACCCAAACGGGAGGTTTACCTGGTGGCTCTAAGTCTAGACTGGGCGGTGACAGCTACGCTTCTTTCCCGCAGGGAACTGAGCCGCGGCGCTAGGATGGGAAACAGTGCCCTCCGCGCTCATGTGGAAACAGCGCAGAAAACCGGTGTCTTTCAGCTTAAAGACCGTGGTCTGACCGAGGTGAGACGAGAGGGGACCCGACCGAGAAACTAAAAGGGAGAGGGATGGCGGGGTGGCCAAGTTTATTGGTGCGGGATTTTCCACGCTGTGAACTCCTGTCTTCAGTTCCCCTCAGAGTTGCAGAAGCTGACAAGCAATCTAAGGACCATCGATTTGTCCAACAACAAGATCGACAGCCTGCCGCCTTTGCTTATAGGAAAGTTCGCTCTGCTGAAGAGCCTCTCCCTCAACAACAACAAACTGAGTATGGCTTTTGTGCTGGCTAGCTTTTGCTAGTGAGCAGCAGTTATGAGGGTGTTTTTCCTCTTACAAGCTGATTTTGTTATGAAATCAGCTCAGGAGATGCAGAATGTTGAGAGTATTGAAGCTTTCTGCCTAATGCAATTAAATCTACACGCCTCCTTGGATAGCATAATCATTACTACTAGGTTAATTTGGACTCAGAAGACTTATGGGATAAGGTGTAAACAGAGCTATCTAATTGGGGGCGGGGAGGTGGAATGGAAGGATCTTCCAAACCTCCCTAGATTGTTGTTAGAATATACCGAGGCCCCATTACAAAACGAAACTACTATACCCGTACATAAATGCTTTTCTGCATTTTAATAGCTCCTTAATCTTCTGAACACTGTTGGTAAAATGTGATACCTAAACGTGACGTGAGAATTCTGTGTAAGAAGTGGGGCCTGGTGATTTAGGCCTTATGATCCCAGCTAATCAAGAGGCTGAGGCAGAAGGATCATAATTTCAAGGCCAGCCTAGACAACTTAATGAGACCCTGTCTCAAAAATAGAAACAAAAACAAAATGAAGCAGACTGCACTGTCTTTTTATAAACTTCATTAGTTCTATCAGATTCTTAAAAAAAAATTTCTTCACCAGCTGTTCTACCCGATGAATTATGTAATCTGAAAAAACTAGAGACTCTAAGTCTAAACAACAATCACCTGAGAGAGCTACCGTCCACCTTTGGGCAGCTTTCTGCCCTGAAGACCCTGAGCCTCTCTGGGAACCAGCTGGGAGCACTACCACCCCAACTTTGCGGCCTGCGGCATCTGGATGTAGTAGATCTCTCTAAAAACCAGATTCGGGGTATACCCGACACAGTAGGGGAGCTACAGGCCATCGAACTCAACCTCAACCAGAACCAGGTCGGTACTTTTATTTCTGAGAGAGATCTGCCCCCTCCCCTGTGTATGTCTGGTTTTACGGTCTCCTAATCCTTTCCTGTTTCTTCAAGGATATCAGAGTCTAAAAGATATATTCCATAAGCTGAACTTACTTCAATGCCAATGTCAGAGAGTGCGTTGATGGTGACTGTGTAATAGTGTTCAAGGTGTTTTGCAGAAGGCAGAACAGAGTAACGGTGAGATATTTACACACACACACACACACACACTACCGGAAGTTTTGCAAATCTTCAGTTCCGTTTCACACCACCAATCACTCAGTGAGGAGCCAGGGCAGGGATGGTATATAGAGGGATAAGACCTAAACCCATTGAATCTAAGATTCAGACATCTTTTTCTTTGGCTTGGTTAAGTATCCTTCTGTTGAAAAATCCCTAAGTGACAGTTTTTCTGGAGCGACCTTATCATTGGCAACTTTACATTTGAAATGTTTTGCCGTGTTTTGAATCTTCTTGGTTAGCGTTTGGAAAAGCACTCTGCTCTAGGCATGAGGCAAAGTGATGAAAGAAACACGAGGTTAGAGAGCTTTTAGTTTCTGTAGCTTTTATGTCCCATGTATGTACAACTCAGTATATTAGCCACCATGTACAGGTTACTAGTCTGCTAGACCATAGTTATGATATTCACTCCGAGGGTGGCTTCATCTTTTCCCTGAGATTTTTAAGGAAAAATGGATTAGATATACCACGTAGCTGGAAGGTTTCTCAGACCTTAGTTGAATAATCTGGGGAACCTAAGGTGAAAGGTCTAAGAATCTGCATTTGCAATAAAGTTCCCAGGTGAGGGTTGGAGATGCGAGGTCATCAATAGAATATGGTGACCTAGGACTGGACAGCAGCTGAGAGGTACAGTAATTGTGTGGCACACACGAGACTCCAGTTCATCCTGCAGCGTTGGCAGGGGCTGCTTGTTCGTCCCGGCCGCCCAGAACCAAAATAATCACACAGAAACCATATTATTTAAATCACTGCTTGGCCCATTAGCTCTATCTTCGTATTGGCTAACTCTTACATATTAATTTAACCCATTCTGTTAATCTGTGTATCGCCACATGGCTGTGACTTAACAGCTAAAGTTCTGGTGTCTGTCTCTGGCGGGGCTACATGACTTCTCATGACTCAGCCTCCTTTCTCCCAGCATTCAGCTTACTTCCTTCCCCAGCTCTGTTTTCCCTAAAGCTCTGCTATAGGCCCAAAACAGTTCCTTTATTTATCAGTGGTAATCACAGCATATGGAGGGAAATCCCACATCACTACAGCATGGGAAGGAAAAGACTTGGAGCATTTAATGGGCCAAAGAACTGAATGGATCGAAGACAAAGTGTCTGATACTGATCTGGAGGCCCTACACAATGTTTTAGTGAAAATTGTAGATACAAAACTATACTAGAGATTAGTAGGCAGGACTGTTGATTCACATTTTGAGGTCATAAGTGAAATAGCTTTAAGAATGACTTTTCCAGGAGAAGTTTGAGAATGTAAAATATGAAGTGTTAGGGCTTTCTGCTTGAAAATAAGAAACAGATGTAAAAACAAAATCCAAAGAAATTCAAGAGAGGAAAAACCTAGAGTCATGCACAAGACGGAGTCGCAAGAAAAGGATGGATGGCCCAGTCAATGTAGCAGTGCATGGGGAGCATGGAACCTTGCTCTGGCAAGGCAGCAGCAGGTGTCAGAATGTTTATGTGGTTGTTTCTGAGTAGCAGGTTACTGGAAACTTTTCCCTCAAACTTAATGATTCTCATGTTTTCTGTAACGAATATACAGTGCTTTTATTATTAGTTTTTATTTCTGAAAAACTACTGGTAACCTTCACATCATTTGAAAGTGGAGGAGTGACAGAAGGCTTGTTAACGGAGGCTTCTGCAACGAGTAGGCAGTGAGAAGACGGAGGCGGTGCAAGAGTAACTAGGACACAGGCGAGGCCTGTTTCAGTGTGGTAAGAAGTGGCCGCTGTGCTCTCTGCCCTCTGCTTTGTTGCTGGACAGATTTCTCAGATCTCAGTGAGGATCTCCTGCTGCCCACGCCTCAAAGTCCTGCGCCTGGAGGAGAACTGCCTCGAGCTCAGCATGCTTCCACAGAGCATCCTCAGCGACTCCCAGATCTGCCTGCTCGCTGTGGAAGGCAATCTCTTTGAAATAAAGAAACTTCGAGAACTAGAGGGTTATGATAAGGTACGTATTGGCATCTTCTACATTTCTGATGTCTTGCCAGAGAAAAATGCTAAGATAACCTAGGTGATGTCTACAGTTGGCATCGCCAGGTTCACATTTTGGAGGCAGTTAAGACTTGGTCAGACTGTATTTGGGCCAAGATGACTTTTTCCACACTCTGCATATCTCCCTAGTAATAGACATGAGAAAAAAATCAATGTGCTTTAGTAACTAAATAGAGTTTTCTGGGTGTGGTTGTATGGCTTTAATCCCAGCACTTGGGAGGCAGAGGCAGAGAGATCTCAGAGTTAAAAGGCCATCCAGAATTACATAGTGATAATCTGTCTCAAAAAAGGAGAGGAAAGGGGCTGGAGAGATAGCTCAGTAGTTAAGAGCTCTGCCTGCTCTTCCAAAGGTCCTGAGTTCAATTCCCAGCAACCACATGGAGGCTCACAACCATCTGTAATGAGATTTGGTGCCTCTCTGGCCTGCAGGGATACATGCAGGCAGAGCACTGTATACATAATAAATAAAATTTTTAAAAAAAGGAGAGGAAAAATAAAAGTAAATTTTGTATGAAATGAACCAAGTCAAATTAGAAAGAAAAAAATTTAAAAACCTAAGTTTAAAAAATACCCTTATATTTGCCCATAAATACCATATGTATATTTTTCTCTTATGTTTTTAGTACATGGAGAGGTTCACAGCCACCAAGAAGAAGTTTGCATGATGTTCTACAGGACCATGAGAACCCTAAAGGACACAGACTTGGAACCTCTGTTGGAATCTGGCCGAGCTAAAGGCTCCTGATGTGGGAGATACTCCAGATTACATTTCATTTAATAACTTTTTGATAAGCTAAAGGAGAGGACTTAGGAGGCAGGAAGAGCCTTTCATTTTGAGCCATGGGTAGGGCGATGGCCAGCGCTGGTCTTCAAAACCAGCATCTAAGAAACTGGCTCTAAGAAACCAGGAGGTAGTTGCTGTTCATTGAGGGAATGCTGCCTGGTAACAGGACGACTCCACACCACAGCTAGAGACTTTCTGGAGTTGTAGCGTGCCAGCTTTCATAAAGTCAGTTACATCACCTCTGTGTTAACACTTCATTTTTTTTTTTTTTTTTTTTTTTTTTTTTTTTTTTGATTTTTCGAGACAGGGTTTCTCTGTAGCTTTTTGGTTCCTGTCCTGGAACTAGCTCTTGTAGACCAGGTTGGCCTCGAACTCACAGAGATCCGCCTGTCTCTGCCTCCCGAGTGCTGGGATTAAAGGCGTGCGCCACCACCGCCCAGCCAACACTTCATATTTTTATGAAATTCTAATTTGTGGGCAACTTGTATGGTTAAGGATTTAGGCTTTTGTTCCGTGCTTCCACTTGGAACTTGGGGTGTACATAAATATGTAGCTATCTTAAAGCAAGCTTTACCAAGAGGAGCACCAACCCCTCAGCCACCAAGGAATGCTCCCCAAGGCTGCAGTAGCAATTTTTTTTTTTTTACTATTGTGGGTGCCTTATTGGTAGGGGGCTCAGAAGTGCTAAAAGTATATGCAAAAATTGTAAAATTTTTGTTTTTTAGTCAATTTAGGTTTTTGCTATGTAGCCCAGGCTGCCCTCTGAATTACATTCTCCCTGCCTCTACCCCCTTAAGTACTGGGATTACAGGCATGCGCCTCACTAAGCCTACTTGTAAGATTTTAAATGAATTTTAATAATCAAGATTTTCCTAGAGCTTTACTAAAAATCATGTGTTATTTCTGGTAATTTCTCCCATTTTTTTATTTATAACTACTAATCAAATTACCTTCAAGAAAACCATTACTATAGTATTTTAAAATAACCTATGTTTATCATGGTTATTCTCTGAATGAGAGGATATACTAAATAAAATATTTTTAATGAACTTTGGAAGCAATGTCAATCATTTAAAGAAGAGCTTGTAATCTCTTGAGTGGTGCTTTGTTCTTTGAAAGTAAACTGGGAATATGTTTGATGAGCAGTGAAATCTACCGTCACTCAGATGTTTCTGAGGAACTGGGAATTGTGCTTAAGAGAATGTGAAGGCACACAGTTTTCAGACTGTCACTGGTAAGAACACTGCAAAGCCATCGCCAGGACTGGTTTCTGAAGTCTGTTCTTGGCTAAGGATATACTTGTAGTTTTCAATAATAGTTAATACTATCACCTTACAGTTAAAAAATCACAAGAGCGCACATGAAGCGGCCTTTCTGGCCTTGTATTTGGTCCAGGTGTTCTTTTCCCCGTTGTTTTCTCTATGGGGATAGGTGGTGTCAGTTGCTCAGTAGCCATCATGAAGATTTATTTTTCTATGTTTGAGTTGCCTGCAGTGGTCAGAATAGGGAATTGGATTCTCTGGAACTGGAGCTACAGATAGTTTTGGGCTGCCTTGTGGAGGCTGGGAACAGAACCCAGATCCTCTAGAAGAGCCACAAGTGTTAAATAGTCACAAGTGGTCCTTCCCTAAGTCTAATCTGAATTAACTGTTCCCCCATCTGTTGACAGAATGGTTTCCGCATCCTATATTTATCTCTCATACTAGATTAAAGTCTTGACGTTTTAAAGTAAGGAGCTGGAGAGATAGCTCAGTGATTAAAAGTCCTTGTTTCTGCAGAGGACCCAGGTTCAGTTTCTATACCTACAGGGTGGTTCACAACCATCTATAACTCCAGTTCTAGGGGATCCAACACCCTCTTCTGGCCTTTGGGCACTACATATGTGTGCTGTACCTACATACATGCAAGCCTAACATTCATACACAAAATCTTTAAAAACAACAAAAACAAAACAAATCTACCCAATAAGCTTTAAGTGATGGAGGAAGGTCATTTGTCAATAAACAAACTGCCTTGGCCCATTTGATAGGCCATCCCTTAGGTGGGTGGAGTAGACAGAATAGAATGCTGGGAGGAAGAGGAAGTGAGCTCAGATGCAGGGCAGCTCCTCTGAGAGACAGACGCCATGCTCTCCTCTCCAGAGCAGACGCGATGAAGCTCTGACCCAGGATGGACGTAGGCTAGAATCTTCCTGGTAAGCGCACCTTAGGGTGCTACACACATGAATAGAAATGGGCCAGGCAGTGTTTAAAAGAATACAGTTTGTGTGTCATTATTTTGGGGCATAAGCTAGCCAGGCAGCCATGAACTGGGCTGTGGGAAGAGGCCCGCAGCTCCTACTACATTTAAGTTTTCATTTGGAGTCACAATATGGATGGGGTAGGATCATGGGCTCTATCCTCAGAGGGGTCAAGGTCTGGATCCAGAGTTTGTTATTTAATAGCTTTCTAGGCAATTTACTCTCAGCTGTAAATAAAGGGAATACTTCTCAGGTATGTATTATAGTGAGAAGACACATAAAACAACACAGCGGTACTCAATGAAATAAGCCATTTATCTTATTCTATAAAGCGTAAAAGTACAATTGAGTAAATTATACAGAAATAGAAGGCTGAGAGCTAGGACTACATTAAGAGGCAGAAAACCAAGACTTCAGGATAAGTGACCTTAATATCAGTATGAGAAATACAAATCAAACTAGGGACCTAATCGGGATAACTAGGAAATGAGATCACCCAGGAAACCAGCATTCAAATAACGTGTTTGTAATTTTTATTTCACTTTATTTTATGTGTATGTGTATATAAGCTTGCATACACCATGGCACCACATGTGGAAGCTGGAGGGTAACTTTTGTGAGCTGGCTTTCTTCTTCCACCATGTCGGTCCTGGAGATCACACCTGGCTTGTCAGGCTTGGAAGCAGGTGACTTTACCTGCGAGCCATCTCACTGCCGCCCCCTTTTTTGAGTAGGCTTTCACATATCCCAGATTGTCCTATAACTCACTGCACAGTTGAGGATGACCTTGAACTCCTGATCCTCCTGTAATCTCTGACCTAGAACTAAGATTAGAGGGGCATGCCACCACACTTGGCTTACGTGGTGATACAAGATTGAACCTAGGTATTCTTGAATACTAGGCAAACACCCTACGAACTGAGTAATTCTACAACTTCAGTCCTAAAAAGTTAATTTTAAATGTTCATTTAGGATGTTTAGAATTTAGATGTTTTAGTTAATGGGAGAGTCATAACCCATATGTAATAAGGAAAGATCAAGTGAGAATAAAGGATAAATTAAAATGGAAGAAAAAACAAAATGGGAATAGCTCAAGTTAAGACTCAAATAAGATGAAATTTGAGCTTTACTGTTGAGGCAAGCCAAGGTTACACGGTGAGAATCAATTTAAAAGAATAAAAAGTTTATGCCTGGCGGTGGTGGCACATGCCTTTAATTCTAGCATCGGGGAGGAAAAGGGAAGCAAATACTGTGTTTGAGGCCAGTCTGATCTAGAGATTGACTTCCAGGACAGCCAGGGCTGCACAGAGAAACCCTGCCTCAAGAAACCAAAAAGAAAAAGGAGAAAAGGTTTAGTTCAGGATACTAGTTCTTTGTTTGTTTGTTTTTGGAGACAGGGTTTCTCTGTGTAACATCCCTAGCTGTCCTGAAACTAGCTCTGTAGACCAGGTTGGCCTCAAATTTACAGAGATCTGCCTGCATCTGCCTTCTGAGTGCTGGTATTAAAGGTGTGTGCCACCGGACTGCCCGGCGAGACACTATTTCTTAACTTTAGTCACAGGTACTGTGTTCAACATCACAATACTAGAAAATGAAAAAGTGAAGCCAGATGACAGATGATCCAGCTCATGTTAACTACTTGCTATTAACTCTCAAAAATAATGGGACAATAGTTTCTTTGCTTTTATTCTCTTTCATCAAATTCACGGATCTTTAACCAAGAAGAACTCCCTCCATTCTAGAGAAAATAGCTATTATTTATTATATTTACACCAGACAGGCACCATTCTAAGGGTTTTTGTTTGTCTTGGTGGGGGGAGGGTGTTTTTATCTAAATGTAACTTAGGCTGGCCCACAATTCACTGCGTAGGTTAGCTCTGCCTCAGGTTCCCCAGTGATGGGATTACCAGTATAGCCTCTGAGCCCTGCTTACTCTAAGAGATTTCTAGGCATTACCATTCTGTAAATTAGTTTATGGAGTAGGATTAATTAATTCCCATTTATAAGTAAGGAAACCAAGGCACGGAAATAGGCATACATTCATACCTGCCAACGAGAGCAAAGGAGAAACTTGACAACTGGGTGCTTTAATACATGTTCCAACCAACTAAACCTTGGATACCACCTAGCAGTACCGTTTCTTTAGCCAGATCAATGTATTAAGTTTTTAAATGCTTTTAAGAAAAGCACTTTTAGCCGGGCGGTGGTGGCGCACGCCTTTAATCCCAGCACTCGGGAGGCAGAGACAGGCGGATCTCTGTGAGTTCGAGACCAGCCTGGTCTACAAGAGCTGGTTCCAGGACAGGCTCCAAAACCACAGAGAAACCCTGTCTCAAAAAACAAACAACAACAACAACAACAACAAAAAAAAAAAAAAAGAAAAAAAAAAGAAAAGCACTTTTAGGTATAGCACTATCTAGTGTTTTAAACTTAATTATACTTTATACATTCAATCCCTTCACCTGACAAACTATCCATCCTGTTATGGAGCATTTCTCTGTTGTTTAACTTCAATACTGTCCTCCTCACCCTTGGGATGTTTCTGAGCTGTGTCATCTTTAGTAAATACTTGTAACTAACTTCTAGTTAGAAATACTCAGTGGATTTAAGTTCAAATTTAAGTCAATTAATGACTAAAACGGACTCGTGACCAGCCACAGAAACTCCTATAAACATTCCTAATAAAAACTGGAAAAGAGCTAATTGCAGCGTTCAGTTGGACTGCTTGATGTATGGACATTTGCTTTATTCAATTTGTTAACTGATTAAATAATCGCCCCCACAAATAAGTCAGAAACATGTTGCCTATTTGAAAGAACAATACCAATAGTTACAAAATTTAATTGTAAGAATCAAGTAATGGTTATTGGTCAAGCCAATCTACTTTGGTAGCTCTAAAGTGTACAGATGCTAATTCTTAAACAAAGGTGACAATAGCAACTCAACGTTCCCAGCATTGCAGGATCTACATAGGCGTGACTCTGAACATACAGCAGAGGGGATGGCAGTACAGTCATCAATGATTAATCTGAAGGTCTAATTTCCTAAACAACTTTTAGTATCAAATTATAACTTTTTAAATGTCTAAAACTACACAAAATTCAAAGTAATCTATTTTGCTACCTGAGATCAAAACAAGTTTTTTTTTCATATCTAAACGTAATTCTTAGTATTGAGGTAAATCTGAATTCACATGATACACTGTCAAACTTTACCCAAAATTTTGAAGCCCTGCTTTAGTGAGGAAGTCTCATATTTCATATATATGTACATCTTTAAAAGATTAATGACAACTTCACGAGGTTAACAGGTCTACAATGGGACCATGCTATGACTCCTGATAGGAGAATTCCTGTGTGTGCAGTATGAAACGGGGTCCAGAACCTATGTATATACACAAATCACTACAAACTCAGTGAAGCTCACTGTAAGAAAACCCACTGTGTTCTCCTTTGGAGCAGAAGCTGCAAAATAGTGAAATTAAAAAAAAAAATGCATGAGTAAAACCTCCTACCCCAGGCATTAGCCTGTTTCGTTTTCTTGACCTGTAGTTTCTTTAATGAGTTAACAACTTCAATTCTTCCTTCCTCTTGCTCTTTACCACAAAACCAAAACCAAACCAACCAACCAACAACAAAAGCTACTTATACAGACACCCACACTTCATGGCTCTTTGGCAATGCTTTCAAATCTTGAATGCAAAGATGCTAAGTGAGGAGGATGATGGACTGGGTGTGATGCATGGAAAGCAGCTTAGGAGTGTGAACGGGGAGGGGCTGTAGTGAAGCCTAAGCAGGAACCTACCCCAAAGGACAGAAAGGAAGAAGTAGGGAGGCATTCCTCCTCTGGTCCTTCTTTCACCAACTTTCAAACTCTGAACAGGTAATGACTTAGGAGCCAGAGAACGGAGAAACTGGTAAAGAAGTACAGCAGTGGCTTTAGCTGTCAATGAGTTTCTTTGCTCTTGTATTGGCAATGTCAATCCGATCTTTGTTGGTGTCAGCCTGGAGGGAAAAAAAAAAAAAAGAAAAATCTCAGTATTTGTTCACAAATCACACTTCAACACAAGTTGACTTGGGGGATGAGGGTGTAGCTCATTACAAACATCACACACATGCATACACAGTTTTATATACTTGGGACCTTGATATGGGCATATGACTATAATCTCGGCATTCAAGAGACTGACATGAGTTCAACAGCAACCTGGGCTACGGTCAAACTGTCTCAAAATAACAGTGAAAGAGGATGAGGATACAGTTCAGTAGAGCACTTGTCAAGCACACGTGATGTCCTATGTTCAATCACCAGTACAATAAAAAAGCAAAATGTTTAATGTGTGTGGGTATTTCACCTCAACGTGTATTTGCACACCATGTGCCTGTAGAAGCCACAAAGAGGATGCTGGATCCCTGGAATGGAGTGGGATGCCATGTGGGTGCTGGGAATCTACCCACAACCCATGGTTTACAGACATGCCCCACCACGTCTGGCTTGTATGTGGGAACTTGGGATCTAGATACAAGTCCTTATGCTTGCATGGATGGCAGGCACTTCAACTGAGCCACCTCTGTTTGTTTGTTCGTTTGTTCGTTCATTCATTATGTGCACTGGTGTCCTGCCATGGGTGCCAGGTCCCTTGGAACTGGAATTACAGACAACTGTGAGCTGCCATGTGTTTGTTGGGAATTTAACCCCAGTTCTCTGGAAGAGCAGTCAGTGCTCTTAACCACTGAGCCGTCTCTCGAGTCCTGCCATCTCTATTCATTTTTGAAACTACAACTTATTACCTGGGCTGGCCTTGAGTTTATGAGTTCAAGTGATCCCTCTAGAGAGGCTGGAATTGCAGGTATGTAATCCCATGTCCAGCTCACTTTTGATGCTCTCCTACAGGAGTCTCATTTGGAGCTACTCTAGTTCTGACCAAGAGAGACTAAAATAACCTTGCCAGAGATCTTTGAAACAGATGTACTGCCACCCACAGAACCATCTAAATTAAAATGATGTGTAATCTACACCCTAAACCCAGACAACAGCATTTCAAGCACCTTAGGAAGCATCATTTTATGGTAATCCTCTAAGTGGCCCCAATGCAAGTCCCTAAAGAGGACGGCGGGTGTCACACTCCCTAAAGCTAGAGTTGTAGGCAGCTGGGAGCCATCTGATGTGCTGGGAATGAACCCAGGCCCTCCATAAGAGCAGTAAGTGCAGCCGAGCATGGTAGCAAGCACCTTTAATCCCAGCATTTGGGAGGCAGAGGCAGGTGGATCTCTGTGAGTTCAAGGCCAGCCTGGTCTATAGAGTGAATTCCGGGACAGTCAAAGATACAAAAAAAAAAAAAAAAAAAAACACAAAAAAACTTGTCTCAAAAAACAAACAAATTAAAAAGCAGTAAGTGCATCTTTTAATCACAGTCATCTCTCCAGCCACATATAACTCTATTTCCTTTCTTTACTATTTTGTTGTTGTTTTTGTTTTTCAAGAAACGGTTTCTTTGTGTAGCCTTGGCTGTCCTGGAACTAAGTCTGTAGACCAGGCTGGCCTGCAACTCAGATATCTGACTTCCCAAGCGCTAGGATTAAACGCATGCACCACCATCACCCAGCTAGACTCTGTCTGTCCTTGGATTCTCTATGTAGTCCAGGGTGGCCTTGAACTCACCACAGAGATCCATCTGCTTCTGCCTCCCCGGTGCTAGGATTATTGGTGTACTTCATTACACCCAACTTACTCAGTATATTCTTTTTTTGTTGTTTTTGTTCTTTTTTTTTTTTTTTTTTTAAAGACAGCCTTGGTGTTGTGCTTTGTACAGCAGGCTCGCCTCAAATTCACAAAGATCCACCTGCCTCTTCCTCCCGAGTGCTGGGATTAAAAGCATGTACCACCACCATGTGGCTACTCAGTACATGCTTAAATTTCTTTTAAAATTACATTTTTTTAATTTATTTGTCTATTTATTCATTATGTGTGTGTACATGTGTATAGAGGTCAAAGGACAAATTGTAAGAATTGGTTCTATCCTTCTACTGTGTGAATCCCAGGGATCAGACCTAGTGGCAGGCACCTCTACTCCTGGAGCCACCTCACCAGCTCCACACAGTACACTCTTAGCTTCACATGGAAAGTATTAGGTTAAACTTCATTCCAAGCCTGTGTCTTCACAACGAACCAACTGCCATGAGCAAAATAGCAAGATTGGCCGTTTGATTTTGAAACGTTGGCGCTGCCAGCTCACCAGCACTGTTCTGAGTAGATGACGTTTATCCCCCTTCCCCCAAAAGGACCCAGCACAGACGTCATCACTAAAGCATCACTGGACTGGTTATCTCATTGTTCTGTGGTCTCACTTTCTTACCTTTTCTGTGATCCTCTGTATTTGCTGGTTCTGAGCATCAATTTCATTGCCCATGTCCAGAGCCATGTTCTTTAGATTGCCTAGGATACTGCCCACTTGAGTCAGGTTCTCTTCCATCTCATCTTCTCTGGCATCGTTAGTTATACTGTCACAAAAGGAGAGTTAAATCAGAAATTTTTGTTGAGTTACAATGGACAAAATCAAGAAGGGGTAAAAAGAGAAAAGAAAGGCAGGCAAGCAGGAATGGCACAGGCTAGCAAGATGGCTTAGCAGGTGAAGTGCTTGCTGCACTTGACGGAACCCATGTAAAGGTAAAATGAGAAACAACTCCAAAACAGATGCCTTCTGAACTCCACATACACATTATGGCATATATGTGTACTCATGTTCACACATACACATATAATAATAAAAGGGATTTTTGGTTTTGTTTTTGAAAGCCAAGCATGGTGGCATATACCTGTAATCCTAGCAATAAGAAGGTTAAGGCAGGAAGATCAACACAAATTGGACGTCAGCATGGGCTACACAGACCTTGTCTCAAAACAGCAAACAAACAGCAAAGGCTGGTCAGAGCCATGTAGAAGATGATCAACATACAACTCTGGTCAGCGACTCAGAGTATATTTGCCAGCACCGCTGAGGTGCTTGTTTATGGTAATACATTAATTCTCACACTCCATTCCAAATCTGCCTAATCAGGAACTGTGAGTGGATCTACTCAATCTCTATTTCTTTATTTAAAATTTTTCCTCCTCAGTAGAATCTCACTATATAGACTAGGAAGGCCTAGAAATCACTGTTTCCCAGACAGTCCTTGAATTTGGCAATCCTCCTGCCTCAGCTTTCCAAGTACTAGATTACCAGGAAAGCAACTTGGTTCCTGTCCCAGATAGTCTTATCATGCTACCCTGGCTGGCCTAAAGAAATCCTCTTACCTCAGACTCCAAGCCCAATCGAATCTGTATGTTTTGTTTTTAACTTCTACATTTCTTTACTTGTAGTGTGTGCATGTACATGCATATGTACATGTCACAGCACATGTGTGGAGATCAGAGGTAAGTTATGGAAATCAGTTCTCTCCTTTTACCATATGAGAACTGGAAACTGAACTCAGGACAGCAGGCATGGCAGCTCCTTTCCTGCTGAGCCATCTTACCAGCCTTCAATCTGTGCTTAATAAACCTTCAAATCAATCTATGCACATTCAGATCTAAACAACTACTAGACTGGAAAACTACGATGCAGTAGAAAACCTAATAGTCATTGTATCTAGAGTAAACATCAGAATAAAACAGTTGTTTTCTGGAAGTACTTAAACCTTGAAGAAACCACTGTAGAAAACAGTCATTGTTTTCTATTATCGACAGAGCTGCTTTACTGAAGGAGCTTTATAGCTTTTATGACTATGCTTTTGGTCACAAGGTGGTCCTGGCACACCTGAGCTGTCTTATATTACTGAGTACTGCAAACAGTGCACCATAAGGACTAAAGTTACAGGGGTGTAATGCTTCCCTTCACAAAACATATTAATTAGGAACTTCGGTATGAGGAATTTGTTTTACCCAAAAAACAACTTTGTTATAACAATAAATATGCTTCTGCACGGCTGTTTGAGATTCAGTCCATCGAGGCTGGACCTCTCTTCTACCTCAGAGCCTGATTACATTCTGTAGGGACCCTATTTCTTTGACCGTGCCATGTAACTCAGAATACCGAAACTATGGCATTACTAGGAGATAGTAGAAAGTAGGGTATGGGACTTGACGGCAGCTCTGCTTTTGCCTCCTTCCTTTTTTTTTTTTTTTTTGGTTTGTTTGTTTGTTTTTGGTTTTCGAGACAGGGTTTCCCTGTAGCTTTGGAACCTATCCTGGACTCTCTTCAGGCTGGCCTCAAATTCACAGAGATCTGCCTATTTTTACCTGCCGAGTGCTGTGATTAAAGGCCACCACCACCACCCGGCTGCTCTGCTTTTCTTGTACTCCCTTCTTACTGTTTACTGTCTGCCAAAAAGTAAAAAACAACCTTCCTGCTGCCATGATTTTCTTTCTAAACTACCATGGAGACTTTGGAATGAGAAGTCAAAATAAACCCTCTCTTTGAAAGAAGAAGAGCAGAGGGAAAGGAGTAAGACTGACAGACTACTTGTTGAGTTGGGGCTTATATCTCGCCACACCCAGTTTTTAAAGTGAGCCATTCATTAGAAGAGGTATGGGAGGAGGAGCTGGCATACCGTTTAATGTATCCACCGCTGGCTGTTCCTGTGGCTTGCTGAGGCTGACCATTTGTTACCCGTCCTGGTTGCTTAGATACTACATTGCTAGGTGAGTTGTCTCCACCATCTCCCCATGTTGCCTTATAGTTCTTTCCAGACTCAAAGTTCTTCGTCCTATATAAATGTCAGGGATATAGGCAAACCAAAAAGCAGAAAAAGGGGAGTTAAAATGATTAGCGCTTTTTACCTTGAATAAGACTCTACCACTTCTGGCACTAGGTTACCTGTACTATGTTTAATGGCAGCAGACAAAAGGGATGAATCAGATAAATCTACCCACATTTAATCATTTTGTTTGTTTGTTTTTTTAATTATTTATTTATTATGTATGCAATATTCTGTCTGTATGACTGAAGACCAGAAGAGGGCACCAGACCTCCCTACAGATGATTGTGACCCCATGTGGTTGCTGGGAACTGAACTCAGGACCTCCGGAAGAGCAGGCAATGCTCTCAACCACTGAGCCATTTCTCCAGCCCCCATTTTGTTTGTTTTTTGAGACAGGGTCCCACTATGTAGTTTTGGCTGTCCTGGTACTTGCTATGTAGACAAGGTTGGCCTTGACTCATAGATAGCTGCCTGCCTCTGCCTCTCAAGTGCTTGAAGGCCTGAATCACTAATATCAGCCATCTATTCATTTTTAAAAGGTCCAAATACTATCAAATCTTTGCTAAAACAGTAGCAAAATGAAACTTGATGTTTGAGTTTTTCAGTTTATAGCCTTTTATAGAAAAAAAAAGTTAACGAATACTAGGGAAAAACCCTTAGCAAAGATGTTCTAGGACACACAAAGACTCTCGGAGGAATCAGAGATTGATGTGTGCATTGAAATCAGTCCACGAAGGTAACAACTGGACCCATCTTTATCCCCTGCTGTTTGAACTAGAGTTGTTCTGGATGAGGCTTCATTGTTTCAGTTTGTTATGCTTTTGTTTTTCGAGACAGGGTTGCTGTGTAGCCCTGGCTGTCTTGAAACTTACTTTGTAGAGCAGGCTGGCCTCAAACTTAGAGATCAGCCTGGCTCTGTCTCCAGAGTGCTGGGGTTAAAAGCATACAACATCAAACCCAGCTTTGATTTTTGGGTTGTTTGTTTGCTTGTTTGAGACCTGGTTTCATGCAACCCAAGCTAACTTCAAATTCATTATGTACCCAAAGATAGTCTTGAATTTCTCCTGCTTCTGCTTCCCTAGTGCTGGGCTTATGTGGTACTGGGGATCCAATCCAGGGCTTTTCAAATGTTGGGCATGCACTCTAGCAACTGAACAGAAAGTCCCCAAATCCCTATCTGTTTTAACGGTAGAAGTTTGCCTCACATTTATTTTTAAATTTAAGAATAAACAAAATGTCATGAAGGAAAACATGGATTATTTCCAAATTAGACAACCAATTGATAAATGCCTGATCATACTGTTAGAAAATAGGACTCGGTCATTTGGGAATTTACTTTTCCTCCATTAAAAAACAAAAAACAAGTTAGGTCTTTTCCAACTAAAAGTTTTCTGGGCATAGGGAGGGACGGGTGCAGTTGGTGAGAGAGCTTGCCGCAAGAGCCTCAAACTGATTTTCATCTCTGAACCCAAGTGAGAGCTTTGCTGAGGGGGACTGCACCTGCAGCCTGTATTCCTGCTCTTATAACGAGACAGGTGGAGATGGCTGTGCTGGGCAGCTGACCCCTGGGAGTTTCAGGCCAGCCTGGTCTACACAGTGAGCCCTTGTATCAAAATAAAACTCAAAACAAAACAAAATAAACTCCCCCTAAAGTTTTAGGTGTGGCTAAGGGAGTCAATGCATGGAATGTACTCCTCAACTGATGGATACAGTTGTCAAGAAAGAGCAGCTCAGGGAAGTGCTTTTCTTTTCTTTTTTTCTTGAGACAGGATGTAACCATGTGGCCCAGGCTGGCCAACTCTCCACCCTCCTTGCTTCCACTTCCCGAGCACTAGGACTACAGGGTTATGATGCCTCACTGTGTCATGTGACCTTTAAACGGCTACTTCAAAACTACCTTTTACTGATTACTTTGTTAGAGACAAGACTTTACTTAATTTTCTTTTTATTTTTCTATAAACAAGAATTAAGCACAATGTTCCTATAATGTAATTCTTATTTATCCTAGGTTTGAGGAAGTTTCATAATTGCTTTGTAGAGGTCAAAGGACAGCTACTTCACTGGGCAGTTTCAATTGGCCTTCGACCTTGCTGAGGTGTGTGTTTCTGCTGCTGCTGCCGGCTGACAAGGTCAGGGCAGTTCTCCACTCAGCCTGACGGAGAGCGCTGGATTACAGATGCACACCAGTGTATCCAGCTTTCACTTGGTCCCAGGGATTGAAACTGGATTGTAGGGCCGGGTGGCAAGCACTTTTACCTCCTGAGCCATCTTGTAGGCCCTTAAAGGAGAAATTTATGAATACTAAAAAGCTAGCTCTCAAAGTACTTTTCTTGGTTCCATCATCCTAAAAACTCTCATAATTACTTTTTATATTTAAAATACTGTTTTTGTCAATCAAACTATGTTAAATTTTTCCTGAGACAAGATGAAATTATCTAATTTTCAAATAATTATGTTAATTTGGTGAACTATTTGTCATGTATACTTTATTAACATATAAGTTCCAGGCAAAAATCTAAAGCAGAGTAATAATATACAAAACAATATTTCTCAATATTTTAAAAATGAGAGTAAGTGGTTTCTGCTCTTTTGTATATCTGGGGTGGTGGGGAATAACCCCAGGGGCTTCAACAGTCCCAGCACCCTATCACTGAGCTCCAATCCTTAGCCAAAAGTATTAACTGAGGTAACATAAGTAGAGCTTTTATTAGGATGCCAGATTGAAGAGCAGGTGGGAGAGAGAGTAATGAGCTCAGGAGCGAGTAATAAAATCCAGGCACAGTGGCGTGCCTGCTAACCCAGGGCTCTGGAGACTGAGTAAGGCTAGTTTGGGCTAACAGAGTATAATCTTGTCTCTAAGACAAAAAATGAAAATAAAAACAAAAGTGACAATGAGACACTTAATTTTTTAACAATGAATCATACTCTTTTACAAAGATTAAAAATTAAGGGCCGGGCGGTGGTGGCACACGCCTTTAATCCCAGCACTTGGGAGGCAGAGGCAGGCGGATCGCTGAGAGTTTGAGATCAGCCTGGTCTACAAGAGCTAGTTCCAGGACAGGCTCCAAAAACCACAGAGAAACCCTGTCTTGAAAAACCAAAAAAATAAAATAAAAAAATAAATAAAATAAAAAAAATAAAAATTAAGATAGTTAGGCATTACAACATACAGTAATCTGAAAGGTTTCACTCTAATGAAAAATTAGCTCTACTAACCAATTTGAAATTATAGAAAACCAAAGCTAACATATTGATAATATAGAAATTGTGTAACAAATTAAAGCATTTGTGAAGAGAAAAACTTTTATCTCAAAATATAGTATATTTTTTATCTCAAAATAAAAAATAGTATTATATAACATAAATTTTAAATTTTCTTTTTTTGTTGTTGTTCTTTTGTTTTGATTAAAAATAGCACTGACTGTCCAAGAACTCACTCTGTAGATCAGGCTGACCTTGAACACAGAGATCTGTCTACCTCTGTCTCTCCAGTGCTGGGATTAAAGATGTGGGGTACCATGCCTGGCACATTTAAAACTGATATTTACTTTATTACAAATAGGACTAATGATGACTAGATTGACAACTATTTTCTTGATTTGATAGTGGCCTAAATCATGGGAAATTAAAATGCAGAGAAGCAATACTTTAATAGAAGCAATCTCCAGGCACCAGAGTGTGTGAGATGGAACAGAGAGATGCAGCCAGCCTGAGTTCCCCACCTTTAAAAGAACTACAGTGTAGCCTGGGATTGCAAAGGCCGACCATTTAAAGCTTAGGAAATGTCAGAAGTGCTTTTAGTTTGCTGATACTAATGTTACTGAACAAAAACTTAGCTTTTGGTACATTCGTCTACGGGAGTTAAAACAGATGAGGATCCTTGTTATGTCCATCTGTGGTCTAATGCAAGAACAAATGCACTTCACACAACACACCACAGCACAGCTTTTGAGACAGCTCCCATCACTCACAAAACCCATGCACATGCATAGAAAAGCCATTTGGAGCATCACCTTTAGACAGCAGGTTAGCAGCTCAGTCTGCACCTCAAGACAGCATCTTAAAGCTCCCTTTGATCAGTTACTGAGCCCGTCTTTTGATGTTAGATCTTCGTTTTTAGTAAGCAAGAGAGGAGGAGATCAAGTGAGAGACTGAGAGGCAGACAACAGTGACTGTCAGTCAAACAGAACAGGAGCGGATTAGAGCTTTACACACGATGCATTCAAATGCCTGCCTGGTTTCAAAGAAACAACCACCATCTGACAATCTAGATAAAAAGAAACAAGAAAACAATTTAAGCCATCGCATACTTCATTTTTCCTGAGCGTGTCCAAAGGATAATATTCCTCAGTAAAACTCTAAAGCCTATTATGAACAGAAAGTACTGGTTGCAGCACTCAAGTTCCCCCAGGCTTCCTTTGTGGATGCTTGCCTGCCATGTGCCAAGCCCTGAGTGTGATCACAAATATACTAAGATAATAGTTAGCAGTAGTTATTAATCCCACCACCATGGAACAAAATAAACAAAAAAATATGACTCTTGTCTTCCAGAGCATTATAGATTTGTGGATGAGGGAAAAGGAGGGGGAAAGGAGAGAGAGTGGGGAAGAAGGAAGGGGAGAATATATGAATCCATGTTGTTACATACTGGTATAGTAGCACAGCTAGAACGAATTTGTGACTCACAGAACAAGGAGGCCTAGGATGCTGTGCGAGTCTGAGGGCCTCGTGTTACAGCTGATTGGCAGGTAAGGTCAGAAAGATCTAGACAGTGACAAAATGGAGATGGCCAAGGACAAGAGACACGACGGCAGCCGAGGTGTCAATGGTCTAAAGACACAGGGAGAAGAGGGCTCCCGTAGACATCTGCACTGGGCTCTGCTCTCTCTTCACGGAAGAGCCGACTGCCACAGCAGTCCTTGACCCCATCTGTTAAGGAACGCTTCCTCTCTGCCCACCGAGAAAGAATTCTGCCACGGTTGGAGGGCAGAGCCTATTTCAGGGCCATGTTGCACCTTCTCTCCCACAGGCAGGGACACACCAATACCACTCGTGTTCGCTCATCTGTGACTCTTAGAATTCACTGCTATTTTGTTTATTAACCTGCAACTTAGAGTCAATCCTGTTCTAGACTAAAGAGGAGCCTTCCTCTTTGTTCAAAAAAATTTACCTACTTCCTTCATTACACAGAACATAGGAGACAGCAACAAAAGTTTGTAAAACATAGTTAAGAGTTTGAATCACGCTATATTGGCATTTAGAATTTGTGGGGGTTTTTTTTTTGTTGTTGTTGTTGTTGTTTTTCCAGACTGGGTTTCTCTGTAGCTTTGGAGCCTGACCTGGAACTAGCTCTATAGACCAGGCTGGCCTCGAACTCACAGAGATCCACCTGCCTCTGCCTCCCGAGTACTGGGATTAAAGGCGTGTAACACCACCGCCGGCCTTCAGTTTGGTTTTTAACAAAGTTGCTAATTTAGGCCCTGTTATCTAGTTATACTTCTGACTTTACTTCTGGGTATGGAGTAGGCATGGATCTCTTCATGTACTGATTTATTTTTAAAGGGTCTTGATTTATAACAACTTACCTATTACAAGGGCAGACGCAAAGGCCACAGCACTTGTTGAGTTCTGTTAAAGTCTTCTCTGCCTCTCTCATGTCTTTATTTATTTGGTCCATGCCTTCTTCTATGCGATTTAGTTGTTCTAAGAATAAGTTGTGGTGTGTTACATTCACAGACGTCCAGTGAAAATGCTATTGTTACCCAGCAGTAAGCTGTAACCTCCACTCTACCAATCACCTGCCAGTAAATATCAGTACCAGAAAAACAACACTGATCGAGAGGATCCTGGACCTCACTGTAGAAGGACTTGTTCACCAGCGGCATGTGAGGGTTGGTCAGAAACCACTCCTGCAACCAGACCAGATCCCAGCATTTCTAGCATTTAGTCACGACCTTAATTTTAGCCAGGCGGGATTAACTAAGGCCACCAGAATGTAGCCCTCTTTTAGAACTCGCTATCTGAGAATGATCAAAGAATACCATGTTAATGTGCAACTGACAAACGCACACAGTGAGCTGTGCTTGTCTGACTGACTTCTATACAGCTGGACACTGTTGACTCTCATCCCAATCCCAATGACCACGATACCAGAATTTAAATAAGAAAAGGAAGAAGCATATTACTCTTATAAAGAGAAGGTTGAATTTTTTAAGTGGCTGATTTTATGGGGACTTTTGCAATGCAAGTCAAACTGAAGAGTTTCTTCAATGACTTCAACTCACCTCCTTGCTCATCCAGCATAGTGATAGTCTTGATTCCCGCATCCTGAGACTAAAAGGGGAAAAGAAGATGAAAGCACAAGAAAACAGTGCAAAATAACAGCAAAGCCTGCAAATCCTGACAAATGACAAAGATTCATATCGAAACCAAGTTCTCAGGACCTAGTATTACAAATAGAACTAGCTGTCTCATAGCTACACATATTAACCATTAAAGAAATTAAGTCAGAAGTTTATCGCAAATTTACCTTCCCTGCCCATATTCCAATATTTTCAAAGAAAAAAAAAAGAAATGGCTTATCAGTGCATCACTGGACAGTCTTCAGCAGCTTCTGGTTTCAAATAACATCAATTACAGCTAGTGCTAATACCCCATCCATACATTTCTATATGTGAAGATTGAACATTTCTTACCTCTATGGCTAAGCCCAGGATTCTCCTTGTACTTTCCAAAGACTAGGAAGAAATACAAAGTTAGTTACAGCATTCCAAAAACTATAGGAAAACAAATTGATCACAGGCTATATTTATGATGCTACTTAATTGTTAAAACTTGCCAGCACATCCCCTTCCTTACAAGAAAGCAAAAAAGGAGATCACTCCACTTTCATCTTCGTCCTACTGGGTACTCCTTAAGAGACTGCAGATAGTGGAGTCAATGCAACTTCACACAGGTAGGCAGAAATATGTTATTATACAGATTTTAAGGAATCATTAACGTTCAAGAATTCCTTCCAGGATTGCAGGTAACTGTTAAATACTAACCACCTTAGAGGGACCAAGAAGAAGCCAAAGTGGTCTCTAAAAAACCCCTCTCACTTTTCTGTAGAAATGGAAACAGGGGCCTGCAAAATGTCTCATGAGGTATAAGCACTTTTAAGTGCTTATACCAAACATGGAATCCACGTGATGGAAGGAGAGAACAGAGAATGACCCTTGGAAGTTGACTTCTGATTTTCACATGCATCACACACACAATCACGGGGGTGGGGGGGAGTGAGAGAGAGAACTAGAAACTAAATTAATTAAAATGTAGTAAAAAAATTAAAGTTAAAAAAAAAATCATTCACCTCATCAGTAACCTGGTGAGCCCTTAGCTGAATTTCTTCTGACGACAGATTATCCATGACGGATCAAAACTATACTGGACAAAGAAACAGAAATATGGATACTCTAGAAGAATAAGGATACAGAAAAGTTTGAGCAAAGAAAATGTATTTATGGGATTTAGGTACTTACCAGGCAAGTAGGATAAAAGGGACGATTTCATTACCTGTTCACCTGTACCACAGAGCCAGGAACTCAGTCTAAGAGAAAAAATAAATATTTATAGAGACATTTTATTTATGTCTGAATAAAGAAAGCTTGCCTGAAGATCAGAGGCCAAAACTAAGCCACTATAGGCCAGACAATGTAGTCACACCCCTTTAATCACAGCTCTAAAGGGAAATATAAGACAGGAGGAGACAGAGGCTCAGGGCTCAGTCTGCAGTCACCCAGCCTTGGTAGAGGTAAGACTTTCTAGTGGCTTGGCTGTTTTGTTTTTCTTATCTTCAGCTTGAACCCCAGTATCTGTCTCTGGGTTTCTACCATTTGTGCTACATTTGGCAACCAATGTCTGGGGTACAAATTCACATAAAAGCCGCTGGCACAGGCTGGAGCTACACAGGGGGTTCCAGCCCCACCCAGCTAGGCTTTTCTTTTTTCCTCAACCTCTGACTTAGTTGGGGATTTTTCTGTTTTAGCCTTCAGGCAGCTCCCCAACACACGTGCTTTTTCTGAGCAATGTCATGTGTGTTTTTCAAACAGTGTTGTTCCCCCCCTCCCCCCGCCCACCTCCATGGGTTGCAGGATCTCCTTGACACCTTTCTCAAGCTGCTGCCAAACTAGGTAGCTGCCTTGAAATCCAGTCAGGCCTCTACTGCTCTATGCAGCAGCAATAAGCCTCACATCTTCATCAACACTGTCGGTAGATTTGATAAGAAAATTGGGAATTCTTTTTTCTTTTTTTTTGGTTTTTCGAGACAGGATTTCTCTGTGGTTTTGGAGCCTGTCCTGGAACTAGTTCTTGTAGACCAGGATGGTCTCGAACTCCCAGAGATCCGCCTGCCTCTGCCTTCCAAGTGCTGGGATTAAAGGCGTGCGCCACCACCACCCGGCTCACAATTGGGAATTCTTAAAGGGAGGAATTAGTTAAAAGAAAGATTTTTTCCCCACATTAAAAAAGAGGAAAAAAACCATTATAATGGAAAGATTTGGATCTCTGTATGATAATATGCTAGACAGTCTGAAAACGGAACAATTATATGAGAGGATATCTAATTTAGATGGGATTTATGTAATGTCATTGCAAACATCATCAGCCTTATCATTTTTGTCTTATCATTAAAAAGTTAGTTAATCTGAGTGCTAAGATACAGGCCTTTGAAAAACCTAATAAAACAGATCACAGAGATATTTAAACCCAGACAGAAGAATTTAATGGAGAGCAAATTTCAGCATTGCATTACAAGAACAGAGAGGAACAGCCTAAGGTTTTCAGAAAACCAACCTTAATATTTTCAGTAACCTTACAGGAATTGCCAAGTGGCAGAGACTCTGCTACAGTAAACTGGACTTCTGTGCCAATGTTACATTTAAGGAGATTTAAGGAAGCAATAGTCTCATATGGCATTACATTCACCTTTTGTGAAGCAACTGTGAAAATTGTGGTCAGTTTGTAATAGAATTATCCCTAACAACTGGATAGAGTTGGCTAAAGGAGTTTTAGAGCCTTGTTCACAATTACAATGGAGTACCTAGTTCAGAGAAGAGGCTAAGATTATTGAACAATGGACTAAAGACAGAGTGTTAGAGAAATCTTCCAATATCAAATTCTTGGAGGAGACTGTGCTACTATAGAAAGGCAGGTGGTATGTAATGACCACACCCTGGATTTATGTCACACAAGAGCTTTGAATGCGTGGGACAGAATTGGAGAAATAGGAAAGAAAATTTGAGTCATTAAAGTTATGTCACTAAAAAAGTCTTTATGAAATTCTTACAAAGATTGGCTTCAGCAGTAAATAGAATGATACCCAATTCAGAAGCTAGACAAATAATAATTGAATCTCTGGCTTTTGAAATGTCAATTCTCTATGCAAAGGGATAGTGCGGCCATTAAAAGCAAGGTCATCGTGAACTTTTTGATGCATGGATGGGTGATTTCTAGATGTCTGAGGACAAATCAAAATGTCAAATGTTGTAATTGTGGCAAACAAATTCACAAAGACAGGACATTCCTAGAAACAATGTTTTTTCTAAGAATAATCCATTCAGAATGACCTTCCCTTCTGGGTTATGTGGAAGGTATGGCAAAGGCAGGCATCGGACTAATGAATATAGGTCAAGGAGGAATATTCATGGCAAGCCTTTGCCATAGGGAAACTCCTTCCCAGAGCAACTGAAGAACCTACAGCCTGTTGTAGAAACCATACTGTTCTAGGTAGTGACACAGCTATAGAAGAGAGAACTAAAAATTCAGGAGAAACCATAAAGCAGGTATTTTGGCAAACTTCTATAAATGAACAAAGACCAAAATTAAAAATACGAATAAATGGAATCATTAAAGTCTTGTAGACACAGATGCAGATATAACAATAATTTCATCAGAATCTTGGCATCCAAAATTGGCCTCTTCAGGATGTAAATGTTCAGTTTTAGGGATTGGAACTTTATCTCAGGTAAAGTAGAGCATGAGATGGGTCAAATGCATAGGACCAGAAAGACAGAAAGGAATGTTAAAACCATATGTGGCTAACATAACAATGAATTTATGGGGACATGATTTGTTACAGCAATGGAATACTCAGATTAACATTCTCCCAATCTTAGAAACAAACTATAAATTAACATATGTTTCTTGGAAAAATATTAGGTTGTATAAAGAACAGTCACCAACCATTCATGTTGTGCAAGAACAGGGTACAACAGCTGCTGATATTTTAAAGGCACTAACAGCCCTACCTTCAAAAAGTTAGACAGACAAACCTCTATGAGTTAATCATTGGCCTTTAATAATAGAGAAAATGAAGGCTTTAGAACAACTGGTACAAGAGCAACTAGATGCTCAGCATATTGAAGAATCAAGCAGACCTTGAAATTCTCCTGTACTTGTTGTTAAAAAGAAATCTGGAAAATGGAGAATGGTAACAGATCTAAGAGTTGTTAATAAGGTGATTCAGCCAATGGGCTCTCTACAATCTGGTATTCTTTGCCTTGTATATTACCTAAAGGATGGCCTCTTATAGTTATTGATTTAAATGATTCTTTCTTCACTATACCTTTACAAGAAAAATAAAACAGAAAAATTTGCTTTCACTGTGCCTATTTATAATAATTCTCAGCCTGCTAAAAGATATCAATGGAAAATTCTCTCACAGAGAATGTTAAATAGTCCCACCTTGTGCCAATATTTTATAAATCAGCCATTGGAAATAATGGACAATTTGTTATCTGATTCAAATGTAGATACTTTTAAAAAGAATGCTTGAAGAAGAAAATTTTGCCTTGTTGGGGATTACAAATTGCTCCTGAAAAAATACAAAGAGGAGATTCTATTAATTATTTAGGCTATAAAACAGGTTTACAAAAAAATTAGACCACAAGATACAAATTAGGAGAGATCAGTTGCAGACTCTTAATGACTCCCAAAGATTGCTAGGAGACATTTCCCATCTATGGCACACTATTGGGATAGGTCCTGGTGACCTGGTTAATTTAAACAAGACCTTAGATGGTGACAAGGACTTAAACAGTCCCAAGGAATTATCAGCTGAAGTTGAGATAACTTTGATTGGAGAGATTACAGAAGGCATGTGTGGACTGCGTGGATCTGAATCTTAACTGCATTCTGGTCATGTTACCCTCCAAACATTCCTCTACAAGAATTTTAATGTAGAGGAAAGATATTATCTTAGAATTGGATCTTTGTACCACATAAACCGAGTCAAAAATTAAAAACTTATGTGGAAAAGGTCTCTGAGTTAATTCTAAAAGGAAAATTAAGACTTTGCTAATTAGCAGGAATAGAAGATGCAGCAGAAATTATAGTGCCTTTTAATACTGATGAAATTGACAAATTATAGGAAGAAAGTGAACCCTAACAAAGAGCTTGTAGTATTTTTTTTGGGGGGGGGAGAGACATTAACAACAACTATCCCAAAAGCAAGAGAATTCAACTAATAAAGAGAACTGAATCCTTCCTCACATTGTACAGGACACACCTCTAACTGGAACCTCCACATAAATCAGGAAAGGCAGGTTACAATCAGAATATTTTAGTAAAGTGGAACACAGCCCTTATGATTCTGTCCAAAGTCAGAATTATATGCTAGTCTCAGGGTACTAAGGAATTTAAAAGAACCTCAACATACTTACCGATTCACAATATGCAGAAAAGTTTTGCATATTGAAACTGCTGAATTTATACTAGATGATACAGAATTGACTTCATTATTTATGCAGTTACAAGATATAATCAGGAATAGGCATCATCGCATATACCTAACACACATCTGATCCCATATGGGTCTGCCAAGTCCCCTAGAACAATGTAATGCAGAAATTGATCAAGTATTGATTGGAAATGTGCTGAAGGTCTCAGAATGTCATAAAAAAAAAAAAACTTTCCATCATGTAGCAAAAAGCCAAGGAAAGTATAAGAAGATGTCCTACTTGTTCTTTACACAACCTAAGACCACTACCTGTGGGAAGTAACCCAAAGGGTACTCAAAGGAATGAAATCTGGCAGTTGGATGTGTTCCAATTTGTAGAATTTAGGAAACCAAAATATGTACACCACACCATTGATACCTATTCAGGCTTTCAATGGGCAGCTGCTTTGCATTTGGAAAAGGCTGACTGGGTACTTTGCTAGAAGTTATGGCCATCATGGGTATACCTGTACAAATAAAGACAGACAATGCTCCAATATGTCTCTAAGAAAATGAAACAATATTTTGCTTATTATAATATAAATCATATTACAGGTATACCACACAATCCTACAGGACAGGCAGTTATAGAAAGATCAAATCAAACTCTAAAGGATATGTTAAATAAACAAAAGGATGATAAATGCCCCCACAAATAGATTGCATAATGCTTTAGTAACTTTGGAATTTTTAAATGGTAATGAGAAAAAGAAACAACAGCAGTGGAGAGACACTGGATAATAGAAAAAAACCTACAGAGTTAAATCAGTTGATATACTTTAAAGATGCACCGACAGAATGGAAACCTGGACAAATGTTACATTGGGGGAAGGGGGTTTTGCTTTACTTTTCACACACACAAAAAAAATGCTATGCATGCCATCAAAATTGATAAAAGATTTGATTTAAACAAGAGACACCTCTTAATTAGAAGAGATGATAGCTCATCAAACATCATGGTCTTTTAATCTAAAGTAACCTATAAAACTAACAGCTGCTTTTCATTTGACCAGCTATAACTTGCTAAAAGAGAATCTCCCCAAAGTTAGAGTTGGGGAAGGGTTTTGTTTTTGTCTTTTCAGGAGAATGAAAACATCCAGCTAAGGAATCTGAAGACCACTGGACAAATGAGAGGTCTGAAGAAAAAGGACAAATCATCCAGAAAAAAATCTCCCAAGAAAAAGAGTAAATTGGCCTATTGGTATATTACATTCCCAAGAGGGTAAAATTTCTTAAATCTTCCCAAGTTTGTTTCTCCTGCTACTCTACAAACATATAATGCAAATGGTCTTTTTGTGGGTTCCAGTTCAATTAAAGATTAAAGCTGGCTTTGCAGTTGGATTGTGGTTCTCTCCTTCTCTAAACCCAAGCATGCTTATTAAAGTGAAACCCAAAATCTGTCTCATGGCAGAAGAACCACCTGATATGGGACAGAAAAAAAAAATTTAAGGACTACTTTATTGCTACTAATCTCATAATCCTATGGTTTTATATTTACCCTTTAACAGCTTTTCTTAAGGTTATGATTTATAAGATTAATATATATATATATTATACTTTTGTCATAATATTAACAGTCACATAAAGTACTAACTAATTATAGGAAAAGGTTTCTTTCATCTACCTTCCTATATATGATTTTGGGTTTGAGTCTCTATCAGTTTTCTACAGTGAACCATGAACACACCTAACCTTGACTTTTGAAGTCTCCACAAGGAGCATGGGGCCCCACAATGACGATTCCAGCAGGACTATGATAACACCACTAAGTTGAAAAACACCACCTAAAGATCAGCTTTTGGACTACAAACTTCTTAGAACAATTTCAAGGTAGCGGAACCCCCCGCCGCTTGGCTCTCCCGGCTGCATGGCCCGCCATCACCGCTCGGGTCACTGCTCTGGGACCAGCAGTGGTCTCTGCCTTGGGACTGGCTGTTAGGGACCCGCGAGTCTGCTGCCTGCTGCCACATGGCCCGCCAGCACCGCTTGGGCCACCGCTTTGGGACTGGCTGCTGGCAGAGTGCAGAGTCCGCTGCCTGCCTACAGCTGCAGCCTGGGACTTTACAGCATTTTTAGAAACAATACAGCTCATTTAACAATGTAATACAAATTACATTATTTGTATTGTTATTATTACCAACTGTTTAGGATTATACGGAAATGCAAGTTAGTAATTAGTTACCTATTACAATAGAACTTGTAGTTACATTAGGTATGTTTTCGAGGTCAAACAGATATATTTTAAATAGGTTATCTTCAAACACTTCAGAGATCTACAGAATAATCTTTTAATAACATCGGTTCTTTTTTTTTTTTCTAATGGCAATGAGACATGTCTGCTCCTGGTAGCACCTATCTACTTCAGAGAAGATGGTAGACATTGAAGAAACTCCACATGGAGTTTGCTATCTTTGTGCCAAAAATAAGCCACTGGGCAAAAAGTGCCCTTGCCTCAACTGCTGTCAGTATGCTGCCCTAATGGGACAAGCAGAACACAAAAGAGAGTAACTACCAAACCTTGCCCAGACAAGGTAAGACAGTCCTTCAAAAACCCTGCTTCATAGGAAAAGTCTGTCAGATAGTCTAGGCCTATAAGCCAAAGCCCCAATGTTGCAGAGGAACTCTGGGTGACTGTCCAGGTAGTGAGCCATTTCTATTAATTTCTCATACTTTTTGGAAGCTGCTGGCTCACATTTACTGCTTACTCAGTATTATTTCCTTCCTGGGTCTCTGAGGGAGTTGAAGACTAGATAGTTACAGTTTTTCTTGTTTACCAGATACAGAAAGCAAGCTATGATAGGAGGTAAATTAGGTACAAGATTTTGAACTCACAAGATAAGATAGATATGGAATATATTCTCTGAACTGGTCGATGCAAATGGACTAGACATTGTTGATGTATTTATTGTCTTATATATTGTATACAATTACTGTACTTACTGTATACAGTTTTTCTTATATTGGTTATAGTCTTCCTTTTCTTAATTTTAGACAAAAAGGGGAAATACAGTGATATAAATAAAGTTTGCCTAAAGATCAAAGGATAAAACTAAGCCACTAGAGGCCAGGCAGTGGTATTACACACCTTTAATCCCAGGATTTGGGAGACAGAGGCAGGTGGATCTCTGTGAGCTCAAGGCCACCCTGGGCTACACAAGATCAATGCAGAAACACTTCCAGGTGGTGGGGCCAGCTCACACCTTTAATCCCAGTCCTAGGGAGTTACATGTCTAATCCCAGCACTAAAGGGGAATGTAAAATGGGAGGAGACAAGCTCAGAGCTCAGTCTGCAGTCACCCAGCCTAGAGGCTTGGCTGGTTTTTTTTTTTTGGATTTTCGAGACAGGGTTTCTCCGTAGCTTTTTTTGGTTCCTGTCCTGGAACTAGCTCTTGTAGACCAGGCTGGCCTCGAACTCACAGAGATCCGCCTGCCTCTGCCTCCCAAAAACTGGGATTAAAGGCTTGCGCCACCAACAACGCCCAGCTTTTCTTTTCTGATCTTCAGCTTGAACCCCAATATCTGTCTCTGGGTTTTTATTATTCACGCTACAGATATTTAATGCTATTAGTACAAGAAATAAGTCTAAAACAAAGGAGAATTTTTTTTTTTTTTTTAGTCAAGCAGTTCTATATCCTAAGTGGGCTTGATCTTGCTAGCACAAGAGGATGACCTTGAACTTCTGATCCTTCAGTTCTGCACATCTTGTGTGCTGGGAAAACAAGGTTTCAGGAATGCTAGGACAAGCACTCTACTCACCAAGTTACATCTCGAGAACCAGGTGAAGTACTCTTTCCAATGGGAAAGTGGTTCTTGGCTTAAAAAGCAAGGCATCAATGAAACACACACTTTGAGAGAATATCAGAACGAGTTTCTAGGCCAGAGAGACCACTCAGTGAGTAAAAGCGCTTGCTATGTAAGCACAAGCCCCTGCGGGCATTGAGATGGCTTCAGTAGGTCAAGGTGCTTGCCATGCAGCCTAGTGGCCCGAGTTTGCTGCTGGAACCCAGGTAAGGTGGAAGCATCATGGGACAGATACAGGTTTTCTTTACTGCATTTTCTAGCTTTATATTACATTTTGTATGTATGTACATGTATAAATAATATGTGCCTGTGTATGTACGATTCTGAGCCCATATTATGTCACGGCACAGATATTACATTGTACATGTGTTAGAAGAAAGTCTCAGGTATCAGTCTTCACCCTCCACTGTGTTTGAGACAGGGTCTCTTTTTGTTCTCTACTGCATATACCAGGCTGCTGGGTCCAGGGATTTTCCTGTCTCCACCTCCCATTTAGCCATGAGTGCTGGGATTATATTTAAGCTTCTGCACCTGGCTCTACAGGGCTTCTGGGCATCTGAACTCATAGTCTTTTGATTGCATGGTATTGTGATATCTTATTTATGTTCTGACAAGCCTTGCCTGGAGATCATAGGGTGGGAGCTAGAAGCTGAGCAGCAGTGGCATGCACCTTTAATCCCAGCACTTGGGAGGTGCAGACAGGAAGCAATAAAGTGGGGTGTAGACAGGATCTCAGCCTCCTCTGCTTCTTTGACCTTCCAAGTTTTTACTCTGATATATAACTCCTGGTTTTTACTGACTAAAAATTAGACTAGTTGGGTTGTGGTGGTGCACGCCTTTAATCCCAGCACTCAGGAGGTAGAGTCAGGCGGATCTCTTTGAGTTTGAGGCCTATGAGAGCTAGTCCAGGACAGGCTCCAAAGCTACAGAGAAACCCTGCCTCAAAAAACAAAAACAAAAAAACACACAAAAAGATTAGACTAATGCTTCAGCACGGCGATCACTTGAAACCACTAAAACCACCTCATAGCTCTATATTATATTTCTGAAACCAATTATGAAAGCTTTGTCTATAATACAGATAACACCTGGCTCACATTCCAGATTTGCTGTCTTGAAACATTTTCATTCTTGTTTTTGAGAAAATGTCTCATGTAAGTCAAACTGGCTTCAAGCCTGCTATGTAACTGAGGAATACTTTGAACATTTTATCCTCCTGCCTCTACCTCCCGAGAGCTGGGATTAAAGGTGTGGATCACCATGTTTAGCCTTGGAAACTTCTGATTAGATTCAGGTGGGGGATGTCAGCAGGCAGAAGAGCAGAGAAGCTACTGAAATGCCTAACACTCTGAAAACTGATCAACAAAGAATGATCAGGCACAAATGTTAAAGTGTTGAGGTCAGGAAGCCTGCTGTGAACTATACCGACAAACAGAGAATCAAATTAACCAGAAATATATTACTAGGCTACACTTTTGAAGGGAACATGTTTTGCTCGTTGTTCTAGGTCTAACACCTAACAGAATCTGACAGTACATTCTTGGAAAATAATGAATGAACAAACAAGTAGAGAAAAAGGGTGCACTCTCAAAGCAACGCAGCTCTTAAGAAAAGAGTTGCACATGGTAGCAGCAAAAAGCAGGCAAACAATCACTAAAACCACACCCCAAAATCCACCACTGCAAGTGTGTCATATGGAATTAAATGGCCAGTTGGTCACCGGGAGATTTCCTCGGCTGGGGCTGAGGTGTGGCTCAGTGGCAGAGCGTTTAGCTCATATGCCCAATTCCCTTTAGTGCAATAAGCAAGCATACACTTTTTCATCTTATGTGTATTGGGAATTGAATTTGAAGCTTCAAATACACAAGGCAAATGAGCCACAATTCCCAGTCCTTTTTATGTGTGTTTTATGTGTGACTGTGTACGCAGTTAAATGCACCACATGCATTTAACTAAACCTCAAAAGTTCATTTAAATAGTATATTTGAGGTCACTGAGATCTAAGGACCTGAGTGCCACCCCTATACCTACACAGGAGGAGAAAGTGACGTCTCCAAGTTATCCTCTGAACTTCCACATGTGCACTGTGTCACATGTGTATGTGTGTATACATACAAACACACAAATAAAATAATTTTTACAGGCATCAGAATTTACAATCTAACTTCATATTTTCCATACCTGTAGTTCAGGTAAAATATTCACACACTAAGATAAATGAATAAGACATACTGATGCTGATGCTGGACAGATGACTCAGTGGTTAAGAGCACTGGCTGAGTTCAGATCCTGGCATCCACATGGTGGCATACATCTATCTTTATCTCTAGTTCTAGGTGGTCTTAGGCCCTCTCCTGACCTCCAGCACCAGGCACACACATGGTGTACAGACATACATGCAGCAAAACACCCAAACAAAATTAATTTAAAAAAAGATATAAAGGCCTTTCTTAAATTAGCAACTATTCACTCATTAGATATTAACATAAAATTGCATGCTTTATTAATTTTCTAATTGTTTAGGAACCTTTAGTTTTATCATAAATATATATACCAAGCTATCATATCTCTCTGGGCAAAGTGTGGTGGTACACACTCAATGTCAGAACTCAGGAACTTGAAAAGAGGAGGATTAGGAGTTTGAAGAGACTAGACAACACAGCCAGTCATGAGACAGTATGGAGGAAGAGAGATGTAGGGGAGTTATTCTGTACCCTGTCACCTTCAGATGTTCCTTGTTCTACTCTTGTCTGGTAGATTCCAGCTTCTCTGCCACTTCCTAGAGCCCTAGTCAAAACCTGCTCTTCCCAAACAACATGCTCCAAAGTCACCCATGGTTCCAGTGAGTTAACTCCTTAGTGGCCAACAGAGGGACAAGAAACAAGAAAAGCACTACACACTAATCATTAGTCCCTGCAAACAGCACCTCATCAAGTTTTCAGACAATGTAGTACAGATACAGAAATACTGTGGGGGCCGGGCGGTGGTGGCGCACGCCTTTAATCCCAGCACTCGGGAGGCAGAGGCAGGCGGATCTCTGTGAGTTCGAGGCCAGCCTGGTCTAGTTCCAGCTAGTTCCAGGACAGGAACCAAAAAAAAGCTACGGAGAAACCCTGTCTCAAAAATCCAAAAAAAAAAAAAAAAAAAAAAAATACTGTGGGGGTAGGAAAGCCCAGATCTCTCAAACACACAATTTTGTAATTCTATTCCTACTGTTAATTCTTGCCAACTACAAGTCATCGTTTACTGCCTTGATAAAGAAAACAAAAATCTCAAATGGGTTCAAAGAGAGGCTCGAGTCTATAGCCGACTTGTTTCAGAACGAAAGCCGGGCGATGGAGGCGCACACCTTTAATCCCAGCACTCGGGAGGCAGAGGCAGGCGGATCTCTGTGAGTTCGAGACCAGCCTGGTCTACAGAGCTAGTTCCAGGACAGGGCTCCAAAACCACAGAGAAACCCTGTCTCGAAAAACCAAATAAATAAATAAAACCAAAACGAAAGACTAAGAACACGGCCTTCTAAAAATCATGAGCTGTAGTTAGAAAGTGGATGAGTCAGGTGACAGTGAGGTCATCTGGAAACACGCCCTCACCATGAACTCAAGTTCTGCTTAACACTTCCCCCTTCTCTAAGCAGAGGGCTAAGGATCAGGAAGGAACAAAAGCCTTGCAGGAAGCAGGCATGTCTACTTTGGGATTCTTTCAAAGGTTACTTTGTTAATGTGAATATAAGAGTTTATGTGCACCAATACACGCAGGAGCTCTTGGATGCCAGAAGAGATTGTTGTTCTTTGACCTTCATGTGTACACACACACACACACACACAAACATACAAACAGAGTAAACAAACAAGACTCAGTTTCCTCATTGTAAGTAGGGACAATAACTTACTTTGCTGATTTCTGGTGAAGATGTAAAGGAAATGCAAGCAGCTGGGACAGCACAAGCCTGTATTCTCTGTACATAGAAGCAGGAGGACCAGGAATTGCAGGTCAGCCTGGGCTACAAAGGATGATTCTCAAAACAAACATAAGTGCGTGATACTTCAAAATTCTTAGCACAGTCAGGCTTGATGTCAGCACATGCCTTTAATTCCAGCACCTGGGAGGCGGAAGCAGGTGGATCTCTATGATTAGTGAGTTCCAGGTTAGCCAGAGCTAAGTAGAGAGACTTGTCTTAAAACAAACAAACAAACAACAACAACAACAACAAAACACAAGTCCTTAGCACACTCACTGGGCATGTGCCTGGTATTCAATAAATGCTACCCATAGGCCCCCACCCTTTCTTGTTTTGGAGGGTTTTTTTTGTTTGTTTGAGAAGGTCTCATACAGCCTATAAATCTAAAAACTTAAGATTTTCCTTAAATGGCCTTTTCTCTTTCTTCTGCCTTCACAAGTAATAAACAACACAGCCAGGTGGTATAAGTGCATGCCTTTAATCCCAGCACTCAGGGAACTAGAGGCAGGCGGATCTCTGTGAGTTAGAGGACAGCCTGTTCTACAGAGTGAGTTCCAGGACAGCAAGAGCTATACAGAGAAACCCTGCCTCAAAAAACCAAAGAAGAAAAACAAACCAACCAAACAAACAAACAAAACATGAAAAAGAATAAAAGGTAAATAATGTAAGTTTTTTTAAATTAAAAATGCACTATAATTACAGCAGTAAAAATATAAATTGAAAAGGTCTGGTAGAGATTGATCAAAATACTTCTAATTGGCTATGACAGTACTCAAAGTAGACATATCAGCAAATGCCCATAGTCCTACCATCTGAAAGGCTCATAGAGGACTGTGAGACCCAGGCTAGACTGAACTATAGGGAGTTCAAGGCTACTTTGAGCTACGTACTGAGACTCTGTCGAAAAGACAAGGAGGATGGGGTGGGTTGGGAATAGAGAGTACTTGGTAGTCTTACAGAGGGCCTGGGTTTGGTTTACAGTTCGTAACTCCAGTTCCAGGAGATCTGACTTCTTCTAGCCTCCTCAGGCACCATGTACACACATGGCGCAATACTTGTATGCGGGCAAAAAACACACAAAAATAAATAAATCTTTTCAAACTAATTTTTTCTTCTTTAACCCAATTTCCCAAATTGCTTGCTATAGGGTTAGATTATAAATTTCACAAATTTATCTTCATCATTTAAATGATATCATTTAAAATGATAGTTTATGACAATCAAGAGACTATACTTATGCTAAATGGAAAAAATAGGGGACTAGAGACATGGCTCAGAAGTTAAGGGCACTTACTGCTCTGCCAGGACCCTTTGTTTCTTAGCACCATAAGGGGGGTGCTCACAACTGCCTGCAACTCCAGCTTTAGGAGGAATCTGATGCTTCTGGGTCTCCACAGGCAAACACTCTCATGTGCACATACCCACACACATACACATGTGTTAAATTATACACATAATTTAAAAAAAAAAGTGGGGCAGGGAGGCAGACCTCGGTGAGTCTGAGGCCAGCCAGGCTATATAGTGTGACCCTGTCTCAAAACACAAAAACAAACAAAAAGAATAGAGAAAATAGAGCAAGAAATAAGTTCTAGACCCAGGTTCCAAAGTATAATATCAATTCCTGGATCTCTTGAGAGAAGTCTTGCTGTTGGTACATATAAGTCTAAATTATTGGAAATATTCCCAAATATTGGCAGATGATCAACCTCACTGAGTCATAAAAGAACAGAAAAAATAACAGATTTGTCTGAAGCACAGCTAACAGAGGTTTAGAGGAAAACCTTTACTGCAGCTTAGATGGAAAATATTTCACATGAGGCAGCAAGAATCGGTTCAAACAGGGTCTGAACAAGTTATTAATAATTTTTGACATAAAATGAGCAAGTGGATAAAAGAATCCCATAAAGAAAGCAAAGACTGTAGCTGGAAAAGAGAATTTGTAACAAGCTCCTTTTTACAAACATTCTCACACAGTGTAAGAGAAAAAGAAGACACAAAATGGACAGTAGCGCTTCCTTACCAGGGAATACACTGCAATAGCCCCGTCCACTTCAACAGTGGATGACTGAAATTACAAAGGGTGCAAACCCATACACTCTCTTCTCTGTACAGACCCATGATAAACATTCATTCATCTTTTCACTTGAAGAAAGCACTATACAGCTTCAGCAGACATATGTGAATTGGCACCACCACTATCAAGTTTATTATTAAATTTTATTATTAAATAAAGGTTACCTGAATGAACATAAACACTAAGATACTCAAGTCTGACCAAAGAGATAGCCATGAGGCTATCGGTTGGTGAAGATGCTACACAAAGGGGTGATTCAGTCTTGGTAGGATGGGTTAGAACACGAGATTACCATAGTCAAAGCAGCACAAAAATTAAAATTTACCACCAGGCGGGCATGATGGCACATGCCTATAATCCCAGCACTGGGGAAGCAGAAGTAGGAACAGTCTGAAAGTAGATACCAGCCTTGGCTACTTACTACAAACCTGTCTCAAACCAAAACAAATTACATATTGCTTATTTCTGGAATATTCCATGTAATACTTTCAGACAGGGATTGATCACAAGTAACAGGAACTGCAGAAAGTGAAACCACAGATAAGAGGGGAGGGACTATGGCAGAAACTGGTTGGTTTTTTGTTTGTTTTTTTCTGTGCAGCAGTACTGGCTGTCCTAGAACTCACTCTATAGACCAGGCTGGCCTTGAACTTACAGAGACCCACCTACCTCTGTCACTAAAAGAGTTCTGGGATTAAAGGCACGCACCACCATCCCCAGCTCAGAAACTGTGTTTTAAACAGGTTCTCTATACAGCCCAGGCTGAACTCTGGCTGGTGGTCTTCCTGCTTCCCAATGCTAGCATTAGTAGTAAAAATTACCTCATAGATGTCATTCACACAGTTGTTTACAGGATTTGCTTTACAATTCAGAGGTGAGAACGCGGGTAGAGGTACAGAGGAAATAAGGCAGGGCACAAGTGTGTGATACAGGGCAAAGATACACGGAGTGCTATTATGCTTTCTAAACATGAAAAAGAAAAAAGAATCAAGCATATGTAAACTTTTTTTGAGGCTTCGACAGAAGGATCAGTTGTCAGAGGCCAGATAGGCTACACAGTGAGACTCAAACGCAAACCAAAACACACAAAAAACAGCAGCTGGGAGCTAAGATGGTGCTTGTCTACCCACATACAAGGCTCCTAATACGATCCCTAGCATAAGACAAACAGGCAGACACGCACACACAACCCAGGTGGCTTTTAGTTAAATACATTTAACTAAATGACTATCCTTTTGAAAATTCAGAAGCCAAGAAGCTAAGCATGGTGGTCCTTGCCAATACATCCCAGCACTTAACAGGCTAAACCTGGAGCTAGAGAGATGGCTCGGTGGTTAAGAGCATTTGTTAGTCTTGCAGAGTACCCAAGTTTAGTTCACAGTACCAACACGATGGCTTACACCTGCCTCTAATTCTGGTTCCAGGGAATCTGGCACCCTCTTCTGATTTCCATGGGCACCGCCCACATGATGAAGTTACATTAATGAGGGTAACACATACACATTATTCACAACTGCTATGTAGGGGGAGGGGACAAATGCACTCAGCTCTAAGAAGGAAGTGAAGTATTTACAGTCTACAGGATGTTAACACTGAAGGTATTATACTAAATAAATGAAAATAAACACAAAAGGTAATATTGTATACTATCATTTATAAGAAATTGGTCTTGTTTGAGACAGGATCACCCTATGCAACTCTGTCTGGCCTAGAGCTCACTATGTAGACGACGAGGCTGGCCTCGAACTCAAGAGATCCACCTGCCTCCGCATGTGCCACGATGTCCTACAAATTTATATTAAATCCTAAAAATAGGTAAATCCTAGCCATATATGTTGATGCATCCTTTTATCCTTAGTACTCAGGAGGCAAAGGCAGACAGATCCTCAAACTTTCTCTATGTGTTTTGCTTTTGAGGAAGGTCTCTCTCAACAGTCCAGGCTGTTCTGAAACTCACTATAGCCTAGTGACCCATCCCCCTGCCTCAGCCTCTCAAGCACAAGGATTACAGGTCTGGCCTGTTATGCCAATTGTCTTTCATTCATTTCACAAGGGAAACGAGAGCCAGTCTGATGCTGCTTGCCTGACATTATGAGCCCAAAGCAGGGATATTTCAAGTCTGGGGCCACTCTGGGGTAAAAGAAGACTCCCATTCTAGCCTCAGCTGGAGTAAAAGCCTGTCTGAAGAACCAAAATAAATGGGAAAAGGAGTCCAAGTTTTCCATCTCATAACAAGAGAAAATGATTTTAAACTGGCATTCCAGGCTATCCTAACTGACTGTGCCATCAGCCCAGGAACCTGCATAGAAGGGGGAGGGGCTGTTAAACATCCAGACTATAGCAACCAGCAATTTACTTAACCTGTTCATATGACAACACTCCTTACATTTATTAACAGTTCTTCTCAGAATTGTTTCTGAAATAAAATGCACGTAAACTGCTTAGCACCGTGCAGGCCATCAAGATTTATGGACTGCAAGCTATTAATGAGTATGTATTAATTGGATGATGATGAAGGCAGTGACGATGATCTGAGACAGTCTGGCATTTCAGCCCTATGTGTGCTGGACTACACATGTACACCACCATGCCTAGCTTGAACTGAGCACGGACAGTCAGGCTCTCAGCCATGCTCTTTACCCGTGGACCTGACTCTATTACCAGAATGTTTGGAGATAATCAGGAAACTTCTAGGTAAACTTGGAATCAGTTAAGAGTCTAGATAGTTTGGGGTATATATTTGTTAGGAACTTTAAAACCTTGCCAATCATCTTTAACCCATACAAGATGGTCCATGTCACAATGCCTTTGTTTTAAGCTCTAGATCAGTGGTTCTCAGCCTGCAGGTCACAATCCCTTAAGAGGTTGCATATCAGATATCTTGCATATTGGATATTTAATTATGATTCATAACAGTGGCAAAATTAGTTATTTTTTCCTGTGTTCATTCATCCATTTTCCTTTTTCTTTAAAAATTTTTATACTGTTATTATTGAGCTATATTTTTCTCTGCTTCCCTTCCTTCCATCCTGCAAAATTAGTTACGAAGTAGCAACAAAATAATTTTATGGAGCCGGGCAGTGGTGACACATGTCTTTAATCCCAGCACTCAGGAGGCAGAGGCAAGCAGATCTCTGCAAATTTGAGCCCTGTCTCGAAAAAACAAAAATAAAAATAAAATAATTTTATGGTTGGGGTCACAACCTGCGGAACTTGAAGGAACCGCTGCTCTAGATGCACAAGTGTATGAGTGACATACCAACACACGCTGTACTTCTAGACCCCAAAGAGACACGGTAGAGAACAGATCAGAGAATAGATGGATTACAGAGAATAAGACAGAACCTTAGATATAATCATAAGTCATCAGGCAAAACAATTTAACTCAGATTCTCTCTAGAGCTATATTTTACTACTGATTCAGTTTTTTTTTAATTGTGTGGGAACCATAGCCAGGTGTGATGGTCTGCACCAATGTTGGGAGGATGAGGCAGGAGCAATACCACAACACTACACCAAGGCCAGCCTAGGCCACACACACACACACACACACACACACACACACACACATAATATAAACCTGTCTGAAAATATAAAACAACAACAACAACAACAAAGGCTCCTCTCTTTATTTCCTCTCTCTGGTTTCTTTTGTACCTTCTTCTATGTGGAGACTCCCCCAAACTATGCAGATGGCGTGCTGTAAGTGCGCCATAGGATCGTATCTATTATAAACATCTGTGTAGCAAAACACATGACTCAAGACAAGAATCGAGTGAGTCAGAAGGAACCAATGCAAAGAGGAACCCAAAAATTACACTGCAGTTTTACAGAAGTGCATATTTTAACTGTTTGGTGTCTAACACCAGCCTTCAAGCTTGGGCCAGCTTTGGAATCTCCACAATTCTACCCTAAGTGACTTGGGAGTAATCCTGGGTGAATCCAATGGCGTTCCCCCTGCAGATGTGGAAGGTGAAAAAGCCACCCAAACGCCAGCAGCTGTCTGTCATTGCTGGGAAGGATAGCAATCCAGCAGGCTAAGTACGTTAGATACCAAGTTTAGGTAAAGATGAATGACAACGCTTCATCTCATTTGAAACGCTTCTCCAACCATCCTTGTGTGAGTTGGCTCTAAAATGTATTACATCAGATGTATTCTGCAGTTTCCAGAGTAGGCTAAAAAGAGCAATTAGCATATACATACAGAGAACATCAGTACTGAGGTCTCTAAGAAGAGCAATTCCAAAGAACATTAAAGAATAGTGTTCCTGGGGCCAGCAAGAGGGCTCAGTGGGTATGCGGGCTTACATACTTGATTACCGGAGTTCCATCCCAGGAATCCACAAGCTGTCTCTGACTGTGGTACGTGTACAACCACCGTGGTGATTTGAATGAGAAGGGCGCCATAGACTTGAATACTGGGTCCCCAGCTGGTGGAATGGTTTGGGAAGGAAGGATTAGCAAGTATGGCCTTGTTGGAGGAGTTGTCCGGGCACGGCTTGCAGGATTTAAATCCCGTGCTATTCCCAGTTAGTTCTCTCGTCCTGGTGCCTGTCTCAAGACCTGCACTCTCAGCCATCACTCAAGTGCCCGCTCTGCTTGCTGCCCTGCTCCCTGCCGTGCTCCCCGCGAGATGGCCATGGACTTTAACCCTCTGGAAAACTGTAAGGCAGATAAGTGCTTTCTTCAAGAAGTTGCCTTGGTGATGGTCTTTTGTCACTGAAATAGTAAAAATGAACTAAGACAGAAGCTGATACAATTTAGACCAGGATGGCGTCAAACTTAAAGCCATCTGGGCCCTCAAAATGGCTAGCAGGCAAAAGTTCTTAAGTCAAGCCTGACGACCGGAATTTGATCACTGGTACCCACATGATGGAAGCAAAGAATGGATTCTTACAAGCTGTCCTCTGACTACATACACCATGTGTGCACCCCTCAACACATACACATACAAAAAATAATAATAAGTAAAATGTAAAGCAAACAAAAACCCAGCAATACTCCTGTCTCTGCCTCCAAAGTGCTGGCATTACAGCCATGAGACACCATACCCAGTTGACATAACGCTTTCAAATCCTGCCTATGGCTTACTTAATTCTTATACTTTAGTTTCTTCATTAAGTGAGAATAATTATGAGTAAATCAAGTTACATGGTTAACTCAGGCAAAATATGTATCAGCAATACCTACTCCTAGAAAAGCAGCTCAGATGGAAGTGTACTTAGCATGCAGGAGGGGCCCTGGATTTAATTCCCAAGCACCAAATAAAGCAGTGCCTAGAAGAACATGTTCAGTATAGTCTCTCTCTATATATATATATTTGAGATGAGGTTGCATGAGATTGCTGAGGGCTACCTGAAACTTGAAATTTTCCTGCTTTAACCTTCCAAGTAGTGGAGATTATAGGCATTATAACTGCCTCATAATTATTAAATATGTTATTATGGAACACTGTCCTCAGAGCATAAACAACCATTACCATCTTAATCAGAGCAACTGTGATTAGTCACAAAAGGTTCTCAAAATTGGGCCTGTTGACCTTCCCGGGGTAGAATGAGAAGACGGGGTGTCATTAGATTCTCACCTGAGATTCCAGCCACCCACTCCTAGTTCTGACCCAACCTCACTTGGTCTTGAGGGTTGCTACAGTGTTGAAGTAGAAAGCTAGAGGAAAACCTGACAACAAAGGAACAACAACAAAGAAGCAAAAAGTCCTACCAAGTATGATAAATATTTAAGGTACAGGCTAAGTTATTTAATCATTTACTTTAACATGACCTCTCCCAGTAGCACAGTAAGAAGTATTTCTCCTGTTTGTTCTTATCTACTTCAAAGTGTTCTTTCTCATATCTCAATACATCATATTACAAATAACAAGTGTCGCCGGGCGATGGTGGCACACGCCTTTAATCCCAGCACTCGGGAGACAGAGGCAGGCGGATCTCTGCGAGTTCGAGACCAGCCTGGTCTACAGAGCTAGTTCCAGGAAAGGCTCCAAAGCCACAGAGAAACCCTGTCTCGAAAAACCAAAAAAAAAAAAAAAAAAAAAAAAAAAAAAAAAAAAAATAACAAGTGTCCAATGGCTTTTGGGCATCAACTTTGCTAGTGACTGAAATATTAAAATTTCTTACTTTGACTAAGTTTGGATTTTAAAGTACTTAAGCTTTAATGTCAACACTTGGAAGGTAGATGCAGGCTGGTCACTAAGTTCCAGGCCAGCCTGGGCTACACAGTAAGATCATGTTTTGTTTTGTTTTGTCTGTTTGTTTTAAGTGCTTTAGCAAATGAGGTCTCACAGGTTTTAAGCATCGTATTCTCCAAGAGAAAAGAACCTGAGAAGGATCCGTTTTGCCTGGCTATGACTGAACTACCAGTATTTTACCAGCAAAGGTAGCAAGGCAGAAGAGCTTATTTCAATGCTTACAATATCTTGTAGAAAGAAACTACACTATTTTCGAAAGGCTGAGAACATGCTGTCAAAAAGTTGCCTGTTTCTAAACTCCCCTGCAGTCAATCATCCCGTCTCCAGGCCAAACCCACCCAGATGACAAGCAGCAAAAGAGAAAGTTCTTTCTCTCTCCTCAACCCTGACGTCTTTCACTTCCTCCACCACCAGTTTGCTCTTCCTAACAGTGCAGTGACTAATGATTAAGGACGAAGGAAAGGAGTGTAACAAACAGTACTTCAAGATACTTTTCTCAAACCAACTACTCCGAGCCCAATATGGGTAAAAAGTTATCCTTTGATTGCCCGTGCTCTTGGTATGCGCCCGCGTGGAAGTCAAGGTAAGCAGGGACATTCCTAGACAGTGAAGTGTGCAATGCCACGAGCCTCGGGGTCAGTTTTCTCAACAACTATCTCAGAACTGTGTGGTCATTAGGGTCACCAGGCAGTCTGTTAAAACTAAGGAGCCACACCGAGGCTGGAGATGAGACATGGGGAGTCGAACCACACAAGTCCAGGACACCACCATCGCGCCTCCCTTCCTGTGCTGGGCTCGCGCTGGTCGCCAACGCCTGGCGTCCTTGCTCAAGCTCGGCCCAATCTACCGAGAAGTGGCCGGAGTTCACTTCTCCCCTCAAGTCCGACCCCATCAAAATTCAACCATCACTACACCCTCTTTCTCCTCGGAATATCACCCTATCCTTCCCACTGACCAGCTCTCAGTCACATTTCAAAAGACTCACCGGGCTGCTGCTGCCTCTCCTCTCCAGCCCCAGCAGATCGGACACTCCCAGATAGGACCGGGTGCTAACCCGTGCGCATGCGCCCCCTGAGGACTTCTACGCCTGCGCACTCGCCGGGAGCCGCGGGGTTAGACACGCCTCTACAGCTGGAGCCAATCACCGTGCGGGGGGGGCGGGTTAACTCGCCTGCCACGCAGGCGGAGAGCCTGGGAACTCACCCGTTAACCAGAGAGATTCCCCCCCAACCCCCGCCCGAGGGTGGGAGGAGTTCCTGCACCCAGCCTTACGAACGAAAGGCTGCTGTTTGCCGGACACCTAAAGAGTTTGCACACCTAAGAAAAGTTGGAATGACTGTCGAAGCCTACAGCATGTTTTGATTCGTCTAAATCGGTGAAATAGATGCGTTTAACACATTACAGTGAACAGAATACGGTGCATAGGAACTCCGGGTTGCCTTTGGCCCACAATGAACAAAACTTATTTTGAGGGGTGCCTGTATGGTTACCGCAGGAAGTTAGAGTCACGAAGGATAAGTAGGAGGCCCTCCGGAAGTCAAGGAAATAAGAACTTTGCAGGCCGTGACAATGGGATGCCAAGAACAACGAGGCGCCTTCTGAAAGTTTCTTGAGGTTCATTCTTAGAAGTTTTAAGAGTTCACTTACTGAGTCCAGAGAAATGAAGGCGTGATAGCTCACACCGTGTAGTTCCCAGGCTATTTCGAAGGCTGAGGTTGGAAGATCACCTGACTTCTGGCATATAAAGCCAGACTGACGACATACTGAGATCCTATTTCAACACAAACTCCAGAGGAGGAAGAAAGTAGGGGCTATCTGTAGGGTAGGGGAGAAAGGTAGCACTTAGCACACCAGAGGCTTATCCCTGAGTCCATCAACAGCAGCGCTGGGAGTCAAGCTAGGAAGAGAGGCAGCTCTTTAAAGAGTAAACTTTGTAAATTTTGGAATAATGAGCCAAATAATAATTCATTTTATGGCCATTGAATTACTAAAGGATTTTAGACCACTTGCCCCAAGAATTCTTCCAAGCACCTCTAGAAGTAATGCCAAATGCTAGCAATCTAGAGAATAAAACTGTTTCAAAGAAGTAGCATCTTCCTAAGTTATAGAAGATGAAGCTTGGGAAATGTCTTTTGAATTTAATAGCCTGGGAGTGCTGACAGTTGACAAACACTGCAATGGTCTAGAGAGGGGAGAAATCAGGACAGACTGTAAAGTGCCTCTGAAAAGGGAGGGATTATGTATCAGGACAGACTGTAAAGTGCCTCTGAAAAGGGAGGGATTATGTATCAGGACAGACTGTAAAGTGCCTCTGAAAAGGGAGGGATTATGTATTCTGCTCGTTTTTATTTTATCAGAATAAAGACAGGAAAACGTGAATATGGGAGAAAAGACCCAAATGAGAAAAACGATTGAATTTTTAAAAAGGGTGTGCGTGATAATCTAGATAAAGATTTTGAGAGGGTTAGAGCTGAAGTAGTCAAACCACTGATGGGAGTTGGTGGTGCATGCCTGTCTTTAATCCCAGCACTCAGGAGGCAAAAAAGGGGGATCTTTTTGAATTTGAGGCCAGCCTGATCCATATAGCTTCAGGTCAGCCAGGACTGCATAGTAATCCCTTGTTTTAAAAATAAAATAAAATCATAGTTGGAGAGATAGCTGTTCTTCCAAAGGACATAAATTCAGGGGCCTCCACAGGCACCATGCACAAGGATGGTACACAGATTTTCATGCAGGATAAACATACAAGTAACATATAAAGATTTTTTTAAAAATCAAACTGGTAGAAAACCTAGGATAGTGGAATAACCTTATAATCTCAGTATCACGAGATGAATGATTACAGTACAAAGTCATCACTGACTATACAATGATTTTGAGGCTAGCATTAGCTACCTGAGACCCCATCTCAAACAATAAAACCCATAGGACAGAGGCTGGCAAGAAAGTTCATCAGATAGAGGCAGTTGCTATCAAGCCTGGAGTCCACACAGATGCTGGTCCCCTGATGACGTGCACCAGATGACAAGAATGTTGCTCCATACCGGGCAGTGGTGGCGCACGCCTTTAATCCCAGCACTCGGGAGGCAGAGGCAGGCAGATCTCTGTGAGTTAGAGGCCAGCCTGGTCTACAAGAGCTAGTTCCATGACAGGAACCAAAAGCTACAGAGAAACCCTGTCTCGAAAAATAAAAAAAAAAAAAAAAAAAAAAAAGAAAGAAAGAAATGTTGCTCCACACAGACACAAATAAATAGATGTAAAAACAAACAACCCTAGACACTGACCGAAAGGAACATTCCCAGAAGAGAGACCAGTCCACACAGAGTTGAGGGGGAGGGAGGAAGATTCTCAATTATAACAACAAAATGTATCTGTAAGCCTGTCTATTTAGAAACAGGAAGTTGTGGCCAGGCGGTGGTGGCGCACGCCTTTAATCCCAGCACTTGGGAGGCAGCGGCAGGCGGATCTCTGTGAGTTCGAGACCAGCCTGGTCTACAGAGCTAGTTCCAGGACAGACTCCAAAACCACAGAGAAACCCTGTCTCAAAAAAACAAACAAACAAAAAAAGAAACAGGAAGTTGTTTTCTGAGAAGTCAGAGAAAGAGCCTCTGATAATTAGAAAGGTGGCTGCAAGTTTAAGGAACTTGAAAAGCTTAGAGATGATTGTAGAATGTGATAAACTGAACTGACCAAAGAAGAGGACTGATAAGCACTATAAACTGCTTGTTTACAGCCTGTAGAAATGAACTCAGCACTTTCTGTTTTGTTAATCTTTCTCAAATCATTTCTTCAGGGCAGGGAGGGAGAGCACACATGGCTGAATTCATTTAGAGCTGGGATGGTCATGGATGTGAAAGAGTTCTCAGCCAGGGCCGTTTCCGTCCCCCACAGGGCATGGGGCAGGGTCTGCAGAGTTGGGGAGCCTTATCTTAGAATGAATGCACTAGCCAGCAACTGATGGCAATTATCTGCTCCAAAACGTTAATATTTTAAAGTTGTGAAATCCTGCCGGGTGTTGGTGGCACACGCCTTTAATCCCAGCACTTGGAAGGCAGAGGCAGGCGGATCTCTGAGTTGGAGGTCAGCCTGGTCTACAAGAGCTAGTTCCAGGACAGGATCCAAAAACTACAGAGAAATCCTGTCTTGAAGAAAAAAAAAAAGTTGTGAAATCCTGATTTAGGGTTATCTTGGTCCTCACCTGTATTGGCTTTCCCTTAAATTATGGCTCAGAATTTACAGAGCAAAGCAGTTCTGTAGCATGCTTCAAGGATTTGTGATGTCACAAACACACATGTATTGGAAGAATTCCCTAAACCTTTAGAAGGAATCTGGATTTACACATTAATGAAGGTAGCTGTTTATTTTGATTTGAGGCTTTGATAGTTTTCTTTCTTTATTGTGTGTGTGTGTGTGGTTTTTTTTTTTTTTTTTTTTTTTTTTTTTTTTGGTTTTTTGAGACAGGGTTTCTCTGTAGTTTTGGTGCCTGTCCCGGAACTAGCTCTTGTAGACCAGGCTGGCCTTGAACTCCTAGAGATCCGCCTGCCTCTGCCTCCCGAGTGCTGGGATTAAAGGCGTGCGCCACCACCGCCCGGTTTATGTGTGTGTTTTTTTTTTGGGGGGGGGGACAGGGTAGCCTTGGCTGTCCTGGAACTCACTCTGAAAGACCAGGCTGGCCTCAAACTCACAGAGATCTGCCTCCCTCTTCTGGGATTAAAGGTGAGCGCCACCATGCCCAACTCTGACAGTTTTCTTAAATGGAGCTGTTCTTTGTTGCACTTCTCATTATCAACCATAATATAACTGTTTACTGTTATCACTGCAAGATCCCAAACGAACATGGATGCTCAAAATTTAATAATACATTAAATATTCTCGTTTGAACCCTAAAAACTGACATTCCAAAAAAAAAATATCACTTTACGTAAAGTTAAAAATTACTGCCGGGTGGTGGCGGCGCACTCCTTTAATCCCAGCACTCGGAAAGCAGAGGCAAGTGGATCTCTGTGAGTTCGAGGCTACAGAGAAACCTTGTCTCTAAACCCCTCCCCCCACGGTAATAGTGGCAAAAGTCTTTCTTTAATCCCAGATAATCCTAGTACTCAGATTAGCAGAGGGATCTCTGAATTTTAGGCCAGGCTGTTATACAGAGCAAGTTCCAGGACAGCCAGGGATACCCAGAGAAACTTTGTCTCGAAAAACAAAACAAAACGAAAATAATTACTAGCTAGGCTAAGATTTAAATTTAGTTCTGTTTTTGCTGAGACAGTTTCACTTTGTAGCCCAGAAACTATGTAACCCTGGCTAGCCTTGACCTCATATTGACCCTCCTCTTACAACCTCCAGAATCGGGGGTCTAGGCCTACCTGCTCAAAAGTTTCACAAAAAAGGAATAGTTTTGAAATTTAGTTAAGACAGTGTCACAGTTTATGGTGGAGGGCTATTAAAGTAGGAAAGAAAACAAAGTCCATAAAAAGCTAGGAGAATGAGAGAGATGGGAAAAAAGGCTGAATGAAAGCGAGGTGCAGCGGACAGGTTTATGCCAAGGGATCTACCTCGGTTCTTCTTGTGAAGGGCCTCTTGCCCGGTGTCCGTTGTTCACTTCTTATGTTCAAATAAAGCTAGATGATTGAAAGGAGCGGATGGGGTGGGGGCTGGGGGGTGGGGAAGGGAGCGCGCGGGCTGCGTGCGCTTGCGCGCTGGCGGCGGCGGCGTCAGTGCCCGGCGGGGAGCGGGTCCCAGGCCGCCGCCGGACCGGAGGCTAAGGGGGCCTCTGGGAGCTCCCTCGCCGGGCCCTCGGTAGCCTGATGGCGTAGGAAGGACGGGCTGTGAGTGTGAGTATGGAGGGCCTGGCCTGGTGGGGCGTATCGGAGGCCGAGGGTCGAATGGTCTGCCCCTTGAGCAAGTGGTGGGGCTGCGCCTGCACGCTAGCCACGCCACGGTGCCGCCTCCGATCCGCGTGGGTTTAGAGTTTACGGGCGAGCGGGGCACCTGGCTTTGGGTAAAGACCCACAGGGGCGGTCCGATTCTGCTCTCAACCCCTCAGGCTGAACGCGTGGCTCCAGGTCTTTGACCTCTGGGACAGGCCCTGACCTTTGTCGGCCTGGGGTCCGGGAGGAATCTCAGCCTTAGTCTTGTGTTTAAAAGCTGCGGATTTCAGCCTAGAATCGCCTTCCCGCCTCTCAAGACTGACAGTCTCGCCTCTTTTTTTCTGCCTTTGAGGTCTCTGCTTTAGGGAAGCTGTTCTAGCAACTAGTGGAACACTATGTGTCCATTTAATATTTAGTATAATCTCAGTGCGTAGTTAATGGAGAGGAGATGCTTGCACCGCCTCACACTTAAGTCTGGTCAGTGTAGTAATCATCTTTGAGAGTGAAGTAAGCCATCTTGTTGGGGAAGTTTTAGATTTCACTCTTCCTTTCTTTCTTTCTTTCTTTCTTTCTTTCTTTCTTTCTTTCTTTCTTTTTTTTTTAAGTATCTTAGAACCAGATAAGGAAGTTCTTTTAGCAGATTAGAACTATAGCCATCATAATGGTTTACATTGAGGTGATTTAAGACACAGATACCTTTTAATACTAAGAGCCAAAGGCTCTTTAAAATCCCATGGGGGCCGGGCGGTGGTGGCGCACGCCTTTAATCCCAGCACTTGGGAGGCAGAGGCAGGCGGATCTCTGTGAGTTCGAGACCAGCCTGGTCTACAGAGCTAGTTCCAGGACAGGCTCCAAAACCACAGAGAAACCCTGTCTCGAAAAACCAAAAAAAAAAAAAAAAAAAAAATCCCCATGGGGGAATTTTTTTTAAATATTTATTTATTTATTATGTATACAATATTCTGTCTGTGTGTATGCTTGCAGGCCAGAAGAGGACACCAGACCTCATTACAGATGGTTGTGAGCCACTATGTGGCTGCTGGGAATTGAACTCAGGACCTTTGGAAGAGCAGGCAATGCTCTTAGCCACTGAGCCATCTCTCCAGCCCCCCCCCCCCCCATGGGGGAATCTTAAAATGTAACTTTGTTTTCAAGTTTGGCCAAGCATAACAGACTCGACTAGGGTTTACTTAGCACCCACTATGCTGCACTCACTAAGTCCAGGTGTGTCACAGGAAATTAACGGGATATTATAATAGATGATTTTTTTGGCAGCACTTTTCAGGTTACTGAGATACTGAAGACTGATGGTGATTTGCCTAAGCTCACGTGAGTGGATTACTGAACTTCCTCTGAGGAGACAGCAAAGCCCATCTTTTTCTGTTATGCAAAGCACTGCTGTTTGGAAAGCGAACTGAACTTAACTATTGGGTCTAGAAAACAGTTGATTTTTATTTTTGAGACAGAATCCAGCTTATCTAGCCCAGACTGGCCTTGAATTTGAGAGCCTGAGTTTAATCACAGAGTGCTTGGATTACAGGTATGTGCCCGTCTTAGCTTTTTGTTTTGCTTTGCTTTGTTTCGTTTTGTTTTGATTTTTGAGACAGGGTTTCTCCATGTAACAGTCCTGGCTGTCCTGGGACTGCTTGATAGGCCAGGCTGGCTTTGAACTCACTGAGATCCACCTGCCTCTGTCTCCCAAGTGCTGGGATTAAAGGCGTGCACCACCTAGCTCTATCTTAGCTCTTAACTAGAGAAAGTGTTGGGAGATTTTGAAGAGAGCTTCAGAGCAGCTAAGAAAGAGGAAAGGTGTGAAGCAGTCTCATCAAACCAGTTCAGAATCAAATTGCTTTGATGGAAAGGAAGGTATTTGTAAAAAAGAAAAACTGTAGTAGTATTGTATATCCAGATTAGAACGAACTCAGGGCGAGTCTGTGAGAAAGGCAAGGTACATTGAGTGGTTCTGAGACCCGGGATGGTTCAGTGAGAACTATACAGACAAGGTCTTGTTTGGGGTACCTGAAGGGAAGGTTAGTATTTGTGTGCCCAACGATTAAAAACCCTAAACAGACCAATTGCATGAGATTACTCTGGCTGTACGTCTAGGATGCAGAGGTGCCCACTCAAAGCTTGCAGTCTGTTGCTGTTGTTGTAATCTGAAAGAGACTATCAGAAAATCTGAGTTCCCAGGTGTATATCAAAGGACCTGTGAGAACGAGGCAACTCTGTAGAAGTAATGAATGAGTTCCAGGATACTCATTGTGCAGTGTGAAAGTGATGGTGTCAAGAGGGTGTACAATAGTGCCAGTTTTAAGTGGATATACATGTACGCATATATATTGCATATAAGGACATAGAATGTGGAAACTCGTCAGAATCAATTGAAAGTGTAGAATGAATGTGAAAGTCAGGGGATGGAAAATGGAAGTGAAAATTTATTGTCCAATGGCTCCAGAGTTTCAGTTTCACACTCTGTGAGGTTTTTTTGTAAGCTAAACAAGCAATCTTCTCCTGAGCTTCATCTTTCAGCCCTAAGCTTTTTCATGTTTTTTATGACAAAAAGTTGTAAACTTCTCTTCTGTCTGCATATATACCTGAAGACCAGAAGAGGGCACCAGATCTCATTACAGATGGTTGTGGGCTACCATGTGGTTGCTGGAAACTGAACTCAGGGCCTCTGGAACCAGAGCACCCAGTGCTCTTAACGGCGGAGGCATCTCTCCAACCCTCAGGCTTGTTTGTTATGACAGAGCTTGTTACAACAAATTGGATGCTTTTTGGATTCGGGTTAAACACTTTGGTAATGATGCCGGCCTTTCTGTCTGTTGTTTTCCCACTGTTAGTGATACTGAGATTGACTAGGGTTTAGTGGTGAATTTGGCCTCCATGGTCACCATTTTTTTGTTTGTTTGTTTTTCGAGACAGGGTTTCTCTGTAGCTTTGGTGCCTGTCCTGGAACTAGCTCTTGTAGCCATAGCTGACTTGAACTTAGTAGGTAGACCAACCTTGCCTTGAACATGCAGCAGTTCTGGCTCTGTGCAGCATCACCTCCATTGTTAAATTGCCTGTCAGCTCTTTTGTGTCTTTAAAACTGTTATACACCTAGTATTTCCTATTCAAAATGTAATTGAGTGTCTTCAGAAAAGCAAAGCTCATGGTAAGAAATTACTATTTTTAACCTTTTTACATGTATCATGTGTCCACGCTAAGTGTGGGGCTCCATCCCCAGTCCACTATTCCATTTATCTATCTATCTATTTATTTATTTTGGCAGGGTATCTCAGGCTGACTTGAAATTTACTCTCTAGACCAAGCTGGTTTTGAACTCACAGGGATCCACTTGCCTCTGCCTCCCTCATTCTGGACCACTGTTCACTTTTTATAAAGAAACTGAAGTTTGAAATGAGCTTTACTTAAACCCATGCCATGGTGCTGTCTAATTCGGAGTCTCTGCTTTTTCCTGCCATGCTTTCTGTGGTAGGAGACTGGGAAGTGGGTGTGGAGTTGTTGCTCCGGTGCTACTCGTGCTTTTGTTTTGCTATTGTTCTTTGAGACAATCTTACTACGTAGCACTGCGAGCCTCGTGCCTCAGCCTCCCTGGTGCTGGGATTGCTAGTGTGTGTCACTGTGCCCGTTTTGAGATGATCATACATTTTAAACTTTTAATTTTACTTACGTATGTATACACGTGTGCTGCAGTGCATGTGTGGAAGTCAGAGGACAACCGGCAGGGGTTGGTTCTTTCCTTCTACTTTATGGTGTCCTGAGATTGAATTTAGGACATCAGACTTGGCAACAAGTGCCTTTACCCCCTGAACATTTCACCAGTCTAGCTGTGCTTGTTTAGCTTCAAAAGGTCATCAGAGGTTGGTTACTATGATATTTTGAAAAATCATATATACAGCAAGTGCTATTCATGGTTTTTGTGGTTTTTTTGTTTTCTTTTCTTTTGGTTTTTCAAGATAGGGTTTCTCTATGTAGCTCTGGCTGTCGTGGAACTTGCTTTGTAAACCTGGCTGGTCTTGAACTCAAAGAGATCGCCTGCTTCTGCCTCCCAAGTTCTAGGATTAAAGGCATGCACACCATGCCTGACTTATTCATGTTTTTTTTTGGGGGGGGGGAGTTCGAGACAGGGTTTCTCTGTAGGTTTGGTGCCTGTCCTGGAACTAGCTCTTATAGACCAGACTGTCCTTGAACTCAGAGATCGACTGCCTCTGCCTCCCCAGTACTGGGACTAAAGGCGTGCGCCATCATCACCCAGCTTATTCATGGTTTTTTTTTTTTTTTTTTTAATGTATACAATGTTCTGTCTGTGTGTATTCCTGAAGGCCAGAAGAGGGCACGAGACCTCATTACAGATGGTTGTGAGCCACCATGTGGTTGCTGGGAATTGAACTCAGGACCTTTGGAAGAGCAGGCAATGCTCTTAACCGCTGAGCCATCTCTCCAGCCCCTATTCATGGTATTTTTAAGCAGTAATACAGTCAATATCAGTTTGTTTTTATAGTTGCTAAATCATAATTTCATGATTTTTAATAAAGTCATGCTAAAGAATATATATTAAGGTACATATTTTCATAGTAAATCACATTTATCTTTTATTTTAATTAGCACATTGTATTGATGTTTTAAATTTCATATGTGCAGTAGGAAGTTGTGGTTGAATAAGAATTGTCCCCCATAGGCTCATCTCTTTGAATGCTTAGTCACTTTTTTTTTTTTTTTTTTTTTTTTTTTTTTGGTTTTTCGAGACAGGGTTTCTCTGTGGCTTTGGAGCCTGTCCTGGAACTAGCTCTGTAGACCAGGCTGGTCTCGAACTCACAGAGATCCGCCTGCCTCTGCCTCCCGAGTGCTGGGATTAAAGGCGTGCGCCACCACGCCCGGCTGCTTAGTCACTTTTGATTGGGATAGGAGGTGTGTCCTTGTGGAAGGAAGTATGCCGCTGGGGGCGGGGAGGCTTTGAAGTTTCCTTAGCACCACCTGCTGCTGTGGCCCCTGCATAACAGACTAAGCCCCTGAAGTTGTGAGCAGGCCTCTAGTTAAAGGCTCTCTTTTATCAGAGTTGCCTTGGTCATGGTCTTCACAGCAGTAGACCAGTGACTAAGGAGGCGTGCGCCACCACCGCCCGGCTGTATGGTTTGAATTTCATGCTAGGAAGGATGAGGTGGCACGGGAGATAGTTACAATAAAAAGTGGATAAAGGGTACCTGTTAAGTGTTTAGGGTGGAGTCTTGGGCATACTGACCCAGGCAAGCCCTTTACTACCGAGCTACTTCCGCGCCCACATTGTTTTGTTTTTGCAGTGTTAGGAATCAAAACCAGAATTCGGTGCATAGTAGGCAAGCAAGCACTTCACCACTAAGTTGTATTCAAAACTATCTTTTTCTGATCCAAAGAACGTCATTCATAGAGGAGCAACCAGAGGAAAGATAAGCAAAGGGTTTAAAGGAGGTAAAAGGCAATTTTCACAATTATATCTGTCAAAGCTGCAACATCTTCATATAAAATACAAATGTTGGGGGCTTTTTTAAAAATATTACTTACTTTAGAGTTGAACCCAAGTCCTTTGGAAGAGGAGTTAGTGCTTTTAACTGAGCCATCTCTTCAGATCTGGAAGCTTTTTTTTTTCTTTTTTTTACAAAATATGTATTATACAAATACATATTATGTATTTGAGTGTGGACAGGTGCTTGTGAGTACAGTAGGTGCCTGTGGGAGCCAGAGGTTGTTGGGTCTTCGTGGAATTGAAGTTGCAGATGATTGTGAGGTGCTTGACATGGGTACAAGGATTGAACTTGGGTCCTCTGCAAGTACTCTTAACCGCTGAGCCATCTCTGCTTCAGTCAGTTTCTGTCCCTTTGTGTCCCTCCACTCCAAGGCGTTTTGATACAATCCCCCCCCCCCTTCGCTTAGGTTAGACCTTAGTCTACATGGATCGGGAAAATACTATAAATTTCCCACTGGCTCCTGTGGCCCCTGGTATGTGTCATAACACGTATTGGCCAGGGATTAGGGAGCCAGGTGTGGTAGCGCATGTCTGTGCTCCCAGGCAGGGGCAGGAGGACTGGAGTTTCAGGCCAGCTTGGGCTATGTAGAGAGAGACCCTATCTTAAAAAAGAAAATACAAATACACAAAAACCACCCATAGTTTGTACACTATCAAAGCCCCTTTTGGGAAGTTGTTCATCTTTGGAGATGTAGCTCAGTGGCAGAGCAGGTACTCTGGCATTTGTTTGACACTGGGTGCTGTAACTAGTACTGAAAAACAAAGTCTAAAGCCAAGTGTGGTAGTGTACTTGTAATCCCAGCATTGGGAGGTGGCGGCAGGAGGATCAGGAGGGCAAGATCATCTGCGTAAAGAGCTGTCAGCCAGCCTGGCTACCTGAGACCCTCTCTTTAAAAAAGTTTGCTGATCAGATTCCAACCTGAGGTTCTAACCTGGGTGCTGAGATCCACAGCAGACCCCATTTCCACTCCTGTCCCAAGTGGTGCTACATGTTATCAACATCAGAATACTTAAAGTTACATTAAGTTAAAGATTTTAGTGTTCTTTTTTGCAGAAAGAGTATTCGTGTCTGAGTGCTCACTCATGGGTGGGGGTGTGCGCATACAGCATGTGGAGATCTTTAGACTCCTTCTCCATGTTGGTCTTACCTTTCTGGCTTGCAGACTTCTGGAGACTGTCCTCCCTCTACCTCTTGTCTCCCTGTAGGGGCACCCTGTGTACCAAAGTATCATTTTTTTATTAAGACCCACTCTGTAAAGTGAGGCCCTCCCAAAAGTGTCAGCCAGCTCAGGCAACCAAGGGGTAGAGGCAAAAGTTGTTCTGTTGCTTCCCAATTGTCCAGTCTTACCAGAACTCCCATTAATTTCTGTCAGGGTTAAGGTGAAGAATAAGGAAATTGCCTGTAGGCTTCAAGAAAGAGATCTTAACCTAATTATTACCCTCATCTTGCCCCCCACCCCCACACACTAAGTTAAATTAGTGTTTTACAGCGAATTGTCACTTGGAGTCTGTGTTCACTTATAAAAGTTTCTTTGGGTGACAGTGTTTTAAATACAGTTCTTAACACTAAGAAGTGTTTTCAACTAGAGCCACGTGATAAATATTTGGAGGATATTCTTTTTTTCTTTTTGTTTTTTGTTTGTTTTTGAGATAGGGTTTCTCTGTTTAACAGCCCTAACTGTCCTGGAACTAGCTCTGGTAGACCAGGCTGGTCTTAAACTCAAAGTGATACTCCTGCTTCTGCCTTCCTAGTGCTGGGATTAAAGGTGTATGCTGCCACCACCCAGCATCTGGGAGATCTTGTGACATTGATGTTTGAAGTGGATGCCAGTGTTAGGTAGCTCAAGCTGGCCTTGAACTTGACCTAAGGGATTTACAGGTATGTAACACAATGCCTGGTTCTGGAATCTCTGAAGATTCTCAGAGTAGTTCTTTTTGGGATTTTCAAGACAAGGTTTCTCTGTGTAGCTCTGACTGTCCTGAAATTAGCTCTGGTGTAGACCAGGCTGGCCTTGAACTCACAGAGATTCCCCCTGCCTCTCTCTGCCTCCCAGGTGCTGGGATTAAAGGTGTGCACCACCACTGCCTGACTTCTTAGCATAGTTCTATTCTTTGTGCAGATAGATACCTCTTTTTTATTAATAAATTATATGGATGATTCTATGGGGCTAGCTTGTCAAGAACTGCGTGCAGGAGTGGAGGCAGGAAATGAAATCAGTGTTAGGTAAGAGGAGAAACAGATTGGTAGGCATGACAAAGAGTTTTTGAATTTCCTGTGAAATGGGAAGCCATAGGAAATGACCTAGGCAAAGAAATAACATAACTTAAGTTTTATTTTTATTGAGATATGTCTGAGTGCTGGCCTGGAAGTCACCTGCCTCTGCTTACAAGTGCTGGGATTAAAGGTGTGTTGCACCATGCCTGGCATAACTTAAATTTTAAATTGTCCCATTCTGAGACACTTCATCTGTGGTTCTGAGAGAAAACCACAAGAGAGTGAGAGTGGAAGTGGGGACTTACACCCCGAGGCTACGCTGTGGTTGATGTAAGTGCCTCACTAGTGAGATGTTGGGTGTGTTTCAGTAGGACTGACAGCATGTGCCAGCTGGGCTGTGAAGGGGGAGTCAGGGATGACACTTAAAGTTTGCTTGTTTGGTCAGGTATTTTGTTGTTGTTGTTGTTGCTTTTTTGTTTGTTTGTTTTTCAAGGCAGGGTTCCTCTGTAGCTTTGGGACCTGTCCTAGAACTCGCTCTGTAGACCAGACTGGCCTCAAACTCACAGTGATCCACCTGTCTCTGCCTCCCAAGTGCTGGGATTAAAGGCTTGTGCCACCACCCTCTGTTTTTCTGTTTGTTTGTTTGGTTTGCGGGGATTGGGTTTTTGGTTTTTGGTTTTGGGTTTTTTTTTTTTTTTTTAGTTTTTTGATACAGGTTTTCTCTGTGTATCCTTGGAAAGCCCAGAACTCACTCTGTAGACTAGGCTGGCCTTGAATTCACAGAGATCTGCCTGCTGCTGCCTCCTGAGTGCTGGAATTAAAGGCGTATGCCAACGCGTTCAGCTGTTTGTTTTTCAAACTTTAGTAGATGGAAAGCTAGAATTTATATTTATTGAGATTGAAAGATTGAGAGAGTGGCAGAGTGAAAAGTGAATTAAAGATGCTATATAGAAAGGTTACTGAATGTTTCTTCCTTGTTCCAGGTTGACATTGAGTGCTTCAGATCTGGTCACTATGGTCCGAGAACGAAAATGCATCTTGTGCCACATTGTGTACGGCTCAAAAAAGGTAAGGATGAAGAAAGAGCACCTGGTGCTTTGTGGAAACTTTGTTTTGAAGACATCTTAAAAATAGTTAAAACTTGATATTTAGAAATTTAAGTTGTTACAATTTTATTGTTTGTTTTGCTGTGCAATCTTAGAACTGCTATGTCCTCTGACCTCAAATGGTAGTGATCCACCTGCCTCTGTCTCCCAAAGTCTGGGAGTGCCGTCACACTGCATGTGCAGTACTGGAGAGCACATCCGTGGGCTCTGCATGTTAGGCAGGCATTCTACCAGCTCATCTGTAATCCATTCCAGAAGGAATTTTTTATGTGTTAACCTCTACTCAGAATTTAGGGTTCTCAAGGGTATAGAGAACTTTAGCAATCAGTTAAAGAGGAAATATCCTACAATTCAAGGTACTTGAGATTTTATTACTTTGTGAAATTTTCCTTTGTTGTCTACCCCAGGGACTTTAAGTGTCCTAGGCAAACACTCTGCCTTGTGAGTTATATCCTCAGTCTATAAATCATATATCTTTTGGTTCACAGATGTTTAACAAATAGTGCATTTATTATATGCATTTTATTTTTTTGTATATCCAGGCTCAAGAAAAGTATAGTGCAGCCAGGTGTATTAATGCACACCTTGGGAGAAGCAGAAGGCAGTCTGGTCTACTTAGCTATATTATGTAGACCAGGTATAGTATAGCAAAGGTGGTGTTAACAGAATCCAGAATGTCCACAAGGTGAAGCAAACAGCCAAAAGGGGAAAAAACAAACACCCAAACATGTGAGGAGGAAGGCTGTATGCATGTGTATAAGTGTAGACCAGGCTGATCTTTTTTCTGTGGGTGCCAGGGATTCAAACTCAGATCTCATACTTGTGCAATAAGTGTTCTTATCTGAGACATCTCCCTAGTCCCCAGAAAACAAGCTTTCTTTGTTTTGTTTTGTTTTGTTTTAATATTTATTTAACTTTATATGTACATTTTCTATGAAGGTGTCAGATCTTCTGGACCTAGAGTTACAGACAGTTGTGAGCTGCCATGTGGGTGCTGGGAATTGAACTCTGATCCTCTGGGAGAGTAGCTGGTGCTCTTAACCACTGAGCCATCTCTCAAGCCCTGTTTTTTTTTTTTTTTTAAACTATTTTTAGATTTATTTATTTGCTATGTATGAGTTATTTTACCTGCATGTATGTATATGCACCATGTGCATGCCTAGTACCCGAAGGGGTCAGAAGAAGATGTTGAGTCCTCTGCACTGGCGTTATAGGCAGTTGTGAGCTACCGTATGGGTGCTGGGAACTGAACCTGGGTCTTCTAGAAGAGTGGCTAGAGATCTGCTAAGCCATCTCACAAGCCCCACAAGAAACTTTTTTTTTTTAATATTTATTTATTTGTTTATTATGTATACAGTATTCTTCCTGCAGGCCTCATTACAGGTGGTTGTGAGCCACCATGTGGTTGCTGGGAATTGAACTCAGGACCTTTAGAAGAGCAGGCAATGCTCTTAACCGCTGAGCCATCTCTCCAGCCCCCACAACAAACTTTTTAAACTAAAAGAATTTGCTTATGCTTGAGGGAAATTGGTTACAATTTCTCACTTTTTTTTGCCTTTTCTTTCTGTTGTTGGGAGGCCACTAGTTAGTTCCCGGCCGCTTAGCCTCAAAATAATTACACAGAAACTGTATTAACTAAATTGCTGCTTGGCCCATTAGCTTTAGCTTCTTACTTATTAATTTAACCCATTTCTATTAATCTGTGTATCATCATGTAACTGTGGCTTACTGGCCAAAGTTCCGGCATCTGTCTCCAGTGTGGCTACATGACTTCTCTTCAACTCTATCCTTCTTTTTCCCAGCATTCAGCTTAGTCTTCCCCACCCAGCTCAGTTCTATCCTATCACAGGCTCAAGACAATTTCTTTATTCATTAACCAGTGGTATTCACAGCATACATACAGAGAGAAATTCCACATTGTCTTTATTCTTTGCTTTGAAAGTAATATTGTTTGTTTTAGGTTTTCTTCATTCTTTTTTTTTTTTTTTTTTTGGTTTTTCGAGACAGGGTTTCTCTGTGGTTTTGGAGCCTGTCCTGGAACTAGTTCTTGTAGACCAGGCTGGTCTCGAACTCACAGAGATCCGCCTGCCTCTGCCTCCCGAGTGCTGGGATTAAAGGCATGCGCCACCACCGCCCGGCTAGGTTTTCTTCATTCTTAAAATGTATTATTGTTGTCGTTGTTGTTATTTGGTTTTTCGGGGCAGGGTTTCTCTGTGTAGCTTTGGAGCCTGTCCTGGCACTTGCTTTATAGACCAAGCTGGCCTCGAACTCACAGAGATCTGCTTGCCTCTGCCACCCAAGTGCTGGGATTAAAGGCATGTACCACCACTGCCTGACTTCTTTTTCTTTCTTTTTTTTTTTTCTTGAGCATTTCACTATGTAATTGACTTGGAACTTACTGTGTAGACCAGGCTAGTCTCAAACTTTCAGGGATTCTGCCTGCTTCCTGAGTACTGACATTATAAGGTGTCATCTTGACTGGTTATTGATAGAGTTTTAAATTCTATATGCTGTCTTTAACTTGATTCAGTTTTCAGATGTTTTTTGTTCTAATTGATGATCACTTACAGCTAGAAAGGGTCACTTGTACAGCTCTGTCGAAACGAAGCTTTGTAGAGATAGAAAGGAAACATTCCAGTAAAATCACCATTTAAAGGAAGTGTTTTGGTACAGCTGTCCCTATATCACACTATAGAAAATAAAGAACAGTGTACTATGGCATGGTTACACGGTTTCTGACAAACTGTATGTGATGAAGAAATGCATTATGTACTCATAACATGATGTTTGTGTCAGATCTTCTTGGGTTTGCGTTTCACCACTTGGTTTTCACATTTACTTCTTCGGTGCTTAGTTCTGTGTGTAGGGCATAGAAAGCATTTGGGGGAATACCTGGTGAATAAGGGAGTTAGCTTCTCTGCATCCTTGAGTCCTTATGGAGTTAATACTCAGTGGTATTTTGTGGTTTAAGTGGGAAAGTGCTTGAGTCAACACAGAATATGGCTTGCATAATCAGTTGAGTTGTAGCTGTTTATTAACTATATAAGCAGACATTCTCTAATTATACATGAAATGTTTGCAGCCCTCTAAGTTGCATGTATGTGCCTTTTCTTTGGGTCTTGCTGTGTAGCTGATTTTGAACTTGCTATCCTGTCTCCTGAGTGCTGAGATTATAGTTGTATGCCACCATGCCCAGCTGTGTGCATGTGTTTTAGTGAGAGTTTCTGCACAGATTATTTTCTTCTACTAAAGGTAAAATGAGAGTTAGAACATTGCAAAGCTTTAATCTTTCCTTTAAACCCAAATAAACTAAGTAGGAAGTTGTAAAGTGGGTAGTCAGAGTAGAAGAGTGGGTGAATTTGCTGTGTCTGAACTCCAGACCCACCTGCCTTGACCGCTTGAGTACTAGGTCCAGGTGTGCACCATTGTGCCCAGCTGGATTCAAAGTGCAGAGGGCTTTTTGTTGTTTATTAAAGACTAATTATTTTATTTTCTGTCTATGGATGTTTTTCCTGAATATACGTTGTGTGGTTAATGTGTGCCTGTTGCCTGCTGAGGCCAGAAGGTGGAACCAGATCCTCTGGAACTGGAGCTGTAGAGAGTTGTAAGCTCCCTTGTAGGTTCTGGAATCTGAGTTCTCTGTAAGAGCAACAAGTGCTATTAACTGTTGAGCCATGTCCATAGCCTCTCAAAGTGTGTGGTTTTCAGGGAGAAAAAAACTCTATAGAGATCCTCTACTTGTTTACTTTTTAAATTTTTTGATATTTTTGTTTATTTTCTATATTAGTGTTTTCCCTAAATGTGTATCTGTGCCCCATGTGCATGCAGTCCCTGAGGATGCCAGAAGATGGCACCAAATCCTTTGGGACTGGAATTGCAGATGGTTGTGAGCTGCCCTGCGGTGTTGGCTAAAACCGCTGAGCCAACTCTTCAGCTCCAAGAAAGAGGCTCTATTTTTTCATACCTATCTATAATCAACAAATGTGGGTTGTTTTTTGGTTTTGGTTTTTCATTTCTCTGTGTAACGGCTCTAGCTGTCCTGGAACTCTCTTTGGAGATTAGGGTAGCCTCGAACATGGAGATCAACCTGCCTCTGCCTCCCAAGTGCTGGGATAAAAGCCGCCACTTTAATCTCAGCACTTGGGTGGCAGAGGCTGGCAGATCTCTGTGAGTTCAAGGCCAGCCTGGTCTACAGAGTAAATTCCAGGACAGACTCCAAAGCTACAGAGAAACCCAGTTTTCTCGGAGAACCGGGGGCGGGCACAATGCACGACACGCGCCACCAACGCCAGCATCAGTGAATGTTTATTAACAACTTATATGCCATGCTCTGCCAAGCCTTAAATAAGAGTTGTAGCTTAGGGACTGAAGAGGTGGCCCAGTCAGTAAAGTGCTTCCCATGCTAGCACAAGGTCCTGAGTCTGGATCCTTAACATACAGAAAGCTGGTGGCAACAGCGTACATTCACAATCCCGGCACAGAGACTGGCCAGCAGCCTTAGCTGAACTAGTAAGCTTCAAGTTTATTGAGAGACCTCGTCTCTCAGTAAGGTGGAGGGCCTGGAGAGATGGTTAAGAGTACATACTACTCTCACAGAGGATCCGAGTTTGGCTCCAGGCACTCATGTTGGGCATCTTAAATCACCTTGGCTCCAGATCTAGGGGATGGATCCTTTAGCCTAGATAGGCACCTGCATTCACTGCATGAACACTTGTAGACAGCCACACACTTTTAAAAATGAAAGCAATCAAGAAAGATGTCAAACATTGACCTTTGACCTCTATAATCACACACGAATGTGTGTGTATGCACACCAGCATGAAGATGTACATATACTACATATATATAAAGTTGCCAAAGTAGTTTTAAAAGCTAAGTGATTAGAAAGACTTTAAAAATCATTTTATGTGTATGTGGGTCCATGTGTGTGCCTGCATGTGCATGTTTGTGCACTCGTCGTGTGCATGTGAAGATAGGTTCTCTCCTTTCACCGTGTGGCCTCCGAGGCTCAAACTCAGGTCATCAGGCTCAGTGGCCAGTGTCCTAACCTGCGGAACCATCATCTTGCTTGGTCCTTGGGTTTTTCTGTGTGGTCCTGGGTGAACTAGAACTCCCTCTGTAGATTAGATTGGCCTCGGACTTGCTTCCTAGGTGCTGGGATTGGTGGTGTGGTGGGTCGGTTTGGGGCTTTCCCCGAGTGCTGAGATTCCAGCGTGAGCACCACACCTGACTGCTTCCCTTCCCCCAAACTCTGTATGTTCTTTATAATGAAATAGAGTTTAACCTGCATAATCTGTCTTTTCCCTTCTAAGGCCAATGCTTCTAATCATTTCAGAAAACCACTTAAAATACCTAAAAATGACTTTTTAAAATGATAGCCAGCTAGCACTGGAGATGGAGGTAAAAGAACCTGGAATTCAAGGTCATTCTCGACTACTAATGAGTTCAGGGTCTGTCTGGGCTGAAACCCTATCCCACAAAATAAAAATAAGCATGAAATATAGCCAGAGAGTTATTTATTGTGGAATCACTGTTGATTTTAAACTGAGAAGGGCGATCACAAAAGAGTTTGAATCCAGATTGTTAATTGAATATCTGCAGAGGAAGTCCCCCCCCCAACCCTGACAGTCCCCTTGGTTAATCTGCTTTTTTGTTGTGTTTTGTTTGGAAGGAGATGGACGAACACATGCGGAGCATGTTGCATCACAGGGAGCTTGAGAACCTGAAGGGCAGGTAATAAGAACAGCTTTCTTCCATAAATTTGCTAATGTGGGGTCTAAGTGCTGATGGTGCCTACCTGCTTATTTTGCAATAACCCATCATGATGACTGTTGTCTGATGGCACTGAGTCATTTAGAATTAATGACAGTAGATTTTTGGCATTTAAAAGATAAACCCTGGTTCCTTTGTGCATCTTCTACATGGGTAGAATTCATAGCAGCTCAGGCAAGTAGATTTAACAAGGTTAAGCTGGCATGAACTGGCTTTCTTACTCACAAACTAATTCCTGCATTAGTGCCCTTGCAGCTAGTACTTTCTATATTTTTGCTTTAGCCAAATTAATTGTATGCTGTGAACCCCTAGTCTTGCTGAAATAGCTTAGGAAATTCACAACCTGCTAAGCTATGCTGAAGGTTATTAGTGTCTGCAAAACCAAATAAAAGACATGAAATGTTCTGTTAATGATTTAAAGCTTAAGAAGTTTTTTAAAATGTATGTATGTGTATTCCATATCCTTTTTTCTGTGTGTCTTCTTGACTAATGTGGATTTGAAGTATAGAGATTTGACAAAGATAACATTGTAAATCCAGAAATATGAATTATACTTTACTCCATGAATAATAAAGTTTCTGTGACAATGCTATCTCACTATTTGATGTTAGTGTTAACTTTATTGTAAATCCTTTTTTTGTTGTTTTGTTTTGTTTTTGTTTTCTGAGACAGGGTTTTTCTGTATACCCCCAGCTGTCCTAGGAACTTGCACTTATAGACCAGGTTGGTCTCAAACTCACAGAGATCCACCTGCCTCTGCCTCCCGACTGCTGGGATTAAAGGCATGTCCTACCACCACTTGGCCTTTTATTGTAAATCTTACAGGTTTATCTTGTATCTATAAATTAATGTGCTATTATTAGACTTTAGCATATTATTAGCATATAAATGCTAATGATTTCATCTATGCCTGGGTCTTTAATGTATAATGGTTATGCTTAGTGGCAGCAAACAAAAAGGGCTTCACTTAGACAAATATGATGTGCGTTTGCTTATACGTGGATCTTAGCTGTTAGGTATTTGACAAGCAGACTACAGTCTGTAGAACCACAGAGGTCAGACGTAGAATGAGGGACTGGGTGGTACAGCTGAATCTCCTTAAGAAGAGGAAGTAGGCAGGAGCGGGACAGTAGTAATAGGATCAAATGGGGGGAGGCAAAACAGGAGTGAGAGAGAAAACGGGGACAGCTAGAACTAAGGACCACTTGAGGCGTCCATCATATAGAAACTTCCTAAAATATATACTTAGATGAAGACAATAAAGTATGTGGTTAGTTAGGAGAAAGTTCCATGAGGTGCTGAGAAGATGATACGTTCTTTTGTGTTTGTGTGAAATGTTCTGTATATGTCTGTTAGGTCATTTGGTTTATGATGTCATCTAGCTACATTTCTCTGTTTTACACCAAAACTGCCCCCTTTCATAGGTCCATAATTTGATTGCTGTTGTCCACTGTAATTTCCAAAGTCATTATAGTTACCGCCACCATAGTTACCTCCACCAGAATTTCCTCCTTCATTGTAACCGTCATATCCTCCTCCACCACCACCACCATATCCACCACCTTGGTTTCCATAGCCTCCTCTACTGCTGTAACCAGGACCACCACCATAGTTGCCACCGTCACCTCCAAATCCATTATATCCACCATCACCACCTCCATAACTACCTCTGCTGCCACCACCTCCACCAACATAGCCTCCTCTTCCACCAAACTTTCCACCATGATCAAAATTACCTCCACCAACCTCCAAAGTTCTGCTCTCAAAATGGAGGGCATGATCCAAAGGAACCAAAGCAGTTGAGGAAACTGTTTATTGGTGGTCTGAGCTTTGAAACCACAGATGATAGCTTAAGAAAACGTTTTGAGAAATGGGGCACACTTAAAGACTGTGGTAATGAGAGATCCCCAAACAAAATGTTCCACGGGCTTTGGTTTTGTGACCTACTCTTGTGTTGAAGAGGTGGATGCTGCAGGAATCAAAGAGAGCCGTTTCTAGAAAGGATTCTGTAAAGCCTGGTGCCCATTTAACAGTGAAGAAAAACTTTGTTGGTGGTATTAAAGAGGACACAGAAGAGTATAACTTGAGAGGCTACTTTGTATGGCAAGATTGAAACCATAGAAGTTATGGAAGCCAGGCAGAGTAGGAAAAAGAGAGGATTTGCTTTTGTAACTTGTGATGATCATGACACCGTTGATAAAACTGTTGTTCAGAAAACCACACTGCTAATGGGCATGATTGTGAAGTGAAAAGGGCCCTTTCTAAACAAGAGAGGTGGTGGAGGTGGATCTTTTATGACCTTAGGTACGCTTGTGTTTGGTGCACAGGTGTTTAGAATTGCAGTGTCCTCTTCGTGGATTTTCCTTTGATGAGTATGTAGTATCCTTCCCCATTTCTTCTGATTAGTCTTGGTTTGAAGTCTATTTTGTCAAACAGTAGAATGGCTACACCAATTTGCTTTTTGAGTCCATTTGCTTGGAATATCATTTTCCTTTTACCCTGGATGATGATCTATCTTTGTTAAAGTGTGTTTCTTGAATGCAGCAGCAGGATCTTGTTTTTTAACCCAGTCTGTTAGTCTGTATCATTTTATTGGTGAGTTGAAAACATTGATGTTGATCCCGTTATATTCTGTCGTGGTGGGATTGTCTCCCCTCCCCTTTATCTGCTGGTCTGATAGCATTCCTCGTGTTTTCTTGGTGTGGTTAACCTCTTTAGGTTGAAGTATTCTGTCTAGTTCCTTCTGTAGAGCTGGATTTGTAAATAGACACTGCTTAAATTTGGTTTTACAGTTGAGTGCCTTTCTTCATCTGTTGTGACTGAAAGCTTAGCTGGGCATAGCACTCTAAGATGGGTAGTGTGTAGAGCATGTGTCCAGGTCCTTCTGACCTTTAGAATCTCCATTTAGAAATCAGATGTTATCCTAATAAGTCTGCCTTAATAATATGATTTGTTCTTTTTCCCTTGCAGCTTTTAATATTCTTTCTTCATTCTATACATTCTATATTTTGATTATTAAGTATTGTGGGATTTTTTTTTATCTAGTCTATTTGGTGTTCTATATGCTTCTTGTATCTTGACAGACACCATTTCATTTGGGTTAGGGAAATTTTCTTCTGTTATTTTGTGAAAAATTTTTTGTTTGTTTTTGTTTTTCGAGACAGGGTTTCTATGTAGCTTTGGAGCCTTCCTGGACTAGCTCTTGTAGACCAGGCTGGCCTCAAACTCACAGAGATCTGCCTGCCTCTGCCTCCCGAGTACTGGGATTAAAGGCATGCACCACCACCGCCCGGCTTGGAAAATTTTTTTTTCTGAGTTTTTGACCTGGGTTTCTTTCTGCCAAGTTTTTTGGGAGGGAGTTTGTTTGTTTGTTTTCAAGACAGAGTTTATCTCTGTAACAGCTGTTCTGCAACTAGCTCTGTATAGACCAGGCTGGCCTCAAACTCACAGAGATCACCTGCCTCTTCCTCTCGAGTGCTGGGATTAGAGTACACCACCACCTCCCGGCTCTTTCCTATATTTTTATTATTTGTAGATTTGGTTTTTTCATACTATTCCAGATTTCCTGGAGGCTTTGTGCCTGGATTTCTTTTTTAGATTTAATTTTTTTTTAACCAAGGCATCTATTTCTTCTTTTCCTCAATGCCCGAGATTCTCTAGTCCATCTCTTATATTCTGTTGGTGAAGCTTGCCTCAGAAGTTTGTTTTCAAGTTCCTACTGTAATGGTCTGTCTGGTCCCTTCGAGAGACAAGCCCCGCCAACTTCCCTGTCTGCTGAGGCAAGCAGATCTTCCTTCCACTTCCAGCCTTTCCTTTCCATCTCTCTTCCGAAGATGCAGCTTCTGACTTTCTCCCTTCTCCCCACTTCTTCCCTTTCCCCCTCCTCTCTTTCTATCTCTCTGCCTCTCTCTCTCTGCTCTTTTCCCTTCTTCCCTTTCCCTCTTTCCCTTTCCCCTCCATAACCCACTAAATAAATACCCATGTTCTCTGCATGGTGTGCCTAATAGGTCTCAGTCTCTTACCAGCCACTCAGCTCCCTGCCTAGCCCGGCTGCTTTTGTGGCCCTCTGTGGTCTCGTGCCCGCTGCCTACTGCCGCCACTTGGGACCTGTAGCATTTTATTTTTACCATAACACCTAGACTTTCATTTCTTGTTTTCCCTCAGCTTGGGTATTTTTAGGACTCCCTTTCTTATCTTGAGCTGTTTTCTCCATTTCATTCCACTGTGTTTTCATTAATGGATTTGTTCATTTCCTCTTTTTTTTTTTTTTGGTTTTTGGTTTTTCGAGACAGGGTTTCTCTGTAGCTTTGGTGCCTGTCCTGGAACTAGCTCTTGTAGACCAGGCTGGCCTCGAACTCCCAGAGATCCACCTGCCTCTGCCTCCCGAGTGCTGGGATTAAAGGCGTGCGCCACTACCGCCCGGCTGTTCATTTCCTCTTTAAGGATCTTGAAAATATTCATAATGGTATTTTGAAGTCTTTGTCTTGTGCTTAAGCTGGTTGCATTACTCAGGGCCTAGTGTGGTAGGGTTTCTGGGCTCTAGTAGAGGGAGACATTGTCTGGCTGTTGCTGTGTTTTTATCCTGGTATCTAGGCATCTGGGTTTGGTATGACTGTAACTCTAGGTGCTGATATCTGCACTCAACTTTGTTGGGCGTGTAGAATTCTTTCCTTGGTTTCTGTTGCCTTCTCTGGTTCTTAGGAGAGTGCAGTGGCTGTGGGTTGCCTGGTATGAAATGCTTTGGTCTACCAGGTGTGATGGCTGGGGTTCCAGGGTAGAACATGTTTCTGGGTATTTATTGGAAGTTGATACTAAGGAATGTGGATGGGCTAGTGGCAGGGGAGTTACTCCACAGGAGGAGAGCTGGGTATACCACCAGGGTCTGTGGAGACGCCTGGGAATGGAGGAGAGAGGGGCTATCTGCTGCAGAGCTAGGAATAAGATGAGGGGGCAGTTAGAATTGGAGGACAGAAGGAACTCCAGGGAGTGCCCCAGCCAGTGCTCCTAACCATTGAGCCATCACTCCAGCCCCAGAAAATTGCTATTTTTAAAGGTTTATTTTTATTATTTTCAAGTGTGTGTGTACATCTGCGTGTGAGTATGTACGCATGAGTGAGTGCACGTGTCTGTGGTGGCCAGAGGTGTTGAATCTCCCTGAAGTTGGAGTGCCTGGCATGAATATTGGTCCTCTGAAAGTTTAGTAAACACTCTTAACTGCTGAGCTAGCTCTTCAGCTTCCCCTAAAACTTATTTTAAAAACAAATTTTATATAAGATTCAGATGATAATGAATATAGGATCATAGAAAATAAGTCTAGTGGGCCATGTGTAGTGGCACGCACCTTTAGTCCCGGCACTCAGGAGGTAGATACATAAGGATCTCTGAGTTCGAGGCCTTCCTGATCTACATAGGGAGCTCCAGGACAGCCAAAACTACATAGATAAACCTTGTCTTAAAGAGGGAGGGAGGGAAGGAAGGAAGGAAAAGACTTAGCTTATTCCTCTTTAATAATCCCATTCCATCTTGCTGTCTGTCCTACCCAAACTTTATATGCATTCACAGTTTTAGATCTATACACAGGCTTCATTCTGTCTTGAGTCACTAGACCTCATGTGGATTATGTGTTGCTTTGTAATTTCTTTTTCTCTTGTAAATGCCATCTTGAGCACCCTAACTCATTTTATTGAGAGGGGAGCACATTCGTACCTCATATGTTAGGTGCAGCCGTGACAAGTGGCTAGCCTATAACAAGTAAAAAGCATGCAAAACCCACAAAAAGTCTCAAAAACTATGTATTGACATTATTTTAAGCATTATTTTAAGGACAGTCATAACTAGTTTGTGTCTTAGAGACAAATACTCATCAACCCTTATTTCTTTTCCTTCTTAGCCTCAATATATGACTTTCTTCTGAATTTCATGTTCAGTTACTGTGCTTACAACTGAACTTACTCTTCAGTGATGATCTTGTAAAGAATTATTATAAGATAGTTTATTAAGTTTTTATATTCAGTTTTGAAGGCAAGCTTGACCGTCTTGGTAAGTTTTCCTTGGTTTCTAATTAGGGACAAGGGGTAGGTGTGATATAAGTAGTTTCTCCAGATAGAAGCTACCGAAGACTCAAGTCTTTATTTATCAAGCAGCTGTTGTGGTTTAGTTAGAGCAAGCTTAATAAAGAAAGGCTTATGCATAGAGTATCTTAAGACTGCCGTTTGTACATGAGGGGAAATTGTGTGGTGACAGGATGGAGCTAATCTGGGCCCTTCAAACACCCTGAGGAAGAACATTGCCTTTGTTAGCTATGACACAAAAGCACTGACTACATTTTGTCCATAATTACATGTTTATGCAAAAGTTTTTGTTTTGTTTTGTTTGTTTTTGTTTCTCAAGACAGGGTTTCTCTATAGCTTTGAAGCCTGGTCTAGAACTTGCTCTGTAGACCAGGCTGGCCTTGAACTCGGAGATCTGCCTGTCTCTACTGGGATTAAGGATGTGTACTACCATCACCTAGTATTATGCAAAATTTTAAAGCTAGCTGTTAATGAAAAATTCAAAAGAGGGATATTGATGGCTTGAATATAAGAAAAATTTCTCGACTGTAGAGATGGCTCAGTGGTTAAAAGTACTTGACTGCTCTTCCAGAGGTCCAGAGTTTAATTCCCAGCAACCACATGGTGACTCACAACCATTTGCATTGGGATCAGTTCTTCTGGTGTATACACTAAGTACATGAATAAATAAATCTTAAAGAACTTTTTTTTTGCATTTTTTTTTTTTCTTTTTTTTAGTTTTAGTTTTAGTTATTTCGAGACAGGGTTTCTCTGTGGTTTTGGAGCCTGTCCTGGAACTAGCTCTTGTAGACCAGGCTGGTCTCGAACTCACAGAAATCCGCCTGCCTCTGCCTCCCGAGTGCGGGATTAAAGGCATGCGCCACCACCGCCCGGCTTTTTTTTTTTGCATTTTATAAAGTTGTATCAGCAATTTTGAAAAAAATTAAGGAGCTGGAAAGATGACTTAGCAATTAAAAGCACTGACTTTTACCAGAGTACTTAGGTTTAATTCCCAGCACCCACTGGCAGCACACAGCTGTCTGTATTTCCAAGATCTGACACCCTCACATACATTCATACACACACACACACAGATACATGCAGGCAAAACACCAATGCATTAGATAAATTAAATTAATTTTTTAAAAAAAGAAAAAATTAAAAGAGATAGTACAAAAGTCTCCAACAGAATGAGGCCACTGGTATGGCAGCATTCAGTTTAGCATTTATACATTGAGTAGAATCATAGATGACATTGAAGACAAGATGGTTTTTGGTTTGGATTTCGGTTACACTGTATGTATGGCATTTGTCTTATATCTGCCAAATTCTTCTGGTGCTACCCATTGTGAACAGATTCCTGTTTATATTTTAAACTGTGTTGTCGTGAGATGCTTGCTATTACAAGTTAATACTGCCTAGAATGAGCATCAATCTTAGTTGTCTCAGAGAACTTCATTCTTGATGAGATGAGAAAGTAGGTAATGATTCTTGTTTGTTTGTTTGTTTGTTTGTTTTGACAGGGTCTCGCTACGCATCCCTGCCAGGCAGGTTCTAAACTCAGAGATTCACTTGCCTCTGCTTCCAAAGTACTAGGATTTAAAGATGTGTGCCACAACACCTGGTATTGTTTAATCTTTAAATATACAGATGCAGTTATTAAACTGTTAGCATTTGTACTAAAAAGTACAAAAAAAGTGTAAATTTTCTACTTTTTTTAGATTTTCAGAGATTCTTCCAATATAAGGAACAGTATTGGGGCTGGAGAGATGGCTCAGTGACTAAGAGCATTTGGCTGTTCCTGCAGAGGTCCTAAGTTCAATTCCCAGCAACCACATGATGGCTCACACTGTCTGTTCAGGAGACTCAACACCCTCACATAGACATACATGCAGGCAAAACACCAATGCACATAAATAAATACTAAAAGGGGGACAGTGTTGGAGGATGGAAATTTCTTTTTCCTCTTTCTTCTCCTTCCCTCCTTCGTTCCATCCTTCTGTTCTTTCTTCCCTTTTGGAGACAGGGTCTTTCTATGTAGCCCTGGCTGGTGTTCAACTGCTTGAAGACTAGGCTGGCTTTGAACTCACAGAGGTCTGCTTCTCAGAGCCTCACTGACTCTGCTTCTGCTTCTTACTGCAGTGTGAGCCTGCACTAGCTGTGTGCATGTCCTGCCATTGGGATACATTTCCAGCCCACAAGTATTGCTTTTCTCCCTGAAGACTTATTTTTTTGTGTGTATATGTATATTTATGTAAATATATGTAATATAGGAACAGGTACCCACAGAGGCCAGAAGAGGGTGTCAGACCCCGTGGAACTCATGGGTCCTTTGGGAAAGCAGAAAGTGTTCTCATCTTCCCAGCCCCCATATTGCTTTTTAAAATATACCAGGCATTGTTTGAGGTTTTATAGTTTGTAACTCTGAGTAACTTATAACCTTGTGCTTGGTATTTAGTAATTGCTTGATAAGGTGTGTGTTTTGTTTTGCTTTGCTTTAAATGGACATTCAGGTGATCTGTAACAGGAACTGTCTTCTAGTAAATGAAGCGCTCAGTTTCATGATCTCGGTTAATTCGTATCAGTTCTGCTTATTTTGATAGATTATTTGTTTATAAGAAGGATGGGTAGGTGACTGTTTCACGGCATATGTCTCTGGTGATTTATGTAGAGAGATAGATGTAGACATACAGATTGGGGTCAGAAACACATATTTCATCACTGCTATAAGCCCACGACGCAAGATCCTGGATTAAGTTTGGATTATTGGATAGCCACAGTTTGCATGATGCTCATTAGTGCTTGCGTAGACAGAGGACATAATCTAAGGATTGCAGGAAGCTTAAAAGCAGTTACATTATTGATTTGCTACAGGTCTAAGAGGATTTAAGATTTTGCTTGTTAAGACTGGCCAAATATGAGATTTGCCATTGTGTCAAGTAAAAGAAAAACAGAAGCAATCCAGTCACCCAGTTTAGATAAAAGCCAGTTTTGCTTGTATCGGGACTGCAACATTTTCTGAAACTTGAGAGAAAACATTTGCCTAACACAGCTGTTAACTTCCTACAACTGACATGTTTTCCATCCCCTTTAAAGTAAGCCCTGCTGAAGCAGAATGTGTCACATGCATCATCCAGACTAAGAACATTTGCTGGGACTGCCGCTGTCATTTGCCAGGGTCCGGAATCTTCACATTCCAGGCAGAATGCCAGCTGTTCCAATTTAGTTACCCCGTTGACATTGGCTGTTCCCCTCTTCTTTGCTCCACCCTCAGCCTTCACTGGAAGAATGCCCGAGAGCTGGAGATTAAATGGAAGTGCTGTCACCAGACTTTCTGGGTGCAGCTGACACCATGGCTGTGCCCCAGGGCAGCTTGTGTTTGCTCTGAGCCCCCTGCCCTGCCTCCCCTTTCACCATGTTTCCTCTGGCAAGATTTTAAGTACAGCAATTCAAGAAGATTTCTCCTAAATCTCATTGATCTGAAGTGTGTTGCCTCTTGATTGCTGGAAAAGTATCTAAAATTTATTTCGATGTAATTTATAAACAAGTTTACTGAAAGTGATGAAAGGCGCATTGACATTTAGCAGCACTGATTGTTCGCTCTGCCCAATTGTGCAGTGTCTTTCAGAGGAAACTAGCGATCTGGTGAGTGTGCCATGCCAGTGGGGAGAATTGAATGTCCCTCATCTCCCTCTTTCCCTAGGGACATTAGTCATGAGTGCCGAGTGTGCGGGGTCACAGAAGTGGGTCTCTCTGCATATGCAAAGCACATTTCTGGCCAGTTGCACAAAGATAATGTTGATGCCCAGGAAAGAGAAGATGATGGAAAGGAAGAGGAAGAAGAAGATTATTTTGACAAGGAACTTGTTCAGTTAATAAAGGAAAGAAAAGAACAAAGTCGGTAAGTCATTTTGTTTGGGGTTTTTTTGAGATAGAATCTCACATAGACAGTTTTTCTGTTCTGGGGGGAACCTCTAGGACTTTGTGTAGCTAAGAAAGCTCCCCACTAACTGTGTTACATTCCCAGGCTCGTGATTTGAAATTTGAAAGTAAGCCTTTAAGAGGCAAAACTTAATCTTACCTTAAATACAAAGTTTTGTTTGAGTTTGCTGTTTGGAGACTGAAGGACTATGACCTGCTGTATTATCTGTCCTTAAACTCAGTTTTGTCCTTAGACAGCTGCTGATTAATAGAGCTACACACCTGAAAACTGTCGTCTTGAGTCGCTGTGTGTGGAGCGATTTTGTTAGTATCCAGTTTTCTGCTAGAAGGCTATGGCGTATAAGATAAGCATTGTTGAATTGACATTTCATCTATTATTCATTTATATTATTTTTCATTAAATATTTTTATGGCCTAAATAATATCTCTTAGGGGAAGGATTACCCCTTAAAATTAGCACAGTGCTTCTGCCAGATTTGAATTTTACCTTTGAAATTTTAATGACTACACAATGTCTGGTTCACTCTGGGTGTTTCTATAAATATTAATATTGTAAATTTGAGCACTGTAAGTTCCCTAATTTTACTTCCCAAATTTATACCTTTGTTTATGTATTTGTGTATTAGGCATTTATAGTCTTACTTAACTGATTTTATGGCCTTAAATTTTGTTTGTTTCTTTTTAAATGAGCAAGGCAGTCATGTAGCTATGGCTAGTCTCCAGCTTGTTCATAGCCAAAGATGATTCCACTTAGGTGCTGCAATTACAGGCGTGTGCTACCACACCGGACTTTGCCCTAAGCAACTCACTTAATGAGGCAGAGAACAATTAAAATCTTAACATTTGATGAGAAAATTTCAAACAAATTTTTAAAGATTTTTCTTGAATATTAAACCTACTCACCTTTTTTATGTTAGAGATTTAAATATAGGTAGAAAATATGTAGCTTTATACTATGTATTAATATTTTTTAAACATCCTTGAAGATTTTCTTAGTCTTGAAATGCCCATAGCAACCTTGAATTCTTACTTCTTCTGATGCCATTCTCATAGCTACAGTACAGCTGTAGTCTGTGCTTCTGTTTCAGGAAGGTTAGAGCATTAATTCTTTTGGGGGATGTGGGTTTGTTTTTTCCGAAACGGTTGTCCTGGAACTCAGTCTGGAGAACAGGCTAGCCTTGAACTCACAGGGATTCACCTGCCTCGCCCTCCCAAGTGCTGAGATTAAAGGTGTGCACCACCACTGCTGGGCTATAGGGCACTAATTTCTAACAGTTAACAACAAAACTACTATTAAAGCTTTGCTATTTAAATGATTAAACATCAGAGGCTAAGATTAGACACTGATATCACAGTTACTGTTCTTTGAGTCTTGTATGTCCCTGCGGTGACATAGTTCTTTCTGTAAGATCATGCACTTCTTTTCTGTGTTGATTGATTGGATCCGGGTCTCTTTATGTAGTCCAACTCACCTTCTTTGCCCTGACCTAAGTGCTAAGATTATAGGCTAGTGTTGCCTCCAGCCTAGGTGAATTTCTTAACTTTATCTTGTAAAAAAGGAACTGATTTGTATCCAGCATACTACAAGCATTAAAGGCCAGTCAAGATAGCCAGGCCCTGGCGGTGCTTTTATCAGAGCGCTGTGGGCAGAGGCAGGCATATCTCTGAGTTCCAGGGCTACATAGAGAAACCCTTTCTCAAAAATAAAAGAGCTGTGAAGATGGTTCTATGGGGAGAGGAACTTGCAGTCGAGCCTGACAACCTACATTCAATCCCCAAAACCCCCATGAAGGAAAGAACTGACTCCCATGAATTGTTCTCTGATCTACACACATGCTCAGTGCCGTGCCCACACACACAATCAATGTTTTTTTTTTTTTTTTTAAAAAAAGCCATTTAATGTCAGTTTTTAAAATGTAAGAATGTTTTTTGTTCATTGGAGCAGACTCTTACTATGTAGCCTTAGTAGCCTGGAGTTTACTGCATAGACCAGGCTGACCTCAGACTCACAGAGAGCCATCTACTTCTGCATGCCAGTGCTTTCTTTCTTTTTTTTTTTTTAATATTTATTTATTATGTATACAATATTCTGTCTGTGTGTTTGTCTGAAGGCCAGAAGAGGGCGCCAGACCTCTTTACAGATGGTTGTGAGCCACCATGTAGTTGCTGGGAATTGAACTCAGGACCTTTGGAAGAGCAGGCAATGCTCTTAACCTCTGAGCCATCTTTCCAGCTCCCTCCCCCCCCCAGTGCTTTCTTTAGAGGTGTGTGCACCATGCCCAGTCTAAGATTGTACTATTTTATGTAGTATAGGTGTATGTATATCTAGGCACCTCTTGCATGACTGGTGCCCATGGAGGCCAGAAGTGAGTGTCAGATCCCCTGGCACTGGAGTTACAGATGTTGCTAATAAGCTGCCTTGCAGGTGCTGGGGATTGAACCCCAAAGAGCCAGTTCTCTTAACTGCCGAGCCATCTCTCCAGCCCTCTGTCAAGTTTAGAGAAAGAAACTCAACTACGAAAACTGTTGACATTTTTATTAGATCAAGGCCTAAGTGGTTAGTATAAAACCTCTTAGGTTCAGAGTCAGGATTCAGGGTTTGCTCTACCTTCTGTGTTTGTGTGATTCCGCCTCTCCATTTAAAGTAGTAAATGTATGTCTCTGGGTTATCAGAGTTCATGAGGAGATCCAGATGAAGTACTTAGTGTTAATGAATTAATCTGTATAACTTTAGCTCACTTTATTCCCTGGTGTTTTGAGCACCTAGTGTGCTGGGATGTTAGACACACCATGAGTTAGTCTGTAGAGAGGAATGGTTTTACTTACTGCTGTGATATTAAACGCCCTCCTTTTTTGTGGACTCCTTATCTAACATGAATAGCTTGATCAGCTGCAGGCTCGTAAAGTGCCTCTAGCTCCTAAGTTCTTTGTAGCTCCTGTGGGAACTCTTACTTGGCCTGTGCCGTTTACTCCTGTTTATGACCTAATTCACTGTTTCAGCTTGGTTCTAAGCCTATTCCAAACAGAAAAACTGTTCTTATTTGGAAAAGAGCCTCACAATGTAAAAATGCTAAGATAATAGGAACAAAATTTTAGAACATTAACCACCCACCACAGAAAACCCAATAGAAGCCAGAGAGGGAAGACAGTATAAATGTATCCAATTTTTAATATTTCTAGAATGAAGGGGAAGATAGTCTGTTAGGTTACAGGTGTAAAAGCAGGCCCATTCTGTAATTGAAGAAGAGGAAAGGAGTAGGAGTGTTTGGGTGGGTTATGCCTTTTAAAAAAAGAATTTATAAGAATTTCATTAAATCCATTCTGACAAACTGTTTTTCTTTCAGACAAAATGAGCCTTCCAGTAACAGCCAAGAAAGAAACTCAGATGACAGGCAACCCCAGTGGAGACGAGAAGACCGAGCCCCTTACCAAGACAGAGAGAGCTATGGCCAGCCAGCGAGGCATCACCGTGGACCTGCGCAGCGGGACTGGAAATGGGAAAAGGACAGCTTTAATAACACCAGGAAAAGCAGCTTTCCGCATTTGAGGAATAGCAGTGGGCCAAGAGGAGGTTCTGGGTGGCATAAAGGTGCTGCAAGGGGCTCATCAGCCTGGTTCCATAATCACAACAACTCTGGAGGTTGGCATTCAAACAATGGGGTGGTGGATTGGAACTATAATGGTACAGGAAGGAATTCCAGTTGGCATTCTGAAGGAACAGGTGGCTTTTCCAGCTGGCACATGAATAACAGTAATGGAAACTGGAAATCCAGTGTGCGTGGTACAAATAGTTGGAATTACAATGGCACTGGAGACAAATTTCAACAAGGCAGAAACAGAAATTCTAACTATCAAATGGAAGACATGACCAAGATGTGGAACAAAAAACCTAATAAGCCAAGTAAGTACAATCAAGAGAGATACAAATGGCAGTGGCAGGACAGTGACAAAGCTGGCAAGTACAGAGGTCCTGCCGAGGGGTTTGCCAGTGACAAGTTTCCTTCGGAAGGCTTACTCGAGTTCAATTTTGAGCAGCGGGAAAGTCAGACCACTAAACAGACAGAAACAACAACCTCAAAAATTAATGGAAAGAACGGCAACACAGCAAGGGAGAAGTTCCGCCGCTGGGCACCTTACCCTTCCCAGAAGACTCCAGATTTACAGTCGGCCCTCAGAGAAGCCACTGGCAACAAGTCAGAAGTGGTGGATAAACCTCTCTTTAATTTTAGCTTAATAACTGCAGGAATGCAAGAACCCGTTGATAAAACGATGCTAAAAACACAAAAGGGAGTGCGTCCTGGATCTCCCAGTCACAAAGCCGGTCCTGATGGCACTGCTTTCTGTGAGGCGGCGAGAGCTTGCCCTATTACTGAACAGTCTGAACCACATCGGAAGTCAAATAAGAGTCCATTGTTGAAATCCCCTCTCCTTTCACTTCCAACTCCTAAAACAGGCCCTCATAAACATAGTTTAAAGAACCGCTCAAAAAACAATGAAACAAAGTCCTTTTCTCCTGGAGATCATTCATATCTCTTGAACAAATCCACTGTGGAAGGTAGCCATGGTTCTTCCTACTCACCCAAGTCACATGACTTATGCCCTCGTGTTTTAAAGGGGAGTAAAACTGTGTCAGGCTCTGAAAAGGAACCTGACCAGAAGTTAAATGACACATCACAGAAAGCTCAAGAGGCACTCCAGTGTTCCAAAACACCGCGGAAGCCAGTCCTTAGCACGCCCAAAAGGCCTGAGAACCGTGTAAAAGAAAGTAGGAGCGTAGAAGAGTCAGCAGAAGACTCTGTAAACGTTGAGTGTCAGGCGCGCTCGGCTGAAATTGATGGTACCACATCTGATCCAGAAAAGCACAGCGTAAAAAGTGGAGCAGTGGATCTGGCAGCTGCAGAGGCCGCATCCTGTAGCGCTCACACTGCGGGTGAGGAGCAAGGGAGCCAGGTCCTGGGCACATCTGGGAACCTTTCCACCTCCCCACACGATCCCACAGTTCACCAGGAAGAGGCCGACTTAGAGGTAGCGGCAACAGCCAGTTCACACTCCAGCTTACTGCTAGACTTGAAGACCTCTCTAGAAGATACACACGATAACAACCTTGTTAAATCTGATGGACCTTTTGAAACAGAGAGCTTTGAGGGCACTAGCTTGGACACAGAGCTTCAAAAAAGTGATATCAGTAATCAGCCCCCAGGCACACTCCTGCCAGATCTAAGTAAACTTGGTTTTCCTGCCTCGCTCCAGAGAGATCTAACCCGACACATTAGTTTGAAGAGCAAAACTGGAACACATCTTCCAGAGCCAAACCTCAATAGTGCTCGACGGATTCGGAATATTAGCGGCCACCGAAAGAATGAAACAGAAAAGGAGTCTGGGCTTAAGCCAACCCTACGACAGATTCTAAATGCCTCAAGGAGAAATGTCAACTGGGAACAGGTCATTCAACAAGTAACCAAGAAAAAGCAAGAGCTGGGCAAAGGTTTACCCAGGTGTGTGCCTCCTTCAGTATCTGTCCTTGCTTTCTTTTGAAGGGTACCGCCTTTTAGCCTTGATTAAAAGAGAGTTTATGTTCTACTTAATTAAATGTATGTCAAAAATATCAATTGTAGATGTCTTCTTTAATTCAGTATCAAACCATGACTGCCCCTGTCTGGCACATGTGACAGTCTTTCCTGACAGTGCAGTAAAGATGGGGCACACCTGAGAAACTCACTATGGACCTAGGAAAACGCCATCAGAAATCTGTCACTTTGGCTTAAATGGACTAGAGTGTGGTATCTCCCTCTGAACCTTAATGTTTAGAACCAATGGTAAAATTTTCCCTGTAACTGCTCTTGCCGTCTGTCACTCCACTCAGGGGTACCTCGCTCCATGTCCTCTGGAGATTGCAGTAAGGGTCAGAGTGCTTTTTCCTAAGCTCTCGTCACGTTTTGAGGTGCTGCTCTGAATGGTCAAGGAGTGTTCAACATACGTTTGCTTACTTGAAAAACCATAATTTTGCAGCAGTATAAGTGTGACCCTCCAGGCTCAGGGTCTTTACTGTTCTTGCTGATTTCTTTAATTTTTCTTTCTTAGGCCTTTGAATAGTGCATGGTGTGGTAAAGTATAGAGAGGCATACTTAGTGGTTGTGAATGCTTGGTAAACTGGTTTCTTTGTTTTTAAAATGCTTATTATGGAAAAAGAGCTCTATTTGAGGGGGGAAGGACAACCCAGCTGTTACTAACTTGTGTGCACTCTGTAACTGTGTACCGTTCCGTTTTAGTGCCTGTGGCGTTGCAGTGTTTGTTTCCTCTCTGAATCCCTTGCAGGAACTGACCTCTAACCTACCACATTAAATGGTGCTCCTGTGCTCCTCCCCAGCCGCGTCTGATTTGTTCTTTTTCTTTTTTTTTTTTTTTTTTCTTTTTCCTTTTTAAAGGTTTGGCATAGAAATGGTACCTTTGGTTCAAAATGAACAGGAAGTCTTGGATTTAGATGAAGAGCCTGATCTGTCCAGACTTGAAGGATTCCATTGGGAAGGTATTTCCATTTCCGCATCCTCCGGCTTGGCAAGAAAACGAAGCCTTTCTGAAAGCAGCGTGATCGTGGACAGGGCTCCTGGATATAGCTTCTTTAGTGAGGAAGGTACCGGCAAAGAAAATGAACCCCAGCAGATTGCTTCACCTAGTAACACATTAAGTGCTGCCCCGAGTCAAAAGGCAACCATGTATCTTGATCAGGAAGTGGCACCTCTGACTCCGTCTGTCAGAACAGGTGAAAGGGTTGGGAACATTCCTACCCAAAGGCGACATAGTGCACAGTTACCATCTGATCCCATAATGCCTTTCGTGCATTCGGCCAGAGAGCTGCACAGCCAGGAGAGGTCTACACCATCATTGGAGCACCGTGCCCAGGAGAGCAGTGGAGAAGGAAACTCACTGTCATCAAATGCATCTTCAGTTCATGCGATCTCCAGCCTAGCAGATGCAGCCACTGACAGTAGCTGTACCTCTGGTGCTGAGCAGAACGATGGGCACAGTGTTAGAAAGAAGAGAAGAGCCACCGGGGTGAGTATGAGTCCCCGTGCTTTTGTAAGGTGTCTTGTATGAAGACCTTGAGTATTGATAAGAAAGGTTCAACTGAGTTTTATTGGGTTATCTGGATGTAGTTTCCTTTGCTCTGAAGTAGAATATAAGACTCTTGACCTTCATCCTTCTGGCTCCTCTCCTGAGTAGCTCCACTCAGCTAGATATAATGTGATACGAATGTACAGTACCTGGAAAATCTGACGTCATCTCCAAAGCAGTGGTTCACCTGCCTCAGGAGAGGTCACATCTCCAGGCGAAACTCACTCTGCTTTTATAGAGGCGTGTGCGAATGTGGAAGGCTTACCGCTGAAGAGATTGGATAGTGGTAGAGTGCGTATACATAGACATTGTGTAGTGACTGCTGAGTCCTTTTGATTGTCTTTTGTCCATAGTACCCCACCTGATCCTGTAAGACACTTTGCCTTCATTTAACCAACTTGTACTCCTCTGGCTCTGTGATGATGGTGGTGGTGGTGGTGATATCCCTGTTCCAAGGTCCCTCTCTGGAAAAACAAAACAAAACAAAAAAGCTGTTGGTGGTCATACTGTCTGTAATCTGGCACCCCCTCCCTTTGAAACTGAAGTGATTAACAGATTTAGACCTACTTCAAGCCCTGAGTCTGCTTCTCTAAGCCAGAGAAGATACTTTTAGTGATTTTAAATATTCTTGAAGCTTGAGATGTACCCTTTTGAAAAGCCATTATCTTGAGGTTTGCCTACTAGGTAGTTTAGCTTCTTGTTGGAAACTATGGAAATTTAGAGTGGAACCTATGCTGTGACAAAATCAATTAATTAAAATGTCCTTGGCTCTGCCTGTCTCATCTGCATGTCATTTTACCTACATGGAAGGCTGGGCACATGGGCTGTACTAATCTAGACCAGAACCTTAGGCTTTGTATTAGAAACCTTAAGTCAACTAATGGTTGAGTTGTGCACAAGGCCTGTGTTGTTCTCTCAGAGATGATAGCAGTAGCAAAAGGTATCATATGGCTATCTTAAAACTCATTCTTTTTTACCGGGCGGTGGTGGCGCACGTCTTTAATCCCAGCACTCGGGAGGCAGAGGCAGGCAGATCTCTGTGAGTTCGAGACCAGCCTGGTCTACAAGAGCTAGTTCCGGGATGGGCACCAAAGCTACAGAGAAACCCTGTCTCAAAAAACCAAAAAAAAAAAAAAAAAACATTCTTTTTGTCCCTCTCTTGCAGAATTTCCCTTATTTATATATTGAATCAATATTCAATTTTCTTTCTCTTCAGGATGGATCTTCCCCTGAACTACCAAGTCTTGAGAGAAAAAATAAAAGGAGGAAAATTAAAGGAAAGAAAGGTACGGCTATAGAATTCTATAGCAGAACATGATTGTTTTAATTATTTTGTTTGTTTGGAGTCTTTTTTTGTTGTTGTTGTTGTTGTTGTTTTAAGACAGGGTTTCTCTGTGTTAACAACTCTGGCTGTCCTGCAACTTACAGAGATCCACTTGCCTCTGCCCCCCTAGTGCTAGGGTTAAAGGTGTGTGCCACCACTGCCTGGCCTATTGTTTTTATTTTTGCAATGCTAGGGGTTGAACCCAGGGCTTCATACACGCTAGGCAGGCGCTCTACCTGTATCTCTGAGCACAAGAAGTTTCCGATAGCACTTTAGCTTTTTTATAATTTGACATGTCAGTTTCCAGTCATCAAACACTGAACATCTGCTTCAGAGTATTTACTGTTTGTTTTGAGGTAGTATTGCTATATAGTCAAGACTGGCCTTTGAGATAGGTATTGTTATGTAGTCAAGACTGGCTTTAGACTTAGAGAGATCCTCTTGTCTCAGCCTTCCATGTGCTAGAATTACAAGCTTAGAGCATCATACCACAAGGCTTGCTGTAAGTGTACTTTTTTTTGTTTTGTTTTTATTGAGAAAGGAACTGAATTGTGACTCAGTGGTAAAGTACTTACTTGCCTAGAAGGCATGAGGTCCCTGGTTCAGTCCTCAGCACTGGGTATCACCTGTCTATAGACCCAGGATGGCCTGGGCTACAATCCTGCTTTAGCCTCTGGAAAGCTAGATTGCAAACTTGTGCCACTATACCTGACTCGTACATGGTTTTTCTTATATTGTGGTCTTCCTTAAAAGCAGAGAAAAGAGCATGGTAGTAGTGGCACACACCTTTAATCCCAGCACTTTGGAGGCAGAGGCAGGCAGATCTTAGTGAGTTTGAGGACAGCCAGGACTGTTAAAAAGAAACCCCTGTCTCGAAAAACCAAAAAAAAAAAAAAAGTGAAGTATGATTTCTTGCAACGTTAGTTGCTGCTGCTGAAGAAAACATGATGCCATATAGAACTGAAAGCTAAGTTATATCCTAGGCATATATGTATAGGCAGGAACTTTCACTGATTCTAATTTCACCAATTAGAATGAGAAGGAACAGGTAATTTAATTAAATTGGTGTCCCTCTCACTTTTTTTTTGTTGTCCTGTGACTCAGACTAGCCTTGAACTCAGAGTAGCTCTGCCTCCAAGTCCCAAGTGCTGGGATTGCAGCTGGGAGCCAGCTCACCTGGCTTCACCTTTATATTTTTGAGGTTTCATGTTTGCTTTTCTGATGTGAATTAAGGAGTTTGTAGCAGAAAGAACGGTCTCTGATTTGGGTCCATTTAGGTTTCTATTCAGCATCATCATTGGGGGAGCTTTAGTAAAGAGAACTGCAACACAGTCACGGAACAAAAAGTGCTCCTCAACACACTGGGGAGGTGGAGGCAGGAGGACCAGTAAGTAGCTGGAGGTTATCAAATGCATGGAAAGTTCAAGGCCAGACTCTGCTATGTAATGAGACCCCAACAATAGCAACAACAAAAACCATAAATAGGCCAGTTGTGATTGATGCCCTTAATCCCATCTCTCCACAGAGACAGAGGCAAGTGGGCCTGAAAGTTCCAGGTCAGCCAGGACCAGGTAGCCCCTGTCTCAAAAAACCAGCAAGAGTCTGGTTAAAGGGAACTGTTTGAATCTGAGAAACAGATGAGAACATGGTTTCAAAAGCACGTTCTGTAGTCTGAGACTTGGTCTCGCCCAAAGCCCTAAGTGAGGAGCTCAACGGACAGCAGAAGAAAGGGAAACACGACCAGAGCCCTCTGTTCTAGGGCTGAGATCTCAAACACAGTGAGCGGGGGTAGGAAACTGAAAGTCCCCTTCTGGTTCTTGTTTTATGAGATCCATGAGTCTTGTTTACCTGTCGGGGGAAAAGGTGTGTTTGTGCTGAGCACGTGTGTTTCTACCTTTGAAGGAACTATTATTAAACCGGCCCTTTTGTTTTGTTTTGACAGAACGTTCTCAGGTTGACCAGCTACTGAATATCTCCTTAAGAGAGGAAGAACTGAACAAGTCGCTGCAGTGCATGGATAACAACCTCCTGCAGGCGCGGGCTGCTCTGCAGACAGCTTATGTGGAAGTTCAGAGGTTGCTCATGCTCAAGCAGCAGGTAACAGCTGGAGAATACTGGGAACGCTGGCAAGCTTGGTGTTGGATTCGAGAATGCTTAGCAAAGTATTTTACTTTCAGATAACTATGGAGATGAACGCACTGAGGACTCACAGAATACAGATTCTACAAGGATTACAAGGTATTGTGAGAAGCCATGGGAGTGTCACACAGTTTCCTGCATGTCTCCAGGGTTTCACCCAGAGGCCTGTGCGTCTCAAAAGTGTTTTAACAACTGGGCTGAGTGGCCAGGCCTGTAGTCTCCTGCTCAGGAGGATCATGAGATCGAGATTTATCTGGGTTAGAGAGTGAATTCAAGACCCGCCTACATCTCAAAATGAGAGAGTAAAAAGAATTAGTGATATAGCTTAGCTGTTGAGTGCTTGCTTGATATTGGCAAGGCCATAGGTTCAGTTAATAGTGTGGGACTGCAGTAATGGAAGGAGGAAAAGAAGCAGTGGAGACTTTTGGTTAGGAATCAGAAGCACTGAATTCAAATCTTGGCTTCCATTAGTAACTATATGACTTGGATAAGCTTTTAATATTTGGTTTTTTTTTTCTCTGCCCTTGTTGGTTGTCTACATTTTGTTTGGACAACTTAAAGGGAGGATGCTATCACATTATTAATTTAATTTCTTATTTGTTTCTATTTTTTATTGTTTGTTTGTTTTTAATGCAGGGTCTTTCAGTGTAGCCCTGGCAGTTCAGGGAATTATGCTCTGTAAACCACACTGGCCTAGAACTCACAGAGATCTGCCTCCTGTGTGCTGGGATTAAAGGCATGAGCCACCCACCATGTCTGGCTAATTTTTATTTATGAGACAGGATCTCATGTAGCTCATGTTCCCTTAAACTTGGTAGGTAGCTAATGATGCTGCTGAACTCTTCATTCTCTGTCTCCATCTTCCAAGTGCTGTGATTACAGGCACGTAATACCGTGACCAACTTAAAATTATTTCGTAACCTTTAATATACATATCGGGTGCCAGGTATGCCGACATGTGCCTTTAATTCCAGCCTTGGGACCCTGAGACAAGTGAATCTCTGTAAGTTCAAGACCAGTTTGGTTCCAGAGCAGCTAGCATTACATAGTGTGACCTTGTTTCTTACAATACAAAGTAAATAAAAAACTGACTTTCCAAGTGACATTCTTGCATTTGTGTGTGTTGTCTGTGTTTCCTGTTGTAGAAACGTATGAGCCCTCTGAGCACGCAGACCAGGCTCCCCACAGCTTCACAGCACGAGAACAAAGGAACAGTCAATCTCAAACCTCTGTTGAGACCCCACTGCTGCCTACTCCCTTTTTCCCAGGGTTTCTGGAGCCGCCTCCTTCCCATGTGTCTCTACCATCCACTGGAACCCCTCTCCAAATAACCACGTCTGCTTTCCAAGTCCATGGTACTGTCCCTGACTCATCAGTTCAGATTAAACAAGAGCCCATGTCTCCTGAACAAGAGGGGAGTATGAATGCTGTGCCCCAAGGCCCTGCTTCCAGTGTGTCCAAGGAACTACTGCAGACTAATAGTGAGTAAGCCTTTCTGTAGTTCAGGGCGATCCTGAAGACAACTATACATCACTGTATAAAGCCTGCTAGAACAAAGTCACACACAGGTGGATCTCTGAGTTAGAAAGCAGCCTAATCTAGGTCTCAAAGTAGTTATTATAGTTAGTTTTTTTATTGACATAATTTATATAGGAGGATCGTTTTCAAATACTTGAGAATGTGGTCGAGGAGATGGCTCAGTGGGTAAAGGTGCTTGTCGCCAAGCCTGATGACCTGAGGAAGAGAACCTGGACCCCCACATGCACAGCTGTGCTGAACACACAGATATAAAATAAATGTAAATTCTTAAGAAACTAATAAAATGTTTCAGAGAATGTAATTTAAGTTTCATTGTTCCCTGATTTTCTCAGAGCTTAATGAATTGACATCACACTGACATTTCCACAAGGTTTCATTTGTGGTTTGATGCTCGGGTTAAGATTGGTCACCCTGTTTGTGTGCTAAGGTGTGTACTCTGAATTTCTGAGCACTTAACTGTCTAATTTCTGAGCACTTAACTGTCTTTATTACCTCAGATGTAAGCCAGGATTGATTAAAAACCTGAGAGGCGAGTGGTAGTATTGGCCATAGGGCTCTGATGTTCACAGGTATTAACAGGAACTCATGTGGGCTGAGAAGGAGCCAGAACTTAACACTTGCCGAGTTAACATTTGAGAATAACTTATTAGCTGTTTTCGTTACTTCAAATCCTATCATATTAAACACTCAGTCAGAGAACAGACAGTCCAAATGAAATGGCTCAGCAGACATAAGCTAGCCAAGGCAAGCCTGCCAACTCAAGTCTGATCCCTGGAACCCACGTAAAAAGCTGCGTGCGGTGGCACATATCTAATCCCAGCACTCCTTGGTGTGGGAGGTCAAGATGTGAATGACTTGGAAGCTTGCAGGCCAGCTAGCCTCGAGTATGAAGCACAGCAGCAGAAAACAGGCGAGTCTGCCTCAGTACGGTAGAAGGCAAGAACTGACACTCAATATTGTCCTCTGACCTGCACACTTACGCCATGGTATGTACACACACTTGCGCTCACCCTGCCAAAAGTCAAAGAGGCATTGTGTGATTCCTTAAGCTAAAACAGTTTGAGAAATTACCTCAGCTTCTGCTACTGGTGCCCTGTTGCAGTATTTATGCAGATGCTAGTATTGAATGTCTGTGATCTGTCATATTGAATTTTAAGTTACTTTTATGGGATTAGTATTTAGGTTTTTAAAACTGTAACGCATTAGAGTTGGTGAGGTGACTCAAGCCTGAAGAAAGCCTGGGTTCGATCCCCAGTCCGATACTGTAAAAAGAGAGAAGTGACTTCTGCAAATTGTCCTCTGACCTTCACACATGCCCACATACACAAATAAAATTAGCAAAAAGAAATACAATTTATGCAGTGAATTATACTGACTTTTGAATAGATTATCTAATAAAAATTAACTGGATATATTTTGTTATGTATTTCCTATCTTTTAAGGGGGTAGGCTGCTGGAGATTGCATTTTAGGCAAAGTCAGTACTGCCGCAGAACTACAAACATCCTGAGCTGTATTTCAGTCTGTCTTAAACCATAAGTGTCTGTTTGTTTACATGCTGACTGTATAATAGAGAAATCATAGTTTACCATAATCTGACCTTAGTCTGTGGGAGCTAAGGAGGAGGTTCTGTGGATGAAATAATTTACTCTTATAAACGCTGAGGATCCACGTTGTAATCCCGCACGCTTACCGTAAAATGGGACTGAGATAGAATCACGAAGTTCATGCATCGACCAGCCTCAAGTACACGGTGCATTGACAGAAGCAGTAAGAGATTCTCTGCCTCCATGCAAGGTAGAAAGTAAGAATGGCTCCCAAAAGCTGTCCTCTGACCTCCACACAAGTTCCTGGGCGTGTGTACACTGGAACTTATTCCTTGTATGCATGCATGCATACACACAAAGCAAAGCCTGTATACCATTAAATATGTGAACATTCATAGTAGAAGAAAAATCAGTAGGCACAGTCCCTGGCTGCAGAAGCTGATTTTCTGTTTGATTTCCTGATTCAGGAGTGGTCAGTGACAGCTTCCCAGTTTACCCAGCCACCCCTGCAGCATTAACTTCAGAGTCAACAGAAAGCTCCCTGGAGGCTAACCGAGATAAGAATTCTCCTGTGGGTCAAGTAAATTCCAGAAGCAGAGAAAACTCCCTCTCCTCCCAGTCTCCTGAGCGTCCTGGCATAAACAAAGGTGAAGAGTCTGCCAAAGGCAGCAGTGGATCTGAAGCCTGTAGCAGTTCTTTTCTGAGGCTGTCTTTCACTCCCGAAACCCCTGTGGAGAAGGAGACTCACTCTCCAGCTGAGCAGCAGGCTGAATCCACACTGGCATCAGCAGAAGCTAGAGGGAGCAAGAAGAAGAAGAAACTCCGGAAGAAGAAGACGCTAAGGGCCACCCATGTTCCCGAGAACAGTGACACTGAACAGGATGTGTTCACTGCTAAGCCTGCAAGAAAGACAAAGGCTGGAAAGGTAGCTAAAGGGGGGAAAGTAACCACCTCCACCTGGGAAGACAGCAGAACTGGGCGGGAGCAAGAACCTCTCAGAGCGGAGCCCGACAGTGAGTCCTCCCTGGAAGTCCTGGAAGTCCCTAATCCTCAGTTAGAGGTAGTTGCCATCGATTCTTCTGAATCTGGAGAAGAGAAACCAGACAGCCCATCAAAAAAAGACAGCTGGAGCTCTGCAGAGCAAAACCCAGTAGAAGCTTCTCGTTGTGGTTGTGATGAAGTTAGCTCTACCAGTGAGCTTGGCTCCCGCTACAAGGATGGCGTTCCTGTCAGGTGAGGCTTAAGTTCTCATACCCAGGTTCCTGGGAAACGGCCCAGAATCAAGTATGGCAAGGGCTAAGGAAAACCCATAATTCATTGCATTTTCCATCAGATCCAATCAGGAGCAAGCATACATCCTGAAGAACCTCTAGCCCACACGTGATCAAGCACGGCCAGTGCACACGGCTCAAATATACTTGTTTAGGGGAATGAAAAACACGTGGCTTGTTTTCTCCCAGAAACAATGGCCTCCAGCATTTCCGGAACCATCTGTCCTTGGGCAAGGGGCTCACAGATTAGAGGCATTTTTGTTTCACAGATCTGTAGGGCATAGTAATTAAAACCTAAAATGTACCTTTGGCTCTCACAACTGCTCTTTCACTTACTCTTTTTTGTTGTTGTTGTTTTAAAGCCAGGGTTTCTCTGTATAACCCTAGTTGTTTGTTCTAGAACTTGCTCTGTAGACCAGGCTGGCGGCCTTAAACTCAGAGATCCACCTGCCTCTGGCTCCCAGGTGCTAGAATTAAAGGCATTTGCCACCACCACCCAGCTTCATTTTCTCTTCTAAGTAGAATTTTAGAATTTATAAATCAAAAATTTTGTGAAAAGAGTTATGAACGGGAAAATCAAATCTTGGGAGTTGGGTTTTTTTTGGAGGGGGGTTGACTGTTGTAAATTTCAAAGAAATTTCAGGTGGAAAAATTGAGTTAGAAAATTTTTAGTTTTACCGTCTGTTCTGGTCTCCAGATGCCAAGAAATTGTTGCTTTTATTTTTTTCAGTGTGGCAGAAACTCAGACAGTGATCTCCTCCATAAAAGCATCCAAGAACTCTTCAGGTAATTGTTCTGTTTGTTTAAAAGTAGCTGCGGGGAAAGGGTTCTTAGAGTTTAGAAGTCTAGTCAGTTAAACCTATTTACAAGTGTTCACAGAGCAGGAGATGAAGTGAGAGGTTACAGCGCCAAGTCTGTAGGTCCTGGACTTTGCAAGCTCACGCGCACATCTGTCGTAGCTGGTTCCCTTTTCTGACCTCATTGGTTTTAAAGTTGTCCTTGTTTTTGGTGGAGTCTTCCCAATGAAGAACTTTGAAAATTGTGACGTTCTTCTTGGGGAGCTAGGACTTAGGAGAATCTTTCGGTGATTTTGTTCAAATCCTCTAGATGGTTGTGATGACTTTGACTTAGTATCTTTTCAGACTGTAGCATACATGTGTCTGAAACCTGTTTCTGATTTCTAGAAATATCTTCAGAGCCAGGAGATGATGATGAGCCAACAGAAGGGAGCTTTGAAGGACACCAAGCTGCAGTGAATGCAATTCAGATATTTGGAAACTTGCTGTACACCTGCTCGGCAGACGCAAGTGTCCGAGTCTATAATTTGGTGGTAAGAATGATGTTTGGAGAACCTCTGGTTGCAGCCTTTAGAACTCACTCGTGTTGTTCCTAGCATCAGTGGAGGGAACAAGCATACTGACTTCCCGGGGGGTGTAGGCTGTCCTAAAGGCAGTGGATCATGCAGTCCACGGGGACAGCTCTGCCTTCTCTAATCACGTTTCCTAAAATGTAGTTCTGAGAGGTGCCTACCTCTCAGGTATCTTCCTCTCTCCATTAGAAAAAACTCTCCTGTGCAAGCAGTTATGTGAACTAGGGGCGTGAGAAGTATTGGAAGTGACCCCAGGAAGAAAGCAGTAAGAGTGTGTGCTCTACAAAAGCAGAGCTGGGTGTGGTAGCATATGCCTGTAATTCCATCACTTGGAAAATAGAGACAGGAGGATGGGGAGTTTAAAGCTACCCTCTGGTACAAAGACTTGAAGTGTTTTAAGCTGCATGAGTCTGTGTCTTAAAAAACCTAAATCTAGGAAATCAGGTCTAGAGTTCAAGTTGTGAGATGTGTGTATGTATGTATGTATGTATGTATGTATGTATATTCTAAATAGATCTTGTTATATATGCAGATGTAGCATTTAAGATAGATTTTTCCTAAGCTACTAGGACCAGTGATAGCACCTGATATTTTTTTAAAATATTTATTTTATTATGTATACAATATTCTGTCTGTGTGTGTGCCTGCAGGCTGGAAGAGGGCACCAGACCCCATTACAGATGGTTGTACCATGTGGTTGCTGGGAATTGAACGCAGGACCTTTGGAAGAGCAGGCAATGCTCTTAACCTCTGAGCCATCTCTCCAGCCCCAGCACCTGATATTTTTAAATTGTTGTACAATCTCATGAGCTGGTAATCAAATGCATAACTCTCTGGACAATTAGCAGCAGTTTGGATTTGCTAGGTTCCTTGGTCCATATATTAGAAAAACTTGACCTAGGCATTAAGTGAAATTCTCTCCTGCCTCATTGTGAACCACCTAGGTATTTTTGGGTGTGGCTTAGTAAGTATATGGTTGTAGGTATCTCACTGTATCACTGTATGTGACTTTGTTGGACATTCAGTGGACAACAGATGTTCACTGAGCACACTTTGTGTACTGAGCAGCATAATTGGGGTGAATATAGCAATGAACTGAAAGTTTTTGCTTGTTTTTATTAACAGAAGGCATTGTCTAAGTCCTCTATATTGGTTACTCCTTCTATCACTGTGATAAAACACCATGACCAAGGCATCTTCTAGAAGAAAGGGTTTGTTTGGGCTTCCAGTTCTAGAGGGCTGTATTCCGAGTGGCAGGAACAGGGTGGCAGCCGGCACAGTGGCAGGATGAGGAAATTCCCATCTTAAACCTCAGGCATGGAGTAGAGAGAGTGAACTAGAAATGCCTGCCCCCTTTGACATAGCTTGTCCAAGCAAGGCTGCACCGCCTAAACCTCCCCCAGACAGCACCACCAGATACGTAAGACTGGTGAACATTTCTGACGCAAACCACCATATCTTCTAAATGCCGTACGTAAGAATCTGACCTGTGCTTGATTTTCAGAGTCGGAAGTGTATTGGTGTCTTCGAGGGCCACATTTCCAAAGTGAACTGTCTGCTCGTCACTCACACATCTGGGAAGAATTCTGTCCTGTACACTGGTTCCAGTGACCACACCATTCGCTGCTATAATGTCAAGGTAGGCGGCTCTAGAGAAGTCAGAGTGGTAATATTGAACCTTTAACCATATTTTAGCATGCTGATACTATCTTAGGTAGATAGAAGATTCAGCATGAACCACATTTTCTGTTTGTTCATCAGTATCTATTAATTTAATTAACAGTATAGTTTCCTTGGTCTTTCTCATAAATAGTCTCTTATATCAGGTGTCAGAATTAATCTTAGTTGCAATATTTTAATTATACTTATTTACTTTGTATGTGTGTGGAGGCCAGAGAATGACTCACTGAGTTTTTCCTTTCTACCTTGTGGTCCAAGGGATTAAACGTAGGTTTGATCAAGCTTGGCTACAGGAACCTTTATCTGCTCAGCCATCTCACTGGTCCCTGTTATTTAATTTCTTTAAAAGTTAAATTTTATGGAATCTAGAGAAACAAGTCAGTAAAGTGCTTGCCTTGAAGAAGACCTGAATTCTTTCCCCAGAACTCACTTTAAAAAACTGAGCTTAGGGCTAGAGAGGTGGCTCAGAGGTTAAGAGCACTGGCTGCTCTTCCCGGGGTCCTGAGTTCAATTCCCAGCACCCACATGGTGGCTCACAACCGTCTGTACTGAGATCTGGTGCCCTCTTCATGACCAAAGTTCAGATCCATGGGGTCCGTATGATGGAAGGAAGGAACTGGCTCTGTACGTTGTCCTCTGGCTTCCACACTGGGATGCATGTGTCAGAACAAACACTGAGAAACAGGCGTGAGCCATTAAGCCTAGTATAGGATATGCTGGGGACTGAACCCAGGACTCCTGTCTGCTAGACAAATACTCTACCAACTGAGCCACATCACCAGCCTGCCAAATGCAGCTTTATAATTTATTTATCTTTGTTTCAGAAGCTTAACACTCAAGGCATCCCTTTTAAGAATTTATACATTTTTAGTTAGAAATACCAGTATGGCTAAACTGTTTTTTGATAGTACTCTTATGCCCTGGGATCTCGACCTTATATTTTAAAGAAGAAAAATACTTAAGATAATCTACCATGCTTTTCAGCCTCATTTTAAAACATTTTGAGGAACAATTGTTCACACATTTACCACTATCCTCTGTTAGTAAGGGATTATTTGGGATGTGGTGGGTTTTGTTTTGTTTTTTCAGACCCGAGAATGTATAGAACATTTAAAGCTGGAAGACCGGGTTCTCTGCCTTCATAATAGATGGAGAATCCTCTATGCTGGACTGGCAAATGGCACTGTGGTCACTTTCAACATAAAGGTCAGTGGGCTGAATTTCCCTGCTGTGGGAAATAGTGGGAGGCCATCTCTTTCTTCTGGTTTGAGGAAAGAACTAGCCTTTATTTAAAAACAGTTGTCTTCTAGTGCAAGTGAAATCTGTCCTCCTTTCTGTCTGCTCAGACAAATGCCAGGACCAAAATGTAGCCCTACTAAATTAAACCAAGCCTGAGTATTTGGGCCAAATGAGTCATGGGTTAAATCAGTCTATCTCGTGACAGCATGGAAAATGAATCTGGGCCCCTGACTTCTGACGCTAATGTGGGTTGGAGGCTGACTTAGGGTTCTGTGAGGGAAAGTAAGTCAGAGGTCTCCTCTAGCAGCTGGACAGCCTCATTCTTTTCCAGCCCAAGGATGAATTCATTTGGTGAGCAAACTTTACCATCTTTCCTGTCCTGGGCCCCAGAGTAGCCTAATTTCTGTTGCTGTGATGAAATAACCCAGCCAAAAAGCAACTCAAAGAGGAAAGGTTTATTTAGCTGATAGTTCCAGGTTAGACGGAGTGGAAATCAAGGCAAGAACTTGAAGCCACTAGCCAAGAACAGAAGGAAGTGAATACATGCAAACTTTTATTCAGCTCCCTTGCTTCACTTTCCTAGTCAGGCCCCAGACCCGAGAACGGTACCACCCATACTGGGTAGTCCCTGTCTTCCCTCAAACTTACAAAGGCCAACCTGACGACCTTCATTGAGACTCTTCTTCCCAGCTGAGCCTAGGTTGTGTTTAGTTGATAAATAATTTCCCGATGGCCTGGTAGTAGTGAGCTTACACGTCAAGAGCCTTGCTCCCATTTCTGCTTTGGAAAGTAAGTGCATCCTGACAACTTGGAGAAGCCTTACTAGTAGAGTCGGGAAGACCTTGTCGGAGGCTTTGTGGGCAGCTGGCGTGGAAGGATAGGCTACGGGTGAAGAAGAGGAAATGGGTGCGATGTGTACCGGAGCAGGGCTTGTGAGTACGGATGCTTGTGGCACCACGTCCCTGTCAGTCTTAGTGTTCCTGGTGCAGCACTGGCTGGGACCGTATAAGGAATGTGATGGAGCATGGTTTTGCTTTTTAGAAACCTTTAAAATGAAATGTGAAGATTCTAGTGTGTCTATAACCAAGTGATTTGGTTCATGATGTAATACATACAGATTTTTTTTTTTTACTGAAGCCATGAGTGTCACTCTCCTGATCAGATTGAATTAAGCACTAGGAATAAGGACATAAGAGTAAATTAAAATTTTATTTATAAAGGACAGCAGCTTGATAGTTATAAAATGTTTTTTTCTCTTTTGTACAGTTATTTAATGTCAGAGATCAATTACGAAGGGAGCATTTGGTGATATCAGATGGAAAAGGGTTTTACATGGTGGGAAGTTGAGAGAAGGAGCAGGTTTGAAAGGGTTGGGTGTGAAAAGGTTGAACACCGGGGCTGGCTCTTTGCTTCGTTCGTTGCCTATGCCCCTATAGTGCGGAACATGGTACTGCATACCAGACTGTTTACCTTGCAAGGCCTGTTTCTCACTCAACCCAGAACTCCAGGCTTTCCTTAGCATGTCAAGATTGTTTAGCTGCCAACGGCTGCTTTCTGCTTAGTTTCTGGGAGTTTTACTTCATGTATGTACCTTCTGTACCTTTTAAAAATTTTGGGGGGCAAATGAGCAGCTTTGTGGATAAGACTGGCAAGCAGGGTAGGAGAAGGAAAACATGAATGAAGTATGAGGTGAAACACGTATTTTTTATAGAGTTTATGGTGTAAAGATGCCATTCTGATATAAAGGCTGCTATTTTCTGTTAAATGACTTCATGAGAGATAACAGACATCTCCAGAGAGGGAGAGGCAGTTTGAGGTACCAGAAGATGAAAGTAAGACTAATGTGGAGAATTTGAGGATTTTTTTTAAAGTTTGTTTTGTTTATTTTAGATTTATTTATCTTATTTAATGTGTAAGAGTATTTTGCCGCATATGTCTGTATACCACATGCCCACAGGAATCAGATCCATCCCTGAGAGTTTGAATTTTTATTGAATTGGAGAGATGGTTCAGTGGTTAAGAGGACCAGAGTTCAGTTCCCAACACTCACGTCTGCTGCTCGCAGTACTAGTAACTCAGATCCAGGAGGGCTGGTGCCCTCTTACAGCCTCCATGGGGACTGAACACACATGGCAGAGCGCCCCTCCCTCCCAGTCAAACGAGCATACACATAAGTGAAATAAATCTAAAATGGTTTGAGAAAATGAGTACCTCTCAGGAGAGATTTTTTGAAACATCATGAGCTATGTATCATATCTTTTGGGGGACGAAACACAATGGGAAGATAGGCATACTGACTCTTGCCTATAATCTCAGCACTGGGAAGGCTGAAACAGGAGAATTTTTGTGAGTTTTGAGTGTAGTCTGGGCTGGCTACATAGTAAGTTCAAGGCTTGGCTGGGCTGCTTAGTAAGACCCTGTTTCACAAAAGGAAGAGTAACTGAAAGAGTCTGCAGAAAACTGTCGGCAAAACTCCAGTGGAGTTGACATGTTGTCGGGGCCATAGTTCAGGTTGAGCTATAAAATAATTTGTCATGTGTGAGTTTGCCCTACTAGATTAGGGAAAGAAGGTCCCAAGATAGTTGGAACTGGCATGCCAGGGATTAGAACATTCAGGATTTAGGATGGGCAGTAGATGTAAGTTTGTAGCAGTTTTGGTTAGTTGTTTTTGAGGTTTTCTTGCTAAGTTGGTTTTATAGAATGTTGGTTTGTTTTTTAGAACAACAAGCAACAGGAGATCTTCGAATGCCATGGCCCTCGGGCAGTGAGCTGTCTCGCCACAGCTCAGGAAGGTGCCCGCAAACTGCTGGTCGTAGGATCTTATGACTGTACCATTAGTGTCCGTGATGCACGGAACGGGCTCCTGCTCAGAACCCTGGAGGGCCACAGCAAGACCGTTCTTTGCATGAAGGTGGGTAAATAGGTTTAGACATTTCCACTACCATGTGGTGTGTTTTTAGAGTCTTGTAAAGAGCACAGTCAAGGATTGCGGTCTTCTGTGCTTGGGTCACAAAATGAACAACCATTTTTAATAATGCTAGCAAGAAACAATGTATTTTACTGTAGTGTGAGCACACTCTAATGCCCTTCTAGGGCAGTTCATAGTCAGTCCGCAGAGGTCATGAACCTAGTAATGTTCTGGCAGGTTCATTACAGTGCCTGGTGGTAAGACATGCATTTCCAGTTAGAAAACTTGTCTGAGAAACATTGTTTTATGCACAGTTTGTATTCATCTGAAAATGAATGAGTGGAAAGTCCCATTTGCCACTGTGTGTTAATGTCACCTTGCACAAAAACTAACTCGCTGGTTTTCTTTAAGGTGGTGAATGACCTCGTGTTCAGCGGCTCCAGTGATCAGTCAGTCCATGCTCACAACATCCATGTAAGCTGGGGGTGAGGTGGAAGGAAGTTTGGAAGGCTTCCTCGGCGCTCTTAATTTTTAAATCTCCCATTATCTAGTGAAAAGGAATAATAATAACCCCATATGTGTGTGTGTGCTCTTGGGTAATTTCAAACCACCTGGAAATTCTAACCTCATCAAAAAAATTAATCAGAGAAAGACTTGAAGTTTCATTTGAATGCCTCTTTTAAGCTTGAGGACCATGGCTCTCAGAGAGTGTTTAAAAGTAGAACAGATACAGATGGTTTGAGACTGATCTTAGTTCTCAGCGCAGAAGCTCGGTTCCTGGTCTGCAGGTGGAGTCCAGTCGATCCCGACTTTTTACTGGACCAGTGAAATGATGAAAGCGAGAGGATAGCTTGACTCTCATTTCTTATCTCAGATTTATATATTTGTATATTGCGTGTGCATATATAAAAAGATATCTTGGGTATAAATATAAAATTTGTTTCGTGTACACGTAGCCTGAAAATAATTTTGTTTTTTAGTGTGTCTGAGTTTTGACTGTAAGTGGGGTGAGGTATAGAGTTTTTCACTTGTGATCGATGTCTATGCTATAAACTTGTGGATTTTGGAGCACTTATGACTTTTGGATTGGGGATACTCACACTCCAGAAATAGAAGGGCTGGTAAATGGCTTAGCAGGTAAAGGAGCTTACCCCGAAATCCTAAACTAAGTTTCATCCCCTGAACCCACATGGCAGAAGAGAACTGACTCTCCGAGTTGTGTATACAAAATACACAAAGTCAACAAGCGTTAGTCACAGGACATGTGTAGTGTTCTCTGTGGGCGACAGCACTGTGAGAGTGACACCGTGCGCTGCTAGCATTAGAGTGGCTGTGCTTGTCTACAGCGCCTCGGAGTAGTTCCCTTAGAACCTTGCAGTCATACAGTGTTGCTGGAACCCTAAAAGCCAGACTAGGGACTGTCCCTCTTTTCTGATACAGACTGGTGAGCTTGTGCGCATCTATAAAGGTCACAATCACGCAGTGACCGTGGTGAATATCCTGGGGAAGGTGATGGTGACTGCCTGCCTGGACAAGTTTGTCCGAGTCTACGAATTACAGGTAGGATTGGGCCCGTGTGTTTGGCATGACTGCTTTGAGGAGATGGTCTGGAGTAAGGATAGGCACCTTCAAATCTACACTCTCAAAAGCCTTCCAAGCCGGGCGGTGGTGGCGCACGCCTTTAATCCCAGCACTCGGGAGGCGAGGCAGGCGGATCTCTGAGAGTTCGAGGCCAGCCTGGTCTACAAGAGCTAGTTCCAGGACAGGCTCCAAAGCTACAGAGAAACCCTGCCTCAAAAAACTAAAAAAAAAAAAAAAAAAAAGCCTTCCAAAATGATTAGGAAGCAGCCAGGCCAAAGACTACACCCAGAAACCACTCTGAGATAACTTGCTCAGGCTCCTAGTTGTCAAAATTAGCATGGTTTTTACCATCTTCCTTTCTCTTTTGGGGGGATAGGGTGGATAAGTAGACAGGGATTGAGACAGGGCTGTGTAGCCCATTGGCCCCAAACTTCCAATGTAACTAAGGATGTCTCTGAATTCCTGACCTTGCTGCCTTCACCTTCCAAGTGCTGAGCTTGGTGTTACTATTAACAAAACTTAGATGCTTTCTGAAGAGCATCCGCAGCCTCTTAAACCCTGTCCAGTTCTCCTCGTAGTGACTTTGGGTTTGAGACTTTGATTGTAAAGACATTGGTGTCAAGTCCTTCACTGACTTAATCTCTAACTTTTTTTCTTCCACCTAAGTCCCATGATCGACTGCAAGTTTATGGAGGACACAAAGACATGATTATGTGTATGACCATCCATAAAAGTGTGGTGGGTATTGCTTATTTTGTCAGATGTTTGCCTCTGAATGTGTTTACTTCAGCCCCCATATGCTGATAATAATGTGTCTACCTTTACTACTTCCAAAGTGACATCTTACCAACTTGATTGTGATGTGCCCCGTGTCGTGTCATAATAGTGGGAAGCAACCCAGCAACATTATTGATCATTCTGTGTCTATGAATAACCAAAATAAGTCATATCTATGTTACCACTGTTAATGGAGTATATGATTAGATGCTTTAAAAAGAATGAGTGATGCTTTTGCTCTGAACAGGACACTGGGAACTAAGAAGATTTGGCCAATGTGGCATTGTTAGAGCCAACTTACCCAATCCTGCTTAACTAACTTCCTTTCTTATTTGTTTAGATAGGGTTTTACTGTGTAGTCTTGGCAGGCCAGGCCTGTAACTCACTGTGTAGACCAGACTGGTCTTGAACTCAAGAGATAAGCCTGCCTCAACCTCCCAAGTGCTGGGATTAAAGGCTCCCTGCTTGGTTTAGAGGGTTTTATTTTTAATTGTGAGCTTGAACTGGGGTGGATGTTTTTAAGATCTTGAGTAGTAAAACTCTTTGTTTTGCATTGAATACAGACTCCCAGTAGGCAGCACTGTCCCAGTACAGAGTAAGCAGGAACCTTGGAGCCCTGCCATCCTTGCTGTGAGCCACAGCTAAAGGGTGATCTCTCAGGAGCACAGTTTCAAGGGGGCTCTGATCAAAGGTCAGGAAATTACTGCTCCACTTTGGTGTCTGAACCCAGGTTTTATGTGAGGTTTCTGATTGTTTATACTTCCGTGAAGGGTGTTTTTATATTTGTTTCTTTGTGTATATTTAGTTTGATACCCTGAACCTCTTTCTCCAGATTTACACTGGTTGTTATGATGGAAGCATCCAGGCTGTGCGACTGAATCTGATGCAGAATTACCGCTGTTGGGTAAGCATTAAGAGCCTTGTCACCAGACTGCAGAGTTGCTCAGTCCTGAGCTGGTTTATAGATCTTCCTGATCTTCGTTGTAGCATTTGAGTATCGTGATCTGCTTTATGACTTTCACTGTATGGCAGAGGAGCTTCATTTTGGATGAATACACAAAATGCTCTTTTATTTTATTGAAAAATCTCTCAAGTTTGTTATGAGATATGTAAACAAATAAATCACACACTGAGTTTTATTCCTACTTAGGAATGCCTAGCCTTAGCTTGGCTTGTTTCTAGCCAGCTTTTCTTAAATTATCCCATCTACCTTTTGCCTCTGGGCTTCTACCTTTCTCTATTTCTTTTTTTTTTTTAATCTTTATTTATTTATTATGTATACAATGTATACATAATATGTATGCCTGCAGACCAGAAGAGGGCACCAGATCTCATTACACATGGTTGTGAGCCACCATATGGTTGCTGGGAATTGAACTCAGGTCCTCTGGAAGAATAGCCAGTGCTCTTAACCTCTGAGCCACCTCTCCAGTCCCACTTTTATCTATTTCTATATATCTTTTCTTTCTTTCTTATTCCATGCTGCGTGGCTGGCCCCTTATTTTCTTCCTCCTTGATCCTTTTCTCCCAGATTTCTCTTCTATTTATTCTGTCTTCCTGCCTTGTTGTTCAGCTCTTTATTAAACCAATCAGATGTTTTAGACAGGCAAAGTAACACAGCTTCACAGAGTTAAAAGAATGCAACACATCTTTGCATCTTTAAAACAAATGTTCCACAGCATAAACAAATGTAACACATTTCAAATAATACCTCACAACAATTTATGGCAAGTATAGAAGCTAATAATTAGCCCACAAAATTAAGTACCATCCCTGTAGGCCTTGTTTTCAGTTGTTTCTGGTTCTGGGAGAGACCAGTGAGAAGTTAATGACACTAGGTTTCTTTTCCCCCCAGACCCTGAATTCCTTATCAGAATTAATGGAATGTTGGACATTTTATCAAATTTGATTCTCAGCCTGTCTGTCGCCTTACTATTTTTTAGCTCTGGCATATGTCACTGTCTTTGTTAGTCTTCTCGGGTAAGGAAATCAAAATAGAGGACTAGATCTATAGCACAAAGGTAGTTGAAATCATCTGACTGGGAAAAATCTCAGATTTTTATTGCCGTTTAGTAATGAACATGGTAGGGGGGCTCTCAAGGTCCTTCTGAGGCTCTAAGGGCAATGGGTGGCTCATTGCTAGAAGAGATACTTTCTTTGGTGTAGCCACATGATTCTATAAATAACCACTGGTCATACTTCTGTAAGCAACCTTAATGAAGCTCATTGGGTCAGTTTTGAGGAGGAGAAAGGAGAGAGGCTGGTTGAGAAATCAGTACACATGTGTGAGAATGGCATAGTAAAGCCCACTGTGCATAATTAATATATGCTCACTAAAACATCCTACAGTTGGCAGTCATAACATTCATTTCAATGCTGAAGGCTTAGAAGCAAGAACAGAGTCCTTGTGCTCGATGAGTAATACGTGAGATTAAGCCATGTTTACAGAAAATTACATTTTGTTTTAAGTGGGTAAGTAAAAGATTGTGATTCAGGTGATAGAAGTTGTGAGTTTTAAAAGCCAGACTTCCACAGCAGGTAGTTGTTTGCTTTGGGACAGGTCTCATGTTGACAAAGCTGGTCTTGAACTCCTGATTCTCCTGCTTCTGTCTCCCAAGTGCTGGAATTGCAAGTGTGTGACACTAATCACAGCGTCTAGCATTTTGTAATTTAGCCTCATGGTTTTGAGAGTTGTTAAATCTATGCTTTTCAGTGTTATGGGAAAGCTGCTTGCCTTTGTGGGGAAAAATGGATTGCAAGTCCACAAAGCGAGTTCCAGGACAGCCAGAGCTGCTAAACAGAGAAACTGTCTCAAATAAACAAACAAAAAAGGATCACAGAATAAATGTAGCAGATTTTATGACACAAGATAAAAGACATGCTCTAGCTGGGAGTAGTGGGACATCAGTTAATCTCCACACAGGCAGCCGGGTGCTGAGCCTTCAAGGCCAGTCTGGTCTACCTAGGTAGTTTAGGCCAACCAGAGTATGCAGCAAGAGGGGACGAAGGTGTTTGTGTGTGGACACGTGTATGTGTGTTTCCTGTGCTCATGTCCCTCCCATCCTTTCTTACAGTGGCATGGCTGTACTCTGATATTTGGTGTTGTGGATCACTTAAAACAACATTTGCTCACTGACCACACCAATCCGAACTTTCAGACGCTGAAGTGTCGCTGGAAGAACTGTGATGCTTTTTTCACAGCTAGAAAAGGATCCAAGCAGGTATTTCTGCGGGATTGGACCAACCTGGGCTCAGCAGATATTTTAGACAAGTGTGGTGTCAACCTTCCTAATCCTGCGACCCTTTAATGCAGTTAGTTCTTCATGTTGTGCTGACCCCAATCATAAAAGTTATTTCATTGCTATTCATAACTATAATTTTGCTGTTAAAAATCATAATATAAATATCTGACATGCAGGATATCTGATATATGATCCCTGTGAAAGGGTTGTTCGACCCCCAAAGGGGTTGTGACCCACAGATTGAGATCATTGACTTAGAGCAAAGACCAGTAAACCCTGTTTGTCTTTTAAGGTGTTCAGGATTGCAAGAAATAGGGAGTGGCTAGGAATTTTCCTTTTTATTGCTCAGGAATTTGAGAGTTAATTAAACAGGATTTTCAAAAAATAATTGGTCTGTTTTTAATAAAGAGGTTAAGCAGAGTCTTTAGATTTGTGCTCTTGTGCTAAGGGGAGATGTATAGTTTCCTGTGGTTAGCAGGAAGATGGTGCCTCCTGCCCTTAATGTGTGCATAATCCAGTTCGGTGTTCATCAGCATTAACTTTCTGCTGCTCGGCTGCCTGCTTGTTTCTCATGGCCCTTTCTTTTTTCCTCCTAGGATGTTGCAGGACATATTGAACGACATGCTGAAGATGACAGCAAAATGGATTCGTGAAGTTTTTTGCCTCCCATGTTGGGAAGTCATTTGTAAATTGTTTTCACATTGGCCCTCACACAGGCTGCTCTGTCCTTCTCCAGGGAAGCTGGGAAGGAGACAGCCAGACCTACCACTAACAAATTCTGGGCAGTCTGTGGAAGATAGGTTACATGCAATTCAAGTCTGTGCTGGAGCGTTTAAGGGTGATGTTTAAGCAGATTTTAAGGAACCAGGTTCTTCTGGGAGAGATGACAGTGATTTATGCTAGTAGATTATAGTTGTTTATTAAAGAATCAGATTTTAATTGTTACCCAGTTTGACCCTAATCATACACATATTTTATTGATTTCATTTTTCATTTCTGCTTTATGTTCGTATGATGGCTTATGATAGGTTGTTAAGGATCAGTTTTAACTCCTTCTTTTGAGATAACTGGGTATTTAAAATTGAAGCAATCATTTTCTTTTTTAATAATTATGTGCAGTGTTTCACTAGTGAGTGCTCTGTAGATGGACAGAGCTGGCTGTAGGAACAAAACATGGAGAGTCCTGAGAAACAGCCTTTCTAGTGTTTTAAACCACTCCAGGGTGCTCAGTGTGGCGCCCCTTCACTGCTGCAGTCACTGCCGCTCGAACTGAAGTCTACCTTCATTCCCTTTCCAGCATCTGGCACTCAGAGTCCACAGAGCCTGGACGCCTTGTGGGTTGCTCTGTGGCCAGCCCCCATCTCTGACTATCTTGCTGTGCCTAAAGCAATGGCACAGGGGGCTCATGGGTGCTTTCACCCCTCCTGCAGCACCCTAGATAGGGGAGCTGGGGAAAGCATCTAGGTTCAGAGATGTGACTTCTGAAGCAGTGCTGCCTTCACATCTGTGCCACTCAGGCACTGGAGCAGTGAAGGAAAGGCAACCGTTGGGAGCACCCATGTCACGTGCCTTAGCAGGATTGCTTTGGGCTTGGATTGTCTCGAGACTTGTATGTAAAACTAAACAAGTGTTACTTTCTAATCTTTTGTTTCTGGATTCTCAAACTCGGGTTCTTCAGAGGGAGAGGACCCTCATACCACACTTCCTAGCTTCAGGATGTGATGCTTTCTGGTACTAGGATTACAGATTCTGTTTTTGTACCTGGCCTGATCAAACCTCCCCATAGGCTCTAGGGCAGGGCAACTCCACCAGGGATTGATGGGTGGGCTGCAAGCCAGTCTGAATCCTCTGAAATTGCATGGAAGACTAAGTATGTCTTTTTCCCCCCTTGGAATGGTTCCAGTAGTTCTTACTGGATCCAGAAAATGTTAAGAATGAATCTAGCGGCTGATGATAGCTCACGAGTGACTATTGTTGGGGGAAACTTTTGTTGACCACATGGCTTAGATGTGAAGAGAACCATGGCTGCTGCTGAGATCTTACTGACAAAGCATAATTATGCCATTTCTGTGTAAGATTAAAAACCTTCCCCACCTCTCACCTCCACTCCCTGTAAGGGTGACCAGAGGACACACACTTCTGTGAGTCTGGAAAGTGATCACTTAGGAAAGCTCATGTGGGTTTATTGCTAAACCTGCATCATTCTCTGGACTACAGCATCTCCCGGGTTTCCACATAGGCAGGGCAGTGTGCTAAGGAAGCACAGGTTCCTGTTCACCCAGGGGAGTGCAGGAAGGGGTGAGGATGGTAGAGCTGGTGCGCAGCAGGGAAGAAGAATGACAGGTGTTGAGCAGCAGTGGGGAATGCTTGAGGGCTTAAGGGCATGCCGTTCGACAGGATCAGTAGGAACTGTGGTCTGAGTTTCCCTTGGTGGCATTGTGTGCATGTGTTTGTCTGCTCGCTCGTGTGCGTGTGTGCAATCACATGCGTGCACCTGCACTGCTGTGTCCTCATTTCACAAGGGTCTCTTTGAAGCAGTGGATTGAGAACTGTTCTCCGGGTTGAGCGGCCTAGTGTGGAGCTGAGGATGTGGCTCCTCGTGACTCCTGCGTAAGTTGTTCACTAAGTCTATCATTCACATCAGCCTCCAGTTCCCCTAAAGGGGGTAGCTCGGGTCTGCTGATTTGATAAAGGAAGTGACTAATAGCCTGCCAAACCCAAGACATTTCTTAGGAGTACTTGCAGGTCATTTTTAATGTTTTTAATCTTTTATGCCTAGTCCAGCAGCTCAAAGCAAAGAAAATCTTAAAAAAAAAATCCTTTTGTGTTTACAGTGACGGTTCTAATAAAATACCAAACACTTTGATTTTTTTTAAAAAAAAGTTTTCACTTAGGTTCAAAACACATATTGACATATTTTGCTCAACTGTAAACAATGCAAATTTAAAAAGGGCAAGACATATTCTGACATTACTAAAGTTTGAGAAGTTGTTATTTAGCATTACACTTGTTACTTTTGTGAGGCAAACATTTTATTCAGGAGAGTTAGTCGTTGAAAATTTGAATTCATGAATTACACAGAACCAAGCCAATACTTTTGTGATTGAAGTGACTCTTGCCAACCAAGGTTTGGTTTTGTTCTCTTTTGTTTCTGGTAGATATATCTATGGGACAATTTCAGTGCGTGGGCATGTGGCTGAGTTGTTGGGTGTAGGTGCACACTTACAAGAATGACAGTATTATCTCATGGAAGATAATTCATTGGGAAGGAAATTGAGGTATATCGTTAAGTAGAGCTTGAACAACACTGGTCTTGTGGTTTGGTTAAATAGCTGCGATTTGCTTATACTTACATAGCAAATTTGTCCTGTTGCTTCAAGGGGAATTCTAGGGTTACTATTAAGGCTGCATTTGCTGTGCTTGTAGTGGTTTCACCCTGTCCTGTCACTGAGGGCCTTGGGTTTGAGAGAGGTGGCCCAATAGGTAAGAAAGGAAGAAGCTGTGGTGGGGGGTGGGGTCACACACTTCCATATGCAGATGTGTGTAAAATTAACCTACTGCTTACCACACAGCAACCTTCTCTTCACCTCCAGCCCCAAGGACAAGGCCCAGAAGTAGCCCAGTGCTGGCAGAGGTAGAAAGGAAAGGCTGTGGGGGAGTAATGCCCAGAACTGCCCAGCAACTTGGTTTCTTATTGTATTCCAACATTAAATATGGATTAGAAGAAATGTCAGGTGACGTTTGACTGCAAAGATATTTCTAAACAGCCTTCTTACGTTTTGGTATAAAAGCTGTGAACTTCATAACTTTGTAAGTGAGATATAAAACAAATACAAGAAGAAAATAAAGTACTTTTACTAAGTGTTCATTTTGTTACTTTGTGTTTTCGTAATTAAGAGCCTTTTTCACTTTGGCATAAAGGACAGACAGTGAGCAGGAAACATGGTGCTCATGTCAGACAGGCCTGTGAGCAGAGGAGCTGGGATGAAAACAATCACCTCTCTCCTGCACCGACCTGTGGTAATTGGCCCATCCTGTTGCCCATTTATTTGACTTAAAATTTGTTTATTTTGCCAGGCAGTGGTGGCGCACGCCTTTAATCCCAGTGCTTGGGAGGCAGAGGCAGGCGGATCTCTGTGAGTTCAAGGCCAGCCTGGTCTACAAAGCGAGTTCCAGGACAGCCAGGACTGTTATATAGAGAAACCCTGTCTATAAATAAATAAGTAGTTTATTTCATGATTTCATACATATGCACTTTGATCATCCCCGTTCACCTTCTACTGCCCATGTGTACTCTACACCAGCAATCCTGGAAAAGATTTGAGTGGTCCTTGTGCTCGGGAACTAGCAGTCGTGGGGCTAGAGGGGTGGCTCGGGGGTTAAAAGCACTGACTGCCCTTCCAGAGAACCTGGCTGTGGTTCCTAGCACCCACGTGACTCTCACAGCCATCTCTAACTCCAGTTCTAGGGAATCCGATGCCCTCTTCTGCCTTGCACAGGCACGAGGCATATAGGAGTTGCTTAGACATAAAAGCAGGCAAAACACTGATACACATAAAACAGATTAAAAGACATGATTTCAGTAAGACTCAAGCCTTTGATTTTATATGTATTTCCCATTATATTATCCTGAAACTAGAGCTTGCTTTTCCCCACTAATACACTAACCAGACCCAATCTTTCCAGTACCTAACAGAATCAGGTATATCCATAGGCTAAACAGGGTTTTATTGTTTTTTTTTTTCAAGACAGGGTTTCTCTGTGTAGCTTTGGAGCCTGTCCTGGAACTTGCTCTGTAGACCAGGTTGGCTCCAAACTCCGCCTGCCTCTGTCTCCCAAGTGCTGGGATTAAAGGTGTGCGCCACCACCGCCCGGCCTATACAGGGTTTTCTTTGTGTTGTATACGTATGTGCAGGTGTGGGGGTCAGATCGGCTTTGGGTGTTTTCCTCCATCTCCCTGTGTGCAGGTGTGCGCATGCCTGTGGAGGTGAGGTTGATACTGTCTTTCTTCAGTCTCCACCTTTCTCATGAAAGCCCAGGTGTCTCTCACTTTAACCCAGAACTTGCCAGCTCAGCTAGACTAGCCAATCAGGCCAAAGATCCCCTTTCTTTGTCTCCCTTTGGTATGAGAGTACAGGTGGGTGATCACTCCAATAGGCTTTTTTGGTTTTTCAAGACACAGTCCTGGCTGTCCTGGAACTCACTTTGTAGACCAGGCTGGCCTCTAACCCACTGAGATCCTCCGCCTTCCAAGTGCTGGGATTAGGGGCGTGCGCCACCACTGCCTGACCTCCACCTTATTTTTTGAGACAGGCTCTCACCAAATACTGTCCCTTTGACTTGACTGGCTGGACAGCAGGTCTGTAGAATTCCTGTCTTTGCTCTCCAGTACTGGAGTTACAGGTGTGAGCTGCCACACTTGACTTTTAGGGATCTGTACTGGGGTCCTCCATGCTTGAGTAGCCCTGTGTCTACGAACCATCTCCCTAGCCTCAAACTAGGTCTTTCTGGAGGTGATAAATAAAAGTATATCTGGAAGATAGTCATGCTGTGGCTGAGAAGTGATAAGAAAACTGGAACCAGCCATACATGTGCCTTTATTTAGATAGCTTTTTTCAGAACCCAGCCAAATTGTCAGATACCCCAAAGTTATCAGCCCTGCTTACCCCAGAGTAAACCCATCCTAAAACTGGCAGAACTGGGTGTAGACTTTGTGACTGGGCTCCTGTGTGAGTGAGTACCTCTAGCAGGTACTGTAGACAGCCCAGTGTAAGCTAAGTGGGCAGTTCAGAATCAGCAGTGAGGCTACACTTAGGTCGGGCAGAGACTAGCCTTCGGGTGGCAGAGAGTTCTCTCGAGCATCAGGCTGGACACCAAGATTTGGGGCATAGTGGAGAAGGAACAAGACCAGAAGCCCCCTAGGCTTCTACTGGATTCTTTGTGGTCAATGGCTCTAGCTGGGTTGGGTTGGAGTCTTGGTTGATCTTGCATGAGGCCTGTCTGGTTCAGGCATACATGGTAAGCTGCAGCCACTGAAAGAGGAAACCCCACATCAGTACAGAAACAAGCAGAGGCCCGTCAGCCCTAGGATCTCTCACATCGGGAAGCAGTCAAGGGCAAGGTCTTAAAAGGAGCATCCTGCTCCCTTTCCTGGGTCTTTTCTAAGAGAGTGTTTTCTGGAAGTGCAACTTGGGGGACAAAGGCCCCAGGAACCACGAGGCCCCCTTTCAAGTCCCTGTCTGGGAGTGAGGCGCACACAGGGTCCAGTCCGTCTCATTCACTCCGCCTTGGTTGTGTGGTGCGGAGGGTGTGCTGTGTGTTACGCTTACCTCAAGAACATTCAGTTTGATGATGCCATCTCCATCCTTGTCGAAGGCATTGAAAGCTCCTGTGTGAAAGAACGCATAGGCCAAAAGCCAGTCACTATCTCTGCCACGATCATTTGCGCTTTCCTTTGAGGGTTTTGGCTTTCTTTGTGTTTTCTTTTTAAAGAGTTTATTATTGTGTGTGCTTCTGGACACATCACAGAACACATGTAGAGGTTGGAGGGCAGCTCTGAAATTGGTTCTTTCCTTCACCTCATGGGTTTCAGCCATTGAACTCTGGTCACCAGACACATGCAGCTGAGTCATCTTGCCAGCCCTTGTATTATTGAACCAAGGTCTATCCATGGCGCCTAGGCTGGCCTTAAACGCATAATCCTCCTACCTCTACTACCTGCGGGATCACGAGTGAGCATTACCTGAATGCTCAGATCTGTGATTGAAGAAGCCCCTGTGCCGAATGCTGACCTTCAGCACAGATCCACACAGTACATAATAACCAGCATCGTTGGTCATGGTGTCTCTTCACAGCAGTAGAAGCCCTAACTAAGACACTTACTGAACATTCCCTCCAGCCTGACGAAGCAGCAGATGAAACTGTCAAAGTCGATGTTCATGTGTTTGTCTGCGTAGCGCATGGTGATGATGTCATAGAGTTGGCTGTTGAGGTGGAAGCCTAGGAAGGGCAGGGAGAGGAAAGGGAGTGAAGTTCGTAGGCTTGCAGTCTCTTCCCTGCTTCTTGGCCACACTGGCCTGGGAAAGGAGACACGCCCCCTCCTCTCTCTACCAAGACCCTAGTAGGGGCCCATCCCATCCTGCTCTCACAGCTCCCGGGTCTGCATCTTATGCCTTCTGCCCCCAGCACCTGCATCGTTGACCGCGTTTCGCATCTCATAGCTGTTGATAGTGCCGGAATGATCTGTGTCATAGTGTTTGAAGATTTTCTGAGAATAGAAAATTCGAAGATAGCGGTTACACACAATCCCAAGTTAACCCTGCCCACTCCCACATTAGATGCCCATCCTACTTGCCAGGCCTTGCAGCCCTGTCCACTCCCACATTAGACGCCCGTCCTACCTGCCAGGCCTTGATCTTTTTCCAGAGGTGATGGAACTCCTGCAGATTCAGCCTCCCAGAGCCATCTGTCTGGAGGATGGATGTCAGGGCCACAGGCACATAGAAAGATCCCCTGAACTGGGAGTGGAATCTAGGGTACTATGCAGGAAGGCGGAGCAACCAGCATCCTCTCTACCTTGCTCCTGATCCCAGGTTCTATCCTTCCCCTCCGTCCTTAACCAATCAGAATTCCTGCCATCTCTACTGCCCACTGAGCCTGTCCCCTAAGAATAATCCTTGTTTGGGCAGCATCCCAAACAGGATTTCAGGCCTGTGATAAGACAGAAGATAACAAGCCAGAACCCAGTATCCTTCCCTAACCATTCCTGCCAGACCAGGATGGCCTGAGTCAGGATCCCCTTAAGTCTTTCCCTAGGCATGGGCACCCCTAATTGTTCCCTGACTCTATGGACAGATGGAAGAGGATTGGGGATGGTGGCCGGAAGGATACATCCATGAGAGCTATCATGCTTCGGCAAGACTCCAGGGTGAACCCTTGTGTCTTCAGGTCCTTGTCTGGGGGGATGGAGAAGGGTGAGGAGCTGCTTTCAGACAGCTGTGGCCCCTGCCCATCCCCCGCATCTGGCATGAGTCCCTCACGTTTGTTCACCACTGTGTTAAGGACGTTCTTGAGTTCGTCTGCGCAGATCTCCATGTCCTGCGGGAGAGGAGAACTGTGAAGGGCAGAGCAACCAGTGGACCAGTCCCAGCTGCCCATGCTTGTAAGATCCCTTTTCTTCTGCCGTGGGAAGCTGGGGCTTTTCTGAGCAAGGCAGGCCAGTTTCTGCACCCTCGACTGTAGCAAGCAGCTCACAACCTTCTGGTTGTAAGCCACCCAGTAGCTGTGTTAGTCCCAAACACAAAGGCACAGGTTTCTGTGATGTGACCCACATCGTCTGCTAAACAGTGGGTCTCTTGAGTTGGGAGCCTGGGGCTAGGAGGAAAACACGTACATCGCCTGCGATCTGCCTGAAGATGTTCCGGAACTGTTGCTGCTCCTCAGTCTCCTGGTCTGTGTGGCCAGGCCGTGCCTGTGGGGACACAGAAGACTGGTTCATAGGAACCCGGGTCTCAGTCCCAAACAGCCCCACAAAGCGGAAGTAGCTGGCGCAGGCTTATGTTCTCAGTCGACCCCCCGCGCCCTCCTCGGTTCAGCAGCTCTGTCCTCTGCTTCTCTAGTCCTGCCCGGCACCTCTAGCTGAAGGACGCCTTCGCCATGCCAACATGCAGATAGCATCCTCCATCCTCTCCCCACTTTCTCCACTGTTTGGAGCCCGGCTCTTCCAGTAAGGTCCTCTAGCCGCATCTGTCTCAGTGGCCAAGTATTTACAGGAGCCTCGGTCCAGCCCACTATGTGGGTACTTCTAGGTAGAGTACATGGCCCCGGAGTTCTATAGGACTGCATGGCTGCTGCCCCCCCCACGCGCCCCGCTTTCTGCTACCATCCTTTTCCCTCCCTTGTCAACAACTCTGAACTCTCCAGCAGGCTTGTCTCAGCTCTGCCTTCTGTTCTCCAGAAGGCTGTCCTGCCATTCCCATCCGAGGACCAGTTTGGTGTGGCAGCCTACCTGAAGACATTTACCCAAGAAGTACCCCGAAGTTCAAAGAAACTTGCTGAGGGGGTGACTCCAAACCCCTCTATGTTGAAGAGATAGATCCTCCCTGGGAGTGGTCGTAACCCCCAGGGGCCCCTAGAGCATAGCAGAGCCCCATTGCCAGCTAAACTCCCCATCCACGCCGCATGCTCAAAAACCTGTGGGGCTTTCCCTTGCTTATCGGGCCCTGCTTTGTCTTTGCCCTCCTCTGCCTCCTGGTCCACACCCAGCTCCTTGTTGCTGTTTGCTCTGTCTGAAACGAAGATGATGGGCTGGGGAGGGGAGGGGGGGATGGAGAGGGCAGGAAGGAAGCAAGGATTACAGGCTGATAGGCACCAGAGACAGCCTCCCTCCTGGAGCAGCTTTGTCCAGTGAGGAGGAAATGGTCACACTCAGGAGCTCCTGAGTCTCGGTTCAAGTTCTATCTCTGCACTGACAGGCTGTGTGACTGGGGAGAGATGCCGAGTCTCTCTGGTCCTCTGTGTGTGTGTGTGTGGTATGTGTGTGTGTATGTGTGTTGTTTGCAGCTGAATCTCAATATGTAGCCCAAGCTAACCTTGAGTACACTATGCACTGGCTTGAACCTCAGTTCTTTCTCACTTTTATTCATATTTTTAAAAATTACTAATGTGTAGTATAAAATTAACGGGCCCATTATTTTATCATGCCAACCGCATTTCTCCCCATGGTAGTACAAAATAGTTCATATAAAATTCTAAGAATGCTGAAAGTATGTGATGGACATCAGTGATTTAAAACACTGGATTCTGGATTTTTCAAATGAAAAAACATTGAATTCCCCCAGAAACCCAGTGTAAAACCCACTGAAAATGAGGCAGTGGTGGTGCACGCCTTTAATCCCAGCACTCAGGGGACAGAGGCAGGCTGACCTCTGTGAGTTCAAGGACAGCTTGATCTTGAGAGTGAGTTCCAGGACAGGCTCCAAAACTACATAGAAACCCTTCCTTGAAAAACCAGGAAAAAAAGGAGGAAGGAAGGAATGAAGGAAAGAAGGAAGGAAAGAAAAACAAGGCCTTCCAGCCTTTCAGGTCCATCATGGTGGCACACAATTATAATCCCAGCACAGAGAATAACCACAAGCTCAAGACCATCCTAGTGGAGAGCAGGGCTCCAGCCCCCCAGTACCCAGGGGACCCCTCAGAATGTGCTGTTTGGTGTCTTGTCAGCACCCCAGCCAGCCTTCCCTTCGTGTGAGAAACACCTTCATTTACTCTCCGTTACTGAAGCTGGGAAACCCGACTTTTTCTTCTGATAGGGTTTTTGTGGAGCCAGATGAATTCCAGCAGCAGGAATGTTACTTTAAAGTTCTGCTCGTGCAAGAGCAGAGGCTACAGAAGGACTAGAGAGTGGCAGACAATGACAATGGAGCAAGCAGTCTCAGCCACAAAAGCAGCCTGACCAGGGAGGCCCCACTGGCCTCCCATGTTGTTTAGGTCGCCCAGGGCGACGCATGGGAAAACAGCTCCACCAATTTTGGCTCCAGGAGGTGCCCTAGACCCCAGCTTGCTCTTCTAAACAACAGCTCTTGCCCAGGCAAATGAAGCTGGTGGGGATCTCTGAACAGGCAGAAGTGATAGACTGAGGGGACCAGTGGGCAGGGCACAGCCACGGGCATCTCTACCAGCCATACGCATAGAGGCTCGCATGCAGGTCTTGACAACACTGGCCCTGGAGTGTAAGGGGCACTAGGGAGGTGAGGACAAGAGACCACTTGCTCCCTTTGTGCCCTTGGGCACATCACTTCACTTCTCTGAATGTGAACCCTCACTTCTAAAACCACAGATGTACTATATAAGTAAAACAATACTTACATTGTAGATGCTATTCTATGGGGAGGACGTCAGGGGCTGCTGTAAGCAGAGCACCCCGTATATGTTCCCTCTGGATCAGCACCCGAGCTAGAACCTCTGCAATAGCTTCCCTGAGATCACCAGAAGCACCTGTACCAAACCTTGTCTGATGGCTGTGCTGTTTCAGAACACTGACTGGGGACCACCAGGCTCCAGAGCTGGCTTTGTCTCTTTCTGGCTGGGTGGAAATGTGTGCCTCAGGCAGACTCTTTTGTTTATTCCTTTGCTCCCTCTACAAACAGGACTGATAATGGAGCCACTGTCCTAGGATTACTGTGAGATGGAGGTAACACATGATGAGTACCTGAAGGTACCCAGGCCAGCAGAGGCTCCAAGGAGAGAAGGAAGAAGCACTCTTATACATGACACACATGTACACACACATGCATGCATGTTGGACAGGTGTACACACTATGTACACACATGCACACATGTACAAATGCACGCATGCATGTACATACACATGCACACATGTTGTACAGGTGTACACGTGTGCATGTGTGCGCATGCATGCACACATGTTGCACAGGTGTACACACACATGCACAGTGCCCTGCCCACTCACCCTGTTATACTCACCTTGTTCTTTTTCTTTTTCTGCATAGAAAGGGAAACAGCAAACGGGGAATAGGTGAAAATCAGGTTTCTAGACTAGCCAGTGCTCGAGGCTCTGGGGTCCAGATACTGTGATTGGTTGGAACTTAAAAGGGTATGAAGGCCAATGAGATGGCTCAGTGGGTGAAGGCACTTGCCACCAAGCCTGACAACCCAAGTGTGGCCCCTGGGAACCACATGGCAAAAGAAGAGCACTGACTGCCACAGTTGTCCTCTGACCTCCACGTGTGCATGTACATACACAAATAAATAAAATACAATTTCAAAGGGCGTGGAGGGAGAGGGAGAGGAGCTTTCTCCCTCCACAGCAAGAGACTGACAGCCTGCCAGGCAGTGGTGGTGCACGCCTTTAATCCCAGCACTCTAGGGACACTAAAATCCCTACCTTGACCCACTGTACGCATGGGACGTGCCAGTTCCTGTAAGTCCCTCCCCTTTCTAAGCAGTGCTAGAGTTGAATCGAGGGCCTTGTGGATGCCATGCCTGAGTCCATGAAGTCTTGAGTGTGCAACTCAAGTGTCCTGATATATACGCTACGCAGATCCAGCATTCAAAGGACGAGAACGAGCAAGGTACACCTAACACTGAAATCTGACGTGCAGTGGCTAGAAAGGAGCCTGGCTCCCACACTAGCACGGAGTCAGCATTATGATCATAGAACTCACTACACGAAAGGCAGTCAGTGGGGTGTTTGTCCTGTCTCAAGTCACACTCACTGAGAACAGCCTAAAACTCCACAGCAAACCACCCCTCCCACACACATATATACACCATACCCACATACACACCACACCTGCACATTACACACCACACCCACATACACACCACACACATATATACACCACACCCACATACATACCACACACGCACATTACACACCACACATACATACACATCATACCTGCACATTACACACCACACCCACATACATACCACACACGCACATTATACACCACACATGCACATTGCATACCACACACACATACACACCACACACACATACACACCACACACACATACATATTATGCCCACACATATGCACCACACACACATACACACCACACACACATACATATTATGCCCACACATATGCACCACACACATATACACACCACACACACATACATATCATACACATGCACACATGTGCACACACACACACATTCTGTGCTTCTGTAGGTTAGAAGGTAGGAGAATCTGAACTTGAGTTCTTAGCCCCTGCCTGCCACTTCCTGCCTCCGGGAATGCCAGGAAGCCATTTAACCTACTGAGGTACCACCTTCTCTTGTGAAAAGCCGAGATGCCAACCTCATCCACTTCTTAGAACGTTGGGAAAAACTGATGCAAACCACACAAGTGAGGAGAGCTTGGAAATTCCACCTCATGTGGGAGCTTACTGATTTAAACCCCACAAGCATGGCCAGGGCATTAGTATTATCCCCATTTTTCAGAGTAGAAAACTGAGTCAGAGGGGTTCTGTAACTTGTTTGAGTCACCAAAGTGGGAGGTGAATGATCCAGGCTCTGACCCTGGGTCCTGAGCCAGTACACTTCCTTTTCTCTGAGTGAGAAATCGGATGTGCTCCAACCTCATAGCCCAACGTGAGCTGCCCTTGCCTTGGCTTCCTAAGTCCAGCCGCCTTCCTTTAATTGACAAAACACTTTTTCCTCTTCCATGTTCCGGCTTCTGACCGAACACGTGGTTCTTCCATTGTAGAATCACTTTCCTTCTGTCCTGCACATTAGACTGCCCTCACCAATACCTATCACCCCCTGCCCCTGCCTGGGCTGGGAATGTGACACCCCCCCCCAGAGATCGTCTCATATCTGAGAACCTAGTTACTTACCACTGGCCGATCCACAGAGATTGTGTTTTCAGCTTCCCTGTGAAAAATGCAAACACAGAGTGTCTCGGTATCCCCGGTCCAAGCAGGAAGCGCTCCAAGAACTCGTTTAGGTCACATGACTTCTTGGTGGTCAAGGTGAGACTTAATCTAAAAGAACCCTGGGACTACACCTTCACCCAGGAGTCAGCCCCATGTAACCATTCCCAGAAAAGCCTAGGAGCACAGCTACTTGTTGGTGCTGTCAGTGCTCCCACAGAGCATGGCCCAGTCACCTCCTCCCTGCATCTCTTCCAGAGACAGAACTCAGAGCATCAGTCTGTCAGTGCATCTGTGGCCAAAGGCAGAGATGTAGCCTAGCTGGATTCCCTTGTAGCTCAACCACCCTCAATGTCTCGTGCACCTACTCTGTGCTTTATTTTTGCTGCTTATCCTTTCTATAAATCTGAGATGTCACAATGTTTCCTTGTCCTTTGTCCCTAGAATGTTACGGAGTGAACTTCTTCTGTTCCCTAAACCCAGTGCCTAGAAGAGTACCTGGGTAGAATGGGTGCTCAAGAAATTACCTTCAGGATGAATGGAATGAATATAGTTTTGTGGGCTACTCTGGCGCCATGGGACTAGAACTGCAACTCCTTAGGAGGCTGGGACGGTCAAAGGTTTAAGGCCAATCTGAGTGAGTTCAAGGCCAGCCTGGAACACTTAGTTAAACCCTCTCCCCCAAACAAGTGAGATGAAAGTCATGACAGAGTGCTTGCCTGCCATGCATGAGGACCTGGGTTTAACTGTCAGGGCTGCAGAAAGTAATCAAAGAAGTGAGGGAAATGAGCAATGGCTCAGGAGAGGAGAATGGCAAAGGCCAGGGGGTGTGTCCCAAGAGCCTGGTAGGAAACTGGTCCAGCTGCCTCGGTAGAGGATGAGCCGGATGAGTGACCTCTTAGGGGCAGGTAGGGCACATCAGGCTGGTACTCACTCAGAGAGATTCCTCTTCTCAGAGAAGACCCGGAGGATGAATTCCCCCTCCTGATGGGGCTCGTAGGTGGAAGGCACAATGACATACTCGCTGGGGGGCAGGCGGAAGCGCTGGGACACTTCCCGCATGTTGATATAGGTTTTGCTTCTGGCCTTGGAGGCGTTGTACAAGAAAAAGTCCTTCTGTAGGTGTTGTTTATTCCCATGCATCTGAGGACAAGAACCCAAGACAGCTGAGCTCTCCGGAGGGCGGCCAGGACCTCCTCATCTTCCTCTCCAAGGGCTCCTTCCTAACTCTTTGGTCATTCATTTCACAGTCTCCACCTACCTACTTCTAATTCCTAAAGCCTCCATTGCTCAACATCACAGACATTCCAGATCTCACTTCCCCTTCATTTTTTTGTGATTCAGAAATGAAGGTCAAGTCTATACTTTCCCTAGACAGGACCACTCACCAGAACCGATGATCCTCAACTCCAAATCCCTCAGGTTGACAAGTGCCCCAGAGACAGGGAAGGACCTTCACTGGGTTCTGAAGGAGGTGATTCCCCTATCCCAGAAAGCAGCCACCTTTAAAACATGTCTCTGTACATGTGAAAGAATGAGTGTGTGAAGGTTTGTGTTTGATAGGCAATGTATCCTGGTGGACAGGAGAAAATGCACATCATGGGATATGGTACCCTCCTATCATCCTTGATCATCAGCCCTACCAGGAAGCTTCTCGGGGAGTCACAGACAGACTTAGGACCCCACTGCCGGCCACCGCCACTGCTTTACCTCTTTGGGAACCTGAAAGCAAAACAGAGAAACAACACCTGTGTTATGAATGAGGGTACAGAGCTGGTAGAAGGGAATGTCAGCAACTCTAGGGTGACTGCAGACTAACTCCTGCTACCCACCCAGGCAGCCCCAGTCCTACCTGCTGCCCCCTTGGCATTTATGCTGGTGACAAATGTGTGGGCCCGAGAGCAGGAGCTCTGGTGGTCACTGAGGACCTGCTGCAAATGCCAGATTCTCCCCACTGGAAGGGTGTGTTTCCTGTGCTGGTGCCGACAGGGCCTCCTTACCTCGTAGATCGCAAAGCCAATGGTGAAGAGGTTGGCTCCCAGCTTCCGGTCCTTGCGCCGGTTCTTCTGCATCAGAGCCACCAGGAAGCTGCAGATCACCTCAGAGTCATCGGGGTCATCGTCCTCCTCCAGGAGCTTTAGACGGTACTGCGGGTTGGTCCAAAAAGTGTCTGTGCCCCACAAAAGGAAATCCACGTTCAGATATGGAGAAAGAACAGGAAGAAAAATGAGACAGGGAACCTGTCTCCTAGGTCCCCTTTGTGAGGGGTAACTTATAGATTTTTACTTATATGTGTATAGGTCTGTGTGCCACATGCATGCCTGGTGCCCACGGAGGTCAGATAAAGACCGTCATATGGGTGCTGGGAACCAAACCTTGATCCTCTGCAAGAGCAGTAAGTGCTCTTTACCACCGAGCCATCTCTTTAGTCCCCATTAAATGGATTTTGACTTAGAATTAAGACAGAATGCACAGACACTTCTGAAATGATCCTAAAGTTACTGCTGCCATTTTGTGCTCCTTGTTCATATGAATGGAATTCTCAAAATTACCAATTATAACATCAAAATATCCGTCAATTCTGAAAAAATGTTGAAGATGCTCTGTGTCCTACCATATCTAATATTCAGCAAGATTTAAATCTTTGTGTAAAAGTAAATAAGTACATCTATCTCCCCAACATACACATTTGCTTTTGTCTTTAATAGTGGTAAACTTAGCCGGGTGGTGGTGGCGCACGCCTTTAATCCCAGCACTCGGGAGGCAGAAGCAGGCGGATCTCTGGGAGTTCGAGGCCAGCCTGGTCTACAAGAGCTAGCTCCGCGATGGGCACCAAAGCTACAGAGAAACCCTGTCTCGAAAAACCAAATAATAATAATAATAATAATAGTGTTAAACTTATATGTGCACTAACAAATTGTTTTAAAATAAAATAAGTTTATTTTCTTTTAATTTTTTGAGACAATTCTATACACCAATATACCCAGGATTGAGTAAAAGTTCTTCAATGACCCAGGTGGTGGCAGCATATGCCTTTAATCCCAGGACTCAGCAGGCAGAGGCAGATGGATCTCTGAATTTGAGACCAGCCTGGTCTACAGAGCGAGTTCCAGAACAGCCAGGGCTACACAGAGAAACTGAGGTGTGACTTCTGCTTTCTAACTGAGCCCTACGTTCCCATGATACCTGAACTACGTATCTTGTCTAACGTGTCCCCCTCTCTCTACCACCCATTTCCTCACTATTATTTACTTTTTGTTTTCATCATAAAACACGTATGAATGTTGTGTGTATATGATTATGTGTGTTTGTGTGTGAAAGCAGGTGCATGCATGCCATGGCACGGGCATGGGGGTCAAAGGGCAACCTTGAGCACCAGTCCTCTCCATCCACCTTGTTTGAGGCTCTGAGCTTCTGGGAATTCTCGTCTCCATTTCTCATATTACTGTAGATCTCTGGACTTACGAACACATTACTGACTGTGCCTGACTTTTATGTGGGTTCTGGGGATCCAGACTCAGTTTATCAGGCAAGCTCTTTATACGCTGAACCATCTCTCTTTGTCCTCTCCATTGAGGTTTTTTTTTTTTTTTTTTTTTTTTTTTTTTTTTGATTTTCGAGACAGGGTCTCTCTGTAGCTTTGGTGCCTGTCCCAGAACTAGCTCTGATAGACCAGGCTGGCCTCGAACTCCCAGAGATCCTCCTGCCTCTGCCTCCCGAGTGCTGGGATTAAAGGCGTGCGCCACCACCGCCCGGCTCTCTCCATTGAGTTTTGATCATATAGCTGAGTCTACTCTAAGATGTAGATGACTTCGATTCTATGTAACAAATACTTGCCTTGATAGTCAATGGGTGCTTCAAACTTCTCGTGCCATTATCTGAGGTCTGCTCCCTATATCTTCACACCCAACCACATCAAAAGCTCATCCATTCAGTCATTGTTCTGGGACCCTTGGTATCATTCATTATTCCATCCCTAAATCTGAATTTTCCCCTCCATCTCTGAAGCCCGACTTGACCAGGCTTTCGGCATTTCTGTCATGGACTGCTGTAGTACCTTCATGGTGTTCTGACAGCTTCCTGCTTCAACCTTTGCTAAAGCAAACATACCAGGGAGTTGCTACCGGCTCCCTGTTAGGGATTCCTCAGCATGGGTATGCCCTTCCTTAAATGAGGATTTAATGAGACAGTGCACGCCTTAAGCTCAGTACAGACTCAGTAAATGCGGGCTAATATTGGTCTACCTGGAATGAGTAGTGCCCAGACCCTCCCCCCATCTCAAGGGTCTCCCACCTGGGAAGTTGCGGCAGCCTCCGGCTGAACAGCCCCTCACCCAGCGGCCCTCGTTTACAGACACTGTCCAGGTCTGGAGCTTGTCAGACTCCAGGGCGTCTGCCGTGAGGTTACAGATCTCCAGCTTTGTGAAATGGTAGACAAAGTCTTCGTATGACATCCTGAGGGGTTGGAAGAGGAGAGACTCACACAGGCTGGGGAAGAGAAGACACAAGGGCTTCTCCCACCCAATAAAGTCCCCAGAAGACCCTGGCAATGCTGGTGCGTTTGCTCATTTGCTTTTGAGAGACAGGATTTCATGGTGTAGTCTAGGTTGACCTTCGACTTTTGATCTTCCTGCCTGTCTACCAAATGATGGACTTACAGGTGTGTGCCTGGCACTGCTACACCTGACATATCGACCCCACACTATCACCATGTCTTATAGTAGTGACTCCTCATTTGTCTTTGATGAGAGAGCACCGGATGGAAAATCATTCTCCAAAATGTTCCTGTGAATTTCACCATTGCCAGGCCCATTTTAGACACAGGGAAGAGAGATGTCACTTGGGGAAGGATATTTTTAAGGCTAAATGACATCACAAATAAATGTATCTGGGTCCTGAGGGAACCATAGGAGTTGTAAGGGACCCTCCTGGCAGCTGAGATTCAGAAGGCTGACATGACCAGAATAAGGGAGGCACTGGGAATCAGGTAAGAAAAGCCTCTTGGCTCAGAAGAGAACTGCGTCAGAGCCAGTGCACGGGGGTGGGCAGTGCACAGGGGTGGGCAGTGCACAGGGGTGGGCAGTGCACAGGGGTGGGCAGTGCACAGGGGTGGGCAGTGCACAGGGGTGACCAGTGCACAGGGGTGGCCAGTACACGGGGGTGGGCAGTGCACGGGGGTGGGCAGTGCACAGGGGTGGGCAGTGCACAGGGGTGGCCAGTGCACAGGGGTGGGCAGTGCACAGGGGTGGGCAGTGCACAGGTGTGGGCAGTGCACAGGGGTGGCCAGTGCACAGGGGTGGGCAGTGCACAGGGGTGGGCAGTGCACAGGGGTGGGCAGTGCACAGGGGTGGGCAGTGCACAGGGGTGGGCAGTGCACAGGTGGCCAGTGCACAGGGGTGACCAGTGCACAGGGGTGACCAGTGCACAGGGGTGGGCAGTGCACAGGGGTGGGCAGTGCACAGGGGTGGGCAGTGCACAGGGGTGGGCAGTGCACGGGGGTGGGCAGTGCACAGGGGTGACCAGTGCACAGGGGTGGCCAGTACACGGGGGTGGGCAGTGCACAGGGGTGGGCAGTGCACAGGGGTGGGCAGTGCACAGGTGGGCAGTGCACAGGGGTGACCAGTGCACAGGGGTGGCCAGTGCACAGGTGGGCAGTGCACAGGTGGGCAGTGCACAGGGGTGGGCAGTGCACAGGGGTGGGCAGTGCACAGGGGTGGGCAGTGCACGGGGGTGGGCAGTGCACAGGGGTGGGCAGTGCACAGGTGGCCAGTGCACAGGGGTGGCTGCAACAAGAGCTGATGGGCACTGGCCTGGGCCCGAGCTCAGTCGTTACTAGGAACTGGCAGTCTCTTGTCGGAACTTCATCTTAGTGAGCCTTGAGCCCGAGTGGGAAGACAGGGTGCAGATGAAGCCTGGCGGCTTCTGATTGGGAACCGGTGTTTCACCTCCCTGCCTGGGTTGTGAACTTACCAGAACTCTCCATCCTCAGTGACCTGGTGCTGGAGACGGTCCTTTTCATCTTTGTCCACAAAGCTCCAGTCCTTCCAACTGGTGGGAAAATAGAGGGATTAAGGAAGGAGGAAGAGGAAGGGGAGACCTAATGTGGGCTGGGACAGAGGGTCAGAGAAATACCAAGTTAGAGAAGCCTGCGTCTAGACCACAGCCAGTATGAGCCATGGAAACACAGCTCCGACCTGCTACCCTCGGTGGGAAGGCCTGCAATCATTTCCTGCCACCTTCAATGCTAAGACCAAACTCCTCGAATGGATTCACAAGGACTTCACTGTCTCTGGCTGAGTCTTCTAGCAAACTGGGATTCTCCTGTGATAACAGTCAGCTGTGTCTCCTTGGACATGTCCTTCGGCCTGTCAGCTTCGACTCCCTCAGCCACAAAAGGGGACATTACATCATCTACCCCGGGACTATGATGTATTCGTGAAATAACCCATCAGAACTGCTAGCTTGGTTCCCCACTGAGATGCTAAGATCCAGCATGTAGATGGCTCTTCTTTCCAGGCAGAAACAGCCAGCACCATCTCTCAAAGCCTGGATGCTTTTACATTTTCTAGGCTTGCTGAGTTAGAGTTAAGCTAAATGGGGTTCAGGGTGTGCTTGGAGTCAGGGTGCCCTGGAATCAAAGTAGAGATTGGTGGGAGACAGGGCCCCCATTCAGCAGCTCCTGCAAGAAAGGAGTCAGCAGGTAGTGTGTTAAGGCACCGAGTTAGTCTGGAAAACACAGCAAGGTTGTTGTAGGTGACTTGGGCTAGTGGAGGAGACAGGGAGGGCCTCCTACAACACAGAGTACCATTCATACAGTGCTACCTCCAAGTAACCCATTCTACCCAAAGCGTGAGGGGAGACCCCTAGAGGGGCTGCAAAGTTCTGGAGCCTTTGATGATGTCTCTGTGGTGGTTGTCTTGTGGTTCGCAGCCCACTCTTTTCAGAGGTGCACAGTAAAATTCTTTCACAGGACTTTCGGGACTTCGTGTGTGGTCATCAAAGGAGAGGCTAGCTTGTCTCAGGTAAGCACCTTCCCCACCTGTCACGTCTATGTCTACTCCTCATACGAGTCACCTGGAAAGTGCTGGTACTGCTGTCATTACAGAAGAGGCAGAGACACTAAGAAGGAAATTGCCTGTTTCCTGCAAACTCCCCGCACTGAGATGCTTCTAGAATCATTCCTTTCGCTGGGTGGTGGTGGAGCACACCTTTAATCCCAAGACTCAGGAGGCAGAGGCAGAGGCAGAGGCAGAGGCAGAGGCAGGCAGATCTCTTGTGTTTGAGACCAGCCTGGTCTACAGAGTGAGTTCCAGGAAAGCCAGGACTACACAGAGAAACCCTGCCTTGAACTGCCCCTCCCCCCAAATCATTCCTTTCAAGTCTATCATCGTCACTATGCTCACTGAGTCTCTGGTTCTCATTTCCACCTCTAGCCCCTTTGGGGAGCCCACACCTGTACCCTTCTCTGCAGGTCATTGGTTTGAAGGTGATGTTGCACCAGTACCAACCAGTACTCTCATGGTTTGGTCCCCAACTGATGGAGGAGGGTCATCTTTCTATCTGTTGTTTCATTGGTTAATTAATAAAGGAAACTGCTTGGCCTTTGATAGGATAGAAAATTAGGTAGGCGGAGTAAACAGAACAGAATGTTGGGAGAAAGAAGCCAAGTCAGGCAGTCGCCATGATTCTCCCATCCAGACAGACGCAGGTTAAGATCTTTCCTGGTAAGCCACCTTGTGGTGTTACACAGATTATTAGAAATGGGTTAGATCAATATGTAAGAGCTAGCCAATAAGAGGCTGGAACTAATGGGCCAGGCAGTGTTTAAAAGAATACAGTTTCGGGCTGGAGAGATGGCTCAGTGGTTAAGAGCATTGCCTGCTCTTCCAAAGGTCCTGAGTTCAATTCCTGGCAACCACATGGTGGCTCACAACCATCTGTAATGAAGTCTGGTGCCCTTTTCTGGCCTGCAGACATACACACAGACAGAATATTGTATACAAAATAAATAATAAATATTTAAAAAAAAAAAAAAAAGAATACAGTTTCCAAGTAATTATTTTGGGTAAAGGGGTAAAGCTAACCATGTGGGTGGCTGGGTGCTGGGAACGCAGCCCGCAGCTCCTACTACACCCAACCCAACAGTATAGCCCTAGGCTCTTTTGATCTGTGGTCTGCCCCACCTACCCATCACTCCAAGAGCCATTCCACTCCACCTGGCCCCAGGGATTCCGCAGCCGCACCAGCTTCACCTTCTCACCTTTGAACAGGGCCTGGGGCAAAGAGACAACAAGTTTGGAAAGATGGGGTGTCTAACTTGCTCTGAGAACTGGGGTAGAAGCTGAGAGAACTCAGTAAGAGAGCTGCCTGCCTGGCCCTTGCTGACTGGGTAAGGAGTCTGGTGCCCATTTTATGTGTTGGTGGAAGGTGAGTGTTTACGGTGAGGCTCTAGAAACATATTAAGCATTTCTGTGTGGATTTTCCTTCATTTCTCTTTTGTTACTTTTTCTTTATGTGGATGTATGAGTTATGTGCACCACATGCCAGGTGCCTGAGCAGGTCAGAGGCTGTCAGATCCCCTGGAACTAGAGTTATGGGTAATTGTGACCAGCCTAACGGTGCTGGGAACCAAACCCAGGTCCTCTGGAAGAGCAATAAGTGTTCCTTACTGCTGAGCCACCTCCTCTTCAGCTCTTATTTTTACTGTCTGTGCTAGTGCAGGTGTGCATGCGTGTGTGTGATGTGAGGGTGCCTTCTCCCCCCCACCCCCTCCTTTTTTCTTTTTTTGTTTTTTCAAGACAGAGTTTCTCTGTGTGCCTTTGGAGCCTGTCCTGGAACTCGCTCTGCAGACCAGGCTGACCTCGAACTCAGAGATCTGCCCGCCTCTGCCTCCCGAGTGCTGGGATTAAAGGCATGCACTACCACTGCCTAGCTCAGTCTTCTCCTCCACCATGGGTTCCAGGTTTGAATTTGAGTCTTCAGACGTGCACAGTGAATGCTTTTACCAACAGGATCACCTCACCAGCCTTCTGTGTGGGCTTTAAAAAGGGTTCCTGCTGGCTAAAGGACAGATGGACCAACTAGAAAAAGATGCCCCGTTCTCCAGTCCCATGCAGTGGGGGTTGCGGACACTCTCTCAGCCCGTTCTTAGGACATAGCACACCCAAATGAATGTTACCATGTCACAATGTTCCTGCCTGGGAAATGACCCAGGAAACTCCAGCAACCCCACAGGAAGCAACATATTGAAAATGAACATGAAAGAACAGGAAACATGGCAATACTCAAATCCAACTTTGTAGGACAAAAGCAGTATTTCTAATTATTCCTTGGAAACACTAGAAAAACTCCCATCGTCACCATTAAAAGCAAAGGAAGGTGAAATATCTGCCGGGCAAGAATAGAAACCCGAGTTTGGATCCCCAGCACCCATGTGAAAGATGGCACAGCTAAGCATGTCTGTAACCCCAGCACAGGGAAGAACAGATGCCTGGAGCTCACTGAGCAACCAGTCTAACCAATTGGTAAGGCCCATGCTCAGTGGGAGACACTGCCTCACAGTAAGGTGAACCACCGAGGGATAGCCAGTGCTGGTCTCTGGCCTCCACACACATCACATAGGCAGGTACATTCACTTTGCACAGAGATGAACTGAGCGGCATCCACAGACGGGCTGGCTCTTTCAGTGGTGAAGGAGGCACAGACAGTTGTCCCGACTTTAGGAGGTCAACTCGGTTGTGTTCCCGTGTCCCACCAAACTCCACAGGACTCACCTCCTCCAGCCCGGTGACCGAATAGGCGTGACCTTTCACCAGCCCGCAGGCCATTCTCGTCTCATACTGCACGGGAACAATTGTCTGCAGAGCGAGAACCAGACAACCTATCAGGAACTGGGGTGTAGAGGTTCTGCTGCTCGGAGACAAGGGTTGACCCTGGCTCGCTTCTGAGTTACCTCAGACTAAGGACGGCTCATTTCCCTGACAGTATGCCTTATGGCCAGGATCAGACCTCACTGGTTTCTCAAGGGCAATGGGGAGATGCAGTCCCAGACCCCTAGCTGATCACGCTGCCCTGATGACCAGAGAGTAAGGTGGGTACCAGAATAGAAGGTCAGGGAAAGGATTTGTCCCTCCTTTCTAGGCTTCCTCAGAGGAGCAGAGGGGACAGCTGGGGTCTATCTGCCTTCCCCTGAGCCCATCCAGAGTGGACTATTCCCAAAAAAAGGAATTGAGAAAGGGAGTTTAAAAAACCCGTAGCTCTAAACTGTTGGCATTACCCTACCTCCCTCACATTTACCTAGGACATGAAAGTCAAGAAAACCCGGTCCCTACTCCCTACTGGGACTACTGGAAGGTTCACTGCTGTGCAGAACTACACTAAGTACAGGGAGGGCTGTCCCAGGTCAAGCTGTAGTCCTGAGGGTTCTTCTGCAGAAGGGTAGACCAGGAAGTCCCACTGAGTGCGCCACAGGCTCCCAGCACCAGGGGTCTAGTAGCAACAGCTTTGGGGTGGTTGGCTTCTGAGAGCCACGTGGGTTTGCATTTCTGAATCCTTCTTCAGGGTGACAGGTGAGTCTGGAACTTTGTATCTTAGTCTCTTGGATTTTGTTCCCCATTTGACCCATTTCAACCTTGGGACTTGGTCTTATGGAAGCCATTGTGGATATATACCAAGATGTTTCTATTAAGAAGCTTATTATAGCACTTTTGAAAACAGACCTTAAAAAATCCTCTAACTTTTCAATAACAGAATATTAGTAAATTATAACATATTTGCACATTAGAATATTTTGCAGCTACTAAAATGATATAAAAGAATACTTAAAATACTTAAAAATATGAATCCGACAAAAACAGTGAAAGAAAAGACAGGCTGCAAAGATGTAACATATAATAAGATGAATTTAAAAACAAAAATATGGTTTAAGTATGCTCCAGAAAGACCATATATCAAACGCTTGGCAGTTATCTTTAGATGGGAAAACATAAGCTATTAATTTTCCTGTCTTTTTGTGTGGCTCAGTCCTTCGGTATCATGTGTGCCTTCCAGGTAGAGCACACAAAGGGGAGGGAGTTTGTTCTGTTGGCACTGACTGCTCTGGGGAGCTGACGTCAGGATGGGATGCAGGTCAGTTGTGGCAGCTGGAGATGTACACACCCTTGTCGGTCTGTCATCTGAGCCCCTGGGGTCCAGGTCTGAGTCTCTGAGCAGCGAGTTATCCATATTTCTCACCATCCGTGCAATCAAGTCCCCCATGTTCAGACCCGAAGGAGAGGTCCCGTAAGTCATGTTCGTGCCGTCCTGAGGCCCGGTGGGGAGGAAAGCAGAGAACCCAGGAGAGGGAAAGAGCAAACAAGGGAGGGAGGGGCAGGAGACAGGAGAAAGGAGTGACAGACAGATCAAAAGAGGAGATACCAACTGTGCACAAATGCAGAAAAGATGCAGGAGAGCGATAAGGAAGAGGGCTCTCCTGTGTAGGGGCCTATGCTGACTGACAGCTAAGCCTTCCTACTCAGGAAGTGTTGGGAGAGAAAGGAAGAGTTAGCTCCCTCTGAAATGGAATTGCCCAGACTGCTAGTCCCAAAGCAGCCTACATGGAGCCCAGGCCATGGTGGGTCCTCTCCTTGTCCCTGTCTCACCGTGATGCACTGAGAGAGGGTCTCAGGGGATGGTCCAAACGGTAGCACAAAGCCCAAGGACTGAGGTGATGTCATAGCTCAGTGGCTAGGTAGCGACTACCATTCCTAAGGGCAGTGGTGGGCATAGATCTACAGCCAGTGACATGGCTGGCCTGAGGGTGTGCTTGCACTGAGCAGTCTCACAAAGGAGGCCTGTCAGTGAAGCCTCTGGATCCATTTCTACCTGAATTCTAGGGCTTGGAATGCCATTGCTCAGTCTTTATTGAGAGCTACCCCTCACCCCCAGGAATACATGTCCCTTGAAAAACTGCCAATTTTAAAATCAAGAATCATTCATGCTTTTTAATTTTTAAAGCAGGATTTCACTATGCATCCCAGGTCAGAAATAAGAGTCCTCCTGCCTCAACTTCTAAATTGCAAATTGCTGGAATTACTGGTAGTTCTTTTTTTTTTTTAACGTTTATTTAGTGTGGGGTGGGGGATTCATGCACAGTCAAATGACAGGTTGTGGAGGTCCCTTTCTCCTGAGGATTCCAAGGATCAGACCTAGGGCCCCAGGGTTAGTAGCGAGTGCCCTTACCAATAAGCCATCTCACCATCTGGCTCTTGCTTCTTAAAATGAAACATTCACCCTATCCCAGCAGGAGCAGCGTGTTGCTAAAAGTAGAAGGTTTCCTGGGAACCAGACTTACATCAATGGAGCAGCCCATGAGGGAACCTCTCTCGATGGCTTTCCTCATGATCTTGTACATGTCACTGGGTGCATCTTTGATCTCAAAAAACTCCGTCACCCCTCCTGTGAAGTCCTCCATAGCTTCGGTGGTGTTCCCACCTTTTAGAGCTTCATAGGAACCATGGAGCCTTGGAGAGAGGACAAAAGCCAGTCTAGACTCTAGGAGTTCCAGGAAGTATGATTAGTTAAGTTAAGCAAGGCCACAGAGAGCCAGAGGCACTGTCTGTATCCCCCCCATTCCCCTAAGGCACTCTTCCATTGTCTACTGGGCCCAGCAGCAGAGGCAGAGACTAAGGTAAGAGACAACCTGGCTGAGCTCCAGAGATGGATGCAGTGAGCTAATGCAAGACTAGACGCGCCGTCAGGAAGGCAGGATCAAGAGCCAGCTTCAGGAAGCTGAGGATGTATCGCACACATCTTTATTTCTTCTCGTTAACTTTATGTTTTTCAATTAGGCCTCCTACTTCCTGGACCTGATCTCAGGCTGACACAGCTAAGCTGAACATCCACACTACACACGAGCATGTGTACACATGTCTAGCCCAATGTGACTGAGACTTCGTCTGAATTCTCAAATCCTTTCCCCACCCGTAGTCCTGTCTCCCATCCTAACGGTCGCCTTACTTAGCGTAAGCCTTCTCCAGCAGGGCGCTCCAGAACTCATTGCGGTGGTTGGATTTGGTGAAAACCAGCTGATTGTTGTATGTTGGCAGACAGTCATCAATAACCACGTCTACCCAGTCTCCATAGCGCCAGAACTGCAAGAAGCGAGAAACACTGTCACAGCCATTGTCTGCCCTGTCCCGAGTCCACATCCCGCGGGGCTCTGAGCCTCAGCTACCATTTCCCAGGCTTTGCACCTGATGCTTGCTTTGGAGTGTGGGACTCTATCTCTAAATACACTGTGAGCTACGCATGTGAGACAGAAACTACATGTCTGCCGAAAGCCCAACCCAGTTCTGGACACTGTGAATGTCTCAGGACCTGACACTTTCCTCCCTTGCCTAGAGCTCTGGGACAGACCCGCTATAAGTGCTTTCATGTATTCCAAGTGATTTCAGTGTGTGCCCAGGATTGAGTTGAAATCTCACAAAGATGTTGGGCTAACTTAAGTCTGTCTGTCTTTCTTCTTTTCTTCTTTCTTCTTTCTTTCTTTCTTTCTTTCTTTCTTTCTTTCTTTCTTTCTTTCTTTCTTCTTTCTTTTTTTCTATTTTTCTTTTCCAGTCTAGAATTTGTCTCTGAGTCAAATAATCAGTACCCAGAAAAGTTCTAATGGATAAATTAATCCTAGCACCAATAATTTCAGGTCTGGATCAAACTCGCAACTAAATGCCCAGATGACTAGAATTTTCTTGCAGGGATAGACCTGATGTAGACTCAGCTGTCAGGGGTACAGAGTATGGGAGCTGCAGTTCCCAGGGGTCCCAGTAAAAACCCAAAGGTCCCCACCACCTTCAGAGCAGGCATCTTAGGAACCTGTCTGAGGGGGCTGCAGCAATCACATAGCAGCCAGCCATCTGGAGGGCAAAAATAGACACAGGGCAGAAGACAGGATGCCTTCCTCCCGCCCTTGCTGGGCACAGTGGAAATTGTGTTACAGAGCACAGACAGCAGCTGCTCCCTCACAAGCTTGGAGCAGCCAAGGGGTCACTGCCCACAGGAGGTGTTTGGACCCTTTCCTCGATCCACTGGGAGGTTAAGGCCAGGAGACCAGAGGTGGGTTGGATGGGCTGTGTGGTCATATAATTTTCTGAAAATATTTCTTGGGGCTGGAGAGATGGCTCAGTGATTAAGAGCACTGACTGCTCTTCCAGAGGACCCGAGTTCAATTCCCAGCACCCACATGGCAGCTCACAACTGTCTAAAGATCCAGGTGCAGGGGATCTGACACCTTCACACCAATGCACATAAAATAAAGTTAAATAAACCATAACAAATAAAAAACAAGAAAATATTTCTTGACTCCAGAGGGACAGAATTTTTCCTGGACCTTGAAGCCAAGTTAATGAACTCGCCTTGAGATCATCTAGGACCATGTACTTAACCTGCTGTCCTGCTCTGTCCTCAGCCTATTTAACTGGCCTTTGAGAGATCAGCGTAACCAATCTCAGTATGCTTTGGATTTCCCATGCAATCAGCCTTTACGACCTAAACTAATGCGTAATTTCCATCTTAAGTAATATATTTTCCCATGCCCTGACACAAGATTATGCATGCTGTGGTAATCGTTTACCAAAAACAGCCAATAGGTTGGAAGCAATCCTTAAGCAAGAAATATCCCATAAATGTTGGAAGCAATGCGTGGATACAGGATAGTAGTGTGTCTGTGGTTCTGAGTGCTCTTCTGGGAGATTTGGGGTCAGAAACACAACTTCTTTCCTTGTAAAACTCTGTTCAAGATTACTGCAAGGAATTTCTCATTCCTTTACCATGCTGTGCTTTCTGTGCCATTCAGTAAATACAAAGCAAAGCCCTCTTTATAGGAAGGCACGGACTGAGAGACACACACACACACATGCACATCACACATATTCACAGGCAACAGACACGTATAAAACAGGCACAGGGAGCTGGGCAGTGGTGGCGCATGCCTTTAATCCCAGCATTTGGGAGGCAGAGGCAGGCGGATCTCTGTAGTTTGAGGCCAGCCTGGTCTACAAGAGCTAGTTCCAGGACAGGCTCCAAAACCACAGAGAAACCTTGTCTTGAAAAAACAAAAAAAACAAAACAAAACAAAAAAAAAAATAGGCAGAGATGAGAACAGACATAGGTGTGACAGCCAACACACACACACATCAGACACCACATAAAGGCAGCAAGGACAGACAAGTCACATACATAAAACAGACTATGCCGGCCAGTGGTGGCACACACTTTAAATCCCAGTTCTCGGGAGGCAGAGGCAGGCGGATCTCTGAGTTTCACTGTAGCCAGGTCTATAGAGCAAGTTCCAGACAGGCTGCAAAATTACATGTAGAAACCCTGTCTCAAAAACCAAAAACAAACAAACAAACAATAAAAACAAACCACCACCACCAACAACAACAAAGAAAACAAAACAAAACAGACAGACCAAAGACAGGTCAGTAACCACAGACTGTGAACAGAGGAAGACATACAGCTAGGGGGAAGTGGACTGGCTCTTGCTTAAACTAACCCAAGAGAAGGTTACTTTATTTCCATTTCTTAAGGCAACACTGAGCATTCCCGACCTTTTCTGGGGTTATCTTTCCGGCATCAACTAAGGCCTGGCTGCCATCTCAACCACATCCCCCATTTCCTCACCTGGAAGTGGAAGATCCCGGCATAGTTTTCAACGAAACTTTGATCATGGGGTATAACTCGGAAAAGTAGTCGCTCATTCAGGGTCAGGCAAGCAATGGCTGCAAGAAACCAGCAGTCCCCTGCATGCAAAAACAGACCCAGTTAGTCAGGTGTGGGCTGCCTCTCCGGAAAGAGACGGCCCAGCCGCCGCCCCCCCCCCCATGGCTGAAGAACTGGGATGCTCACTGCCCTATGTCCTGTCTGTCCTCTCCTGCTGTGAGTCCTGGCAAGGAGAGTGAGAAGCAGATAACACATTCTCTCAGGACTGGGTGTTTTCCTAAGGTCAACTGATTCCTCCTTTTACAAGAGACTCACTTCCTTCTTGGAGACAGAGCAGTGGGTGATCGTAGCTCACCTTTGCTGGGTGAGCCCGTTTTCCCTTCCGGCATCAAGAAAAGCTGCATGATGTGTGTCGGCTAGTTGCTGCAGGACCAGTCTGCAAAGGGCACTCAGGCCGGCAAAGGGACAAACCCGGTGCCCTGACAGTCTTGCATCTATCTGCTAGGGACACGGGCTAGCTACCACCCTGCTGGTAAGGAGAGACTGCCAACTGCCCAAGACACCTATGTTCTTCCTATGGATGGATCCGCAGCCTGTCCTCAGAAGCAGTGTATTGCTTTGAGGGGCTCAGAGCTTAGTCCACACTCTCCAGACAGTGTCCCCCAGTGCTGGAAGCCCCAACACCCAGGAGGTCCTCAGTCTCTTTTCGTGGAACAAACTAAGCTGATGCTTTTCAGCTGTTCTTGCCTTTTGGGGGGTTAAGTTTTAAATTGTCTTTTAATGATGCCTCCAATTTTCCTTCACAGTCTGCCCCAGGGAGGGTGCTCCCAGAACAAAAGGTGGTAGGCGAGGAAGGGCTGTGCCACAGCCAAATGGCAGGCCAGCAGGACCTGGGCCTCCTCAGCAGAACCTAGGCTGCTCTTCCTCTCGGCAAACAGCACCTCGGTCAAAAGACTCTGTTAATGTGGAGATGTCTCATATGATGATCCGAGTTTGATCTGAGTTTGGCAAAAGGAAAATACTGCCCCCACAAGTTGCTCTCTGACCTTCACAGGTATGTGCCATGGTGTGTAGGTATGTACACACACACACACACACACACACACATATACACACACACATACACACACAATTAAAGGAATAATAATAAAAAAAGGTTCTGATACGTATTAAAAGAGAAAGCAGAATTTGGTTTCTTCACATCCTGAATAGAGATAGCACCTGTTGATTAGCCCTGGGGCATCGGGCAGGACGTGGTGGCGGGAGCTCCCTACCTAGATCTCCTTGGCAGATGTCAGTCCTGTTGGCTCCACCGATGATAAATCGGGGATTCTCACAAATTTCCTGTGGAACAAAACAAAACAACCAGGAAATGTTAGTAATTATAGGAGCTCCCGGTTGACCCGATGGCGTACTACCCTGGTACCGCGGGATTTACAGTCACTGACCCTACACCTCCGCAGGCATCCCTGTGTGTGGGTACCATGGCAGGCATCCCTGTGTGTGGATACCATCGCATGCATCCCTGTGTGTGGGTACCATCGCATGCATCCCTGTGTGTGGGTACCATCTCAGGCATCCCTGTGTGTGGGTACCATCACAGGCATCCCTGTGTGGGGGTACCATCGCATGTATCCCTGTGTGTGGATACCATCACAGGCATCCCTATGTGGGTACCATTGCAGGCATCCCTGTGTGTGGGTACCATCGCAGGCATTCCTGTGTGTGGGATACCATCACTCCTCTTTTCCAAACCACAGAGCTAAAGCTCAGAAGCTGGGTATATTGGTTCACATCTGTAATCCCGACACTGGAGGGGCTGAGGCAGGAGCATGGCCAGTTCAAGGTCAGCCTGGACTACGTAGGAAAACTGGTCTTAAGGCAAATAATAAACAACTGAGGACCAGAGAAGGTAAGAAAATTGCCCCAAAGTTGTCCCCTTTTCTCTCCCACACTGATACTGAACAGCATGTGCTTTGAGAGGTGGGGCAAAGGGGCAGCAGAACTCACGGATTTTGTTCTCTAAGTCAGGGGAAAGGATGCTAGAAGAAAAAAAAAAAGATCTCCCTTTCTAAGATGTGGGACATAAACATTTAGAGTCAGCGTCTGTCTCAGTATCCACAGGTCTTGTGGGAGCAGACAGTAGATGTGGTGTGAGCCTCAGCTGCCCCCTCCTGGTTTGTTGGAAGGGACAAATCCACCCAGAAAAAATATAAAAGCATAAAGTAGGGAATGGAGAGGTGACTTAGTCGTTAAGAGCACTTGCTGCTCTTGCAGAATAATGAAGTTCAGGTCAGGTCCTAGCACATGCATCTGGTAGCTCACATCCACCTATAAAACTCAGCAGCACCCACATGCTGTTCACACACACACACACACACACACACACACTAATTTCTTTTTAAAAAAATCACAGAAATAATAATCTTGCAATGTTAAAGTTAAATCTATTAATAGGTTTTATCTTCCTAAAAAAAATAATTTCCTATTTCTATGCACTAAGAAGGAACTAGAACTGGGATGTGGTTCTGTATTAGAGGGCTTACCTAGCGTGTGCCGAGTCCTGGGTTTAAACCCAGCACCACCAGAATACCGAAAGCCTAGGAGCAATAACAGTAATTTCTGGAGAAGGTGAACAAAGAAAAGGAGCAGAACCAGTGCTGAAAGCTGTGGTTCAAAACCACTTTCCCAAGATACCAAGACTGACACTGCACGCTGAAAGAGTAGGGTACTAAGAATGGCGAGCCAGCAGGGCCAGCAGGAAAACATCATCTAGGTCTTCACTGGACCTAACATAAACACATTTCTTTGGATATGCAGGAAAAAGCCAAGCGACTCCTTTGGGGGAGGTGTGCAGATTATCATGAGGCTTTTCTTTCTATCTTTTTTCCCATTTTTTAATTAATTAAAAATTTTCCCCAGCCCGACCAGTTTCTTCTCTCTCCCTCCACCTCCCTTCTTCCCTTTCCCCCATCCACTCCTCCTCCTTTCTCTTCAGAGAGGGGCAAGCCTCCCAAGTATATCAGTCAGCCATGGCGTCTCAAGTTGCAGTAGATACACCTTCTCTCCTATTAAGGCTGGATGAGGCACCCCAGTAGGAGGGAAGGGTCCCAAAAGCAGGTAACAGAGTCAGAGACAGTTCCTGCTCCTACTGTTAGGAGCCCCATAAAAAGACTGTAATGATTTAAGAGTAGAAAGGCCAAGTGGGTACCTTTTAGCGGGCCCTGCCAAGTATGCCACTAAGCAAGCCTGCAGCTCCCAACAGAGTTGGTGCAAGGGCTCTATTGGGAGAGACTGGGGGTGGGGAGTGAAAGAGCAGAAGACCCAGCCGGAGTGGGGACATGAGAGGAAGACAGACAGACAGAGAGAGCAGGCAAGAAGAGAGACGCAAAAGAAGGATCTGTGGTGGGCACTTTTAAAGGGTGTCACACAGCTGCCGGTGGAAAGGCAGATGATAATGTAAGTTATGATGACGTAACTGGCCCTGAGCTGAGGCAGGCTGCTGCCTCTGGGAACTAAGAAAGACCAAGATACACTGATGTGGGATTTCTTTCTGTTTGCTGTGATTACCATTAGTTAATAAAGAACTGCTTTGAGCCTATGGCAGGGCAGAACAGAACTAGGTGGGGAAAACTAGGCTGAATGCTGGGAGATAGAGGGCAGAGTCAGAGAGAAGCTGTGTAGCCCCCCCCCAACCCCACCCCAGAGACATATCCGGTAAGCCACAGCCTTGTGGCAATACACAGATTATTGGAGATGGATTAAACTAATATGTAAGAGTTAGCCAATAAGAAGCTAGAGCTAATGGATCAAGCAGTGATGTAATTAATACAACATCTGTGTGATTATTTTGGGGCCAAGCGGCCGGGAACTAACAAGCGACCTTCTTCCAACAATACACAACTGTAACATGTGTAGAGGGCCTAGGTCAGTCCCATACAAACTCTCTGGTTGGCGGTTCAGTCTCTGTGAGCTCCTAGAGCCCAAGTTAGTTGATTCTGTGGGTTTTCTTCTGGTGTCATTGGCCCCTCTAGCTCTCATTCAATAACAATGATTTATGCCAAAAGACTGGAGCAATGCACTTAAGATACCGAAGGGAAAAAGTGTTTGGTTGGAACCTCCAATTCACCCCTGCACCATCTGGGAAGCTCATACATTCTTGTCTCTCTCTCCCTCCAAACCCTGCTGGCTCAGAGAGCCTCTGAAGAAAGAAAGGCACCAAAAAGCCCAGTTCCGCATTTTTGGTGGCTACTGCAGCTTCTTCCCCTGAAGTTGCCAACTGCCCAAGTCCCTGCCTAAAGCCTTAAAGTGCTGAGCTTTTGAGCATACTTGGGCACAAACACGGCTTCTGGAAGGCACATCATCATGCCACCCCCTACAACCTATAGAGTCTCTGTGCTTTTGTTTGTGAGAGCAGCTTCTCCGGCCTACACCTCTGGAACTGGAGAACTACCCAGGAGTTGCTTTGCTCAAATAAAGCTGTTGTTACACTTTTTCAATTCAGCTTTATCTGGCTTACTGTGTCAGTGGAGAAACCTATTTTCAGGGGACAGAAAACCTTTTACAAAGGTGAACCAAGGATTTAGAATGAAACAAAACCTTCTTCTAAGAGCAAAGAAATAAGTAAATAATAAATAAATGTAGTAATAAAATTTAAAGTCCACTAAACCCAAGAAGCCAAACAGAAATCCTAGCTGATGGTTGGAAGGGAAAAGGTACAGCATGTAATTTATTGCCTGTCATGTTCAACATCTACTTATACACAGGCTGAGGATGACGCTCACCTGGTAGGGAGCTCTGATGGAGGTGGGTCTTGGATTTATCTCTTGCTTTCATTGGTTAATTAATAAAGAAAACTGCTTGGCCCTGATAGGACAGAAAATTAGGTGGGTGGAGTAAACAGAACAGAATGTTGGGAGAAAGAAGCTGAGTCAGGAGTCGCCATGATTCTCCCACTCCAGACAGATGCAGGTTAAGATCTTTCCTGGTAAGCCAGTTCATGGTGCTACACAGAATATTAGAAATGGGTTAGATCAATATGTAAGAGCTAGCCAATAAGAGACTGGAACTAATGGGCCAGGCAGTGATTAAAAGAATACAGTTTCCGTGTAATTATTTCGGGGCATAAGCTAGCCATGTGGGCGGCCGGGTGCCGGGGACGCAGCCCTGCCCCTCCTATTTCAACAGAGCTCACCTAGCATGCATGAAGCCCTGGATTTGATTCCCAGGACCCCATAAACTTGGTGTAGTGTTACATGCCTACCATCACAGCATTTGGGAGAATTAAAAGCTCGGGGTCATTCTTGGCAATATAGTGAGTTTGAGGCCAGTTTGGGATACATAAAACCCTTTCTCAAAAGCAAAACAGAGCCAGGCGGTGGTGGCGCACGCCTTTAATCCCAGCACTTGGGAGGTAGAGGCAGGTGGATCTCTGTGAGTTTGAGACCAGCCTGGTCTACAAGAGCTAGTTCCAGGACAGGCTCCAAAGACACAGAGAAACCCTGTCTCGAAAAACCAAAAAAAAAAAAAAAAAAAAAAAGCAAAACAGGAGTGGCTGGAGAGATGGCTCAGTGATTAAGAGCACTTGTTACCCTTGCAGCAGACTTAGATTCGGTTTTCAGCATCCACAGAGTAGCTTACAGCTGCCTATAATTCTAGTTCTCGGGAATTCAGCACCCCTTGAAGGAAGGCCCTGGACATGCAAATGATACACAAATAACTCCCACGCATAAAATAAAAATAAATAAATGCATATTTTTAGAAAATCAGTATGGAGTTTCTTTAAAAAAGCTAAAAAGAAATTATAATGTGGCTACATATAGATATATACTTGAGGGAATCTAAACTAGCATATTACAAAGATTCCATTGGCATTAACTGTGGTCCTGTTCACAAGGGCCAGTTATGGAAGCAGCCTAGATGGCCATCACAAAAGAATGTATTAAGAACATGCGGTATGTTTGTACAACAGAATCTTTTTTCCCCCAAGACAGGGTTTCTCTGTGTAGCCCTGGCTGTCCTGGAACTTGCTCTGTAGACCAGCCTGGCCTTAAACTCAGAGATTCGTCTGCCTTTGCTTCCAGAGTCCTGGGATCAAAGGTATGTGCCACCAAGGTCTGGCATTTAAGTTTTAAAAGAAAAAGAAAGTGCAAGGGTAATTATCTTGGGAGAAGAGGGATAGCAGTGGGAGGGGAAAGAGAAAAACAAGAAAGAGTAATGGGAGATAAACGTAAGCCAAGTAAAATCTATACATTATGAAAATGTCATCATGAAACCCATCTCTTATGTGTGTGTGTACACATGGAGACTAGAGGCCACCCTTGTGTGTCAGACCTCAACTGCTCTCCATCACGGGTTTTTTGTTTTGTTTTTTTCTTGTTTGTTTTTCCAAGACAGTGTTTCTTCATGTAGTTTTTGTAGCCTTGTCCTGGAACTCGCTCTGTAGACCAGGCAGGCCTCGAACTCACAGAGATCTGCCTGCCTCCGCCTCTCCAGTGCTGGGATTAAAGGTGTGCACACACACTAGCTACGATGCAGCGGATCCTAAGATTGGAGCAGGAATTATACCAGATGAACCTGGAGCATCTTGTAATGATTCAAAACCAGAACATTCTCAAGAAGATTTGAAAACAAACCAACCCAAGGATTTGTTGGCTAGGCGCAGGAGCCAACTGCAAACGTCTATTGACTATAGCTGGAAGAATGTGCAACGACACAATATCTCAAAATCAAAGACAAACGTGCGTGAGTTCATATTGTTACCAATAACTGCACAGAGACAGACATGGAGAGAATACAGACCACACTCTTGCAGAATTATCACCATGATTTTTTTTTCTTTTTTGATTTTCGAGACAGGGTTTCTCTGTAGCTTTTGGTTCCTGTCCTAGAACTAGCTCTTGTAGACCAGGCTGGCCTCGAACTCACAGAGATCCGCCTGCCTCTGCCTCCCGAGTGCTGGGATTAAAGGCGTGCGCCACCACCACCCGGCCCTATCCCCATGATTTTTAAGACACTCTGCACTCAAGGCAGTGGAACATAACTCTTCATTCTTTAAGTGTGAGCTTCTGGTTAGGTTCTAGCTTGTGAGGAGAAAAGGAGAAGAAAGAAACTTCACCATACAGAACCTGTGGACGCTTCAGGATGTCAAGGTCAACATAAGCATCATAGTGAGGAGGTATCTGACAGTCTGGGCTCTCAAAGTGCTGTGGTGAGAAGGTGCTCGACCTCTGGTCACCTTCCTCAAAACATATAAGCCCAGGGCTGGAGACATGGCTCAGCAGTTAAGAGCACTTGCTGTTCTTGCAAAGGATCCTGGTTCAGTTCCCAGCACACACACACATGGTCTGTATATTATATTATATTATATTATATTATATTATATATCATGGTCTGTATTAATTATAAGGGCTCTAGTGTCCTCTTCTGGCCTCAAGGAATACTGCACACATGTGGGGTACATATAATCATGCAAGCAAAAAAACACTCATACACAGAAAATAAAATAAAAAATTATTAAAAAACCAAACAACACATCCATACGCCTAGTCTAGTCAGATGAAAAGTAGACACAAATGCCAACTGAGAGGCATTTTATAAAATACCTCACTAGTGCTCTGAGAAACTGTGAAGTGCATCAGAAATGAGGAGAATCTGAGGGGGGAGGCTGAGGAGACACAACACCAGAGAGCCTGAGGGGGGAGGCTGGGGAGACAGGACACCAGAGAGCCTGAGGGGGAGGCTGAGGAGACAGGACACCTAAGTGGACATATATGAGAGGAGCCTTGGAACATAAAAAGACAGTGGACAAACCCTAAGGAAAGTGTGGATGCTGTTCTCAATAATACGTCGATATTGGTTATTGATGGAAATGTACCATGCCATGATGATACAGTGAGGAAAACTGGACTGAGTGTAGCCATTCTCCCTCATCTTTGGGGTAGATCCCAAGACCCCAGAAATCTGAAACCGTGACCACCCCACATATATTAGACTCCTTCCTGTACACTGAGGATAGCTCAACTCATAAATTAGACAATGAGATATGAGTAACACTATAATACAACAGAGCAATTAAAAATATAATGATGGAGGTTATTTAAAACTTCTGAATTATTTCAAGACTATTCCATCGAGTATTTTTGTACCACTCTTGACCACAGGTAACTAAAACTGCAAACAGTAAAACCACTGGGCAGAGGGGCTACACACGGGACCCAGAACTATTTTACAACTTTATGTCACCCAGTAATTGTAATATTAGAAGGTCAGGGCTGGAGAGGTAGCTCAGGGGTTCAGAGCATGTACTGGTCTCCCTGAGGACCTGAGTGTAATTCCCAGCACCCACATCAGATGGCTTACACCTGCCTGTAGCCCTAGCTCCAGGGGCATCTGACACCTGACATCGTGGGCATATACGCACACAGACACATGCATGCACTTAATTAATACAATAAAATTTACAAATCTTTTTTAGAAAACCACAAAAAGTAAAATTAGAAGTTTAATTAAAGTTTTAAAAAGAAATTTAACTAATCAAAATTTGCATATATACTAATGAACCTGTCTTGCAGCTCCTCTGGGTTTGCACACACACCCCTTGCCAGCTCAGAATGCAGCAGGCTCTTTCACACCTTCTTGAAGACGCGCTTTGTCCCCCATGCTTCTGAGCACTTTGACCTACTCCCGCTGACATGCGAGGGCTCCTAGGAGCTCCCTCGATAGGGTAGCCTGGGCTAATTGTTTCATCCAGGAAGGAGCCTAGTCAGTGGGGACCTTCCTGTTTAAACAGACTTGACATCATGCTAATGAGCCAGCTTGGGCTTGAAGGTTAAGGCTCATTCTCTGGCCTCCATTTCTTTACTGTTCTCCCCTTCTGTGGGCCCTGAAACTTCAAGCCTCTGCTCGCTTCACTACTCTGTTCTCCCCTCCCCAAACGCCTGCTCTCAGGAAGAGCTGAGTTAACTGATTCTCACCTTATAATCTATAAGTCGATGCATTAGCACTCTCCAGATATTTATAAGCTTAGGAATCTAAGGGTCCTCATCGTCGGGCTCAGGAACAGAAAATAACATCTTTAGTCTCTAGTGGAAGAAGTTGGGTGTTTGGGGCTGTGGAACCCTAATGACCTACTTGCTCAGAGTTGGGGTAAATCCATGGCCTCAGGTTCTGACCACTGGCCGCTTCACTCCGTTTCTCAACAGCTCTCTGCAGATTCCATGCCCCCTTTATCCCTACCTTTGGCCTCTTCCACGTGATGGCCTTCATTTTGGCTTTCTGGCTCAGCTCGTGTGAACCAAGGGCCTGCACACCTGCCGGGAAGACACGATCTTCAAAGAGGCGCTTCTGAGCCAGGCACCGTTGTTTGAGAACAACAAAATCCTGCCCCTCGAACTTGAGAGGCTGTGAGACGGTACCCTCTCCATTCCTCCTGTCCCTTTCCCGGATCACCCTGTCGCAGAAGAATCCCGGCAGCAGGTAGGGCATGATGACCAGCAGTGCCCTGGGCCTTCCCTGCGGCCCCTCTTCTGCTGCACCCTCAGCCCAGGCCTAATCCTCTGGTGAATGGCCCGGAGCCTATATAGCTCCTCCGCCCTCAGCAGCTTGATGCAAATGAGAAAGGCCGCGGTCAGAGTCAGCAGCTTTGGCTAGAGGCCCCTGAGCCCATGGTCTAGGGGCAACACATGCAAGTCAGAGAGGAAACCAGGGAGGGGAGAGAGCAAGCCAGAAAAGGATGGGGAGAAACAGACAACAAAGGCTTGTAGACGTTTAGGGCACCTCGAACAGCCTTGCTGGGACTCTTGCTTTAAAAAGAGAAAATATAGTTTGCAAGAGCTCCCTCTGCCTCAGCAAAAGGCATTCATGCCTTTGCCACTGGTCATCAATGGGATATAGTCTAAACATGCTGTATACACTAATCCTATACAGGCTGCTGAATGCATAGGAGGGATCGGCCTTTGTCTGAGGGTAATGAAGCCTCATTCTCCCGATGTCCCTGCCCCACCCCCTGCAGACCTTGACTGCTCTGTTAGGGGCGCTCATCTAAGAGGATGCAGAGGACAAGTGTATGGACCTCAGAGCAAAAGACCCTATTCCAGTTGACCCAGGGCGAACACAACACAGCCAGTGCCCTATGTATAGCACCTCTGCATCGGGAAGTGTGGGTCGCAGGTCTTTCCGTTTCTGTTTTGTTTTACGTTTCATTTTGATTGAGAGATGGTGTTTCATGTAGCCCAGGCTGGCCTCAAACTTACTGTGTATCTTAGGATGACCTTTAATTTCCCATCCTCCTGTGTCCGCCTCCCCAGTACCAAAAGTACAGACATGATTATTACACCTGGTTTGTGTGGTGTCTGGGAGCAAACCCAGGACTTCATGCATCCTAAGCAAGCACTTTACCTACTGAGCTCCCTCCCAGTCTACGTTTGCTAGGGAACTGTTGCTGGGAATGCTTGGCTTTCCCGCACTTTCTCTCTGTGTGCACAGAGAGCTGCAGAAGGTGGGAAGGTAGGGCAGCCAGGCTGCACGCTAGAAGGGTGTTCAGTCCTCCCAGAAGCTGGCTGACCTCCGCCGCCTTCACCTGCCCTGCACCTCTCCATGTGTACGCTTCAGACTTCTAGCATCCACTTTCAAATGCAACACCAGTGTAAACGCCACTTCCCAGGGGGCATGATAGTACATACCTACGATCTCAGTGCTCGAGAAGTTTAGGCAGGAGGATTTCTTTGAGTTACAGGTCCGCCTGGGCAGCATGGAGAGTTTTAGGCCAGCATTAATTACAGAATAAGACTGTAGCAAAAGGAGACCAAATGAGCAAAAACAGAACAAAATTTAAAGACGAATAAATAAAATCCAGGTTATTAAGGCCTAGTCTCAGGATTCAACTATCATTGAGTCACGGTATGGGCTGCGTCTCTGTATTTACTTATTATTCTCTCTGTGTATTTTTTATTCTCGCTCTGCCTCTCTCTGTAAGTGAGTTTGAGTGTTAGTGAGTGTGTGGGTGTGTATGCTTTCAAGTGAAGGCCAGAAGTGTTGTTACTCAGGTTCTATCCATCTTGCTTCTTGAGACAGAGTGGTGCTCAGGGCATAGGAGACAGTGTAGTTTGGAATTCTCATTTAGTTTGGCTTATACACCCCCCATACTGTATTAATGCATTTGGCAGCCAAATTTTCACCTGCTAGTGCTTTACACACACACCTCTCTCCAAATAATGTACCTAGCACCCTCAGAAACCCCCAGAGCCCATCCTGCGTCAGGCTGCACACTCTCCCATCTTTGAACAATGGTCCTTCTTCCACCCCTGGTACCAATCAAACAGGCAATGTTCTTTCTTTTCTTTCTTTCTTTGTCTTTTTTCTTTTTTTGATGAGGGGTGAGTGGGGGCAGTAACCAATTTTAAATAGTGAGCTTTTCCAAGTGCCAACGAGGGGCGAATTAAGCAAAAGTAAGGAAGTATTTTTTACTCTATCATTTATCAGGCATAGACTATTATAATCTACAAATGTTGAACAAAATCGGTCAACAAAAATAAAGCCCACGAATATGGAAAGATAGACAGTGCTAAAAATGGAAATCTTCATGGGTTCGAGAACCTTCTGTTGCAACTAATAAAGCATTATATTATAAGCTTTCACTCAGGTAAGGCCCTTATTGGCCTGCTATCTACCAAATCCAGGGCTTAAGGGGGTAGGTGGACAGTACATAGGTGAGGCCCTGCCCGTACACAGGGAGGCCACAGCATATTGGGCCTATGATCCCTAAGTTGAAGAGCATCTAACTAAACGGTTATGGAAACAGCCTAATGTCAAGTGTTCTCCACAACCAAATGTTCCTCAGGTCCAGGGTTCCGGTATCTATTCTTACACAAGTGATTTCTTTATTCTTTGGAGAGAGGATCTCCCCATGTAGCATGGACTTTTCTCAGACTCAGTGGTTAGCTTGACCTTGATGCAGAGATTACAATGGTGTGTCTCTGCTCCAACTTGCCACTCTCCTGAAATAAGGCAATTTCTAGCTAATGTATCAAAGAATAGAAAGGCTGATCTGGCCTAAGCTGGTGTTTGGGTACGTGGTCAGTCTTACAGAACTGAGTCCTCTAATAACTTTTCAGGGACAGTAACCTGCTACCTTATACCTTTGCATAGTTGGGTGTGTGTATGAGCAATACCAGGTGCATTATGGGAAGGGATACACACAGTAGGGAAAATAAAGAACTGCCCAGACTACACCCCATACCAATCAACTCCTCCTTATCTTTAGTTTCATAAAAGAAAGCTCCAAACCTAAATCGGGCCCTTGAGACTCTCTTGACATTATAACCCCCTACAATCTGTTCCGCTGCTTCCCTTATAATATAGTTATCTTGCTTCTTCCGTAAATCTATGTGATCCCTTGTTTTCAATTCTTTGGTTAATAGGTCAAGACCCTGGAAACGGGGCTGGAGAGATGGCTCAGTGGTTAAGAGCATTGCCTGCTCTTCCAAAGGTCCTGAGTTCAATTCCCAGCATCCACATGGTGGCTCACAACCATCTGTAATGATATATGGTGCCCTCTTCTGGCCTGTAGGCATACATGCAGAAAGAATATTGTATACATAATAAATAAATAAGTATTTAAAAACAAAAAAAAAAGACCCTGGAAACACCCAGCCCAGACCCTGACCACCGGTAACAACAGGGCCTCTTTCTGAACCTGGGGCTCAGTGTCTAGTGAACCCCATAAACCTACCTGTCTCTGTGTCTCCGGCATAGGGATTACAGGAATGCACCCTACCACACCTGGTTTTTCACATGGGTCCTGGGGATACAACTCAGGTGTTCACGTCTGTATCTCACTTCACCCACCCAGCTTTTCCTAGCTCCAGTTCTCTGCATTTTAAATCAGTTTATTAAGAGACTCTTAGGTCCACTGAAGTTTGAAACCATGATTTTGTCATCAGGATACTATAATATTTGTAAATTATTCTTAATTAAAAATTGCTTTTTCTTACATGGGCTGGGCTATGGGAGGGTAGGATGCGGAGGGCGTCTGAAGAGGGATACCTAACACTAAAGACTTTGGAAATGCCTCATGGAAACCTACTGTAGAAACATGCTAAAATAGACACACCTATAAAAGAAGTTCAAATGGAGTTACCCCATAATGGAGGATGGAGACAATGTCTCCCTCAGGCAATGGTAGACTATCAAATAAAAAGCCCAATGCCAGATATGGGTTATCTCCTATCATGTTGTTGGTAACTGAGGACCATAGATTCCCCTAAATATTATAAGCTATAATTATTGCTCTTGTTTACCCTCTGGAACTTGATGGTAAGACTAATCATTGAACACACTACACATCTCAGTCATAGGACATGGAGACTCAAGCTGGTAGCATTCAGAAAGCTTCAGCTCTACTGGGTAGCTTTTACAGTGCTGTTTACATTACTGGGGGAGAAAAGTATTAAGAATTTTTAGCCGGGCAGCAGTGGTGCACGCCTTTAATCCCAGCACTTGGGAGGCAGAGGCAGGCGGATCTCTGTGAGTTTGAGGCCAGCCTGGTCTACAAGCTAGTTCCAGGACAGGCTCCAAAGCCACAGAGAAACCCTATCTTGAAAAAAAGAAAAGAGAGAATTTTTACACAGCCATGAACTCTATGAACTACAATGACTGTCTTGGCAAGATAGCCTCATTGGTACAATAGTGGCCTGAATGTTATGGGAGTCACCAAACACTTTCTGGTTGGATTTAAAACCCATTCCACAAGATAGAACTAATGCCTGGTATTGTTAAATGAGCACAAATCCCATGAGTGGTTAGGTCATAATACCTAGGGCCCTAGTTAAATTGCTCTCTAAGTTCTTATCTTTATACCCATAGATTAGTGCATCTCTCAACTCTCAATAGAGAAACTTCTTTTTGCAGAATATGACAATTAATACAAAGATCCACAACTTGGTCAATGTTCAGAGAACGAGACTGTGGAGTGCCTAGCTCTAAATGGAACATCTATATCATAGCCTTCCCTCAAGGTTCAGAGATCATTGCAGAAGAGGAGGTGGAAAGATTGTAAAAGCCAGAAGAAGCGGGTGTCTGTAGCCAAACCATTTTCTAGGCATGACAGTGAAGTTTAACAAATACATGACTGCACACATAGACCTGCAGATGATCAAACCAGCCAAGAGTTCCAGCATGGTTCAGGGAGGGGCTCATGAAATACCACCCTGACTGAGAAACTATTATCAACTCATGGCTGCTGGAGAAAGGAGGCTAAGTTTTTCTCAGATATAGTCTCCAAAAGGCTACCCATGCTCCAGTAGATGGTCCTATATCTATGCACATACAGATGGCACCAAGTAGAATCAGTGAACTTCAGAAAAGAAAAAGATGGCTGGAGAGATGAGTCAGAGGTGAACAGCATCATGTTCTTGCAGAGGACCCAGGTTTGGTGACAACAAATGTCTGATACATTCCTTTGGTCTCCAAGGGCACTGTGCACACATACATGCAGGCAAAAAACCCATACACATAAAGCAAAAATAAACAGGTGGTGGTGGTGGTATGGATTTAGTCAAAACATTTATGACTAGACATGGGGGTACACCTTTAATCCCAGCAGAGGCAGGCTATTGTGGGACAATCTTTTTGTACACTGTGAAGATGTGTCTCTGCCAAGGCACCTTCTGATTGGTTTAATAAAGAGCTGAACAGCCAATAGCTAGGGAGGACTTCTGGGCAGAGGTAGGAACACTGGGTACAAGAGAGGTGGGATTCGCCAGTCAGACGTGGTGGAAATGGAACACATGGTACTGAGCAGAGGTGGAAGATTATTATAAATGGGTTAATTTAAGTCATAAGAACTGGTTGGGAATAAGCCTAAGCATCATACTTAATAAGAAATCTCCGTGTCATTATGTGGGACCTGGCAGTTCAAAGAAAGTCTGACTACAGCAGGTAGACCTTTATGATTCGAGGACAGTCTGCTCTACACAGCGAGTTCCAGTCCAGTCAAGGCTACATAGTGAGACCCTTCGCCCTTCAGAATCTTCATGTCAGGAGGAAAGCCAACTACCTTAGACTGTTGAAAGCAGTTCTTCAACATTTTGCTCCTGGATCTACACGGTGTTAAGCTGGGAGCATAGACCCCAGCCCCTTGAGTCTATCCTAGCCCCCCAGGCCTGAGAGTTGTATTGGTCTGGACTTCAAATCCCAGCATGCCAGGGAGGGGTCAGGACCACTCCCACAGGGTACTTAAGTGAACTCTCAAAAGAGGAACACTGGTCCTTTTTCCTTCCTCCTGGTGGTGGTGGAGGGGGGGTGTCTAGGTCTCCCAGTTCCTGGTTCCCCCTTGGGGCAACCTGAGAGCGCAGGAATCCTATTAAACCTGGATATTTTTTAATTTGGCTTGTTTTGATTTGGCTTGATTGAGATTTTGCATCGGCAGAGAGCTTGCATTAGGAAAAATTCCTAATACATGGAGTGTTTATTAGGAGTTTTCATACCGGGCTCCAGGCATGGTGGAGCAACCAGAATACTTACTTCCCCAGTGCTAGAGGCCTTGGGGTGTCCTTGGAGACTAAAACACATCTTCAGTTCCCAGCCTCTGAGCAGCAGGGCCTCCTCATTCTCCCCCACCCAGGGTTCAGTGAGTCCATTTTCCCTCCTTTTGCTTTTCTCTCTCCATAGTCCCGTGCTGTCTACATTGGCTTCTGGGCATGTTGGCTCAGCGTTGCCACTTGAAATCAAGGTGCAGTGCAAGTGTGCCCTTTCCTAAAGGTTACTTGTCTCTGGTATTTCACAGCTTCAGCGAGGGTTAGGTCATAGGAACGCCAGGAGCTCTGTGTGTGTGTGTGTGTGTGTGTGTGTGCACGTGCACACACACACTTCAGGCTTCTCTGTTCACCTTCCACGTCATTCTAGCTTTCATTTTGTTTTATATCAACCAAAATATCTTTTCTTTTTCTTTTTCTTTTTTTCGAGACAGGGTTTCTCTGTGGTTTTGGAGCCTGTCCTGGAACTAGCTCTTGTAGACCACGCTGGTCTTGAACTCACAGAGATCCTCCTGCCTCTGCCTCCCTAGTGCTGGGATTAAAGGCGTGTGCCACCACCGCCCGGGCAAGATTTTTTTTTTTTTTTTTTTTTTTTTTTTTTTTATTTTCGAGACAGGGTTTCTCCGTAGCTTTTTTTTTTGGTTCCTGTCCTGGAACTAGCTCTTCTAGACCAGGCTGGCCTCGAACTCACAGAGATCCGCCTGCCTCTGCCTCCCAAGTGCTGGGATTAAAGGCATGCACCACCACCGCCCGGCCTCTTTTATTTTTCTTTTTCTTCCTAGAAAACAATCATGTTGGCGTAGGCCTTTAATCCCAGCACTTAGGAGGCAGAGGCAGGTGGATCTCTGAGTCTACAGAGTGAGTTCCAGAACAGCCAGAGCTACACAGAGAAACACTGTCCTGAAAAACTAACCAACCAACCAACCAACCAATCATGTTCAACCCTATAGGCAAAGCACTCTATTTTATTGTTGCTAATTTGTTTTTATCTTTAAGTAATATGGTTCTCATATTGCCCAGGCTGACCTTAAACTTGATGGTGTCAGCTATCCTCCTGCCTCAGCTTCCTCCGTAGCTAGGACCACTGGTAGGTACCAATATACCTGAGTCAAGAACTCTTTATATATTATAAAGCAGGCTGGAGAGATGACTCTTAGGTTAAAGAGCACATACTACTTTTGTAAAGGACCTGAGTTCTGTTCCTAGCACCAATATCAGCCTAAAAGTCCAGTTCCAGTTGCCCTCTTTTGGCCGCTGCAAGTACCCGTAGTCATGGGGATACTCTCTCTCTCTCTCTTTCTCTCTCTCTCTCTCTCTCTCTCTCTCTCTCTCCCTCCCTCCCTCCCTCCCTCCCTCCCTCCCTCCCTCCCTCCCTCCCTCCGTTTTTCCTCCCGAGAGAAAGTTTCTCCCAGGTTGAGGATTCAGGGAGGAAGTATATTCGCCAAAGATGTGCAAAGAATCAGACAGAATTCTCTATCAGGAACAAGCCTCCCGACACACAGAGCTGCTGTTTTGTACTTTTGCTGCTGTTCGCATTCCTGGAGTAACTACTGCCTTAGGACTGGGGACCAGTTACTTCTGCCTGGATAGTGAAGATCTTCGAAGAGGTAAGAAGGCCAAGTCACACAGAGTGCCAAATCTCGCCAAGGCAGCTGGGCTCATGCTGGCAGGCAGCAAGGAGAAAGGGAGAGCCGTGAGCTGGGGATGTCAGGTGTGGGACACCAAGATCAATCAAGTGCTAGCATGAAGATCACAGCTTGAGTGAAATATGGGTGGGTGGCGAATGACAGTTTGGGAAAGCCCACTTCAACATCACCCTTATTCAAGAGATTTCCGGTTAATGGTACTATAGTCAACTGAAGGGAGGTACTGGGGGCTTCTGACTGGCAGTTTCCCTCAGGGCCAGGTGTTGGCAGCTGGGGAATTAGCCAGACCAAGGAGTGAAGGGTATACACTGGGCAAAGCACAGATGGGCATGGGGTTATAACACTAATAGCAGGCGGGGGAGGGGATATGCCCGCAAAGTGGAGACCTCATCTAGTGTGTTTCCTCACAGGACACGGTCCCTACTCTCTAGGCCTGACAGAGGTTACCATGTCCAAGGAGTGCGTGGGAAAGCAGATGTTTCCAAGAATGCTTTGCAGTTCAGAAAATCCTGGGGTCCTTTCGGTTTTCTAATTTCAGTTAATTTGTGTCCCATACACAATCCTTTGTACTTTCTGGACCATAATTATATAAAGTGAAGTACTTGGATAACACTTTCATGACCCACTCAAACTTTGTAATTTGTGTTAATATAAGGGCATATTCCTTAATCTTTACCTTTATATGTACGCATGTGTGTTTGTCTGAGTGTATGTGTATGTACCACATGTGTGCTAGAGCCTGCAGAGATCACAAGTGGCATCAGATCCCTGGGAACTGGGAAACTATACAGTTATGAGCCAAAAGAACCATCTCTCCAGTTCCCTATACCCTGATTGTGGAGGCCCGAAAATGTGAGCCTATTTCCACACTGACCAAAGGTCAGAGAGTTGGAACTTACCTCTAGTTCTTTCAAGGTTATTGTGCTTCTACCTCAGACAAAACTCTCACCTAGATGTGGGTTAGAGACTTCTACTCTCTCAAGGTCATTGCCAATAGACGTGGTTAATAGCCAGACCTTGTACTCCAGGAATGGAGAAGTAGATTGTTCCTACCTAACTTAAACAAGAGTCTAAGGAGCCAACTAAGTTCCAGTTCCTATAAGGAGACAATTTTGGATTCCACCCAGGGAGGACGCACAGGCATTTTGACCATGGGAGGACGCACAGGCATTTTAATGAAGGTTTGAAAAGTCAGGATCTTTGTTGTCAGTGATGGTGGTAGGGGCCCAATATCAAACAGCCAGATATCTAAGAGCATACATGTTCCTATATGCTGATAGGACAGTGTTTACAAGGGACCACTGTCATCCCCAGAGCATCATAGGCCCTTCTCATATGTGCAAACCTAGCTTTTAGGGTCAAAGCCATCAGTGCTTTCAGTAAGAGCAGTGTTTGTAAGTTTTGCTCCCCTTGCCCTTTGAGCAGTATTGGAGAAGGATTTTAGGGGCCCCTACTTTGGGAAGCAGGGCTGTCCTGGGTCCGACCCTTAGGTGTGGGTTTTTATTCGCTATCATCACTTGTGTACTACTGTGCTTGGTATATGTGCAGGGTCTACAAATGACCACAGACAGACCCTGCTCTCAGCACCAGGAGAAGAGAGGCAAGAAAGCTTGAAGGAAGTGGCACTTGAGCAGGTAGGCAGGGAAAGAAAGGAGGGATCAATCAGCCGCACCCTGGAAGGGCACTGCAGGCATAGGTTCAGCTGCAGCGTCAAGCTTTGGGGAAGAGGTGAAGGTGAGTGGCCAGTGTGAGCTAGTCCCAGAGGGCTGTGGCTCAGCTAAGACAGGTAGCAGGGGCTGAAGGGTTGCCCACCCCCATGACTTGGATGGAACCTGAGACTTCACATGTGCAGGGTGTGTGCTGAGCTACACCTGGCCCACTGCAGTATTCTCTTCTAAGAGAAGGACAGTCATGACAACCACGATGGGCCTTACCAAAGAGCAGTGGGAGAGGAAAGGAGCCTGGTGGCAGCTCTGGTTTAGTAAACAGAGAAAAACATGGCCAGCGAATCCTGGGATGAGCCTAACACATCTTCTTCATGGAAGGTTTCTCTCCCCAGACATGGCCTGCTCTCCTTGTTCCTGTCCACTCTGGACACAGTCCTGACGTCACTCTAACTTAATGTTCATTCCCTCTAGACTGCAGGCTTCAGGATAGTATGTTTTTGTTTCTTACTCATGATACTCTTAGTGACTTGCCCAGTACATGAAGGTAATAGATGCACAATAAATATTTCTTTCTCCTCTTTGTGATTACCTTTTCTCTCCACTGTCTGTCTATCATCTACTATCATCTATCTATCTATCTATCTATCTATCTATCTACCTACCTATCTATCTATCTATCTATCTATCTATCTATCTATGTATCTATCTATCTATCTATCTATCTATCTATCTATCTATCTATCTACGTATTTATGTATCTATCTATGTATCTATCTACATATCTATCTATGTATCTATGTATCTATCTATCTATGTATCTATCATCTATCTATCTAAGTATCTATCTTCTATCTATGTATCTATCTACATATCTATCATCTATCTATCTATCTATCTATCTATCTATCTATCTATCTATGTATCTATCATCTATCTACGTATCTATCTGTCTACGTATCTGTCTGTCTATCTATCTATCTATCCATCTATCTATCTATCATCTATCTATCTATCTATCTATCTATCTATCTATCTATCCATCCATCCATCCATTTTTTAGCAGTGTCAGGGACAGACACGGGGCCTCAGACATGCTAAGTGGATCTCCACCACTGAGTGAGCTCTATGCACAGCTCCAGATTATTTTGTGACTGAAATGTTTCTTGTATCAAAACCAAGAGTCACATTGGAAGCATGATCAGAGAAGGGAGCCAGCGGAACATAATTTCCCCTGGTGGATCTCTGTAAGAGAAAGCCTGAGGCTAGCGAGTAGGGTTTCACCCTGTCATGTGCTGGGTCTATTTCATGCTGGGCCTTGACGGCCTAATCTGTGCAGTGAGGTAAACAGACAAAAATTCTTCTAAGTCCAGGATTCTGTGCTCGAAAAGGTCATCTTTGCCTTGCTCCTCTTTGCCTGGCTTCTGCGTCTCAGAGATCCATGGTCACTGGCAAACTGAAGGACAATATTTCATGATTTTAACCTGAGAAACGGAAGCAGTCTCAATATATTAAGGCAGAGAAGTTATCTCTGAACATTCTGGAACCGGTTCTGGGGAAAGGATGGCCATTTTAGTGATGAATCAGGGATCTGATTACTTTCATGAAAAGCAGAAAGAGACAGCGAGAGAGAAACAGTCCGGCCTGCCCTCTCTTGGACTCAACCCTGTCCCTTCCTTTCCACACTTGCAGCCAGAGCCCAGCAGGCCCCTGCCAGGATCCTTCCCCCTGTGCCCATGTGCACAGCTGTGTGGGGAGGTGCTGAGTGGGAGGACTTCTCTGAGGGCAAACTCCAGCCGGCTACAAAGCCAGCAGACTACTCACCGGAGGTCTCTTCCAGACGAACTGGATGGGGAACTTCTGGCTGTAAAAGAGAGAGGACTCGTCTGGCGGGAACTCGGGATCCAGATAGAGAACTTTCTTCTCCAGGCACTTCTTGTGGAGCTGCTCAAACGTCTTCTCTTTCACTCCAATAATTGGGAAATTGCGGCTGATGATGGCTGAATAGATGCCACTTGGGTGTCCACCCCCAGCCTCGGTGGTCTTTCCTTGGGCTGGGTGAGGCCCAGGCCCTGGGGACCTGGGTCCAGGCCCTGGGGACCTGGGCTCAGCCCCTGTCCTCGGGGCCACAGTCGCACTAATGACGGTCGGCATGGCAGGCAACTTTGGAAGGACGGCTTTTTAAAGAAAGCAAGATTCAGCTTCCTTCAAGGAAAGGAAGCAATTACAAAGCGGAAGTTGAAGCGATCCTTTCAACTGAGAGAAAAAAATGGCCACACTCACTTCAAAGTTTAAATCCTATCAGAAAGCTGGCTGGCTTATGAGCAGCTTAAACAGTCGAACTGTGATCCTGGAGCCATAGGTGTTCCTGAAGGAGAGGCACTAACACTAAAGGATTTCGAAGCGGTTTCTACCTGGGGGCTCCTACCAGCAGCATGCTTGCCAGAGGGAGAGAAAGAGAATGAGGGTTGTGTTTCAGTGGCCTGAAGACGCTTAAGCCAGGAAAACTAAAAATAGGCGTGAAGTGAGACGGTGAGCATGAAAGCAGAGGGGCCAGTGTGCGGACGGACTGAGAGGCAGAGAAGGACCCAGCTGGGCAGTTCTATTTGACATTAAGAACTTGTGTTGTCAAGACACGAGAGTATCTAAAACAGGTGAACACAGGAACCCAGCTAAGTGGGTTATGGGCTAGGAGAGATAAGTAGGCCACTGAAGCAGTGGTCACCGATACACAGAAAACAGTATTTGAACAGCTAGCTGGAATCCAAGCCATGGGAATTCTGGGGGCATATTCCATATCTTTTAGAGAGCATGATTTTTACTTTATAAAATGTTAGAATATCAGAATGTCACTTAATATTAGAGTATATTTTCTAGAATGTTCTGGAATCAGCTTTCAGTCCAACTGGCTAGAAAATGCCACTCAGCAAAATTTTCAGTCAGGGAATTCCCTCCCTTTTTGGGACCTAGACACCTCCTGCCTCTGACACACACTGAGACCAAGCCTACTATACAATGTTTACCCTAGTAGGTTATTTGTTTAGCCACACCACATCAGCACCTAGACAGAAGCTGGAAATGGATACTGAGCCAGGCTGGTGTCAAGTCCTAGGACGTCACGTGTGGACTCAGCCCACGGCTCACTAAGTGAGAATGACGGTAGCTGGGGAAGGGCTTCCTCCGGCTTTTTACCTTCACAGTTGCTCTCCCCATCCGAAGTCTGGCTGAGGAGAGGCTTGTCTGAGCTTGCAGCAGTGCCTATTCCTAAGTGAGTTTAGAAGTCTCGGGAAAGGGTGGGAAGAGACAGCTGGAATAGGGGGCATTGGGCAGGAGAGATGAATTGGCAGCAAAGCAGTTGACATGAGTTTGCGGATCTGAGCTTCCATGTAACTAGGTGCAGAACATGTCCACCATCTCGGTGCATCCAGGGAGAGGTGGGAATACAGACAGGCAAACCCCTAGAACGGGCCAGGTTGTCAGCCCCTGCAGCAGCAAACAACAAAAAGACCCTGTCTCAGATAAGGTGGAAGGCAAGGACCATTACCGCAGGTTGTCCTCTTCTATGTGTGCCAGGGTAAATGTGTACATGTGCATACCCCCATCACACACAGAAACATGCATACACACACATACCCCCCCCACACACACACAAAGAAAGAGAGTATGATTAGGTTTATGAATTTTGTTAATGTAACATGAAGGAAACCTATGTCTCAGCTACTGGAACTATCAGCTTGTCTTCCTGTCCCTCTAAGAAAATGCCCAAGGTATCACTACTCTTGAAGGAGAATAAAGAAGAGCAGTTTCTGAAGGCTGCCTGTCTAGGTTCAAAGTCTAGGTTGGCCACTAATGGTTATGAGTGTGTAACTTTAGCTGAGTTACCTTGTCCTTTCTTCCTACGAGCCAGTCTTCTCTCATGTAAAACTAGTATGACGATAGACAGTCTGTTGTTGGGTTGGTGTAAGGATTAAACAAGTTAACTCCTGTAATGCATTTAAAATGTTGTCAGGGTGTCTTAAGCACTCAGCAAGGGGTTAGGAAAGGCCTGAATTTACATCACTTTGGGGTTAGGCTGGGTTGAATGACCATTCACTCATGATGTCAATCAACTGTCCATCACTACAACAAAATAAATGAGATAATTAACTTATGTAGACAAAAAGGGTTATTTTGGCTCACATTTTAGAGGCCCCTGCCCATATCAATTAGCTCTGTTGGGAGATAACTTGTGGCATGGGAGAAACTTGTGGCAAAGCAGAAACATCTACCTCATGACCAGGAAGCAAAAGAAGAGGGGAGCTGTAGTAAAACATCATGACCAAAAGCAACTTACAGAAGAATTTATTTTGGCTTACATTCCACAGAGAGTTCATAACAGCGAGGGAGGCATGGCAGCAGGTGCTGGAGCAGGCGGCTGAGTGCTCAACAGCACACAGGACGTAGAGCAGCCAAACAGGAACTGGAGTGAGGTTATAACTGAGCAAAGCCCACCCTCGATGATATACTTTCAGCAATGATGAACCTCCGAAAAATTCCCTGACCTCCCCAAACAGTGCCACCAGTGTTCAAAGTGTTCAAACATACAAGTCTATGGGGGCACTTTTCAATAAAGTGCCATAGTGGTATACCAGATATAGAGCAATAAACATGATCTTAAGGAATATACACTCCAGTAGGGAAATACACAGTCATCCTTAGCACTAAGGCACATCCCTGAGAATGTAAAGTAGGGCACAATTATCTGTGGGGTAGCATTTCAGAGAAGGGCAAAATCGCTGCCAGTGGGTACTGGGGGGTTGGGGTGTCAGGATGGAATTGGGGTGGGTCTGGAAGGACGGTAAGCTGTACAGGTGGAAGCAGTGGAGGGTGCTGTGGTTAAGGAAAGAGAAGGCAGAATGGTAGCAGCTGCAGGTGGCTACATGGAAGAAATGTGGTGGGAGGCTCATATGCTGAGGAACTGAGGCCTCCCCAGTAGCTGCTGAAGCAGACAGCAGGGAGTCTTGGGGTCTCCAGAGCCAGAAACATTGGGATGCAATGCTATGTTACAATATTCAAGACTGTGCCAAGACACATTAGAACTCAGTGCAAAAGGAAGTCAGTGACACTGAGCTTCTTTATTTAAAATCTTTTGCTTAGCCTAGGTTTTTTTGTATTCATTTGATGGAGGAGGGTCATCTGTCTATGTGTTACTCTCATTGGTTAATAAAGAAACTGCCTTGGCTTTTTGATAGGGCAGGATTTAGATAGGTGGAGTAGACTGAACAGAATGCTGGGAGGAAGAAGGCAGGGAGGCAGTTGCGATGAAGCTCTGGCCCAAGATGTATGTAGGTTAGAATCTTCCTGGTAAGCCACCACCTCGTGGTGCTATACACATTAAGAGAAATGGGTTAACCAAGATGTGAGAATTAGCCAGTAAGAGGCTAGAGCTAATGGGCCAGGCAGTGTTTAAAAGAATACAGTTTGTGTGTTGTTATTTTGGGTGTAAAGCTAGCTGTGCAGGATCCGGGCAGGACGAAAAGCAGGCCTGCTCGCCTCATCACTACAAATGTGGTCACAAGTCTGCTTACAGGGGAAAGCCAGTTTGTGTGTTGTTATTTCGGGGCATAAGCTAGCCAGGCAGCTGGGAGCTGGGCAGCAAGAAAGCAGGCCTGCTTACCTCATGGCTACATTCATTTTGATTTTTAAAGACATGCATTAAAATATTCCTTATTTTGATTATTGATTGTGTCTAAAACAAGTGCCTCTTGTGTTATGATAGTCCCAGTCCTGTGTTCTATTTTTGAAGTTCACCTGTGGGACATGGGTATTTATTTCATTATTACTAATTATAGCTTATTCATGTTATGAATATTCTTTGATTAGGAGAGAGTATTTAGTAAAATATAATTAAAAGGAGTACATCTGAATTTGAAGATTGACTTGGTACTTTTGAGTGTAAGAAGCAAGAAAGGGACACCAACCCTTGAGCTCCTGAGTCACTGTCTAGGGCGAGCTTTCCGCAGCCCTGACCATGCAGGAGAGGGCGTCTGCAGGCGAGGGCTCTATGCCTGCATTGCTGTGGTGGAAGGCGACCCTGAGAGGAGCAGGCTCTGTTATCTATTTGGAGATTGCTTCGGCAGCTCTGCTGCTGCAACAGCCAGGGTGACTGCTGCGACAAGCCCCACACATGGGCCTCCTGAGGAGCTGCAGGTCGGGCTGCTCACTGAGCTCTAGCAATGGCTCAGAGCTTTGTGGTCTGTAGGAAGGGCAGTGTTTATACAGCATTCCAACAATACATCTTTAGATGTAAAATCTGAAATCTTATTTTTGATTTTTTGAGACAAGGTCTTGTGTGATACAGCTTAAGCTGGTCTTGAACTCACGATCCTTCTTCTTCAGCTTCCTGAGTACTGTGATTACAGGAGGGGCCACCAAACCTAAAATCTTTAAATCTAAAATCTACTGGCCATCAGTACACTTGATATGAGCAAAATATCATTTTTCCAAGGAAGCTAATTGGATGGCAGCATAGATCTCACGGGAGGTAGGAGGGTGAGCGGTCCAGAGGCTCCCACCCTCATCACCAGGGCACCTGCCCATCATCTGATATGGACCTCCCAGTCATCAGCTATGCTCAGGGAGAGCTTCTCCAGACTCAGGGTGGATGTTTTGGCGCAGTATGTAAAAGCTGCAGACTGAACTTTACCATCTAAATAGTAAGACAATAAAAAGATACTGTGAGAAACCAGGAGAAAAATAATCCCCCCTCCAAATATGATACATTGTCTGGCGCTTTCAAACGATGTTACATCTCACTTAGGAGAAGCCATTAGTACTTTTATTCATGAACTCCTGTGACTGTTTTAAAACATGAAAAATCTCATTGGAGTATAATCCTTGTTAGAAAGAAACTGTAAGGAGCAAAGTGATTTGTTCAAGAAATGTAGGAGGTGAGGGAGAACACAATTCTACACCATCCCTCGAATTAGTTCTTTAAAAGACTAAGAATTCTCCAGGGCTGAAGATGGCTGTAACCTATTACAAATTAAGAAGCACCTAGAATACTATTATAGGCCTTCAATAATTTCTCTTAGTAAATATTAACTGTGGGCAGAAAGACCAATTCATGAAGAGAAGCAGCTTGGCCTACTCACTCTAGATTAGAGAACTGACCAAGGAAGGGCAGATTGTCTGAGCTAAGCATAGTTTGACAGTTTGGGAACAAACCATCTCTTTACTGCAGATACTTCTGGGTGTACAGGACAAAGGTGTAAGTAAGAACGAACTGTTTGCTTACCAGATGAGTGAGTAGTCACAGAAGATGGCTTCTTCCTTAGGCCTAAGACCAAGATCTGCTCCACTCTGCACTTGCTGGGATAACGGCCTTTCTCATCAGCACACCTGAAATAGGTACAGATGGTATTAGGAAAAGGAGATGAGGTTTTTAATTGGTCACCAGGTCAGCATCTCCATCCTTGTGAGTTCTTCCTGTCTGTCTATGGAGTCATGGTCCATACAGGAGCCATATTCAGTAAGACAAAGAGATGTAGCAGGGACTAAGTAATCAGTGGCCACATCAATCTCCCTAAACCATTTAAAGGGCACAAAAGACACAGCATGGCTTGGACTTACAATCAAACTTAAAGAAACCAGATATTTAATTAATTGGTGCATGGAAGAATGAAGGTATCAATGAATACTTGAGCTAAGTAGTTTCATTTTGTAGGCAGCTGGAGAAAAGAAGATGAGGACAAAAAGGAGCTTCCAGGGTCAGAAATTGAAAATACAATAGCCTTCACCATTCATTTATATAAATAATATCTTCAAGATTTTCTATTAGTAATTTTTATTTTATGAACATGAATGTTTTGGCTACAGGTATGTAAATGTGCCATATGCCCTTATAGGCCAGAAGAGGGGAAGTGGGGGTCAGAGCTCCTGCAGCTGGAGTTACAGACCACATGGATGTTGGGAAGTGAACCTGGGTCTTCTTCAAGAGCGACCAGGACTCTTTAAACCACAGATCACCTCTCAATCTGCTAAATAGTGACTTAAAACTTGAGCTATCCATTTACTTGAAAATGCCAAGAGGGTAGCATAATCTGAGAAGAGCCACAGGTTTGTAGCTGCCTCACCTGCTGGTCAGAACACCAGAACAGAATGAAAACCTGCGGTGTGAGAACTGGTCCTGGTGGAGGTACTGGAATGAATGGCCATCATCCAGATACAGCTCGCCCACAGCAGAGTCCTGCAGAGTGAACCACAGAGGATCTGCTCAGGGCAATAAATTTATAGGAAAAAAAAGTCATCTTCCAAAGGAAAAGAGTAACATCTGAAACTTAGTGAAACGCCCGAAAAGCTGTACAAAGTTACACACAAGTCCTTACACATTCAATATCCAGTCACTCCTGAGTGGACGATAAAATAATATGAACAGCGAGGTTACATAAGAGGAGCACGAGCCGGGCGGTGGTGGCGCACGCCTTTAATCCCAGCACTCGGGGAGGCGGATCTCTGTGAGTTCGAGGCCAGCCTGGTCTAGAAGAGCTAGTTCCAGGACAGTAACTAAAAGCTACAGAGAAACCCTGTCTCGAAAAACCAAAAAAAAAAAAAAAAAGAGGAGCACGAAGAGTTAGGCTTTGGAAGGAAATTTAGATATGAAGTATGATCAGTAATGGCTTTCATGAAAATACTATCCCAGAATGTAACAGGAAAGTGCACAGAACAAAACTGAAGCTGAAAAGTATCACTGTATAGCAGATGAAGTCAACTGTCTTTAGAAGCCCTTCCTACTCTAAGGGAAAGGACCACTTTTGCAGCTACACACTACAGCCCTCCACATGGCAGGTTACTTATTAACAGTGTTTGCTGCAGGAGGGGTCTCTAGATTATTGCTGCATTCTGGGACCCCACATGGATATTAGAGCATAGTTTGGATGAAGACAAGTTTCAATAAAATGCATCGAAACAAAAACTGCAATTTACCTATTTTACAATATTAATAGAAATAAGCATACCTATAACAAGAATATGTGTTTGGCTCTGTAAGGCACTGCGGTAAGTGGGTAAGAGATGTGTATAGCACAGGCTTCACCTGGCTCAAAAGACACTCTCAACATTCCCAAGTCATAGTCAAGGAGACTTTAGTGATTTGAGCTGCCTGATGAGAATAGAAGTCACTGAATGGCTTAGGGTATACCAAAAATAATTACGACACATTATTTTATGGCACTCTTCTGTAGGAGACTGAATTTCAGAACTAATCTTCCGGGGCAGGCTGCATAAAAGATGTTCTTCCACTACCAGCCTGTGCTGACCTGAGAGGTAGACCCAGGAAACATATTTGTATCATTCCTGGATCTCAGAGTTCCTACAAAAAATGCCAGGAAGGGCAGATCTCACAGTGATTCAGAAATGATTCAGCCCTTGACTTTGAGATAAACACTGGGGTACTGTTTCTTATGAGACTCATTACTTTTTCATACCCTCAAAAGGTCAAGAGATGGAACAGAAGTGGGGGAGGTACCTGGCTTTCCAAATACCTGAGTGCTCAGAGCAACCCTGAGTCCGTATGGGGAGTCAGTCATCCAGCCTGTGGACTTTCCCACACTGGTCTTTATTGGCACCACACTTCCGCCTCGTTGGAACACTGGTATCTGCAACAGAGCAGCACTCTCAGGGATGACACACCCATACAAGGAACTTTATGTCACCAAATGAGATCCATACTCTTTACAGACATAGACTCAAGCAAAGAATATTTTTGGACAGAGAAATGGCAAGCATGGGGACTGTGAAATAAAAAGAAAATGGCTCAACTAAAAATGGTCCACTAAAAATTATTTATTTATTGTTTATAATTATTGCTTTGTGTGTATATGTATGGGCAAATTCATGTCATGGCATGTGTGTGAAGGTCAGAAGACAACTTTGTGAAGTCAATCTCTCGTCCCACTTTCATGTGGGTTCTGGGAATTGAATTGAGGTTTTCAGGCTTGCTTGACAAGCACTGAGCTAACTCACTGGCCCCAAGTCCTCATACTTTAAAATATTGGGACACTGTTTACCATCCCTCAATTTATTGTCTATACTTGTCTGTCTTAGCTTGGGTTCTATTGCTGTGATGAAACACTGACTGAAAGCAACTTGTGGGGGAGGAGCTTATATCATCTTACAGCTACAGTCCCTCACCAGGGGAAGTTAAGATGGAAACCTGTAGACAGGAACTGAAGCAGAGATCATGAAGAAACACTGCTAAGGGCTTGCTTCCAGGAGTGTGTTCACCTATAGTCCTTATACCTCCCAGGACCAACTGCCCTGGGGTGGTACCATCCAGAGTGAGCTGGACCCTCCGGCATCAATATACTATCAAGGAAATGCCACACAGACTTGTCACAGGACAATCTGATGGAGGCAATTCCTCAGCTGAGGTTCCATCTTCCCAGGTGATGCTAGTCTATGTCAAGTTGACAGAAACTAACTAGCACACTATCCTGACCTCTTCTTCATTTACATTTTGCTCATCCCATTAGAGGCCCAGAGTTACCCCTAAAAACTAATTTTTAAACTTGATCAGAAAGGATATTCTAATTTCGATCTTTAAAGTCCTTGTCAATAAAACAACAAGCACGTTACTCTAGAGACATGCTGAAGAGTGGATTTCTCTGCTTATGTAAGTGGACCAATAGAGCTTGTGTACACAATGTTCTGTGTCTGGGGAGATGACGTGTGTCCCTTCTCACAGCATCTGGACACTTTCTGTCCCTGCTTGTCAGCAGGATGACTGCTCAATTCTGAGGCTCAGAAGCTGCTTCTGCTACAGGAATCAAGGGGCCCGCACCTATCAGGAGCCGCCCAGATCACATGAGTGCATGTGTTTTTCTCTGAGTAAAGTCTTAGCAACGAAGACAGGACAAGAACGTGTGTGATTTGGGGAGAAGGAGGAGTAGTCAAGACATGCCCCTTGCCCCCAACTTAATTCACAAGCAGCAAGAAGGAAAGCCAACTCTCTTTTTGCTTTTTTAAATTCCTTCCTTGTTTAAACAAAACAAACAAATAAAACCAAAGAACAAAGTTATAGTGGAATGGGCTGCAGACTCGGAGTTCAGAAAACTTACAGGGGAGGGGAGGGACCTGTCTCAGTTCTACCACAACCTAGTAGTGATTCTGGACAAAAAAATTTCACTTCTGACTATCAGTTTCTTCATGTGCAAATGAAGGGCATGGTGGTTTGAATAAGAACGGCCCATATAGGCTCATATATTTGAATATCTGGTCACCAGAGAGTAGGGCTGTTGGAAATAATTAGAAGGATCGGGATGTGGCCTTTTTGGAGAAAGTGTGTCGCTGGGGATGGGCTTTGGGATTTCAAAAGCTGTCATCAGGCCCGGAGTCTCTCCGCTTACAGACCAGGATGTGCTCTCAGCTACTCCTCTAGCACCACGCCTGCCCCTTGCCATGCTCTCTGCCGTGATAATAATGGGCTAAGCCTCTGGAACTGTAAGCAAGCCCCCGATTAAATGCTTTCTTTTATAAGAGCTACCTTGGTCGTGGTGTCTCTTCACAGCAACAGAACAGTGGCTAAGACAAAGGGATCAGGGTAGAAGATTACTAAGGTCTCTTCTGGGTCTGAAAGTTGATTCTGGAACCAGTTTCTTTATAACGAAGTTTGTTATTTGACAATTTGGAGAAATGACATCACTATTCTTTTAATCTTTATTCTATAGGGCCTGAGGTCATGCTTGTGATTCAGCAGTGGCCACTTTGATTCTAATTTCTAACTGCCCTTCTCACTTTTTGATATTGTATTTGGCATTGCAGCGCCCACTGTTTCTGTTCTCAGTGTTGCTGTTCTTAGACATAATCCTCAATATTCCATGCCATGAGCCAGATTATATATATTTTAAGCTCTTTACATATCTTAACAGCTTTATCGGTATAATTTATGTTTCAAAATTTACAGTTAGGGTATACATTCAAACCACTTCGGTATATTCAGTCAAGTAACCATAGCCATAATAAATTTTAAAATCCTTTCAACACCTCTAAAAACCACTATATCCTTCAGCAGTCACACTCATTGCTTCCCAAATCCTCCCAAGCACAGCCCAAGGCAAGTACGAGTGTACTCCATTTTCCCTTATGTACAGGTATATGTTATGCTGAAGTCCCATACACTGAAGTGACTATATCTGGAGTCAGGGTCATAAGGATAAGTCCTGCTATGATAGGAATAGTATCCTCACAAGAATACTTTCTTATTTTATATTTATATTTATTTTATATATATAAGTGTTTTGCCTATATGTATGTATGTGCACCACATGTGTGCCTGGTGCCTATGGCGGCCAGATAAAATGTGTTGGATGGTTGTAGCCACTATATGGGTGTTGGGAAGCAAACCTAGGTCCCCTGCAAGAACAATAGTACTCTTAACCACTGAGCCAACTCTCCAGCCCCATTTACAAGAACATTGTCCACCTCCTCTCCCCATCCCATCACCTCCTACATGCAGGAGGACCCAAGTCAGCTGGCACTTTGATATAGGTCTTATACCTTTAGAACTATGGAAGATATATTTCTGTTGTCTATTACCCATGCTGTATTCTAAACAGACTAACACAGCTAAATAGTCAAAAATAATACTCTGAAAATAACTTACAGTATCCAAGGTTACTGGAATCTTCACAGTACATCCTCCTTTCCACTGTGCAAATGTCTTAGAGTCATACCAGACCTAAAAAGTAACAGACTCTATTGAAAAGAGAGTATGAGCAATCTCTCCGCTGAAAAGCCTACACTTACAAACGACTATTTCCTTTTGCCCTGCAATAAAGCTGTCTTGCAATCCCAGGAAAGAAGGGAGGGAGAGAGGGAGGGAGGAAGGAAGGAAAAGAAAGTTAAAATACGTATAATTAAAATTTGTAGGAGAAGTTAGGAAGAGCACCCCTCCCTAACCCTGTGTGTTTTGTGTGTGTGTGTGTGTGTGTGTGTATGTGTGTGCATGCACATATGCACATATGTACTACTTGATATTGAACCTAAGGTCTCATGCATTCTAATGAATTTACCACTGATACGTATCTCCAGGTCTCTTTAATTTTTATAGAACATAGCTTTTACAAAGTTAGCCAGGCTGGCCTTGAATTCACTATGTAGCCCAGGTAGGCCTTTCAGTCCTCATACTAGAATTATGGGCCTGCACCACCAGATCCCACATATTCTTTTAAGAAAATTCCAGCTGGGCAGTGGTGGTGCACACCTTTGATTCCAGCACTTGGGAGGCAGAGGCAGGTGTATCTCTGCGAGTTTGAAGCCAGCCTGGTCTACAGAGCAAGTTCTAGGACAGCCAAGGCTACACAGAGAAACCCTGTCTTAAAGAGAAAAAAGAAAAAGAAAAAAAGAAAAAAAATCCCAAAGCATGTACAAAGCCCAGTGTTCAATCCTTAGCATAGGATAAATTGGGCATGGTGGTATCTGGGTATGATGGTATCTGGGTATGATGGTACTTGGGTATGATGGTACTTGGGTATGGTGGTACTTGGGTATGATGATACCTGGGTATGGTGGTACTTGGGCAGGGTGGTACTTGGGCATGGTGGTACTTGGGCATGGTGGTACTTGGGCAGGGTGGTACTTGGGCATGGTGGTACTTGGGCATGGTGGTACATGCTTGTGATCCTAGGCAGGGGGATCAGAAGTCCAAGTTCATCTTAAATTTCAAAGATAGCCTGAGATACATGAGACTATATCTCAAAAAGAAGAGAAAGAGAAGGAAGAGGAAGATGTCACTGAAGGGGTATGGTTGATGAACTAAAGACCATTCCCTGTCCTGCTATACATTTCAAAGTTACTTACTGAACAACCTACCGCTGTGCTATGTGCTAGATACACATGATAGGTAAGAACCTGGTGTGCGAGAGAGATAACGCCTCCAGGGTTCTTCTTGTTCCTTTTCCTTTTTATTTACTGTGTCTTTTACACCGTGTATCTTGATCCCCTTCATTTTCCTGTCCCTTTGAATTTGCCCTCTACCACTGCACCCCACCCTTGAATAAGACAAAATTTAAGATAAAAAATGGGAAAAATAAAAAATCTCATCACAGAAGCTGCAGTGTGGTATAATAGTTCACTGATTCATAAAAACTTCATGCTTGAGCTGGTGAGGTGTTTTAGAAAATAATGGTAAAGATTGGATGCCTGAATTTGCTCCCTAGAACCCACATAGATGGGGAAGGAGAGAACCAACTCCACAGAATAATCCTCTGATCTCTACCTGCATGCTGTGGAACATGCATCTTCCCCATCACACACAGTAAATAACCCAACTTAACGCTTGTAACCATAAGCAGGATAAAAGAGGGAAAAGGGAAGGGGAGGGGAGGGAAAGAAAGGGAGGAGAAGGGAAGGGAAGGGAAGGGAAGGGAAGGGAAGGGAAGGGAATGGAAGGGAAGGGAAGCACACAGCAAACAAATCAACCACACACAAGGCAGGAGAAAAGAAGAGCATCAGAGAAGAAACAGACCTGGAGGGAAATCCATGCAAACTCGATTACCCCTACAGCATTGCTTTTCTGGGGGTGATTATGAGATTTGGAAACAAGGTCCTAACTCTTACCTGGGAGCCCTAGAA